>NC_086318.1:134978668-136178668 GCF_036172605.1 Pelobates fuscus | reverse complement strand
GGCTGCTGGGCGGGCGGCGAGGGAGCACTTTCCCCTGAACTGTATGCTCAGCTCCCTCGCGCCGCCCACAGAGTGAGGCTAGGAGCCGGAATATGATGTTATATTCCGGCTCCCAGTCTCACTCTGCGGCGCGCGAGGGAGCTGAGCAGACAGTTCAGGGGAAAGTGCTCCCTCGCCGCCCGCCCAGCAGCTTGCCTGGAATGTGAGTTAGCCGCAAGGCTAACAAGACATTTGCCCTGGGCATTTAGGGGCGGCTTTTTTTGCCACCCCCTGGAAAATGCCGCCCAAGGCAAATCGCTTGTTTGCCTCGCGGCTAAAACGTCCCTGCTCACCAGAACATCTACATTAAGCTGTAGTTGTTCTGGCGACTATAGTGTCCCTTTAAATATTATGCATAACAAAGATTGCACAAATGTGTTTTCATTTAGGATGTTGAGTAACATCTGCAATCAGTTTGTTGACCTTGCCTCTCAAAAAAATTTTTTTCCATTTTGGCTTGACTTGATTATTTTTTCTGGTCTTACTTGATATTCATGTAGTAACATTGTCCTAAGCCGTGTGCAGTGTCTGTAAAGATCACTATCCACCATGATGGCCCTGGGAACATTTCTTCTTTTTGCTCCTTTACTTATAGTTTCCGCTAATCAGGCCTTGATCTACGATGCTGACTGCAACGATGCCAATATTTTCAAAGCAGTGGATGTGGCTCTGAAGAGTTATAACGCTGGAAAAGTGTTCGGAAACCTATTTACACTCCACAGGATCACAACAGCTGGAATACGGGTAAGTGAATAATATATATATATATAGTCATGTTTTTGCATACATAATTTTATATATAATTTTACTTAGTTTTTTAATAAACACTCCACGGAAACATTTTTGTTAACAATTTAGTAACAACCCCCAATGAACACATACACGAATTTATTTATGCATGTTTTATTGGGGGCACATCTAAAAACAGCTTTCAAAAGCCACAGACACTGTCAGCAGCCTTTGCAAGCCCACCGCTTTTACCCAAGGACAGACTTTTCTTTATAAATATTAAACCTTGATGACATTTAGCAAATAGCAACATGCGTTTCTATTTCTATAGTTTAATATGGAACAAGTTCACTCTTGTTGGAAACGTTTACTATTCGGCAATGTGGCAAAATCACTCCAGTTAGTAAATAGCATTTATGATGTACCTTTGCTGCAGAACACCAGATTTTACAAATTTTGGGCTCCAGTAAATTGAGCTGATTATATTTAATTATTAGACTTAGAGAGATGCCTCTCAGTCGGTGCACCCTTTTATCTAGAAGGTATTTTTTTTATTGCAAAATTTGTAGTTTATCCATTTCAGATTTATATTCCATCCAGGCCTTTACTTAAAAAAAAAAAAACCTTCCTTACAATGAATTGTGGGATGTTGCAATGGAAGAATTTGTGAGAAAACACTAGTGTCTGTAAAAATGCACAAATGGTTAGTTTTTACAGTCAAACAATATTGATGGTTGGAAGCAGATATCACGACTGACTTGTCGTTTTCGCATTCTACAATATCAACTTTCCAGTTAGTGTAGAAAATCTACTTTCTGATGCTTTTTGTGATGATGTTCCATAAGAACAGCCTAGTTGTATGTTTGTGAGTCAAAAAACTGTATTTATCACACCCACTCTTTGCATGTGTTTGATCATTAACTAGGGTAGTGTGGGCTGTAGGTAAATATAAACCTTGATTTGTAAATATTTCTTCATCTTAAGAGAACAAACTTTACTTTTTTTTTTTTTACTATATTGCACGTTAGTGCTTATTGCATAACGTCTGGTGACAAAGAGAATAACAATTAATGGACTCACTATAAAGCAATTTATGAACAACCAATTATGCAAATTATCATTTCCATCTTCGATGGGAGACATTAACTAAAAAAAGTGCAAAGAATAACTAACACCTACTTGTTTTTACATTTACCACCAGCAGTCATTTATTGATCAGTTAGTGACTTGCAGTAAACATCATAACTGAGGATATGTATTCATGAATTTGGTGGTTTATTACACTTTAAATATACACAGTAATGTTCTTTTTTATATATTGTGCAAGCAATATTTACTATGCAAATTTTTGTTCACTCTTTATTAGTCATTATTAAAATATATATATATATATTTTTTTTTTTTATTTGTGGCTGATTAGTATATGTATTAATGTATTGGCAAAATATATTGAAAAGCAGTAACTCATATTCCTGTGCTTTACCTGGTTTTTTTTTAGATTCACACAGTCTTTACACATACTAACTCTCTTTTGGAGGCAGCATTGTAGCACACACTCACACATTATTGATGCAGACAGAGACATCACATATTATTTTCCTACAGGCACCATACACACTGCATACATCATACTAATGTGGGACCTCATTGACCCAGAGACTTTTTCTGCCTCTGATTAAGCTTCATAATAATCCAGAGGAAAGTTCCCAAATGTCATCAAACACACTTGCAGATGTGCAAGCTCATATCAGTGTACTTCTGCCTACATGAAAGTACTAAGTCCTCTCTTCTGGCTGGGCAGAAGACATGTGCCATTCGTTTCGCTCTGAATGTACACTCGGGCGAATTTCGGCAATTCGGACATTCGAATGCTTCCGAATTGCCGAATTGTCGAAGTGCGGAAGTGCTTCAGATTTCTGAAAAGTGGCAAAACAGGAGAGGGAGGGAAAATTAAGGGAATGATGAGAGGAATTTAACCCTAACCCTACCCCTAACCCCTAACCCTAGTTTGTTGAAGAAGGACAGGCTGAAGAGGCTCTGGAAGAAGTTTAAAGTGAACATGTCTGCTGGGTAAAACCAGCAGCTGGCAGTATTTGATTGTGCTGGCTTAAATAAAGCTGTGGCCATTGCCCTTACCCACTTAACATGGTGTTGCATTATTTATTGGGAAGGGTAATGGGATTTGGTGATCAAAGGAGTCAGCAGTCATGCATGCTGGGCTGGCACCCCCTTTTTCTACAAATGCCTGTCACCATATGTCACTGTGATGAGCATGAAGACATTGTCCAGCTCTATGTCTGATCCCACTCCATAAATCAAGCTCAAATATCCTACTGTTGGGAGATATTTATAGATCATACTGTTGCAGGTGTTTAGGTGTATTTAGTTACACTGTTTTGTCTTAGAAATAAAGCAGGCACAATCCATGTGTTGGCACCAAACAGGCTTTATACTCATACTTTCTTTGTTTCTAGGTTCCCCAGTCAATATGTTACATACATGACTACACCCACCCCATATTCATATTATACTTACAGAGGCACCACACTCATACTCAGTCTTTTCAAATTGCCAGTTTCTTTCTCTATCTTTCTTTGTCTTTATTCAGGTCTTTCTTATAAAAAAATAATCCTATTAATAAAAACTTTATCTTTTTTCAGCCAGAAAGTACTGGTTTTGTACATAATTTTGTGGATTACGAAATCCGTGAGAGTGTCTGTAAGACGCATAGTGGCATCGATTGGAAGAATTGCGACTTCCTTACACCCACACTTGTAAGACCTTCATTATTTTTGTTATTTTGTTTATAATCAAATTGTGTTCCATTTTTATGTTTCTATGGGATATAAGACGAGTTGATTTGCCGTAAATTACATATTTCTGCAGACAATACCAAAATCTGTGATTTCATGTTTTAGGAAGCGAATTATCACAAGTGAGAATGAAAATATGTAGACCAGAAGACATGCTTATCTGTTCCAGGCTTTCCACCCAATTCCTTTTTGGCATAATTGTCTCATTTTATCTATCAGTGTCAGAGGTAATGTTCTACAACTGGGAGAGAAATAGAAAAAACAACTTCTCTTTACCCCAGGTTCTAATGGAGATTCTGATGATTCTCAGAACATTCTTTTTATTTAAATATTTAGTTTTCTTTAGAGAAAGAGAAAATGGAAGTTGGTCTTACCTAGACAATTCCAACTAGGTAGTGACCTTAGATGCAAAGGGGTTACATGGTATTGAACAAGGGGTGTGGATTGCACAAGTTTTGACTTTTAAACCTGTCAGTTTAAAATAAAGAATTAAGAACATTATATGTAAAGATTGAGGATCATTAATTTTATGACCATGTAGGATCTAGCATTTTATTGGCTTCACCTTTGTGAAACCAGCTCCATTTTCTCCACTGGTGGGTGTAGTGTTTTCAGGGAAAGCAATGTGAAAGAAGGACCACCGCATGCTACAGAAACTTAGGGGAAGGAAAAAAATAAAATTTTGAGGAATGTGTCTAGATACCATAAAATAGATTTGGGTCCATAGTTAGGTCAATCATTTACACAATGGTAGAAAATTAAGAGATGCTATAGTGACCGTATTCTGCTAGCTATATTGTCTCTGTTTCCATAATAGTAATAATAGGATTTTGTAAATATTTTTTAATAACTGCATCTTACGTTATATGGTTAAAACATATTAAAATATATATTTCTATTATCCTTACCTGTTTAGGCTGTAGGGAAATGCTCTGCGCATGTCGTACTCAATCAAGTGCTGAATAGCAGCGATGTCCTTTCCCAGAACTGCATTCCTCCTGAAGGTGAGTACGAAGTTATAGCTTAATTAATATTTGCAGTACTTTCATAAGTACAGCACAGTTTTCACATTACAAATATTTTTGTATGCATGATATAGAAATTCAGTGTCCAACACCCTTTCCGTCAATGGGCATCTTTTACCTGTAATATTAACAGTAACCTGGGAACCTGGGACGTCCAGTGATATAAGCCAACGGTGCAGAATTAATGTTTCCGTGATTAGATAGATTAGATAGATGCAAATGAGCACAACCAGGCATTGTGTTTCAGACAGTGGGTGCTAGCACAATGCTATCTTTGCAGATTGCCAAGCTAGGTGTGCTGATGACCTACTCAACTCTGATTAAGGTATATATTAAAAATCCATAAATACCCAATCCTTTTAGTGTCATATGTATATATATATATATATATAATTGATATGCATCACCTGCATAACACAAGTTAGATATTGATAAGGCAGAGAAACTCAAGAAGTCAGGATTCCCACCTTGGCATGCAAATGAACACAGGCAGGCATTGTGTTTCAGACTTCACTGCATTTCCTTAGCAATGGACACAGTTAAATAAAAATGGTCTGGTCTGGAACGGCGCCATGCTGACAGGACCCACAAGGTCGAAACTGCTGTCCATAGCTTCTGAATCACAACCCATGCTATGGTTTTAGAAATAACTGTGAGTAAAACAGAGAAAGGATAGCAAGGTTATCCAAGACATATGGGGAACCCTGTACCAATATGTGTGACCCTCAAGGCGCTGATGAGAACCAGAGGCCCTAGTAGCCAGAAGTAGTGGTCCCTGACTCAATCTGGGGATCGTTGTGTTCCACTCTTTGGGGTGAGCTCTGAGGAAAAGCACAGAGCTACCTATCTAGGTATTGCCAGCAATGACACTACGTCATTGCGAGAGAAGCACAGTAGTGGAAATCTAATCAGGGGAAAATTTACACTTTCAATAAAAACTTGCATCATTGTGGCTTTAGGTGCACATGCCCAGAAATTATAAGCTGATATGGAAGATAACTGAACCCCTCAAAATCCTGTGGAGGTGAGGTAACCAAAATGGGTATACCTTTCAAAGACATTGCAAGGCTGTAGACACAGTGCTGTACATAATCATGAAGGAATACAGGAGAGGCAATGGTTTGGTCACTTGGGGAGTGGCTGGAGGGACAGACGCACAAGCAAGTCCCGGATGAGGGATATTACCATGTCCCCTCCCCCGTGTGGTCAGGAAGGAATGGCAGATCACTATTTTCAGATATCAAGCTGCCAGCACCCGACAAGCTGGCTATCCCCCCTGGAAATCACCCCCTTTCCCACTACCGTACTTAGCTTAGTTATATATAAAATTAGTAGTTCCTATACACTGGAGACCTCTTAGAGTCCCAAAAGAAATGGGGCATGCTGTGGAGGGGAAAAAAGGGGGGGAGGGTTGGTCACACCCAAACCCAAACATTAAACTTTTATATGAGAGCAACTAGTCTCTCTTAAGGGTGTGAGGTATTTAGGTCTGGGAGATTTGCAGTGTGAGGACAAAGCATAATGACCACTGGTATGGCTACACATCTAATAGATATACATTGCACTGTAAGCATATGTAATGATATATTGTAAGGCATGGCCTAATACAAGTAGATTGTGGTGATTATTGCCATACTTATGTAGATCTCCCAAAGTCTTCACCCACGTCTATGGCAGATGACTTTCAAGCAGTAAAAAGGTGCATGGGAGAAGGGGAGGAAAGGGAGGGTGAGAGGGGAGGGAGTCCGTTCCCCGAAGGGTGCTGGGTTTGTCTATTTGCCTTTTATTGAGACCTATTTGTGAAGTTTTGTGGTGCAAGAGAGGCTCAAGAAGACTTAAGAACCATGAGGAGCACAAGACTTAAACGACCATCTTCCTTGGTAGGATGTCACGTCCACTTTTTTTATGTTGAGTATGTTGAGTAGTTATTTCATTTTTCTTGATTTAGTGTTAAAAAAAATTATTAAACATAATTTGGCTATTCCTCTTCTACGTTTGCAAAATTAATTTTGTCCATATTTGGACAGCATTGATTGGTTAAATAGGTCAGCTGATGCTCTCAACCAATCAAGGCTGTATAAATGTGTAAAAAAAAAACACTTAGCAGTGTGGCAAATGAAAAGCTAGGCCACATGTCCCTTGGGTGTCCTTGATTTCTGTAAAACTGTTTTAAAAAAGTATAAAAAAATATAATAATATTATAGTAAATTCATACTAAGACTGTAAACTGATTTTTCTGAAATGTACATCAAAGGCCTTGAATTGAATACAAGTTTACAAATACAGGTAGTATAGTATTTCTCTAAGGGACTAATTATGGATCCAACTTGAATCTTAGCAACTGAAAGTTAGACCCGCATGACTATCTTTAGAATGGTCAGCAATGTACAGAAAACAGCTAAAACGTTTACAATATTACAAAGATGAGTGATCAAACTAAGGATTAGTGTTAAGATTATTGGATAAGCTTACCAACTGATTTAAGATTTTTTGTTAAGCTTTCAAAATCAAAATTCAATTTGAAAAAATAATAATTTTGTAATATGTTGATAGTTTTTGATATATTGCTATTTTAAAAAAAATATGATGTATTTTTTACATTTTAATATATCCAAGAATATTAAACTGAGACCTATAACTGACAAGTTTTTTGGAATAGTTAGTTATTTAACGAATGAATGAAAAGCTAAGGCTGGTGGGCCACATTGCATTAGACTCAAATATGTAATACAAAAGAACCTACTGGCTTTTCACGTAGGCTGTAACTGTATAAAAACACTTGTCAGTCCTCAGATTGTCAGATTGTCAACAATTCTTCAAGGAATTCTAGAGTCATCAGAACAACTTTAGCTTAATGAAGCAGTTTTGGAGTATATGTCATGCTCCTGCAGTCTCACTGATAAAGTCTGTCATTTAGGAGTTATATCACTTTGTTTATTCAGCCCTAGTCGTACCTCCCTTTATGTGACTTACACAGCATTTATAAGCACTTCCTGTAAAGATCTGATGTTTCTACTTCCTTTATTGCACAGTCTGTTTAATTTAGATTTTTTGTATCTCCAGCTCGAATAGCTTGTTAGACCTTGCAGGAGCGTCCAGTGTGTCTTTAAAGTTCAATTCACACAGCAGGAGATAAAATCTTCTAAAAGCAAGTTAACATCTGTGTGAGTCACAGCCAGGGGAGGTGTCACTAGGGTTGCATGGACAGAAACAAAAGTAATTTAACTCCTAACTCCTGAGAATTGAGCAGTGAAACATCCGAGGCATGATTTATACACAAGAGTTGCTTCATTAAGCTAAAGTTGTTTTGGTGACTATAGTGTCCCTTTAAGGATGAATTTTCTGAAAAAATACAACCTTACAATTTACATCTTTTCTATAGATACCCCTGAACTCTTAGGGGAAATGAGACCTATAGATCCCAACAGAGAAGATGTGTTGATATTAGCCCAGTTATCCATTGAAAGGATGAACAACTTGGGAAGACATCCATTTTACTTTGCTTTGGAGAAAATTGAAACTGCCAACCGTCAGGTTTGTATATCCCATAAAGAAATATGTGCCTTAGCTGAGTCAGTTCTAGAAATATCTGCAAATGTACAAAATACTGAATGATATTTCAACCTTTTTTAACCCCTTAACGACGAGTGACGGACGAGGTCCGTCACTCAGGGGATTGCCTTAACGACGAGTGACGGACCTTGTCCGTCACCCGTTAAAATTAACCCCAGATCGCCGCAATCACGACGATCGTGGGGTTAATGGTGCTCCGGTCTGCCTCTGCATTAGAGGCAGACTGGGAGCACCGGATCGGGCTGTCACAGTACATGTGCCCGCTCTGACAGCATGCCAGAGCGGGCACATGTGCTCTCTATACTCACCTCCGCCTCCCTGCACTTCCTGGTTCTGTGTGAAGTGCAGGGAGCCGGATCTTCAGTGATCCTGCCCCCTGGTGACAAAACAATAAAGTAAAATTAAAATCCCACCCCCCTTTACCCCCCCTTTACCCATTTTAATATAAAATTAACCCCTTCCCTGCCAATTGATCACTGACTACAGTGATCAATTGGCAGGGATTACATTTTACTATGATCTGATTTTTTTTTAACCCCTGAGGGTTAATTATTATTTTTTTTAACCCTCAGGGGTTAAATTTATTTTATGAATTAATTTAAATTTTTTAAAGTTATACATTTAGCTAGCTGGGGAGGGTGGAAGTTAGTGGGGAATTGGGGGATTTAGTATTAGGCTAACTAGGGGTTAACGTTAAAAAAAGTTTAAAAATAAGCTTTAAAAAGTTAAAAAATTAAGTTAAAAAAAAGTTTTAATAACGTTTAAGTAAAAAATGTAAAAAAATAAACCCTTTACCCAGTCCAAATAAAAATTAACCCCTTCCCTGCCAGTCGATCACTGCCTACAGTGATCAAAATACAGATCACAGTATTATACTGTGATCTAATTTTTTTTTAACACCTGACGATTAACTTTTATTTATTTTTTAACCCTCAGGGGTTACATTTATTTAATTAACTAATTTAAATATTGTATAATTAAATATTTTGCTAGCTGGGGTGGGTGGGAGTTATGGGAAAATGGGGAATTTACTGTTAGTGCTGCTTACTGCTAGTTAGGGGTTAACGTAAAAAAAAAGCTTAGAAAAATGTTAAATCTGTAAAAAAAAGTTTTACGAAACTTTAGGAAACTTTAAAAAAATTAATAAGCAAAACAAAAGTTTAAAAAATAGTTTTAAAAAGTAAAAAAAGTTTTAAAAAGTAAAAAAATACATTTAATAACCACTACACCTGGTACAAGCTAGCGGAAAAATGATCCCACGCTAAGGTTCAAAATATGCCTTTTAAAATACCCTGGGATGTCTTCTTTAAGAAATGGTATGGCTTTATGGGGTATTTGGTTTATATAGCCTGGTAAAATACTCTAAAATGGGACATGGGCACAGCGTAAAAATGTAAAGTTTGAAAAAAAATGGAATGGCTGTGTCCCAAATGTGCCCCTCCGATGTCCACATATACCTGGCAAAGGTACATACGGGGGTATTTTTGTACTCAGCAGACATAGCTGAGCAACATATGAAGTATTATACAGTGGTAGTACACATATGGTTTGCAAAATATACTGTGCAAACTCACTTTGTGTGTCAAAAAGGCAGAAAAAAATGCTTATTACCACTACACCTGGTACACGCTAGCGGAAAAATGATCCCACGCTAAGGTTCAAAATATGCCTTTTGAAATACCCTGGGGTGTCTACTTTAAGAAATGGTAGGCCTTTGTGGGGTAGTTTGAATTTAAAACCTGCGAAGATGCTTGGAAATTGCACTTAGGCCCGGCGTCAAAATTCAAAGTTCGGTAAAAACTGATATGGCTTGGTCTCCTATATGGCACTGTAGCTTCACGAAATAGTGCCATAGACATACAATGGGGGTGTCCTTTTACTCAGAAGACTTAGCTGAGCATAATTTGGGGGGTTTGAACTTAGTGGCACATATGAAATATACAAAATGCCCAGCAAAAATGCAATCCGTATGTAAAAAATGCACAAAATTATTTTTTACCACATACTTTGGCATGTAATGGTAAAAAAATGGGGGCATGTTAAGGCACAATATGCACCTTATGAGATACCCTGGGGTGTCTACTTTTACAAATGGTAGGCCTTTGTGGGGTTTTTTTGAACAGTCAAACTGTTATAATACCCCAAATGGAAGCATAGGCTCATTAAATCCGTCTCTCAAAATTCTACTGTGAATACTGAAAAGGACAGGTCTCCTATATGGCACTGTAGCTTCACGAAATAGTGCCAAAGACATACAATGGGGGTACCGTTGTACTCAGCAGAAGTAACTGAACACATAATAAAACTTTGTACAGGAATAGCACACACCAACTTTACAAAATACACATGAGAAGTTCTTTGTTATAAGTTTGTGTGCGAAAACCCCCAAAAAACACAATTTTACTCCAATATTTAGCAGAGGTTGGCGGTAAAATGGCTACGTAGAAAGTGTCAAAACAACCTTAGGTAAATAGCCTGTGGTGTCTTCTTTATATAAATATATACTTTTGTGTGGCAATTTTGTTTTCTTTTATGGCTACAAAGCTTACAAGACAAACATACCAAATTCTAAAATCGCTCCATATTAAAAGTTTATTTTACTCCTTGTGCTTTGTGACCTGTAACTACCAAAAAAAACTGAAAATCCCAGACACATTATATATTCTGTAAATCAGAACAACTAAATGAATTTATTTTTAATTACTTTCCTTAACCTGCGCTAATTAGGCACACATTATTATTGCAAAAACTGTAAAAAAAATTAAAAATTCTCATTTTTTTTGCATTTTTCTGTATTTGTTTTATAATAAATAAGCATGTATATATATATATGTTACATCAAATGAAAGCCCTTTCTGTCCTTTAAAAAACGGTATATAATATGTGTCGGTGCAATAAATTAGTCAAATGCAAATTGCAGTTGAACGCAAACAGCAAAAAATGCAAAAAATGCCGTTGTCACAAAGTGAAAGACAAGCTTCCGAAGCTCTGTCCTTAAGGGGTTAAAGGTTGTATACTGTACAGCAAAATATATGTTTATTACTTTTGAAAAACACATCAGCCTAATCTTCAACTCAGAAAAGTTCACTGGTGAGGGGTGTGGCCGACAGCCAGCGGGAATGGTCACATAAATCCTGTGCTCCTATCTGATTGGCAAACCGTAACAATAAAAAGAGACTAAAACTGCACATAATCAAAACAAACAACCTCCTACCGTGTGCTGCCGAGCTGCTCGAACGGATGGCGTTGAAAAACAAAACAAAAGTGGGCAAGTCTGCCTTCTTCACACAAAAATCCTCCAAGCCTAAAAAGCCGCCGGACAGTGAACAAGATGGCACCAATGTGGGGGCTGATGCTCCACTATCAGACACAGAGAACGAAGCTCCGACTGGAGGTAAGGGTCCAATTACTGAAACAAGGATAAAATCCTTGGACTCCCTAAACAACTCACTGATGCATCAATGGCTAATATCACTAAAGATGTGGCTGATCTGGGTGAGCGCACCTCACACATAGAGAATAAAATGTCGGCGCATGAAGAAGCCCACAATAACATGGCGGATGTTATGTAAGACATGGAATGTGAAAACCCACAAAGACAAACTGACAGATCTGGAGAACTGTTCCAGGAGAAACAATGTGCACATAAGAGGCATCGAGGAATCCATATAAAATAAGTAATTGCTCCAATATGTTACAACCTTCTTTACCATACTCCTGTCAGAAGATGACCCAGAGCTCCTCATAATAGTTTGCATCCACAGGAAGGCCAAAACATATACTCTTATTATCGCCGAGAGATGTGCTCATGCGGATCCATTATTTCCATATTAAAGACCAAATCATGAAAGTCAGGTGCAAAAACCGAGCACAAGCAGAATACAAAGCTCTGCAAATATATGCAGACCTCTCTGCGGCCACCTTGCTTTAAAGGAGGGGACTCTCACTAATAGGGAACACAAGCTCAGTCTATTTGCAGACAATGTCCTGATAACACTAACATCTGTACCAGCAGTCCACAAAATCCTGATGGACTATGGTGTCGTGTCTAAAACTAAATGAATCAAAGTCCCAAGCTATGGGAATCAATCTTACACAGGGTCTGGAAGGAGATAGAACAGATGACGAGGGACTGGAGTGACAAGTATATTTCATGAGTAGGTAGAGCAGCCACATTTAAAATATCTTTATTGCCTAAACTGCAATGTATTTTCCGTCTCCTACCAATATCAGCACCCATATCTTTCTTTAAAAAGGCGAAGAAAGATTTAACAATGTTTGTGTGGGCAGAAAAAAAAAACAGGGTATCAATGAAACACATACATAGACGCTATGACAAGGGAGGCACGGGAGGCCCTGATCTCCTCCTATACCACAAAGCGGCAGTAATTGCACCTTTCGTACAGGCAAATGCGACCCAACACCACCCGAAGTGGGTCTCAATAGAGGAAAGGTTCTCAGGTATACCTCTGACGACTATGTGGTGGACCCCTCCAGAACATAGACCCAAAATGCCTAACCTGTTACCTACAACACAGACCCTGCTAATGACCTGGGACAAGTACAAACAACATTTACTCTGGTCACATAAACTATCTAGAGCCACCCCAATGTCCGTCCTGCCTTACGTAATTCGAAATTTTCATATAGTCAAATGGCAACACCACCTGCATTGCTTTTACGATAAAGGCACAAGACTATAATTTCAGCAACTAGCTACAAAATAAAAAATCCCGAACACACTACAATATGCCTACCTCCAATTCAAACACTTTTTAGACTCGAACCTAGAAGATACAAACCCGAGGGTGTGAGATAAAACCATGTCTCAATTCAAGACAATGTGCATGGGTGCTGTCCCAGCTAGAGGCCAATTCTCAGTGTGCCACCAAGCACTAAACAAACACCAACCCTTCGGGCGGTGCCAATATGCAACAGAATGACCTCGGGACTGTGGGGAGAGTATCTCAGATTCTCAATGAGCCAAAATCCTACAAGCACTGAAAGGGGCCACACACTGTGCTTAACATCTGGAATTGCATAGAAAAATCATGCTCAGGTGGTACATGGTCCCAGTCAAACTGCGCATATAATTGTTCACCGATGTGCTGGAGATTGGTACACATAGGGCCAGCTATCTCAAAGATGAAGACTGAAGTTCACTCTCTGGTGTGTGAGATTGCGGGGATAGGCATACCTAAGCAGCCCTTGTGCCTAATACTGTTGCACGTGCCAGCCCAGATACATTGGGATAATAAAGTGTTGATAACACATGTCCTTTTGGCCACCCTATCCCAATTAGCAAGACATTGGAAGAGGACAAATCCACTAACTATAAAGGACATAGTCTCTACTTTAGATAAAAATAAAAAATATGAATTGGTACACTCAGAGCAGTGGCGTACACACAACCTATGGGGCCCCGGTGCGAAAACTGATCCGTGGGCCCCCCCACGCGCGCGTGCTTACTCTGCGCGGGCTGGGGCCGCAACACATGGTATGTACGCCAGTGCATGCATAAACACATACACTTAAAGGACCACTACAGACACCCAGATCACATCAGCTCAATGAAGTGGTCTGGGTGCCAGGTCTCTAGTTTTAAAGGGAAACTCCAGTGCCAGGAAAACGATCAGTTTTCCTGGCACTGGAGGGTCCCTCTCCCTCCCACCCCCCAATCCCCAGTTGCTGAAGGGGTGAAAACCCCTTCAGTGACTTACCTGAGGCAGCGACATGTCCCACGTCGCTGCCCGCTCCTCCCCCGTCGCTCCACCTTCTTCCTCTGTAGGCCGGTGGGCGAGACTGATCCCGCCCACCGGCCGAGGAGACCTAATGCGCATGCGCGGTAATGCCGCGCATGCGCATTAGCGCACCCCATAGGAAAGCATTGAAAATGAATTTCAATGCTTCCCTATGGGGAATAGAGCGACGCTGGAGGTCCTCACACAGCGTGAGGATGTCCAGCGACGCTCTAGCACAGATAATCTGTGCTAGGGACCAGGAAGTTCCCTCTAGTGGCTGTCTAGTAGACAGCCACTAGGGGAGGACTTAACCCTGCAAGGTAATTATTGCAGTTTAAAAAAAACTGCAATAATTACACTTGCAGGGTTAAGGGTAGTGGGAGTTGGCACCCAGACCACTCCAATGAGCAGAAGTGGTCTGGGTGCCTGGAGTGTCCCTTTAACCCTGCAGCTGAAAACATAGCAGTTTCAGAGAAACTGCTATGTTTCACTGAGGGTTAATCCAGCCTCTAGTGGCTGTCTCATTGACAGCCGCTAGAGGATTTTCTGCGATTCTCACTGTGAAAATCACAGTGAGAAGATGCTGAACGTCCATAGGAAAGCATTGAGTAATGCTTTCCTATAGGCGGTTTGAATGCGCGCGTGGCACTTGCCACGCATGCGCATTCGGAGTTGAGAGGCGGATCGGGGCGGAGAGATTCCCAGCGCCAAGGGAGTCCAGCGCTGGAGAAAGGTAAGTGCTTAAGACACACACACACACACTCTCATGAACAGACGCACACATTTACTGACAGACACACACTCTGTGACAGACATACATACACACTCACTAACAGACGCACACAAACATACTCAGTAACAGACACACACACTAACACACTCACTAACACACACTCACACATTAACATACACTCACACACACACACACTCTAAGACTAACACACTCACTAACACACACTCACACTAACACAGACTCTGACACTAACACACACTCTAACACTAACAAACACTAACACACACTCTAACACTAACACACACACACTCTAACACACACTCACAAACACACACTCACACTAACATTTTTTTTTTATTAATCCCCCCAGCCTCCTTACCTGTGGGAGAGCTGAGGGGATTCCCTGGGGTCCAGTGGTGTTGCTGGGTCTGCTGTCACCCGGCTGGCCGGTCCTGCGGACGCGCGAGGGAGCACTCTCCCCTGAGTGCTTCCTCTTCAGCTCCCTCGCGCGCCGCGTACTGATGCCGGAGCCGGAAGATGACGTCATCTTCCGGCTCCGGTATCATTGCGGTGCGCGAGGGAGCTGAAGAGGAAGCACTCAGGGGAGAGTGCTCCCTCGCGCGTCCGCAGGACCGGCCAGCCGGGTGACAGCAGGGCCAGCCTCGGGGGGCCCTGAGGTGGCCGGCTCCTGGGCCCCCCAGGAGAAGAGGCTGGCCCAGTGACATACATACCTGGGTCGCAGGGCGGCCGGGCCCCCTGGTGGGCCGGGCCCGGTCGCAGCCGCGACCCCTGCGACCCCGGTATGTACGCCACTGACTCAGAGCTAGATGGGAAGAAAAACTAAATTACGCTCACCTGGCAAGAAAGGGTGCAGGGACAGTTGACAAAATGAATACTTACTTTGCACAGTAAATGTATAATCACCCTTGCTTGCTTGGAAGTACGTGAAGGGTGGGGAAGAGGACAGAGTGTCCAAAGGAGGACAAACCATATACCAGTACCCCCTACCTCCTACCTGCCTCTAAAGCAGTAACTGCAACCTTATCAGTACATTAAATGCTCAAACATCCCTTCCCCTTCCTTTCCTCCCTCCTACTCTTTGCTCTTTTTTTTTTTTATTGAGGCAAGATTGATATTTATTACAGACACATAAAAGTTATTTTAGAAATACACATGTATAGAATAGCTCTGCATGAATTAATTCAAAAATACATGTTGGGTAGTGATAGGGTGGTAAACTGCTAAGTAAGTCAGCCTCATTTTTAGAAGTAAATAAGTGTAAACATGAAAAGCACAGTGCATATGAAAACAGAAAAAATATTCAACAGAAATAGGGTATATGCACCAGGAGTAACTAAAGATGAGAATAACCCTTCGGAGGGCCCTAAAGCCCCACACATAAGACAAAAATACAGAAAGCATCGGATTCCGCTGCGCGTACTGTTGGAGCTCCATGCCAGGAGTGGGAAATTCCTCAGCTAAGCTTTGGAGTTAGTCAATTCACTGTTGGGGTCAGACTGAGTTCTGCCATGAGAGTCCTGAAGTTAGGCCTATCAGCCCATAGAAGTGGGGCAGGTGAGCCTTGAGTAGTTTTATCACGGTTCTTACCTGATGTTGGAGTTTGTAGCGCAGATATATTTGCTCACCCTTGCAGATAGACACAGTCCATGGTGACCAGGTAAGAAGCCACATGGACTTTGAATCTGTGTACGAGGGCTGTGCAGGAAAGGTGATTCCAATGCAGTACCGACAAGGACACAAACAGCAGGATAGTCAAGGGATAGCCGAAGTCAAAGGATGCCAGAGGTGAGGGTAAACAAAGTGTTGCCGAAGTCAAGGGATGCCAGAGGTCAGAACAAATGAAGATAGAATCCGGGGTCAATATGGAGTATAAGTTCAAGAGACTAAAACACAGGAACTGAACACATACACCAGGATCAAAGACTTGATACTGTTCCCAGGGCGAGGCAGTGCTTATATACCCAGCTGATGACTGATCTGTCTCAGGTGAAGTACAGGCAATGACCACAGAAGAAGTCCAGCCCCCCCGTGCTGCAGACATAGCCAGGTAGAATAGGGCTAAAACTACTCCAAGTAATAAGAATTGCTGTGTCTGAAAGGCAGTATAGCATGCCCAAGACAGCAAAGAACTCAGGTTCAGATCCCCTATTGGGCACTTCTGGGCCTGGCTGTCTGTATGGCACAGTGAGAACCATGACAATTATTCAGGCATGTTGACCGACAACTGTCTGATCCTTGCTAGTGTCAACAATATCTTGCTTGGTTTGTGGTGCACGATAGTCATGCTGTGCCTTGATGGGTCACTAACGATCCGCATCATTTAGCCAAGAAATAGCATATTTTAGAGGAAAATTGCCAGAGCTCTCCTGAGGTGCGACACCACCTCTCACTACTCTAATACACTACGCCCTGCCCTCAATCTAATACAGTGTCCCCGCCACTCTAAATGAATACGCTGCCCCCTCCCTCTCCCAAATGAATACACTGTCCCCCCTTCCACCACTCTAATACACTGCCCCTTACCCCCCAATTAATATACACCCCCCCTCCCCAATTTAACACACTACAGAGGAAGGTCCCCCACGCCCCTTTTCCCCTACCTTAAGATGAGCCACCCGTCCTCCAGTTCCAGCCCTGCTCTTCTCTGCTCAAGCAGGCTAGACGCTCCTCTGGCACTGTGAGCAGGAGGAAATAGTGGCTGGCCTGCTCTGCAGACAGACAGACTCTCTACGTGCTGATGCGCAGCCACCGGATAAGACTTCACACACTGTATACGCATATCTGGCAGCCAGCGTGGACTAATGCTTAGCACTCTTATGGCTGCCGGAGCACATGATCAGCCGTGGCAGGGCAGACAGAAAAGACCTTTCCTGTCTTGCAGCTGGTCACAGCCACAACACAAAGCAGCGCCAGGGCATGTGGGCCGCAAAAATAGTCACTGTGGACCGAAAGTTTGACGTGCTTGCTCTAGAGGCTGTCACTCAAAGAGCAACTAGAGTTGCTTCCACAGAATAGCAGAATAAAACTGCTATTTCTCAGACAGATCATCTAATGGGCACATAGCATCATTTTTCCACGTATGCTCACTAGACTCCTAGTGCTTTCTTGTGGAAAAGCATTATATTGGCTATCACTGATATTGAAGATCTCAGCCAAGGAGACAGAGCTAGCCTTAGAGAATGGCAATGCAAGGGGGAAAAGGTGATCAAAACTACTTTTCTTCTTCCTGCAAGTGGGGATCGGGGACCTAAACAGACACCAGGTAACTATAGTGTTGGGAGTTTTTCTTAATTTAAAATTACATTGAAGTTTAACTTAATTGATAATTGTAACGGAGCTCCGTGTACCCCGACCGAGTACCCTCCGTTGATGGATGCTCCTAGCGCTCTCAGAGGACTCCAAGCACTGCAGACGACACCACAACCACCGCAGACTCCACAACCGCCGTAGCTTAACTGGAGCCGCGCCGTCTTCCTTCCACCCTGGATCGGCTTCTGTCCTCCAGGACCGTGTGGGGAAGACCTCTCCTCCAGGAGAGCGTATCTGGAACAAGCTCTTAAAAGAGCTAAGTGATTAAGAGCTCAGGGGAATATGCAGAGCATAGCAATCCCCAGTGTGATATAGCAGTTCCCTCCAATAACGAGACAAGGCTACGTATTGAGGGTCAGAAGAGGTCTGAGGACTGGAACACCCAGCCTGCTTTTTATTAGGATCAGGTACATACAGGACACTCCCAGGGGGAGGATGAAATTGACCAATCACATGCATGGTAACACCCCCACGTCTCCTCCCCTCAGATAAACACATAACCCAATTAAAACATACATTATTTTACCCAAGTTCTGGATGTACCCCAAAAACAGGGGGTACAGCTTTAAATCTGGTATCCCCAAATAGCCCTTGTTCAGGGGAACAGTCTGTCCAAAAATCAGCCCATTCGGATGGATGGTTCGGGAGATACAGGGCTCCAAAGTTTTGACCGACCGCACAGACCAACTAGCCGAAAATAGTTCCATGAGTTTTGGCCTTGCGGTCGGTCTCCGTTCGCACGGTAAAATAGACGAAATTCTTGCCATCCATTCGCATCTTTGTGGTCGCTAGAATCCCCATACTAAGTTAAGTATAACTACCGAACGGCCGGTCGTTCGGTAGTTTCCGTGCGTATTTCTGGATGTCTGGAGGTCTTAGCGGTATTCGCCTGTTTGTGCTTCCGATTTCAGTTCCATGCGTTCACAGGCAAACACCGCTGTTCGCACGCAAGATGGCCGCGAACACGTGGAAAAGTCCCGAAATGGCGGCCACCTATTCAGAGCACAAAGAATTCGCATGAAATCATGCGAACGGCTGTATTCTCCAGTAATGTGATTCTTATGCAATATATTCGCCTAAATCTCCTGGCTGTTAGGTTATATTAGTAGTCCAAACCTACAGCATAGATAAAGGGAAAAAGACAGTCTAATACAAGTCCATATGCCTGAATACAGGGTTTACAGTGCAATATAGTCCAGGACCATAGTCGCAGGGGAGGAGGCAGGCAAGCAGGCCTCTCCAGGACAAAGTGGCGAAGGGCACTTCGTCACAATAATATTATTCATTATATTGATAATGAATCAAAGTTATTAAAATAAATTAGTAAATAAATAAATAAAAATATATTAAAAGATCTTATAAACACTGATATTAGAATGTCCATTTAACTGTAACAAACAGACCCCTGCTTCGCCAGTACTCCAGCAATCAAGTCTCTCATTCTGGTCTTTGGGATCAGACTTTATTCCACAAAAATCTGTCTATCAAGAATTTATGGGATGAGTTGTTTATCTCCCAGACTCTCATTCATTTTTCCATTCAAGTACTGACAGTGATAAAAGCCAGGACTTTAAAGCTGCTTGGGAATTCTGAAGAATTGAAAGAGAATTTCAATAGAATTTATAGAGCTAAGTGCTAGATCACTGATATATTAACCTGTGAGCATTAGACACACACAAAAAAAAATTAAAAAATTTAAAAAAAAAGGAAATCCTCAGCTCACTGAATCCCAAACGAAAACCTGAATCCCAAACGAAAACTGTGTCAGACATCTTGAGACTTGGCCTTCCTGACGCCATTTTACAAAATGTAGGTCAAATCAGCAAAACATATAACAAATGTATTACACTTTTTTTGGAGAAATATATCAGATTGGTATGGAGTAAACTTGTATCAAAACATACCTGACATTTAATGTGGATAAGTGCAAGTAAAAACCCAAGGGCAGAGTACAGAATATTTGATAGAGTCCTAACCTCAACATCTGAGGAAAGGGATTTATGGGTGATTATTTCTGATGACTTAAAGGTAGGCAGACAATGTAATAGAGCAGCAGGAAATGCTAGCAGAATGCTTGGTTGTATAGGGAGAGGTATTAGCAGTAGAAAGAGGGAAGTGCTCATGCCATTGTACAGAACACTGGTGAGACCTCACTTGGAGTATTGTACGCAGTACTGGAGACCGTATCTTCAGAAGGATATTGATACCTTGGAGAGAGTTCAGAGAAGGGCTACTAAACTGGTTCATGGATTGCAGGATAAAACTTACCAGGAAAGGTTAAAGGATGTTAATATGTATAGCTTGGAGGAAAGACGAGACAGGGGGGATATGATAGAAACATTTAAATACATAAAGGGAATAGACACAGTAAAGGAGGAGACTATATATAAAAGAAGAAAAACTACCACAACAAGAGGTCATAGTCTTAAATTAGAGGGACAAAGGTTTAAAAATAATATCAGGAAGTATTACTTTACTGAGAGGGTAGTGGATGCATAGAATAGCCTTCCTGCTGATGTGGTAGAGGTTAACACAGTAAAGGAGTTTAAGCATGCATGGGATGGGCATAAGGCTATCCTAACTATAAGATAAGGCCAGGGACTAATTAAAAGTATTTAGAAAACTGGGCAGACTAGATGGGCTGAATGGTTCTTATCTGCCATCACATTCTATGTTTCTATGTTTCTATGTTTATCTTTTTTATAATTTATTTCTGTTACTTAATTCATCATTACAAATATTCAAAAAGTTTTAATTTCTATTTCTCTTTCTAATTATGTTGTTTTTACCTTTAATTTATTCAAATATAGCTTATCTTATCACTACTTACATTCAACTAAACATTCATACACTATACTCATTCATTCTGTCGCAGGAGGAGGGGAAGGTAGTTTCTGTATTATGTATTACACTTAAACTCTCTATCTGTCCATGTTTCAGCTGGTGAGTGGATGGAACTATCTCATAAACTATACTGTCAGGCAAACCAATTGCTCCAAAAGTGAAATTAAAAATGTCAGCTCTGAAGAATGCAGCTTTGATATAAATGGGGTAAGTGCTATGAAATACTTATCTTTATGGGTACATTTTCTGTTAGGGAAACTAATCAAATGCCAAAAGAATCATGTTTAATGGCATTGGAGAAAATATCAATCGATCATCCAATGCTTTATTAATTCATATTTATAACCCAAAATATAGGTTAATTATAAAAAAATAGCATAAATCAAACAGTTGTGGAACTTGCTAATGTGCTTAATTTAGATGTTGAAGTGAAAGATATTAAAGAATTAGTGGAATATGTTGAGGGAGAGCTAACAAACGAAGATTTAGTAGAGTTGGAAGCGCAGCAGCACTTGGAAGAGGAAGAAGAAGAAGGAGAAGAAAGAATGGGAGAATAAGAAAAGAAGTTCACTGTAAAGGGGTTAGCAAGTGTGTTCTCAAAAGTAAATGCGGCTATGTTAGAGCTAGAAGGTATGGATCTGAATGTGGAACGGTTCAGGAACGGTTCAGGAACGGTTCAGGAACGGTTCAGGAATTTGAAAATTAATGAAATTTTCCGATACTATTGTGAAATTTATGAAGAAAGAAAGAAACTTACAAAGCAGACCACACTAACGAGTTTCTTCTCAAAAGAAACACCCAGCACCCCTACAGCTACATCTCCCTTACCTGGGCCCTCTACAGCTTCTGATAAGTCCAATGATGGCCTTGAACTACTACGTGCAGCATTTTGAGGGATTTGATGACTAATCTTCGGACAGGATTTTTCCAGCGAACAAAGTCCAGAATTCCACCAAGCTGCTGAAAACATTCCTTACAATTTTAATCCATGGTGAATCATGTAGTTCCTCTTGTTCCAAATTTTAGTATATTTGATGATTATGTACAATACTGGGTCATGTAGTTCCTGCAGACGTCACAGTGAGACGTCTCTCCTGTTGCAAAGTTTTTTTTTATGACTATGCATAAGGACATTCAGCGTCACCTGAAACTCCATAGGAAAACATTGTGTTAATGCTTTCCTATGAGGGAAGTGCTAATGGCAGCACGGCCATTAATGCGCATGCGCATTAGGTATCCCCCACCAGCTGACGTCGGCGGTAGAGGAGCAGTGGCAAAGGGTTTTATCCCATTCCCCCTCTCTATATTACCTCTTTGAATGTCTGTATTCTGGGTTAATTCTTCTAGCGTTAGTCCTCCTTTTGAGGTTTCTCTCCATCAGTTTTCTAATGGTATTTTAGTTGGGTTGTGCCTTAACTACACTACAACTACTACAAACCTTTGATTCTGTTCCTGAAGTTTTTCTTTCATTTATATATGGTATTAGATTAACCATTATTAGTCCAGTAGACCAGAAGCCGAAATACCATATTATTGCATTATGAAATAATACCTTTTTTATTGGACTAACATAGTAGTTGAAGGGACACTATTAGCATCCACACCACTTCAGCTCATTGAAGTGGTCTGAGTGCATAGTCCCAGGTCCCTTAAACCTGCAAAGGTAATTATTATAGTTTTTAATAAATTGCAATAATTACTTTTGAGGGTTAACTCCACCTCTGGACAGCCACTAGAGGGACTTACGGGTCGTTAGGCGACTTTTGGTCGTCTGATACTGGACGTCCTCACGTTATGCATGAGGACATCCAGCATTATGTAAAACCCCATAGGAAAACATTTTAGATTCTATTATATGAGATAATATCTTGTAACTGAATTCACTTTTTTTTCTATAGAGGTTAAATGAGAAACTGCTAATCAATTTCAAGATATGCTTATCTCAGCTAATAAAATTTCCTCAATTTAAAATATTATTGAAACTCTTTAATTTAATTTCTAATTCTAGTATAATAGTAAAATGGTTATAATATGTCTCAGGAAAAACATACAATCTCTTTTAAAAACGAGATTGCAGGCTCAGTGGTTCAACTAAATAATTTGGATTTCCCAGAACCCTTAAAACCGCAAACTGTATTGCTGAAATAAACTAATAGATTGTATTGGTTAAAAGAGTTTGTAAGCTTTGGAGATTTACAGGATTATTTACTATAGTTAGAATGCAAAGTTAGTTTTAAATGTAAGGTCAAAATAGCACTTTAAATTCACATTAATAACCTTGAAATTTTCTAATTTTGCAATTTGGTGATTTCAGACAAATTTTGTTCTAATTTAGGGGGTAGAAAAAAGAATAATTAACAACTTTAAAAAATGTAAGGAAAACGAAAAATGAAAATAAAGAATTAAAAAAATGTATGGAATATGAATGTATGGAAAAATTAATATATGGCAATTATGTACTAAAAGCTGTACAACTGTAAACAAAATAAAAACATGCGAACGGATAATAAGTCACTTTTTTTCTACTTATGTTAAGCAATCCGGTAAATGTGCAACTACAGTACATAGGAATCTTCAACAAACAAACGAAATCACTTATCTGCATTGTACGTCAGATTCAGGTAAGAGACTATTCTTGGGCAATAAATATCTCCCACTGCAATTCAGGCTTTTTCCCCATTGTCATTGTAAGAAAAAATGTATATACTTGCAGCAGGATTAGTAAATTGAGGGTGCACTAACCCAGTAAATATTTCAGAAAGCACTTTTTCAGTGCTGACAGATATCATGGGAAAGAAAGAATTTAAACAAGAATTGTTGTTACAGGAAACGCCATGTATCAATGTTGCCTAACTGTCTTTTAGTAACATCTCCTTCAATACCCACATTTAAATATGAAAGAGACGTTTTTTTGTCATCATACTTTGGGAATCATTCAGCTGCTTTTGCTATTTTTATTTTATCCAAATCTGAGCCTTCCATTTGTATTTGAAAACATTGTTGCTATCTAGTTCAGGAGTAGGCAACTTTGGCACTCTAAATGTTGTGAACTACATCTCCAGTGATGCTTTGCCAAAGCTGCTGCATTTTCTTGTAATGCTATTTTCAATTCTTAGAAATTCTTTTTCTAGATTTGTAGGATTTATCCTCCTCTATGGTTCCAGTTTCTTTACTTTTTCTAACACGTTTCTCTTCCATTTTATAGAAGAATATAATGCATCCTCTATAGGATTTCTTTTAGAATCTTGCTTAATTTTATAGAGACTCCCCTATTAAAGGTTTTTTCAATGTCGGGAAGTGTGTTCCTAGTTGTTTTCCTTCTAGCGGACACCTCAATCACATTTTTACTGACAATGTTAGAAAGATACGTTTCATGAACTGGAAATGGAAAATGTCCCATCTAAGTATCTAAAGCTAGCAACCTGTTACAAATTGCACCACGTTTTAGTTTGTCTTTGGTAACACACCATTTAGACCTTTCATCAACAGAAATTGATTTAAATAAAAATATTTTATATCAAAGTTACATAAAAATCTTTGCATGTTTGAAGTGGAATATTAGACCCAACAATAACAGGATATTTGTAACCCTCTGCTCATCTCTTAGACCAATCTATGGCCAGATCTTAGATGAGTTTTTGTACAGATTTTTACACAGAATAAGGCATTGGGGTTAACGCAAAAATAAAGGAAATTGATGGTAAGACAATCCCTTGCAAAATAGACACGATGGTGCTACTCAATGTAGACATTCCAAAGCAAAAATTCAAATACTCACTTCTGCTGTTTATGTTGACAGCAGCCAAATCAGTTATTGCAACTAACTGGAAAAACGCATCACACATAGGACTCAGGGATTGGACATTAAAACTAGAACATTTTAGAGTAATGGAAGAACTAAGATGGTCCTCCCTAGGGTGATTGGATAGGTTCACAGAAATATGGCAGCCGTGGATAACATACACGTCAAAGAACAGAAATGAGTGATTATATTGGGCACAATACAAACTTTCAAAGAATGCGGACTGAATTGTTGGTTCTATAGTAGATCAGAACCTAGGTCACATACGAATATGATACGAATATGATATTATTTGCTTGGACAATGTAACACTGTTTTATTACTTAGTTTTATTAATTAATTAATTTGTTTCGTTTATTTTGTTTCTATCACTTGTACTATCCAATCTCATATCCTACAATATAACTGTAATGGAATGATTTGTATATAGAAATGATACCATGGATGTAACCAGGGCCGTCTTTAACAAGGGGCAAACAGGGCAGCTGCCCCGGGCCCAGTTGCTCCTGGGGGGCCCAAAGCAGCTGCCCTGTGGGCCCCCTGTCCGCAGCCAGGTCTGAACAGCCCACCGGGATACTGAGAAATATCCCAGTGGGCTGCAGCAGGTGATGTAATCAGGGCCCCCCGGCCCTTTAAGAGAGCTCCTGACCGAGCCCCTGTCTTCCGGCCTGCTGGGAGGAAGTGTTGTGAGATCACTTCCTCCCATTTAACAGAGTGCCGCTGGGGAGGATTAGGCATACATGGAGAGAAGGAGGAGGTACAGACCAAGACGAAGACTCCCATCAATCTCAGCCATCCAGCTCCCACTGGACTACAGGGAAGACACACTTCTGTAAAGGTAAGGAGGGTGGCTAAACTATGTGAATTCATATGACTGTGTGTGTGTGTGTGTGTATGTATGTGTATCTGGCTGTATGTGTGTGTATCTGACTGTGTGTATCTCACTGTGTGTATCTCACTGTGTGTGTGTGTATCTCAATGTGTGTATATCTGACTGTGTGTGTATCTGACTGTGTGTGTGTGTATCTGACTGTGTGTGTGTGTATGTATGTTTATCTGACTGTGTGTGTGTGTATCTGACTGTGTGTGTGTGTGTGTGTGTGTGTATCTGACTGTGTGTGTGTGTGTGTGTGTGTATCTGACTGTGTGTGTATCTCACTGTGTGTACATCTGACTGTGTGTGTGTATCTGACTGTGTGTGTATCTGACTGTGTGTGTATCTGACTGTGTGTGTGTGTATCTGACTGTGTGTGTATCTCACTGTGTGTATATCTGACTATGTGTGTTTGTGTGTGTATCTCACTGTGTGTGTGTGTATGTATGTGTATCAGACTGTATGTGTGTATGTGTATATCTGTGTGTGTGTGTGTATATCTCACTGTGTGTATATCTGACTGTGTGTGTGTGTGTATGTGTATCTGACTGTATGTGTGTATATGTATCTGACTGTGTATGTGTGTGTATCTGACTGTGTGTGTGTGTGTGTGTGTATCTGACTGTGTGTGTATATCTCACTATGTGTACATCTGACTGTGTGTGTGTGCATCTGACTGTGTGTGTATCTGACTGTGTGTGTGTGTATCTCACTGTGTGTATATCTGACTATGCGTGTTTATGTGTGTATCTCACTGTGTGTGTGTATGTATGTGTATCTGACTGTATGTGTGTATGTGTATCTGACTGTGTGTGTATCTGTGTGTGTGTGTGTATATCTCACTGTGTGTATATTTGACTGTGTGTGTGTGTGTATCTGAATGTGTGTGTGTATGTGTATCTGACTGTATGTGTGTATGTGTATCTGGCTGTGTGTGTGTGTGTGTGTGTGTATCTGAGTGTGTATGTATCTGTGTGTGTGTGTGTGTATCTGAGTGTGTGTGTATCTGACTGTGTGTGTATTTGACTGTGTATCTCACTGTGTGTGTATGTGTGTATCTCACTGTGTGTGTGTGTGTGTGTGTGTATCTCACTGTGTGTGTGTGTATCTCACTGTGTGTGTGTATCTGGCTGTGTGTGTATCTGGCTGTGTTTGTGTCAGTGTTTGTATCTGACTGTGTGTGTATATCTGACACTGTGTGTGTAAGTGTGTATCTGGCTGTGTGTCAGTGTGTGTTTATCTGGCTGTGTTTGTGTCAGTGTACATGTACCTTTGTGTCAGTGTGTATATGTACCTGCGTGTGTATGAGTGACAGTATGTGTAAGTGTGTATCTGTGCATGTGGCAATGCATACATCCCATCTAACATTGCACACAAATACAACCCTGCATTCCAACATTAACAATGCACACAAATACACCACTGCATGTGTATCTGTGTTCCTGTGTGTATCACTGTTTGTGTGAGAGTGCATCTGTGTGACAATGCATACATCTCAGCATTCCTACGCCAACACTGCACACAAATACATTTGTATTTGTTTATATATCTGTGTCAGTGTGTGTAAGTGTGTATCTGTGTGTGGATGTGCCAGTGTCTTTATCTCTGTGCGTGCAAGTGTATTTATGTATGTGGCTGTGTGTGTATACGCCAGTCTTTGTCAGTGTGTCCAGATGTTTGCATGTATCAGTGTGCTAATGTGTATGTATATCTGTGAATGTATATCATTCATCAAGGCATTCAAACACAACATGCAACCACACCCCTGCAAACATTACATACAAACACACCCCTGAATTCAAACTCAAAAAGTATATAGAAACACATCCCTACACTTAAACACCAATACTACACCCTACCTGCACACACATACTGTATACAACAAAATGCTCACATTCAAATGCACAAACACTGCTCACAAATACAGCCCTGCAAGAATGGTCAAATGGTAGATCCCCAGCTGGCATAGCATCGTGGGAATTGTACAACAGATGAGGATCTATCTTTTCTCTGCTCTTGCGCTAGAGGGAAGGCTCAAAACAATGTCTTGCACCAGGGCACTGTCTACATTAGTACTGCCACTGTGTTGGGGTGGAGGGCGTGATTGCATGCCAGAGAGTGAAAGTTTCGGGGGAGGGCGAGGGATGGCAGGATCCAGGGGGCCCAAACAAATGCTTGCCCAGGGTCCAATCAAGGTTAAAGACGGCCCTGGATGTAACAGAGATGTTCCGCTACAATCTGTAAACGATGGATATACAATGTGTGTTCTTTGTGCATTCTAAACTTTTGTGATATATGAAACCTCAATAAAAAGAGATTAAATAAATAAGAATAAGGCATTGTATCGAGGACCACTCACACAATACAAGAATGTGCTGTCAAGAGCTGTGAAACACGTGTACCCATCCACTTCTGCTCAATTGGAAAAGTACTGCTTTGAATCATCCTCAGATGCTGTAGCTACAGGCTTCCTTTATGTTCTGAAGGAAGAGCATTGTCACGGTCTCCAGAACCAGACACACCGACAGATCACAGACAAAGAAATTGCAGTACTAGTCCTTAGAGTGGCAGGGCTATGCAAATAGAGAGAAGTCAGAGTACAAGCCAAAGTCAGAGGGAAACAGAGAAACGGAATAACGTTAAGACAAGCCGAGGTCAAGGATCAGAGAAAGCAGGATATATGGTGAGACAAGCCAAAATTCGGTAACCAACAGACTAAACGCGCTTTTGGGCTATCAAAAGACCACAACAGGGCAGCAAGGCACGGAGGAGGTAAATTTAAATATGATTAGGGTAATTCTGATTGACTAGTTTCCACTTAGAATTAATAATAACACATGGAAGGTATTTGATCCTTCCACTTTGACCTCTGACGTCATCAATGTGCACTAAGTCGGGTGGCTGACTCGGGCACATATTTAAGCACGCTGCAGCATTAGAAAGAATGCCAACAGGACCTGCAGTCACTGAAACAGCCGCAAACGGCAAGCGGGAACCAGAAGCCGCGGCTTGTGGTGAGCGGGCAAGTGAAGCTGGCGGTGAGTGAGCAATGGAAGCCGCCGCGCGCGGGCAGGGGGCCTGACAAGCAGCTTCTCGGCAACCTCTTCTTGATGCCGTCTTCACAAGAGCAACCCTTTGGCAAATGGAGATTTGAACATGTTCTTTCGTTTGTTTGTAGAAGAATTGACGATCAGCCAAAATGCGACAGTATTGCAATTCTTCCAAAACCAATTCTTGAAGTCTAATAATTAACATGTATGTGAACAGGCAAAATCTGATTGCCCTTGGTGAGTAAAGAATGTTTCCCCCCCCCCCTTTTTGTGGCATAATTGGCCATCATGTCAAATAGGGTTGTGCCTTCTATTGGACCAATAGTGCAGTATTCCTTCTGTGCTAATACATTTGCCTAAGCTATTGGAGTACCTTTTTTCTATTATCTACATTTCTGTTGGGATTGTGCTGGCCCATGGTCTGGCTATACACCCTTAGCTCCTGTGGATTGAGTGCATTTCTTACTTGGTACATTATTCTATTGGAACAACAGCATAAAAATATATGTGTTTTAAAGGTAAATTCAATGGACTTGAATCTTTTTTTTCAGTCTAACTTATTATGTAACTATGTAGGTCACCACAAGTGACTATTCAGAGAATATATCTAACTGAAATATTCACTTTCCCCAAGTGCTTTAAATTCAAACGTTCCTGTTTGTTTTGTAGGATTTTGCCTTGAATGTGCTAATGAAGTAGAACCCAATAATCCTGAGCTATTGAATTTGTTAAAACAATTTGTTGATGAACACAATGCCAACAGTAGGTCCCATGCCCTTTACAAACTGTCTGAAGTTGTAAGAGCAACAAAAGAGGTTAGTACATAGATGTGTGCTATTTAATTAAATTGTTTGCTATATTTCCTTTTTAATTTGATATGTACAAATGAATGATTATAACCTTATAAAAATAAGATTTTAGTTCAATACATGGTGAAATACTGAGAAATGCAATTTTTTTCAAATTTTTTATTTTTGTAAGAATGAATGAAATTAGATAATAGTTTGCATAATTGAAATAACATATAATGAATTTCAGAACACCCTGGCAATAGTATTTTTTATTATTCTGGTAACCAGAGAGTCAATGCCTCAGGGGTATGAAAAATCTCTGTGGATTAGTGAGTACCACTTTTGGATGGTGTATAAGGACATCATTTTTTCTTGATATACATAATGCTCCTGTATGCTTATGCACTGGGCATTAGGCTTGCGAATGCACAATATAATTTATTGTGAGACACTGACTTTTTTCTCCAAGTGGGGTATATATGAGCTATAATTAGTGTACAGCAGACTGTCATAAAAGGAAATATGCCAGTATTTAGCCAACCTACCTCTTCCATACAAAAATCCTGCTAACCGAAAAAATGACGATGGCTTTCCAGGACCCCATAGTCCATAATAATTTTGCCAGAAGCAGTCATGAAGGAAAACCTGGGAGACAGAGCTATCCAAGTGGGTTTGCAAGAGTAGTAAACAGAGGTTGCTGACATGCAAAAAGAGGATTGGTGAGTGGCTCTAAGTCAGGTGTCAGCAATCTTGTTCGGCATGAGCTCTGGATATCATTTCTATAAATGGATGGGAGTCTGCCATCATCTATGCATCTAAAAATTGAATATAACAATCATAGATTTCTACCTAATCTGTTATCTTTATGTGTGATTGCTATATACCAAAGATACCAAATAAGAGACCTATTCACTAAACAGCTTGTGGCGGCTACCCCGAGAGGATGAGGGTTTTCGCCACCTGAGCCATTCTTTTCCCCCTGTCCAGAGTGATGCTTTCCAATTTTCCAGGATAGTATGGCTCTTATAAGAGCTGGGTGATTATAGCATGTGTAGCTGGTCCCTACAATCATGAGATGAGACTCTATGATGAGGGTAAGCAAGGAATGATTTTAATGATGTCACACTGGCCTTTTATGCAATTCCCCATGCAAGGAGTACTCCCACATGGACCTTACAAGATAAAGACATAGACCAATGACAAATATGTTCAAATGTATGACACTCCCATTACAATCATACAATCCCTCCCTTCTGCCTGAGAGATAATTGAGCCAGATACTGTACTAAGTTAACTCAATTATCTCTAGGGGAAAAAGAAGGTAACCTGAAAGTACCCTAAAACCTCACATAACCCCCCACACAAGTTATATCCCCTGATAGCCCTGATCTGTGGGAACAACATATGTAAAAATCACCCAGATCGGTTCAGGGGTTTAAAAGTTTTATGAAAGTCTTGTTTCTTACCTACCACACACAAGGCTCCTGCCCAAATTAGTTCCAGAGATTCAGGCTGTCTCTTTAGGGAACTCCAAAATAACAAAATACCAAAAGGAACCGTTCATGAGCAGGCTTGTTGTGTATCCCTCGTTCGGGAGTTTGGTTTCACCGAACGCTGCCTTCATCAGATGAATGGGAACGAACATAAGTGGGGATGGAACTCTCACTGGTGTTAAGGCCGTCGAGTGTTCGATAATAATTTCATGCACTTGACGACCAAACCCTGCTGGAAATGTTCATCAAAACAAGATGGCCGCTACCTCGTGTTCATCCATATGAATGGCGGCAACCCAGCCGACCACCGAGAATGTTCAGGGATTGTGGTTAGCCAAGGTGTTAGGAAGGTCAAGGGGGTTAACTAGCGGTACACAACGGTCCTGGGTGGTCGGTTGATTCGATAGTTTGTTCGGTATACGAACTGGGTAGGTTTTAAGTGTTCGGTTAGTTCGGATACCGAATGATGCAAGGCAGTAAAATGTAGAATTACACAGAAAAGTTTACAGGGTGCAATCCATGAAGGAGTCATCCGTCACACAGCAGAAAGATCAAAATTAGGAAGAGCCATTTTCTTAATTTTCGTCTTTCAGCAACTTAGAAAATAACTCCCTAATTTGGAATGCTTATGTGGGATAACTATACTAATTGATACCAAAATAGAGTTATATGAAGGGCCTACACTGCCTTAGTCAAATGCTCCAAAGCATTTTGTTTATTCCCTAAAGTAGCCGTCTAGACTGCACCATTCAAGATAGACGACCCGATGTCAATTATTTTATCACGGTCATTTGCGGGCCTGAAAATTGCACTTGGTGGGCCTTATAAGACCTGTGGGCTGTAGGTTGCTGACCCTTGCTCCAGTGTATGGGTAATTAATCATCATGATGAGGTAATCTCATAATAAATACACATATTTTTTGCATTTTTCCATTCCACAAAGATTAACATTTTTGTAGTATTTTGCAGTATCATATTACCCTGCCCACAGGTGTCCAAAATGTCCATTGTAGCCAACCAGTTGATTGCCTTGGGCTATTAAGTAGACCTCAATGCAGCATTTTTAAATTTTAAACATCATAACACTAGTTTCCTATCTTGTGGTCGTTGCACTTTTAAGAGTGATTGTAAGAGAAGGGTGTATGTCATAATCTCACCCCTTGCACACAGAGGTCTCCCTGCAGACCATACACAAGTCCATGATACACATATATGCACAAAACGTGAAGGGGACATAGAAGAATACAAATCACAAGTGGGTAGGATGGAGACAGTGAGAGATAAATTGGGTGGTATGAAGAAAAAAGAAGACCAAAAGTGTGAGAGGAGATTAAAGAGGGATAAAAAAGGGGATGGCAGGTAGACTGAGGGTGTGGGTGGGATGCAGAAAGCTGGAAAAAAGCAGGAGAAGGGTAGAGAATGAGAGTCTCAAAAAATGTGGGTGGGATGGAGGCAGATGGTCATAAGCTGGGGTGGCATGGAAACAATGGGCCATCATTGGGGTATGATTAAGAAATAGGTCCAAAATTGACATAGATACAGGTAAGGATAGTGAATGAAAGTCAAAAGTGGAGCGTGGGATGGAGACAGAGGGAGACAGATGTTGTATGACTTTACACTACACCTATTCTGTTTTATTACATTGTTTAATTTGTACCTACATCTTATAAAGAATTGCAACGAAACATCATTATTTTATAAATATAATGTTATTTATGTGACGTACTTGGTTTTTATCATATAGGGTTCTGACCTAGAAATATATGAAGTCGAGTTAAAAATAAGTGAAACAAACTGCTCAAGGACCGAACATGCCATTCTTGGAGAGGAGTGTGACATCTTGATAAATGGAGTAAGTTGATATAGTCTGTGCGTACTTTATTAATAGCAAATTAGATACATAGACACCTTAGGGTAGTACATGGGTACATTGTTATCACAAAGCTGATCTTATGGCATCCTGGTGGTCTTCTCCAGTTTCCTTTGGTGCTCCTGGCAGGGATTCCTCTGTTGACTACGCTACCCAACTGAGCAACACTGTGTTTCATTCCTCTTATCCAATGATTTGCTAGAATGATCCAATGATCCAGAACTAGTTTTCCCCCGTGTTCACTTTATTTTGCTAAGGAAGATAAGAAAGACAATCTTCCAATGTAAACTTGGCAACCATCTCCACCTAAAAAATAATTGTTCCTTCCTTATGCCACTAACCTAGAAAGTGCAAAGATAGGCTTGTCTGTAGTCTTGGAGTCAATAACACTCTTAAATGGTGACCAAAGCCAATGCGTAAAACTAATTATTTGTCCATTCACTTCTTTGGACTTAAAATGGGTATTAGTACACTTAAGCATTGTTATCCCTGAGTGTCGCTTTTTATAATAAAAAAACAACTAAAAAAAAACGTAGGATTACTGGATGAGAAATAGGAAAGGGTAGGAACAAAGCTTTGGTGTTGGTGGTGATTGCCTACCTGTTTGGAATTGGTATGATATCCCACAAGTAACTATACAGATGTGCAATAAACTAGTAAAAATAAAGAAATCAATCAGTAGACATTTGTTTGTATGGCTATATGTATAGCTAGAAAAAGAAATAGACTCGAGGAAAATATTCATAAAAAATGTTAGACTCTCTACTTCTGATTCATAAGTAAAAATCAGGCTAATATCATCTAGAATGTATGCTCACAGTGAGGTAAAGGCTCACTATAAGCCTCATTACAAGCCATGTTCATGACACAGTTTATGGTGCAGTTGCAGTTTGCAGTTTGCAGTGTGCAGTTTGCAACTAAAATGAGCATATCATTCTAAAATAAAATAAAATATTGTTATTTATTTCAGGATACTATATATTGCGAAATTCAAATAAATTCTACAGGTTCAGTAATCCAACCATGTGTGGAACGAAAGATTATGGTAAGTATTCCAATTAACCACTGTTTACATTGCACTTGATAAATGAATAAATGGCCATGTCTATTTTTTGTACATATTTACAACATGACGTTTCTGAAGTACTGTAAAATAATTTGTTTTGTTTTTATTATAGTTATATACTGTATTCATACTGCTATACCAAAGGGAGAAGGACATAGGCGTGCGCAGCCTATTGTATAAGGGTGTGCACCCTAAAGCAAAAACACACACGCCGCGTGTGTATATATATATATATAAATATATATATATATATACACACACACACACATATACCGCTGTGTTTGTGTGTGTGTGGGCGCTGTGTGTGTGAAGGCGCTGTATGTGTGTGCGGGCGCTGTGTGTGTGTGTGCAGGCGCTGTGTGTGTGTGTGAGGGCGCTGTGTGTGTGTGAAGGTGCTGTGTGTGCGGGCGCTGTGTGTGTGGGTGCTGTGTTTGTGAGGGCGCTGTATGTGTGTGTAAGGGCGCTGTGTGTGTGTGAGGGCGCTGTGTGAGTGAGGGCGCTGTGTGTGTGAGGGCGCTGTGTGTGTGTGTAAGGGTGCTGTGTGTGTGATGTTAGTGTGTGCATGTGTGTATGTGTAAGAGTGCTGTTAGTGTGTGTGTGAGGGTGCTGTGTGTGTAAGGGTGCTGTTAGTGTGTGTGTGAGGGTGCTGTTAGTGTGAGTGCTGTGTGTAAGGGTGCTGTTAGTGTGAGTGCTGTGTGTGTAAGGGTGGTGTATGTGTGTGTGTAATGTGTGGTGTGGTGGCCGTATAGTTAATATCCCCCCTCCCTTCTTACCTTTTGTAGGGAGGGGGGACCGTGCTGCCATCCATCCCTGGTGGTCCAGTGGTGAGTGAACCATCCTGCGGGGCTAGAGTTCACTCTCGCGAGATCTGAGCATTGCCGCAGTAACATAGCATGGGCCACGGGGATTAGGGTGTGCCTAGGCACACCCGGCACACCCCATGCGCACGCCTATGGAGAAGGACCACTTTGCAAAATGAAAAATAAATATAAATACTGTACACAAAAGCAAAACATGGTACATAATATGGGAGGCCATAGAGGTTACTCAAGTTCTAAAAGCGACTGGAATTGGTCACGCAGGCACAATTGTACAGGGAATAGTATAGTAAGAACAGATCCTTTTCACTAAAAACATGCTGGGTTACGCCACAATGGGTTTTTATAGAGGCTTCCTGGACATGAGGGTAACATATCACTGACCTAACCTGGCTCCCATACCCAAACACACCTGACTCGCCTAATACGTTACTGGCCACTAAGATCACACTATCCCTTGGGGACAAATTTAAAGGCCTCCTGTGCGGCATCCAACCGATATCACTAGCTACAACTATACATTTATTGCACTAGCTCATTACAAATTTCAATTTCCGTACGTACATTAGATGTGGAGTATCCCATTTATACTAGTTATTCGATAACAATAAACTACTACCATTCACACAACTGGGAACCAAATTTAAACTACCAAGTGTAGCAAACTTCTCGTTCATTCAAATACAATCATGGATCTCCCATACTGTTAACTTACAATTGTATCCTGTAAATGGGAAGCTGCTGATTGACTTAGAGAAACTGTGCGTAACTAATACACCAATAAAAGAAAAACAATTTATACAATTTATACCCTACTTCAAAATACAGATAAAATTAACATGATGTGGTGTATAAAAGCATTGGAAAAAGAACTGGGCCACCACATATTGGAAATAAATTGGCTATGAGTAGTGATGTACCGAACTGTCCGCCGGCGAACAGTTCCTGGCGAAATTAGCGTGTTCGCGTTCGCCACGGCGGGCGGACACATGCGCAGTTCGATCCACCCCCTATTCGTCATCATTGGGCAAACTTTGACCCTGTGCCTCTCGGTCAGCAGACACATTCCAGCCAATCAGCAGCGCTCCCTCCCTTCCACACCCTCCAACCTCCCTCCCAGCATCCATTTTCGATTCATTCGGAAGATGCATGCTTAGTGAGAGGAGGGAAAGTTTAGCTGCTGCTGATTAGATAGGGAAATTGATAGCTAGGCTAGGGTATTCAGTGTCCACTACAATCCTGAAGGACTCATCTGATCTCTGCTGTAAGGACAGCACCCCAAAAAGCCCTTTTTAGGGCTATAACATCAGGCTGCTTTTTTTTTTTTTTCCTGTGTAATGTAATTGCAGGTGCCTGCCTGCCAGCTTCTGTGTGAGGTTCACATTGGATACTGTGCCTACTTGCCCAGTGCCACCACTCATATCTGTTTTAACAATAGGTTAAGCTTTACATTTAAAATAAATATTTTTTTTTCACTGTAATAGAAGAGCAGTTGCCTGCCTGACAGCTTCTGTGTGAGGTTCACTTTGGATACTGTGCCTACTTGCCCAGTGCCACCACTCATATCTGTTTTAACAATTGGTTAAGCTTTACATTTAAAATAAATATTTTTTTTTCACTGTAATAGAAGAGCAGTTGCCTGCCTGCCAGCTTCTGTGTGAGGTTCACATTGGATACTGTGCCCACTTGCCCAGTGCCACCACTCATATCTGTTTTTAAGAACTGTGTCCTTCAAGCGGCTCTGTCAGGCCTTCCTTCAGCGTGTGCCCTGCAAAACCCTGCCAGCGTACTTTGACAGTTGCCACTCATATCTGGTGTCTCTATAGCGTGCTTTTACAACCAAAATTTTGTTTCCACTGTAATAGAAGAGCAGTTGCCTGCCTGCCAGCTTCTGTGTGAGGTTCACATTGGATACTGTGCCTACTTGCCCAGTGCCACCACTCATATCTGTTTTAACAATTGGTTAAGCTTTACATTTAAAATAAATATTATTTTTTCACTGTAATAGAAGAGCAGTTAGTTGTCTGCAAGCGTCTGGGTGTCAGGCCTACTTCAGCGAGTGCTCTGCAGACCTGTGCCAGCGTGCTTTGACAGTTGCCAATCATATCTGGTGTCTCTTTAGCGTGCTTTTACAAAGAAAAAAGGTTTCCAGTGTAAGCTAATAGCAGACAGTCAGTGTCCTTCAAGCGGCTCTGTCAGGCCTTCCTTCAGCGTGTGCCCTGCACAACCCTGCCAGCGTACTTTGACAGTTGCCACTCATATCTGGTGTCTCTATAGCGTGCTTTTACAACCAAAATTTTGTTTCCACTGTAATAGAAGAGCAGTTGCCTGCCTGCCAGCTTCTGTGTGAGGTTCACATTGGATACTGTGCCTACTTGCCCAGTGCCACCACTCATATCTGTTTTAACAATTGGTTAAGCTTTACATTTAAAATAAATATTTTTTTTTCACTGTAATAGAAGAGCAGTTGTCTGCAAGCGTCTGGGTGTCAGGCCTACTTCAGCGTGTGCTCTGCAGACCTGTGCCAGCGTGCTTTGACAGTTGCCACTCATATCTGGTGTCTCTATAGCGTGCTTTTACAACCAAAATTTTGTTTCCACTGTAATAGAAGAGCAGTTGCCTGCCTGCCAGCTTCTGTGTGAGGTTCACATTGGATACTGTGCCTACTTGCCCAGTGCCACCACTCATATCTGTTTAAACAATTGGTTAAGCTTTACATTTAAAATAAATATTTTTTTTTTCACTGTAATAGAAGAGCAGTTAGTTGTCTGCAAGCGTCTGGGTGTCAGGCCTACTTCAGCGTGTGCTCTGCAGACCTGTGCCAGCGTGCTTTGACAGTTGCCACTCATATCTGGTGTCTCTATAGCGTGCTTTTACAACCAAAATTTTGTTTCCACTGTAATAGAAGAGCAGTTGCCTGCCTGCCAGCTTCTGTGTGAGGTTCACATTGGATACTGTGCCTACTTGCCCAGTGCCACCACTCACATCTGTTTTAACAATTGGTTAAGCTTTACATTTAAAATAAATAATTTGTTTTCACTGTAATAGAAGAGCAGTTGCCTGCCTGCCAGCTTCTGTGTCAGGTTGGATGCCTTGCCCATTTGCACAGTCAGTGCCACCACTCATATCTGTTTTAACAATAGCTTAAGCTTTAGATTTTAAAGAAATCATTTTTTTTCACTGTAATAGAAGAGCAGTTAGTTGTCTGCAAGCGTCTGGGTGTCAGGCCTACTTCAGCGTGTGCTCTGTAGACCTGTTCCAGCGTGCTTTGACAGTTGCCAATCATATTTGGTGTCTCTATAGCGTGCTTTTAAAACCAAAATTTGTTTTTCACTGTTATAGATTGAATAGCAGTTACTTGTCTTCAAGCGGCTCTGTCAGTCCTTCCTTCAGCGTGTGCTTTGCAGAACTGTTCCAGTGCACATTGCCAATCATATCTGGTGTCTCTATAGCGTGCTTTTAAAACCAAAATTTGTTTTTCACTGTTATAGATTGAATAGCAGTTACTTGTCTTCAAGCGGGTGTCTCAGGCCTACAGTGTGTGCTCTGCAGAACTGTTCCAGTGCACATTGCCAATCATATCTGGTGTCTCTATAGCGTGCTTTTAAAACCAAAATTTGTTTTTCACTGTTATAGATTGAATAGCAGTTACTTGTCTTCAAGCGGGTGTCTCAGGCCTACAGTGTGTGCTCTGCAGAACTGTTCCAGTGCACATTGCCAGTCATATCTGGTGTCTCTATAGCGTGCTTTTAAAACCAAAATTTGTTTTTCACTGTTATAGATTGAATAGCAGTTACTTGTCTTCAAGCGGCTCTGTCAGTCCTTCCTTCAGCGTGTGCTCTGCAGAACTGTTCCAGTGCACATTGCCAATCATATCTGGTCTCACAGTAGCTTGCACGCATAGTACCACTAATCCCCAAAAAAATGACAGGCAGAGGCAGGCCACCCCGCAGGGGCCGTCGTGGTCGTGGTGCTGTGATTCCCTTTTGCCCTAGAATAATGCCCAGTTTTCAGAAGCCACGTACCCTGAACTTGAAAAGTTCTGAGGACTTAGTTGACTGGCTAACACAGGACACCCAATCTTGTACAGCCTCCGCTCGGAACCTTGACGCACCATCCTCCTCCAGCTTAGCTTCAGGCACCTCTCAAGATAGCACTCACCCGCCTGCCGCCACCACTAGCACCACAGCCGCTTTACTTGGTATGTCAGAGGAGTTATTCACACACCCGTTTGAAGAAATGAGTGATGCGCAACCATTATAGCTAGAGGATGTAGATAACAGGGATATGTCTCAGGCAGGCAGCATTAAACACATGGAGGTACGGTGTGATGATGATGATGTTGTACCCGCTGCTGCTTCCTTTTCTGAGTTGTCAGATACAAGCGAAGCGGTTGATGATGACGATGCGTCCATGGATGTCACGTGGGTGCCCGCTCGGCAAGAAGAAGAACAGGGCGAAAGTTCAGATGGGGAGACAGAGAGGAGGAGGAGACGAGTTGGAAGCAGGGGGGGTCGTCGCAAGGAGCTAGTGGCACAGTCAGACAGCATGCATCGGCACCCGGGGTCAGCCCGACAGCACGCCAATCAACGCATGCTGTGTCCACCACCAGAATGCCGTCATTGCAGAGCTCAGCAGTGTGGCATTTTTTTTGTGTGTCTGCCTCGGACAACAGCGATGCCATTTGCAACCTGTGCCAAAGGAAACTGAGTCGTGGGAGGTCCAACACCCACCTAGGTACAACTGCTTTGCGTAGGCACATGATCTCACATCACAAACGCCTATGGGATCAACACATGAGTACAAGCAGCACGCCTACTCTAAGCCGCCATCCTCCTCCTGGTCCAGCATCTTCAGCCACGTCAACCACTGCTGTCCTTCTTGCCCCCTCTCAACCATCCGCCACTCCGTCTCCCACCTTGAGCAGTTACCGCTCATCTGCCCACAGTCATGTGTCTGTCAAGGACATGTTTGAGCGTAAGAAGCCAATGTCACCAAGTCACCCCCTTGCCCAGCGTCTGACAGCTGGCTTGTCCGAACTATTAGCCTGCCAGCTTTTACCATACAATCTGGTTGAGTCTGAGGCGTTCAAAAAATTTGTAGCTATTGGGACACCGCAGTGGAAGGTACCCGGCCGGAATTTCTTTTCACAAAAGGCAATCCCCAACTTGTACTCGATTGTGCAAAAGGAAGTCATGGCATGTCTGGCACACAGTGTTGGGGCAAGGGTCCATCTGACCACTGATACCTGGTCTGCAAAGCATGGTCAGGGCAGGTATATCACCTACACTGCGCATTGGGTAAACCTGCTGACGGCTGACAAGCAAGGAATGCGTGGCATTGCAGAGGAGTTGGTGACACCGCCACGAATTGCAGGCAGTCCTGCTGCCACCTCCTCTACTCCTCCTACTCCATCCTCTTCCATAACCTCCTCGGCTGAGTCCTCTTGTGCCGCTGCTTCTTGCTCCACATCAACGGCACCCCCCCAGCTCCCCAGGTACTATTCCACATCCCGGATACGGCAGTGTCACGCCGTCTTGGGTTTGACTTGCTTGAAAGCAGAGAGTCACACCGGACAAGCACTCCTGTCCGCCCTGAACGCACAGGTGGAAAAGTGGCTGACTCCGCAGCAACTGGATATCAGCAAAGTGGTGTGTGACAACGGAAAAATTTGATAGCGGCATTGAAGTTGGGCAAGTTGACACATGTGCCGTGCATGGCACATGTGTGTAATCTGATCGTACAACGCTTTGTGCATAAGTACACAGGCTTACAGGACGTCCTGAAGCAGGCCAGGAAGGTGTGTGGCCATTTCAGGCGTTCCTACACGGCCATGGCTCACTTTGCCGATATCCAGCGGCGAAACAACATGCCAGTGAGGCGCTTGATTTGCGACAGCCCTACACGTTGGAATTCAACACTCCTAATGTTCGACCGCCTGCTCCAACAAGAAAAAGCTGTTAATGAATATTTGTATGACCGGGGTGCTAGGACAGCCTCTGGGGAGCTGGGAATTTTTTTGCCACGTTACTGGACGCTCATGCGCAATGCCTGTAGGCTCATGCGTCTTTTTTTTTTTTTTTTTTCAACGTATATTAAAATTTTTTGTATACAAATGTAAAAACATATCCCATGCTTTACCCATTTTACAGTACAACTGTACACATGCAACATAAAAGAAATCACTGAAATTCAACAACACAAAGCTTACATGGGCTTTGAGGTGTTTGCCAAAATGCATGTATTTGTAGCCCAGATATAACAGTGGCTATAATTAACCTATGTAAACTTGTCACATCTGCCTACATTTTGTCATTCAGTTTTCATTTCAGTACAAATAGATGTTCAGTGAATAAACAGCTTAATATGGGGTTGTTGCTTGCTAAAAACAGACAGTTATGCTTTCTTCAGAAAACAATTATTGAACATTTGAAACTCCCATAGAAAGTATGGCTTTCAACTTACTGAGACAAATTAAAATTTCAGCTTTGATGTTCAGCACATTACATGTATTTTTTTCAATATTTCGCTAAAACATAACATTTAAAAAAAAACAAAAAACGTAAATATAACAAAACTACAACATTTATGCAAAAGGTTGAGGTCCTGCAGTAAAATGTTGATCAGATAAGAAGTTAGGTGGTATTATTTGTGAAAGCGGGTAAGAGAAGAGATTGGCTGGGTCAATGGACAATGGATTTACTGCATGAGTAGGGGGCAACATACCATGCCAGCCAGGGTAGGCTGCTTCTGGATACAATGGAAAAGATGGATATGGGAGACCTGCTGGAACAGTATTTGGCACATGGAGAGGTGGCATAATATTAGCACCCTGACTCTCTCCTATAATTACAGAGAATTCTCCTGGGAACTGAAGGCCATTGCTCAAATTTTGGAGCATATTCATGATCTCAGGCATGCCAACTTCCTCTCCTGTATCCTCAGAATTCTGATTCCACTGCTCAAAATTTGGGAAACCTGGAGGAGGGAGCCCTTGCTCGGCCATTTGTCTCTCCTCTCGTTCAACATCTGCTAATATGTCAGAGAAAATATCATCTGGGATATCCAAACCTTCTTTATGTTTCTTGGAAGATTTTTTGGGATAAGCTGTCCAGGAAGGATGGCTTGGAAGAAGCAAGATCAGAAGCAGAATAGGATGGTTGTCTTCCAAACCTGGACCTCCCAAAGGACGCAATCTTTGAGGGATGGGTTGGCCGGCAGGTAGAGGCACTAGGAACGCCTCCATGCAATGACTTCTGATGATTGCATATCTCAGCTTCCGATTAAGATAAGAATACAGCCGAGCATATGAAACTGCATCACTTGACGTTCTTTGATTCAGTCGGATCACACACATGTCCTTGGTGCACTCTGGCCAGATACGATCCACATATTCCCAAACAGACTCTTGCAAAATGCATCCTTCGGATGTTAACACTTTTGGTAAATCCTGGCAAAGATGACTGCTATAACCAGACTCTGGCGTGGCTGTAACTTTAAACTGCTGTATAGAGAACATGTGAAGGAATCCCTTCCACACACTTGAGTCTGCTGGATCTGTGAGTCTAGTATCTGGATCATACAATTTCTTGTTCTTCTTTTCAATGCATGAAGAATGTTGATTGCCATTAGTTATATGGTGTTTCCATATTTTCTCTGGTTTCTTGGTAATTACCCATTGGCTTAAGTCAGCATCACCTGGGGGGTTTATCAGCCCTTTGCATATAAGGCAGTCCTGATCTAAAAGGTGGCTCTTGTGTTTGGATGTTGTGTCCCTTTTCTCTGAGATGCAATCCTGCTGAGAATCCTGAGGCTGCCACACAGAATCAGACAGATCCTCTAGGGTCAAGTTCTGATCGGGCATGGTATCAATTTCAATTAACCCCTTGTGTGTCAGCTTTGTCATCTGAATCTGGTATGGCTGTCTTTCCTCTTTCTCGATTAGTTCCAGTGCATGTTTTCTCTTTTGAATTCTCCAGTTGGCCAGCTCCTGTGCAGCCATTTACGTTGCACTCATTAGAACCAAACACTGTGGGGTGATTTCACCAAGGACCACACGACGGAACAGGTTCTGATTTTTAGGGTCCTTCAAATTGAAAAGGAGGATCCGGTATTTATTCTTATATCTGCTGTCAGTACACAGGAAAAGTTTAAATATTTCTTGTTCTACGTTCTCTGCAACTCCACGCACCGACTCATCCAATACGTGAAGATCTGGGGTTTCTCTGACTCTCCTCAGTAGTGTATCAAACAGAGTCTGCACTGTGGTAACACGGACATCTTCAGGACATAACTCAACTATTTGCAGATAGGCAGTCTGCAGCTTCTCTTTTTCACCTGTTCTCTTCTTTCTCTTATGGGTATTCTTGTCTATATGCAGGTGGTCTCTTGCCTTTCTTTTAACCAATTCGTTCCTTCCATATGGTTTCAAAAGATCTCTGGCATCATTACTTTCAACGCAAATAACGTCATCATAGTTAGTCTCCTCATTATTCACCGGGAAGAGAGTGTTTGCACTGACTACCCACAGCATGCTCTTGCCATTGCCTACTCCACCTTCAACGACAGGGTGCAAGTCCCAAGGAGAAGGATCATTCACTTTATTATCTGTCTTTATTTCACAAGTAGTGCCTGGAACATCCTCATGGGTCACTAGATGTAAATCTGGACTAATGTCAACCACAGGGTCTGGAAAATCATCAATTTTAAATTTTTCGAATAATCCCAGTGGGCTGCCACATTCTTCCTCCTCTGATGGTATTAAAGTTTGCAGAGATTCACTATGGGGTGGTGTCAAGCATTTTGGAGAACAATTAAGCATCTCCATCCCAATACATTTCAGATGTCCTATCAGCTCTTCCACCCTATGCGATACTATGGGCAGGCTACCCGTGACGTCATTACTCACGGCCCTATTTCACACGGACACTCTGTGTCAGTGTGTATCATGGTGTCTGTGGACAGGGAACAGTCTCTATTCTGCTCTGTGTCAGTGTGTATCATGGTCTCTGTGGACGGTGAACAGTCTCTATTCTGCTCTGTGTCAGTGTGTATCATGGTCTCTGTGGACAGGGAACAGTCTCTATTCTGCTCTGTGTCAGTGTGTATCAGGGGTTTTGAGGACAGGTGTCAATCCATATCTGCCAAGTGACCCTATGTAGGGGGAACAGTCCCTATTCTACTCTGTGTCAGTGTGTATCATGGTCTCTGTGGACGGTGAACAGTCTCTATTCTGCTCTGTGTCAGTGTGTATCATGGTCTCTGTGGACAGGGAACAGTCTCTATTCTGCTCTGTGTCAGTGTGTATCAGGGGTTTTGAGGACAGGTGTCAATCCATATATGCCAAGTGACCCTATGTAGGGGGAACAGTCCCTATTCTGCTCTGTGTCAGTGTGTATCATGGTCTCTGTGGACGGTGAACAGTCTCTATTCTGCTCTGTGTCAGTGTGTATCATGGTCTCTGTGGACAGGGAACAGTCTCTATTCTGCTCTGTGTCAGTGTGTATCAGGGGTTTTGAGGACAGGTGTCAATCCATACCTGCCAAGTGACCCTATGTAGGGGGGACAGTCTCTATTCTGCTCTGTGTCAGTGTGTATCATGGTCTCTGTGGACGGTGAACAGTCTCTATTCTGCTCTGTGTCAGTGTGTATCATGGTCTCTGTGGACAGGGAACAGTCTCTATTCTGCTCTGTGTCAGTGTGTATCAGGGGTTTTGAGGACAGGTGTCAATCCATATCTGCCAAGTGACCCTATGTAGGGGGAACAGTCTCTATTCTGCTCTGTGTCAGTGTGTATCAGGGCTGGGCTTTGAGGACAGGTGTCAATGTTAGGTGATTTCTGCCCTTTATGGATTAAAAGCAGACTGCATCAACTGTGCAATTTTCCATGGGAGTTTTGCCATGGATCCCCCTCTGGCGTGCCACAGTCCAGGTGTTAGTCCCCTTGAAACAACTTTTCCATCACTATTGTGGCCAGAAAGAGTCCCTGTTGTTTTTAAAATTCGCCTGCCCATTGAAGTCAATGGCGGTTCGCGCGGTTCGCCGGTTCGCGAACATTTGCGGAAGTTCGCGTTCGCCGTTCGCGAACCGAAAATTTCAGGTTCGCGACAACACTAGCTATGAGCAACAAATATACATAAAGGTATGACGCTCAATGCCTCACATGTGGAAACCCTCCGGTAAATATTATATATTTTGTTTATGATACCAGTTAAACTAGCCCCCATATGCCCTGCCAATAGAGATGTCCCGAACAGTTCGCTGGCAAATAGTTCCTGGCGAACATAGCTTGTTCGCACAGTATACAAATAAGATAAATTGGCGCAAGATTCAAACTGATAGACAAAAAAAGTATATAATAATAAAATAAAATAAAAGAAGCAGCACCAGCAATGTACCCTGGTAAAAATGGTACTAAGTTATACAGAAAAGAGAAAAGTGCTAGTGCGCTAAAAAATATGTATAGAGACACCTCTAAAATTTTCAAGTGACTCTCCAAATGTAAATAGTGGTTATAACAGAGACCCAGAGACAAGTATGTGCACCCAACACACTGACACAAATATACTTATAGCCTGTCAATGTTGGTAGCTGGGTACTGTAATCAGGGAGACAAAAAACAGGGTGGGGGGACAATAGGAGGTACTCCTAGTGCAGTAAAGTTAAAAATATACACATAAAACACATATATAAAAATCCCTATAGGTAAAAAACTCACAATTGTGGAGTGGTATAAGCCCCACTCACTCCCGAGAGGCGGGGCGAAACGCGTCACGTGACCACGGGATCGACGCACACGGAAGTGACTGGGAAACATCCACCGGCGAGAGGCACCTCTGAACAGGAGTAAAGACTTACGTTCTATCCTCTGTCCCTGTTACAGATCTATTTGGTGTGGTGAGCTTGCGGTTGGACTGACCCATTTTTATGATTTACTGCTTGGAATTCGTTTTATACCAATACATTTTTGCGTCTAATACAGTGGTTACTAAGAGCTGTTCTGTGGATCCCACGTACCCAAGGGGCTGATCCTCCCTGGGCAAGATAGCCTTGAGTGGGGCTTATACCACTCCACAATTGTGAGTTTTTTACCTATAGGGATTTTTATATATGTGTTTTATGTGTATATTTTTAACTTTACTGCACTAGGAGTACCTCCTATTGTCCCCCCACCCTGTTTTTTGTCTCCCTGATTACAGTACCCAGCTACCAACATTGACAGGCTATAAGTATATTTGTGTCAGTGTGTTGGGTGCACATACTTGTCTCTGGGTCTCTGTTATAACCACTATTTACATTTGGATAGCTTGTTCGCGTTCACCACGCAGGGCGAACATATGCGATGTTCGGTCCACCCCCTATTCGTCATCATTGAGTAAACTTTGACCCTGTACCTCACAGCCAGCAGACACATTCCAGCCAATCAGCAGCAGACCCTCCCACCTCCTGGACAGCATCCATTTTAGATTAATTCGGAAGCTGCATTCCTAGTGAGAGGAGGGACAGTGTAGCTGCTGCTGATTTAATAGGGAAATCGATAGCTAGGCTACTGTATTCAGTGTCCACTACAGTCCTGAAGGACTCATCTGATCTCTGCTGTAAGGACAGCACCCCAAAAAGCTCTTTTTAGGGCTAGAACATCAGTCTGCTTTTTTTTTCTGTGTAATCTAATTGCAGTTGCCTGCCTGCCAGCGTGTGTGTCAGGCTCACAGCGTAAACTGTGCCCACTTGCCCAGTGCCACCACTCATATCTGGTGTCACAATAGCTTGCATTTAAAAAAAAACAAAAAACTTTTTTGACTGTGAAATAATAGCAGTCAGTTTCCTTCACACGTGTGCGTTTCAGGGCCTGCCAGGGCACAGTGTCACACGAGTGCAACTCATATCTGGTGTAACAGTAGTGTACATTTAAAAAAAAAAACTAGAAATTTGACTGTGAAATAATAGCAGTCAGTTTCCTTCACACGTGTGCGCTTCAGGGCCTGCCAGGGCACAGTGTCACACCAGTGCAACTCATATCTGGTGTAACAGTAGTGTACATTTAAAAAAAACAACACTTTTTTTGACTGTGAAATAATAGCATTCAGTTTCCTTCACGCGTGTGTGTTTCAGGGCCTGCCAGGGCACAGTGTCACACCAGTGCAACTCATATCTGGTGTAACAGTAGTGTACATTTAAAAAAAAAAAACACTTTTTTGACTATGAAATAATAGCAGTCAGTTTCCTTCACATGTGTGCATTTCAGGGCCTGCCAGGGCACAGTGTCACACGAGTGCAACTCATATCTGGTGTAACAGTAGTGTACATAAAAAAAAAAAAAATAGAAATATAACTATGAAACAATAGCAGTCAGTTTCCTTCACACGTGTGCGTTTCAGGGCCTGCCAGGGCACAGTGTCACACCAGTGCAACTCATATCTGGTGTAACAGTAGTGTACATTAAAAAAACAACACTTTTTGGACTGTGAAATGATAGCAGTCAGTTTCCTTCACACGTGTGCGTTTCAGGGCCTGCCAGGGCACAGTGTCACAACAGTGCAACTCATATCTGGTGTAACAGTAGTGTACATTTAAAAAAAAAAAACACTTTTTTGACTATGAAATAATAGCAGTCAGTTTCCTTCACACGTGTGCGCTTCAGGGCCTGCCAGGGCACAGTGTCACACCAGTGCAACTCATATCTGGTGTAACAGTAGTGTACATTTAAAAAACAAAACACTTTTTTGACTATGAAATAATAGCAGTCAGTTTCCTTCACACGTGTGCGTTTCAGGGCCTGCCAGGGCACAGTGTCACACCAGTGCAACTCATATCTGGTGTAACAGTAGTGTATATTAAAAAAAAAAAACTAGAAATTTGACTGTGAAATAATAGCAGTCAGTTTCCTTCACACGTGTGCGTTTCAGGGCTTGCCAGTGCACAGTGTCACACCAGTGCAACTCATATCTGGTGTAACAGTAGTGTACATTAAAAAAAAAAACTAGAAATTTGACTGTGAAACAATAGCAGTCAGTTTCCTTCACACGTGTGCGCTTCAGGGCCTGCCAGGGCACAGTGTCACACCAGTGCAACTCATATCTGGTGTAACAGTAGTGTACATTTAAAAAAAACAACACTTTTTTGACTGTGAAATAATAGCAGTCAGTTTCCTTCATGCGTGTGCGTTTCAGGACCTGCCAGGGCACAGTGTCACACCAGTGCAACTCATATCTGGTGTAACAGTAGTGTACATTAAAAAAAAACTAGAAATTTGACTGTGAAATAATAGCAGTCAGTTTCCTTCACACGTGTGCGTTTCAGGGCCTGCCAGGGCACAGTGTCACACCAGTGCAACTCATATCTGGTGTAACAGTAGTGTACATTTAAAAAAAACAAACACTTTTTTGACTATGAAATAATAGCAGTCAGTTTCCTTCACACGTGTGCGTTTCAGGGCTTGCCAGGGCACAGTGTCACACCAGTGCAAATCATATCTGGTGTAACAGTAGTGTACATTAAAAAAAAAACTAGAAATTTGACTGTGAAACAATAGCAGTCAGTTTCCTTCACACGTGTGCGCTTCAGGGCCTGCCAGGGCACAGTGTCACACCAGTGCAACTCATATCTGGTGTAACAGTAGTGTACATTTAAAAAAAAAAAAAAACACTTTTTTGACTATGAAATAATAGCAGTCAGTTTCCTTCACACGTGTGCGTTTCAGGGCCTGCCAGGGCACAGTGTCACACCAGTGCAACTCATATCTGGTGTAACAGTAGTGTATATTAAAAAAAAAAAAAACTAGAAATTTGACTGTGAAATAATAGCAGTCAGTTTCCTTCACACGTGTGCGTTTCAGGACTTGCCAGGGCACAGTGTCACACCAGTGCAACTCATATCTGGTGTAACAGTAGTGTACATTAAAAAAAAAAACTAGAAATTTGACTGTGAAACAATAGCAGTCAGTTTCCTTCACACGTGTGCGCTTCAGGGCCTGCCAGGGCACAGTGTCACACCAGTGCAACTCATATCTGGTGTAACAGTAGTGTACATTTAAAAAAAACAACACTTTTTTGACTGTGAAATAATAGCAGTCAGTTTCCTTCATGCGTGTGCGTTTCAGGACCTGCCAGGGCACAGTGTCACACCAGTGCAACTCATATCTGGTGTAACAGTAGTGTACATTTAAAAAAAACAAACACTTTTTTGACTATGAAATAATAGCAGTCAGTTTCCTTCACACGTGTGCGTTTCAGGGCTTGCCAGGGCACAGTGTCACACCAGTGCAACTCATATCTGGTGTAACAGTAGTGTACATTAAAAAAAAAACTAGAAATTTGACTGTGAAACAATAGCAGTCAGTTTCCTTCACACGTGTGCGCTTCAGGGCCTGCCAGGGCACAGTGTCACACCAGTGCAACTCATATCTGGTGTAACAGTAGTGTACATTTAAAAAAAAAAAAAACTTTTTTGACTATGAAATAATAGCAGTCAGTTTCCTTCACACGTGTGCGTTTCAGGGCCTGCCAGGGCACAGTGTCACACCAGTGCAACTCATATCTGGTGTAACAGTAGTGTATATTAAAAAAAAAAAACTAGAAATTTGACTGTGAAATAATAGCAGTCAGTTTCCTTCACACGTGTGCGTTTCAGGGCTTGCCAGGGCACAGTGTCACACCAGTGCAACTCATATCTGGTGTAACAGTAGTGTACATTAAAAAAAAAAACTAGAAATTTGACTGTGAAATAATAGCAGTCAGTTTCCTTCACACGTGTGCGTTTCAGGGCTTGCCAGGGCACAGTGTCACACCAGTGCAACTCATATCTGGTGTAACAGTAGTGTACATTAAAAAAAAAAAACTAGAAATTTGACTGTGAAACAATAGCAGTCAGTTTCCTTCACACGTGTGCGCTTCAGGGCCTGCCAGGGCACAGTGTCACACCAGTGCAACTCATATCTGGTGTAACAGTAGTGTATATTAAAAAAAAAAAACTAGAAATTTGACTGTGAAATAATAGCAGTCAGTTTCCTTCACACGTGTGCGTTTCAGGGCTTGCCAGTGCACAGTGTCACACCAGTGCAACTCATATCTGGTGTAACAGTAGTGTACATTAAAAAAAAAACTAGAAATTTGACTGTGAAACAATAGCAGTCAGTTTCCTTCACACGTGTGCGCTTCAGGGCCTGCCAGGGCACAGTGTCACACCAGTGCAACTCATATCTGGTGTAACAGTAGTGTACATTTAAAAAAAACAACACTTTTTTGACTGTGAAATAATAGCAGTCAGTTTCCTTCATGCGTGTGCGTTTCAGGACCTGCCAGGGCACAGTGTCACACCAGTGCAACTCATATCTGGTGTAACAGTAGTGTACATTAAAAAAAAACTAGAAATTTGACTGTGAAATAATAGCAGTCAGTTTCCTTCACACGTGTGCGTTTCAGGGCCTGCCAGGGCACAGTGTCACACCAGTGCAACTCATATCTGGTGTAACAGTAGTGTATATTAAAAAAAAAAAACTAGAAATTTGACTGTGAAATAATAGCAGTCAGTTTCCTTCACACGTGTGCGTTTCAGGACTTGCCAGGGCACAGTGTCACACCAGTGCAACTCATATCTGGTGTAACAGTAGTGTACATTAAAAAAAAAAACTAGAAATTTGACTGTGAAACAATAGCAGTCAGTTTCCTTCACACGTGTGCGCTTCAGGGCCTGCCAGGGCACAGTGTCACACCAGTGCAACTCATATCTGGTGTAACAGTAGTGTACATTTAAAAAAAACAAAAAACACTTTTTTGACTATGAAATAATAGCAGTCAGTTTCCTTCACACGTGTGCGTTTCAGGGCCTGCCAGGGCACAGTGTCACAACAGTGCAACTCATATCTGGTGTAACAGTAGTGTATATTAAAAAAAAAAAACTAGAAATTTGACTGTGAAATAATAGCAGTCAGTTTCCTTCACACGTGTGCGTTTCAGGACTTGCCAGGGCACAGTGTCACACCAGTGCAACTCATATCTGGTGTAACAGTAGTGTACATAAAAAAAAAAACTAGAAATTTGACTGTGAAACAATAGCAGTCAGTTTCCTTCACACGTGTGCGCTTCAGGGCCTGCCAGGGCACAGTGTCACACCAGTGCAACTCATATCTGGTGTAACAGTAGTGTACATTTAAAAAAAACAAAAAACACGTTTTTGACTATGAAATAATAGCAGTCAGTTTCCTTCACACGTGTGCGTTTCAGGGCCTGCCAGGGCACAGTGTCACACCAGTGCAACTCATATCTGGTGTAACAGTAGTGTATATTTAAAAAAAAAAACTAGAAATTTGACTGTGAAATAATAGCAGTCAGTTTCCTTCACACGTGTGCGTTTCAGGACTTGCCAGGGCACAGTGTCACACCAGTGCAACTCATATCTGGTGTAACAGTAGTGTACATTAAAAAAAAAACTAGAAATTTGACTGTGAAACAATAGCAGTCAGTTTCCTTCACACGTGTGCGCTTCAGGGCCTGCCAGGGCACAGTGTCACACCAGTGCAACTCATATCTGGTGTAACAGTAGTGTACATTTAAAAAAACAACACTTTTTTGACTGTGAAATAATAGCAGTCAGTTTCCTTCATGCGTGTGCATTTCAGGACCTGCCAGGGCACAGTGTCACACCAGTGCAACTCATATCTGGTGTAACAGTAGTGTACATTTAAAAAAAACAAACACTTTTTTGACTATGAAATAATAGCAGTCAGTTTCCTTCACACGTGTGCGTTTCAGGGCTTGCCAGGGCACAGTGTCACACCAGTGCAACTCATATCTGATGTAACAGTAGTGTACATTAAAAAAAAAACTAGAAATTTGACTGTGAAACAATAGCAGTCAGTTTCCTTCACACGTGTGCGCTTCAGGGCCTGCCAGGGCACAGTGTCACACCAGTGCAACTCATATCTGGTGTAACAGTAGTGTACATTTAAAAAAAAAAATAGAAATATAACTATGAAACAATAGCAGTCAGTTTCCTTCACACGTGTGCGTTTCAGGGCCTGCCAGGGCACAGTGTCACACCAGTGCAACTCATATCTGGTGTAACAGTAGTGTACATTAAAAAAACAACACTTTTTTGACTGTGAAATGATAGCAGTCAGTTTCCTTCACACGTGTGCGTTTCAGGGCCTGCCAGGGCACAGTGTCACAACAGTGCAACTCATATCTGGTGTAACAGTAGTGTACATTTAAAAAAAACAACACTTTTTTGACTATGAAATAATAGCAGTCAGTTTCCTTCACACGTGTGCGCTTCAGGGCCTGCCAGGGCACAGTGTCACACCAGTGCAACTCATATCTGGTGTAACAGTAGTGTACATTTAAAAAACAAAACTAGAAATTTGACTGTGAAATAATAGCAGTCAGTTTCCTTCACACGTGTGCGTTTCAGGGCTTGCCAGTGCACAGTGTCACACCAGTGCAACTCATATCTGGTGTAACAGTAGTGTACATTAAAAAAAAAAACTAGAAATTTGACTGTGAAACAATAGCAGTCAGTTTCCTTCACACGTGTGCGTTTCAGGGCTTGCCAGTGCACAGTGTCACACCAGTGCAACTCATATCTGGTGTAACAGTAGTGTACATTAAAAAAAAAAACTAGAAATTTGACTGTGAAACAATAGCAGTCAGTTTCCTTCACACGTGTGCGCTTCAGGGCCTGCCAGGGCACAGTGTCACACCAGTGCAACTCATATCTGGTGTAACAGTAGTGTACATTTAAAAAAAACAACACTTTTTTGACTGTGAAATAATAGCAGTCAGTTTCCTTCATGCGTGTGCGTTTCAGGACCTGCCAGGGCACAGTGTCACACCAGTGCAACTCATATCTGGTGTAACAGTAGTGTACATTAAAAAAAAACTAGAAATTTGACTGTGAAATAATAGCAGTCAGTTTCCTTCACACGTGTGCGTTTCAGGGCCTGCCAGGGCACAGTGTCACACCAGTGCAACTCATATCTGGTGTAACAGTAGTGTATATTAAAAAAAAAAAACTAGAAATTTGACTGTGAAATAATAGCAGTCAGTTTCCTTCACACGTGTGCGTTTCAGGACTTGCCAGGGCACAGTGTCACACCAGTGCAACTCATATCTGGTGTAACAGTAGTGTACATTAAAAAAAAAAAACTAGAAATTTGACTGTGAAACAATAGCAGTCAGTTTCCTTCACACGTGTGCGCTTCAGGGCCTGCCAGGGCACAGTGTCACACCAGTGCAACTCATATCTGGTGTAACAGTAGTGTACATTTAAAAAAAACAAAAAACACTTTTTTGACTATGAAATAATAGCAGTCAGTTTCCTTCACACGTCTGCGTTTCAGGGCCTGCCAGGGCACAGTGTCACACCAGTGCAACTCATATCTGGTGTAACAGTAGTGTATATTAAAAAAAAAAAACTAGAAATTTGACTGTGAAATAATAGCAGTCAGTTTCCTTCACACGTGTGCGTTTCAGGACTTGCCAGGGCACAGTGTCACACCAGTGCAACTCATATCTGGTGTAACAGTAGTGTACATTTAAAAAAAACAACACTTTTTTGACTGTGAAATAATAGCAGTCAGTTTCCTTCATGCGTGTGCGTTTCAGGACCTGCCAGGGCACAGTGTCACACCAGTGCAACTCATATCTGGTGTAACAGTAGTGTACATTTAAAAAAAACAAACACTTTTTTGACTATGAAATAATAGCAGTCAGTTTCCTTCACACGTGTGCGTTTCAGGGCTTGCCAGGGCACAGTGTCACACCAGTGCAACTCATATCTGGTGTAACAGTAGTGTACATTTAAAAAAAAACTAGAAATTTGACTGTGAAACAATAGCAGTCAGTTTCCTTCACACGTGTGCGCTTCAGGGCCTGCCAGGGCACAGTGTCACACCAGTGCAACTCATATCTGGTGTAACAGTAGTGTACATTTAAAAAAAAAAAAAAACTTTTTTGACTATGAAATAATAGCAGTCAGTTTCCTTCACACGTGTGCGTTTCAGGGCCTGCCAGGGCACAGTGTCACACCAGTGCAACTCATATCTGGTGTAACAGTAGTGTATATTAAAAAAAAAAAACTAGAAATTTGACTGTGAAATAATAGCAGTCAGTTTCCTTCACACGTGTGCGTTTCAGGGCTTGCCAGGGCACAGTGTCACACCAGTGCAACTCATATCTGGTGTAACAGTAGTGTACATTAAAAAAAAAAACTAGAAATTTGACTGTGAAACAATAGCAGTCAGTTTCCTTCACACGTGTGCGCTTCAGGGCCTGCCAGGGCACAGTTCACACCAGTGCAACTCATATCTGGTGTAACAGTAGTGTACATTTAAAAAAAACAACACTTTTTTGACTGTGAAATAATAGCAGTCAGTTTCCTTCATGCGTGTGCGTTTCAGGACCTGCCAGGGCACAGTGTCACAACAGTGCAACTCATATCTGGTGTAACAGTAGTGTACATTAAAAAAAAACTAGAAATTTGACTGTGAAATAATAGCAGTCAGTTTCCTTCACACGTGTGCGTTTCAGGGCCTGCCAGGGCACAGTGTCACACCAGTGCAACTCATATCTGGTGTAACAGTAGTGTACATTAAAAAAACAACACTTTTTTGACTGTGAAATGATAGCAGTCAGTTTCCTTCACACGTGTGCGTTTCAGGGCCTGCCAGGGCACAGTGTCACAACAGTGCAACTCATATCTGGTGTAACAGTAGTGTACATTTAAAAAAAACAACACTTTTTTGACTATGAAATAATAGCAGTCAGTTTCCTTCACACGTGTGCGCTTCAGGGCCTGCCAGGGCACAGTGTCACACCAGTGCAACTCATATCTGGTGTAACAGTAGTGTACATTTAAAAAACAAAACACTTTTTATGACTATGAAATAATAGCAGTCAGTTTCCTTCACACGTGTGCGTTTCAGGGCCTGCCAGGGCACAGTGTCACACCAGTGCAACTCATATCTGGTGTAACAGTAGTGTATATTAAAAAAAAAAAACTAGAAATTTGACTGTGAAATAATAGCAGTCAGTTTCCTTCACACGTGTGCGTTTCAGGGCTTGCCAGTGCACAGTGTCACACCAGTGCAACTCATATCTGGTGTAACAGTAGTGTACATTTAAAAAAAAACTAGAAATTTGACTGTGAAACAATAGCAGTCAGTTTCCTTCACACGTGTGCGCTTCAGGGCCTGCCAGGGCACAGTGTCACACCAGTGCAACTCATATCTGGTGTAACAGTAGTGTACATTTAAAAAAAACAACACTTTTTTGACTGTGAAATAATAGCAGTCAGTTTCCTTCATGCGTGTGCGTTTCAGGACCTGCCAGGGCACAGTGTCACACCAGTGCAACTCATATCTGGTGTAACAGTAGTGTACATTAAAAAAAAACTAGAAATTTGACTGTGAAATAATAGCAGTCAGTTTCCTTCACACGTGTGCGTTTCAGGGCCTGCCAGGGCACAGTGTCACACCAGTGCAACTCATATCTGGTGTAACAGTAGTGTATATTAAAAAAAAAAAACTAGAAATTTGACTGTGAAATAATAGCAGTCAGTTTCCTTCACACGTGTGCGTTTCAGGACTTGCCAGGGCACAGTGTCACACCAGTGCAACTCATATCTGGTGTAACAGTAGTGTACATTAAAAAAAAAAAACTAGAAATTTGACTGTGAAACAATAGCAGTCAGTTTCCTTCACACGTGTGCGCTTCAGGGCCTGCCAGGGCACAGTGTCACACCAGTGCAACTCATATCTGGTGTAACAGTAGTGTACATTTAAAAAAAACAAAAAACACTTTTTTGACTATGAAATAATAGCAGTCAGTTTCCTTCACACGTGTGCGTTTCAGGGCCTGCCAGGGCACAGTGTCACACCAGTGCAACTCATATCTGGTGTAACAGTAGTGTATATTAAAAAAAAAAAACTAGAAATTTGACTGTGAAATAATAGCAGTCAGTTTCCTTCACACGTGTGCGTTTCAGGACTTGCCAGGGCACAGTGTCACACCAGTGCAACTCATATCTGGTGTAACAGTAGTGTACATTTAAAAAAAACAACACTTTTTTGACTGTGAAATAATAGCAGTCAGTTTCCTTCATGCGTGTGCGTTTCAGGACCTGCCAGGGCACAGTGTCACACCAGTGCAACTCATATCTGGTGTAACAGTAGTGTACATTTAAAAAAAACAAACACTTTTTTGACTATGAAATAATAGCAGTCAGTTTCCTTCACACGTGTGCGTTTCAGGGCTTGCCAGGGCACAGTGTCACACCAGTGCAACTCATATCTGGTGTAACAGTAGTGTACATTTAAAAAAAAACTAGAAATTTGACTGTGAAACAATAGCAGTCAGTTTCCTTCACACGTGTGCGCTTCAGGGCCTGCCAGGGCACAGTGTCACACCAGTGCAACTCATATCTGGTGTAACAGTAGTGTACATTTAAAAAAAAAAAAACACTTTTTTGACTATGAAATAATAGCAGTCAGTTTCCTTCACACGTGTGCGTTTCAGGGCCTGCCAGGGCACAGTGTCACACCAGTGCAACTCATATCTGGTGTAACAGTAGTGTATATTAAAAAAAAAAAACTAGAAATTTGACTGTGAAATAATAGCAGTCAGTTTCCTTCACACGTGTGCGTTTCAGGGCTTGCCAGGGCACAGTGTCACACCAGTGCAACTCATATCTGGTGTAACAGTAGTGTACATTAAAAAAAAAAACTAGAAATTTGACTGTGAAACAATAGCAGTCAGTTTCCTTCACACGTGTGCGCTTCAGGGCCTGCCAGGGCACAGTTCACACCAGTGCAACTCATATCTGGTGTAACAGTAGTGTACATTTAAAAAAAACAACACTTTTTTGACTGTGAAATAATAGCAGTCAGTTTCCTTCATGCGTGTGCGTTTCAGGACCTGCCAGGGCACAGTGTCACACCAGTGCAACTCATATCTGGTGTAACAGTAGTGTACATTAAAAAAAAACTAGAAATTTGACTGTGAAATAATAGCAGTCAGTTTCCTTCACACGTGTGCGTTTCAGGGCCTGCCAGGGCACAGTGTCACACCAGTGCAACTCATATCTGGTGTAACAGTAGTGTACATTAAAAAAAAAAACTAGAAATTTGACTGTGAAACAATAGCAGTCAGTTTCCTTCACACGTGTGCGCTTCAGGGCCTGCCAGGGCACAGTGTCACACCAGTGCAACTCATATCTGGTGTAACAGTAGTGTACATTTAAAAAAAAAAAAATTGGACTGTAGTAGATTGAATAGCAGTTAGTTGTCTGCAAGCGTGTGTGTCAGGCCTACAGCGTCTACTCTGCCAACTTCTGCCAGTGCACAGTGCCACTCATATCTGTTGTCACAGTAGCTTGCACGCATAGTACCACTAATCGAAAAAAAAATGACAGGCAGAGGCAGGCCACCCCGCATGGGCCGTCGTGGTCGTGGTGCTGTGATTCCCTTTGGCCCTAGAATAATGCCCAGTCTTCAGAGGCCACGTACCCTGAACTCGAAAAGTTCTGAGGACATAGTTGACTGGCTAACACAGGACACTCAATCTTCTACAGCTTCCGCTCAGAACCTTGACGCACCATCCTCCTCCAGCTTAGCTTCGGGCACATCTCAAGTTACCACTCGCCCGCCTGCCGCCACCACCAACACTAGCACCACAGCAGCTTCACTTGATCTGTCAGAGGAGTTATTTACACATCGGTTGGAAGAAATGAGTGATGCGCAACCATTATTGCCAGAGGATGTAGATAACAGAGATATGTCTCAGTCAGGCAGCATTACACACATGGAGGTACGGTGTGATGATGATGATGTTGTACCCGCTGCTGCTTCCATTGCTGAGTTGTCAGATACAAGTGAAGCGGTTGATGATGACGATGCCTCCGTGGATGTCACATGGGTGACCGCTAGAAGAGAAGAAGAACAGGGGGAAAGTTCAGATGGGGAGACAGAGAGGAGGAGGAGACGAGTTGGAAGCAGGGGGAGGTCGTCGCAAGGAGCTAGTTGCACAGTCAGACAGCATGCATCGGCACCCGGGGTAAGCCTGACAGCACGCCAATCAACGCATGCTGTTGCCACCACCAGAATGCCGTAATTGCAGAGCTCAGCAGTGTGGCATTTTTTTGTGTGTCTGCCTCTGACAACAGCGATGCCATTTGCAACCTGTGCCAAAAGAAACTGAGTCGTGGGAAGTCCAAAACCCACCTAGGTACAACGGCTTTGCGAAGGCACATGATCGCACATCACAAACGCCTATGGGATCAACACATGAGTACAAGCAGCACACAAACTCAAAGCCGCCATCCTCCTCCTGGTCCAGCACCTTAGCCACGTCAGCCACTGCTGTCCTCCTTGCCCCCTCTCAACCATCCGCCACTCCGCCTCTCGCCTTGAGCAGTTCCTGCTCATCTGCCCACAGTCAGGTGTCTGTCAAGGACATGTTGAGCGTAAGAAGCCAATGTCACAAAGTCACCCCCTTGCCCGGCATCTGACAGCTGGCTTGTCTGAACTCTTAGCCCGCCAGCTTTTACCATACAAGCTGGTGGAGTCTGAGGCGTTCCAAAACTTTGTAGCTATTGGGACACTGCAGTGGAAGGTACCCGGCCGAAATTTCTTTGCACAAAAGGCAATACCCAACCTGTACTCGATTGTGCAAAAGGAAGTAATGGCATGTCTGGCACACAGTGTTGGGGCAAGGGTCCATCTGACCACTGATACCTGGTCTGCAAAGCATGGTCAGGGCAGGTATATTACCTACACTGCGCATTGGGTAAACCTGCTGACGGCTGCCAAGCATGGAATGCGTGGCTCTGCAGAGGAGTTGGTGACACCGCCACGACTTGCAGGCAGGCCTGCTGCCACCTCCTCTACTCCTCCTACTCCATCCTCTTCCATAACCTCCTCGGCTGAGTCCTCTTCTGCTGCTGCGTCTTGCTCCACATCAACGGCACCCCAGGTACTATTCCACATCCCGGATACAGCAGTGTCACGCCGTCTTGGGGTTGACTTGCCTGAAACTAGAGAGTCACACTGGACCAGCATTCCTGTCCGCCCTGAACGCACAGGTGGATCAATGGCTGACTCCGCACCAACTGGATATCAGCAAAGTGGTTTGTGACAACGGAAGAAATTTGTTGGCGGCATTGAATTTGGGCAAGTTGACACATGTGCCGTGCATGGCACATGTGTGTAATCTGATCGTACAACGCTTTGTGCATAAGTACACAGGCTTACAGGACGTCCTGAAGCAGGCCAGAAAGGTGTGTGGCCATTTCAGGCGTTCCTACACGGCCATGGCGCACTTTTCAGATATCCAGCATCGAAACAACATGCCAGTGAGGCGCTTGATTTGCGACAGCCCGACACGTTGGAATTCAACACTCCTAATGTTCGACCACCTGCTCCAACAAGAAAAAGCTGTTAATGAATATTTGTATGACCGGGGTGCTAGGACAGCCTCTGCGGAGCTGGGAATTTTTTTGCCACGTTACTGGATGCTCATGCACAATGCCTGTAGGCTCATGCCTTTTGAGGAGGTGACAAACCTAGTCAGTCGCACCGAAGGCACCATCAGCGACATCATACCATTTGTTTTTTTCCTGGAGCGTGCCTTGCGAAGAGTGCTGGATCAGGCCGTAGATGAGCATGAAGAGGAAGAGGAAGAGTTGTGGTCACCATCACTACCAGAAGCAGCCTCATCAGCATCGCTTGCTGGACCTGCGGCAACGCTGGAAGAGGATTGTGAGGAAGAGGAGTCAGAGGAGGAATGTGGCTTTGAGGAGGAGGAGGAAGACCAACCACAACAGGCATCCCAGGGTGCTCGTTGTCACCTATCTGGTACCCGTGGTGTTGACTGGGGGGAAGAACATACCTTCAGTGAGATCACTGAGGACGAGGAATGGGACATGAGTAGCTCGGCATCCAACCTTGTGCAAATGGGGTCTTTCATGCCGTTGTGCCTGTTGAGGGACCCTTATATAAAAAGGCTGAAGGAGAACGACCTGTAATGTGTGTCCACGCTACTAGACCCCCGGTATAAGCAGAAAGTGCCTGAAATGTTACCGAATTACCGCAAGTCGGAAAGGATGCAGCAGTTCCAAAATAAATTAAAAAGTATGCTTTACACAGCGTATAAGGGTGATGTCACAGCACAACGGGAATCTAACAGGGGAAGAGGTGAAAGTAATCCTCCTCCTCCCACGACCACGCCGGCAAGGACAGGACACTTTACAGACGTGTTGTTGATGGAGGACATGCAGAGCTTTTTAAGTCCTACGCATCGCCACAGCCCTTCGGGGTCCACCCTCAGAGAATGACTCGACCGACAGGTAGCAGACTACCTCGCCTTAACTGCAGATATCGACACTCTGAGGAGCGATGAACCCCTTGACTACTGGGTGTGCAGGCTTGACCTGTGGCCTGAGCTATCCCAATTTGCGATAGAACTTCTGGCCTGCCCCGCTTCAAGTGTCCTGTCAGAAAGGACCTTCAGTGCAGCAGGAGGTATTGTCACTGAGAAGAGAAGTCGCCTAGGTCAAAAAAGTCTAGATTACCTCACCTTTATTAAGATGAATGAGGGATGGATCCCGAAGGGACTGACAGTGAGCGATACATTCTACTAAAAAAGGCCTGATGAGGGGGACTCAACAGGGATTAAACTGATAAGAATAGTACTACTTTTTTTTTGTTTTTATAATTTTTTATAATTCTTTATTTTTGAGTGCATGAGTGAACAAAGCGGCTTACTCTGCCACAATAGCATTCGTAAGCATGGTCATAACACAGCACTTTTCAAATATGGCATTTACGTAGTGCCCATTTTTTGGTATATAGACGTACAATCCCAGCATGGACGTCTAAAGGTTACACATTAGAGTTGAACTTAAAGCATAATACCATAGACTGGAGTAACAAACAGGCGAATGTCGCTATAGTATTATAGCGCCAACGTTAATATTAAGCAAGATGTAAACAAGCTAGACAATTGATTTCAGGCAGAGATTCAATATCATGTTTGAGCTTGTGCTAAGCAATTTAATCCTGGCTAGACAGTTGAGGGAGTTAAGTGTCTGGTGCATCTAGTGGCCTGTGAGGAGCCGTGCAGTGCAGCGTAGGGGAGTGCAGGAGAACTGGCCTAGTGGACTGGTAATAGAAAGGGGATTTACATGTGTGGTTGGTAAGGCTTGCTAGCTGGACATGAGATGGCAATATCCTGTATGTAACGGTACTGCGATTGGGAGACAAGTATACATTCAGTATGACTAAGCACCGGCTAAGCAGGTATTCCTAGTGCTGTTAAATAGCAAACATATCATGAGAGCGTAAAAGTAGTTATAGGTAATCATACATTGCTTAGTTAGCTATTCCTCGCTGTCTAGATTACTGAAGCTGTTTTGTCCTGAATAGGAGATCTTTGCTGGTAAGATGAGTGTGAAAACATAATAACAAAAGGAAGGAACAAGCCAGTACGTGCTTAGAATAGTTGCTTGGCTGCCTGTAACACATGCATATGCAGACAAGCAGGGATGCAGGAGCCGTCCCCAATACTTAGGTATTATAGTGTGGGGAAGTCCACTTTGCCACCCGGGGTCAGCCAATGCCCACAATGGCGATCTGCTGGTGTGGTGTGCTGTAACCCGTCAAGGCCGGAGCCGGAGCAGTGTCCTGAGAGTTATGGGTCAGCACCTCGCCGAAAGATCCTCTGGGCTGCTGCGGTAGATTTGCACATGGGGTGGAGAGGTGGAGGGCTATGGCTGCTCCGTCGCGTCTTGGGTACCTTGTTGTAGCGGATCTGTGAGGTGTTCTCCGGAGTGTCTAGTAAGCCTTTTCTTGGGCTCTGCTGGGTGGCCTCTGCATTGCCGGCTGGCAGAGCCCTCTGTGCTGCTTGCCTGTTGTAGCTGGTTGGGGCTGCACGTGCGGGCGACCTTGTGGTCGGTGAGGTCTCCGCTGAGCCGCGGTCCCAGTGTTTGCCTGCTTCCGAAGGTGTTGTGGGTGCATCTGGGTGACACAGCTGGCTGTGAGGGGGCACAGGTTGTGGAGCCGCCGGTTTGGCAGGTGCCGGAGCAGGAAGTCAACTCTTCTCTTCCAGTCGCTCCCAGAATCGCCGGCATACGGCGTCAAATTTGGTCCGAAAGGTTGCTGCCCAGTCACTTGTGTTGTGTTGCTCTGGGTGAGCTGCACCGCTGTTGGTCATCTTTGCTAGGCCACATGCGTCCCGTTGGTCGGAGCCGCGCTCTTGAGCGACCCATAGGTGAGTGCTCCCAGTAGGCAGGCGGACCGGGATGACCCCCGCCGGTCCATAGGGAGGGAAACAAGGGCCTGTATACTCAGAGGCAGTTGGTTTTGGCGGTGGGAGAGCGGCCGCCCCTCCCGCGCACGCCACGTGGGTAGGCCTCAAGTGCTTGTCGGGTAAGTAGGTCTCGTATTGTCGCTTAAGGGGTGTCATTTCGCTCCGTTCGATGTCCCCTCACGTTTGCTGGCCTTTATGGCACGATTAGTTGCCGTTTGGGTTGTGTGAGACTGTTGGCTTCAAAGCTTTGTGCAGGAGCTCAGGAGGCTAACGTCCTCTCAGCTCCGTGGTCAGGCCCCGCCCACAAGAATAGTACTACTTAACACACCACTCCTATCTGGTGGCACATTAGACTGCACGCGCAGTGCCCCAAATTTGAAGTAGGAGGACCGACCAAGCATCTTTTTCCATCTCCCGGTTCCTAAAATCGATGCCATATACACGTCCCCTGATAACGGACGTAACAGGGATTAAACTGATAGGAATAGTACTACTTAACACACCTTATAATAACGCAGAGAGAGGCAATGCAGAGAGAGGAGTCTGAAGAAGAGGAGTCAGAGGAGGAAGGTGGCTTTGAGGAGGTGGAAGACCAAACACAGCAGGCATCCCAAGGGGCTTGTTTTTACCTTTCGGGGACCCTTGGTGTTGTACGTGGCTGGGTGGAGGAAGAGACCTTCAATGACCAGTGAGGACAAGGAACAGGACATGGCTAGCTTGGTATCCAACCTTGTGCAAATGGGGAGTTTGCGGTTGTGCAAATGGACTGTTTGCGGTTGTTTGCGGTGCGTTAAACGGGGAGTTTGGTCTGTCACTGTGAAGCGGGCATAACCCTTACACTACCTGATCGATACAACATCATACCTGATGTTTTAAAGCACGTTATTCCAAACAATTTAGGCATGTTAGGTGATTTATGCCCTGTATGGATTAAAACCAGACTCTGCATCAACTATGTAATTTTCCATGGGAGTTTTGCCATGGATCCCCCTCCGGCATGTCACAGTCCAGGTGTTAGTCCCCTTGAAACAACTTTTCCATGACTATTGTGGCCACAAAGAGTCCCTGTGGGTTTTAAAATTCGCCCATTCGCGAACATTTGCGGAAATTCGCGTTCGCCATTCGCGAACTGAAAATTTTATGTTCGCGACATCTCTACCTGTCAAAACTAACAAATGTTGGATGTGTAAAACCAACATTTTTACTATGACCCTTATCTGGTGGGTTTTCCCCGGGCTGGCAAAGTACTGAAGGGACGTTATTTCTTTGATTTATCGGAGTACATAGTTTCAAATCACTGACGCCAGACAGCCTCATTTCCCTGATAGTTTCTGGTATACTGACTAATCAGTTTCTACTGTTTACAATTTGATTTAATTGAACTGTATTGTCTGCTAGATACCATTTTTTGACGATGGTTTCTCCGTTCAAGATACTTGAAAAAAAAAAACGTATATAGGTCTTCTATTTGTTCTATTTAAATTTTTTTATATTTTATTAACCAGTTTTTATCACTGAACATACATCAAAATATCATAAAATATGTTAGGGATTTTGCTACAATCCCTCAAAATTTCTGATTGCCCCTATCTTGCCCCTATCTTTTGTTATTTAACACACATTTTGTGTAAAAACAAAAACCATTGTTTTAAGGGCTGAGTCACTGAAAATATGTACAGAATGATTATAATAGGTATAAAATAATGCTAAACACAGCATAGATATTTAAGTGTTATATTAAATTTATTTATATATATATACATATTTTAGCCTTTCAAGGATTAGGAAGTGCCCTCTGTAAATAACAGCAGGCTGACATATTACATATTTTGTGCTGTGCATTATGAGCTCTAAATTTCAAACTGTATTGCATTTGTGTATTTTTAAAATGTTTCTATTTAACAGGTATGTCGTTTCCAGGGATTTTCTCCTCTTCGTAGTGCTAGACACAGGCGAGAATTTGACCATAACAGTAAAGAACATAGAAAAGAAAAACATGAGTCTTCTGAAGAGTCCAACGAAGTCTCAACACCAGGTACACCTAAACATTTGGAAAACCTTGGTCATAATTTCCCAACCTTGACCTTGACACTTGCTGAACAACACTTTCGTAAATATAGTTGTAAATATAGTCCGGGAATGTGGGGGTTAGTACGTGATGCACCTAATCTAAATTATGGACAAAAATCAAGCAATTAGCACAAAATCTATTATGTTTCTTTTTATCTGAGGAGTGACAGCAACAACAATGCCTCTGGGATGTCCTGGAAAAGAGTGGCAGCCATACAATCTACCAGAAGATCCTGGTGTACAGGTAAGCTGAACGCACTCTCATTTGAATTAATTTCTGGATCTCAGTTTATTTGTGTCAAGTTAGGAATTTGTAAAGCAGATTGTCATTCTAATGGTAAAATGATAGAATAATTGTACCATTTATGTTTCTGATTATAGACACTGGCCCATTTATCTGGATTTACTCCTCTTCGATCGGTTCCGAAGCAAGACGGAGTGTAAAAAAATGTTCAGAATGAAAAAAATTACAAAATGCACAGGAACAAGACACTTATCACATAACTCAACACTAGTTGTGATCATAGGATAAAACAGATTAATTATACATGAGTTAATTAAACAATGAATCACTGTTTTCATATATTGCCAGACAATCAAGGTGGCTTTAAGTTTTTGTTTCTATATCTGCTATTGCAAGTAGATCTTAGTTTGTGACTTGGTGCATTCTAGGAATAATAAGATATACATGGCAGTTTAGTAAATTGAGAATTGTTCGGAATTCATAGTGAATTTCCCATATAAGCTCAAAATAGCTGAAAAGGCCTCTACATCAGTCATGCTTCCAGTTCAACTTGTTGGTCTAACATTTGAAAGTAATTTTGAATTCTTTTTCAATTCTCAACAATTCTCATGTTGATAAATAACCCTGTTACTGGTGCTTGTTGTACAAAGGTCATGTTATTTGTCTGAGAAATATGTTGATCCTGTGATGCCACTTAAAGAATCACAAAGGGGTAACTGGGTATACTCATTTAACAGTGATTTAGCGTCAATATAGTGTAGCATTTAAAAAATTAGGAGAACAATAATCAAATGGGAAAAATGCAATTTCTAGTGGACAGTCTTTATCTGTGACTCCTGTTTCACCTAGATGATCCTTCTTTTGAAATGTGGCGCAAGCACACAGGAGGAAAATTAAGAAAATTGACACTTGTGTACATAAGCAGCTTGAGTAATAAACTAATGTGCTGACCATGCATAGGCAGATAATGACTGACTTATATTGTGTGTGGGTCTGGTTGGCATGCCACATATGAGTCGACAATCCTGATATACATTACCATCCATTCTGAGTGATGAGAGACAGTGGAGTACTCTGGGGTGACTGGGGGTGTGGGGGGGGAGGGGTCCGCCCGCCACTAGGTAGGGGGGTGCCATAACCAAGGCAGGCCTTAGGATGTGTGAGCTGTTTGGCCGCACAGGTTACCATGGCACCAGGTGACGGCACAGCTCACACACGCAGGATCCTCAGAACTTGAAAACAGGTTGCATGTAAGAAAAGTGGGGGCAGAGCTAATCGTAATAGGGCGGTGCCAATCCAGCAGCAATGCGGAGCTAAACACGGCCTCCTCCTGCTGCACATCGAGGGGAAGCAGGAAGGAGTCCCTGCTTCCCCAACTAACAGACTCCAGTGAGAGACCTCAGTGCATCCACTCCTCCTGCAGCCCATACTGTCTGTAAGTGAGAGCGAGAGAGTGTGTGTGTGACTGTCTGACTGTGAGTGTGTCTGTGTGTGTGTCTCTGTGACTGCTTGTAACTTTGAGTGACTGTCTGCCTGTAACTGTGTGTGACTGTGTGTGTGTGTGACTGTCTGCCTGTAACTGTATGTGTGACTGTCTGCCTGTAACTGTGTCTGTGTGGGTGACTGCTGCCTGCCTATAACTGTGTGTGTGTGAGACTGTCTGCCTGTAACTGTGTCTGTGTGACTATGTGCGTGTGACTGTGTGTGTGTGTGTGTGTGTGTGTGACTGTCTGCCTGTAACTGTGTGTGTCACTACCTGCCTGTAGCTGTGTGTGTGTGTGTGACTGCCTATAACTATTTGTGTGACAGTCTGTCTGTAATTGTATGTGTGACTGCCTGTAACTATTTGTGTGACTGTCTATATGTAACTATGTGTGTGTGTGACTATCTGCCTGTAACTGTGTGTGTGTGTGTGTGACTCCCTGCCTGTAACTGTCTATTTGACTGTGTTTCTCTGTGACTGTCTGTCTGTAACTGTGTGTGTGTGTGTGTGTGTGTGTTTGTGTGTGTGTGTGTGACTGCCTGCCTGTAACTGTCTGTTTGACTGTGTGTCTCTGTGACTGTCTGCCCGTGTGTGTCACTGCCTGCCTGTAACTGTGTGTGTGTGTGACTGTCTGTTTCTGTGACTGTCTGTAACTATTTGTGTGGGGTACCTCAGGGATCTGTACTTGGACCCATTCTCTTTAATATTTTTATTAGTGATATTGCAGAAGGTCTTGATGGTAAGGTGTGTCTTTTTGCGGATGATACTAAGATATGTAACAGGGTTGATGTTCCAGGAGGGATAAGCCAAATGGAAAATGATTTAGGTGAACTAGAAAAATGGTCAGAGTTGTGGCAACTGACATTTAATGTGGATAAGTGCAAGATAATGCATCTTGGACGTAAAAACCCAAGGGCAGAGTACAGAATATTTGATAGAGTCCTAACCTCAACATCTGAGGAAAGGGATTTAGGGGTGATTATTTCTGATGACTTAAAGGTAGGCAGACAATGTAATAGAGCAGCAGGAAATGCTAGCAGAATGCTTGGTTGTATAGGGAGAGGTATTAGCAGTACAAAGAGGGAAGTGCTCATGCCATTGTACAGAACACTGGTGAGACCTCACTTGGAGTACTGTACACAGTACTGGAGACCCTATCTTCAGAAGGATATTGATACCTTAGAGAGAGTTCAAAGAAGGGCTACTAAACTGGTTCATGGATTGCAGGATAAAACTTACCAGGAAAGGTTAAAGGATCTTAACATGTATAGCTTGGAGGAAAGACGAGACAGGGGGGATATGATAGAAACATTTAAATACATAAAGGGAATCAACACAGTAAAGGAGGAGACTATATTTAAAAGAAGAAAAACTACCACAACAAGAGGACATAGTCTTAAATTAGAGGGACAAAGGTTTAAAAATAATATCAGGAAGTATTACTTTACTGAGAGGGTAGTGGATGCATGGAATAGCCTTCCAGCTGAAGTGGTAGAGGTTAACACAGTAAAGGAGTTTAAGCATGCGTGGGATAGGCATAAGGCTATCCTAACTATAAGATAAGGCCAGGGACTAATGAAAGTATTTAGAAAACTGGGCAGACTAGATGGGCCGAATGGTTCTTATCTGCCGTCACATTCTATGTTTCTATGTGTGACTGTCTGCCTATAACTGTGTGTGTGACTGTGTGCAAGTGACTATGTGCCTGGGACTGGACTATGAAGACTGTTGCTAACATTGTTGTGAAAAAAAATATGAATTCTATTGTAAGGGGATGAGCAGGGGCTTTAGATGGAGAGGCAGGTTTTTTTTGGAAAGGCAGGTGCAGGAGTTTTATGGAAGGGGATTGCAGGGGTTTTGTAAAAGGGGGGACAGGAATTTTGTATAAGGGGGGCTGAGAAGGAGATTTGTGGAAGGTGTGCAGGAGTTTTGTGGAATGGGGGCAGGACATGCATTTTGTAGAACGGTGGGAAGGGGAGGAGTTTTGTAGATCAGGGGCAGGACAAGGGTTTTGTATAAGGGGATAGGACAGGGTCTTTTCAAAGTTGTGCCAAACACAGGATCCGTCCCGGGTGCCAAATTCTCTAGGTACGCCCCTGATGAAAGGTTGCAACTGTGTTGTCAATGAACCACATTTCTTCCCTGTTAAATATATCAACCCCTTTAATCACATATGAAAATGGTTTAATTAATTTATATATGAGATTGGATGTGTACAATATTAAAATTGTGTTATATTTCATTTAAATAAATTAGATCTTCAACATTTTTTTGTCTTTTTATTAGTTTATAAATGCTACAAATAATACAGAAACTAATATGTGGATAACATTTAAAAGAACACTGTTTAATTTTCAAGTCATGAACAAATGAAACATAACACAAGAATGTTAAGATTTTGATACATTAACCCCTTAAGGACTGAGCCAAATGTACAAGTTGTGAAGTAAACAAAACCTGGCATTTGCACTATATGTCTGTCCAACCGTAATTCACCTCTTTCATATTAAATGCACACCCCCTTATTATATATCATTTTATTCAGGGTAAACAGGGTTTTCATTTAATATCAAATATTTAGCTATGAAACATAATTTAATATGGAAAAAAATGGGAGAAAATAAGACATTTTGTTATTTTTTTAAGTTCTACATGACATTTGAACTGTCAATGTCATAATACTTTTTGCTTTTACTGCAATAAAATACACATATTTGTATTCAGCAAAGTCTCACGTGTAAAACGGTACCCCCTATGTACAGGTTTTATGGTGTTTTGGGAAGTTACAGGGTCAAATATAGCACAGGTTTTATGGTGTCTTGGAAAGTTATAGGGTTAAATATTGTGCTAGCAAATTAAATTCCCTATACTTTCGACATGGGTTGTCAGGCAGGTCCTGCTAATTGTAATTAATTAGGATACCTAATTATGTAAAAATATTACATAAATATATGTGTAGAATTAATATATGTGTAAATATACATATGTGTATATATACGTATATATATATATATATATAATTTTTTTTATATTTTTATTTATATATAGGTGTATATATATAGTGATATATATACGTATATATTTATGTATATAGATATATATATTATTTCGTTCTGCGTGTATTTTGATATAAATATATATATATATATATATATTAATATCACAATACAGTTAGAACAAAATAACACACATCTATATATTTTTTAATTAATTATTTTTTTAATTTAATTTTTTTACGTATTTACATATTTTTTTATATTATATATAAATATATATAACATTAATTATATATATATTTAATCAGTATCAGTCTACGTGTAATTTGATATTAATATATATATATATAATTAAATATATATTAATAGTAAAATACACCTAGACAGTGTATGTGTGTGTATGTATATGTGTATATATATACTTAGATCATATATATATATATAATATATATATATATAATCTAAGTATATAATTATTATTTTTTTACACTGTTTTAACATTTTTTTATTTTATTTCCAGCCAGCAGGGGGACTGTCATTACAGTTAGTCCCCCTGCTGGCATTGCTGCAGCCAGCTATACCGGCCATGTGATTGTGAGGTACTCTCACATGGCCCGGGGGGGCTGAAGAGGGTGGACGTGCCGCGGGGGGCTCCCTAGGATTCCCCCCAACCGCGATCGCCGGCGTGGGATCGCCAGCGACCGGGTAAGTAAAAAAAAAACGGAGGGCGTACAATTACGCCCGGCGGCGTTTAGAGCCGCTTTAAAAAGGACATAATTGTATGCCCTCCGGTCTTAAGGGGTTAAAGGATAATGCAGGAAGATGTGCAATCAAAGTTAAAGGAATAGTTCAAATACATCAACCACTACCGCTTTTAGCGGTAGTGGTTTTGGTTCCAGGAATCCACTGGTGTCCCCCAATGTCAGTATATACAGAATGTACGAAAGCGCAAAGTGCTAGAGTAAATACAATATAAAGAATTTATTTAGATTATCATGACAAGCCAATATATTTAGATAAAAAATATAAAAATAAAAATGAACATTTATGTGTAAATGGAGTGTCGGGTCAAACAGATAGTTCCCACCCAGGGGATATCTTCTATTGATAAAAACTAAAATAAAACAAATAGTCCATTTATATAAAAATACACCAAAAAGGTTGTGAGTATATTGAGAGAAAAAAACCTGATTTCAAAGGCTGGAGTGCACTCCTGCTCGAACCGGTTATGAAGGAGTTAATGGATGTGTAGTATCCTCTTATATTTGTAGATCCTGCAAAGGGGTTGCAGATTCCCTAAAATGATTGCTGTAGGCAGGTAAGTGAAAGATAAAACGTAAAATCTACAATAAAAATACAGTATAATATCCTGGGTAGATAGTACGCTGTACTCTTCAAACAGCTTTGTAGGAATCACAAGCTGGAACGTAACAGTCCGTGGGCTCTCTGGGTCACTGAACTAGTTTGATGTCTCTGTGAGTCAATCCTACGCGTTTTGTGAGTCCTGCGCTCACTTCTTCAGGGATGCAGTGTAACTGCCGATAGAGACGTGTATGGTTTAAATAGGAGAAAAAAAGATTAATCAGATGTCTCACCTATGTGTAATTCTGTATCCAATGTTGGAGCATAACCAATTAACAGAATGGTATGGATACTTTTCCAGGTTAAAAGTCTTGCACAATATCACTAGATAGAGGGAATCAATTATTGGTATATTTTGAGAGAAGCCTAAAGTAATAGATAAATGTTGTCAAGTCCAATCAGGAATAGTAATTACTTGAAAGCAGACTCTATTAAGTAGACTCTTTCAAGTAGGAGTTAGAAAACCAGGAGTTGCTTGGAGTGGTTTGTATACTGTGGAGAGTGGTTTGTATTTTTTGTTTGTTGTTTAATTGGTTCAGTTGGTAAAGTTAAAAAAAAAAAAAAGTTTAGTTTTTTTACTAATTTTTTTTTCTGTGTTCTGGTTTTCCCCCCTCTTTTGTACTGCTGCTTGATTAATTGGGGGAGTGTTCATTAATTGCACCTATGTGGGATTTGTATCCCCATAAAGGCACACCCCTAACTCACTGAGCTTGCTCACATTACTTGAAAGTAGGAGTTAGAAAACCAGGAGTTGTTAGTTGGTTTAAGCTATCAAGGTAACTTTTTTTATTTTTATTGTTCTGTATCTGGGGAAATGAGTGTTAGCAAGATTGCTGGTTTAACTCAATGAACATCTTGTTGCATGTATGCATGCCTGGATGTACCTGTCCAGGTTCGCTACCTCTGTGATGGTTGTGTGCGAGTGGCTTCTCTGGAAGCTCAGATTGGAGATCTCGAGAAGCAAATTGCAACTTTGAGGGAGATTGACAATCTTGAGAGGAGTCTTAGTGGGGACAGGTAGTGGAGAGGGAGGAGATAAGACAGATGGGGAACAGGCATGTAGCTGGGTGACAGTGGGGCGAGGAAGCAGGGGGGAAGGGAAAGGGCTAGCTAGTCCTGATTTGGTGCAACCTAGCAGATTTGCCCGTTTGAGGGAAGATGTTGGGAGCATCAGCTCAGGAGTAGCTGTATTAGAGGAAGCTGTTACTTCTAACAGCCGAGCTAACAGCCCCCCTAGTACGGGTGGGGATCAAAATGTAAGGAAGGCAAGACAGGTTGTGGTGGTAGGGGACTCTATCATTAGGAGAGCAGATAAGGCAATCTGCCGATCTGATCGGCTCAACCGGCCAGTTTGCTTTCTCCCGGGTACTCGTGTCCGGCATGTTGCTGACAGAGTGGATGGATTATTGGGAGGGGCTAGGGATGACCGAGTGGTCATGGTCCATGTTGGTACCAATGACAAAGTAAGAGGAAGATGGAAGGTCCTAAAGAATGATTTCAGGGAATTAGGTAGCAAACTTAAGAAAAGGACCTCCAAGGTGGTATTCTCTGAGATATTACCTGTGCCACGCGCTACAGTGGAAAGGCAGCGGGAAATTAGAGACGTTAATGCGTGGCTGAAGTCTTGGTGCAGGAAGGAGGGTTTTGGGTTTATAGAGCACTGGGCCGACTTTGCGATTGGGTACAACCTTTATAGTAGTGATGGATTGCACCTAAACGGGAGAGGGTCTGCAGTGCTGGGGGATAGGATGGCTAGAAGGTTGGAGGAGATTTTAAACTAGTAGTAGGGGGGAGGGTCATATCAATCTACAAAATGGAGATAGGACAGAAAGGAGATGGGCTTTAGCACAGTATAAGGGGGGTGGAGACGGGGGGAGGGGCAAGCTCAGAACAGAGAAGCTATGTAATGTTGATAATTCACAAAATATACAAGTAATGAATGATATTAAATGTATGCTTACTAATGCAAGGAGCCTAAATAACAAAATGGGGGAACTAGAGGCATTAGCATACACTAAACAATATGATATAATAGGCATAACTGAAACATGGTGGGATGAGACACATGACTGGGCACTTAACTTAAATGGGTACATGTTATTTAGGAAGGATAGGAAAAACAAGAAGGGTGGTGGGGTATGTTTGTATTTCAACCATGATTTAAAGCCAAATCTTTAGCAAATGAAATGCGAGGAGGAAAATGTGGAAGCTTTATGGGTAAATATCTGCTTGGGGGAAAAGAAAGGGAAACCAACTATTGGTTGGGAAATGTTATAAACCACCTAATGTTAATATGGACGAGGAACAACAGCTGTTTGAGCAAATTGAGAAAGCTGCAAATCTGAGTAACACTTTAATTATTGGAGATTTTAATTACCCAGACATAAATTGGGACAGAGGGACTAGTAGCTCAGCAAAGGGAATTAGGTTTTTAAACTTGTTAAATGACACCTTCATGTCACAACTTGTACAAGCACCAACTAGAATGGACGCTTGTCTGGACCTGGTTTTAACAAACAACGTTGATCTTTTGACCAACATTACTTGAATGTGAGCACTTGGGAAATAGTGATCACAATATAGTGTCCTTTGAAATAAACTAAAAAACAAAACAAAAGCATATGGGGTATACTAAAACATATAATTTTAAAAAGGCCAATTTCAATAAGTTAAGGGAAGCTTTACAATATATTGACTGGCATAAACTCTTTAGTGAAAAGAACACTAAGGATAAATGGATCATCTTCCAACAAATATTAGAAAGGTACATTTCTCAGTATGTACCATTGGGAAATAAATATAAAAGAAACAAATTAAAACCAATGTGGCTTAGTAGAGAAGTAAAACAAGAGATTACAAATAAGAAAAGGGCATTTAAAGCATTTAAATCGGACAAACCAGATGCATCTTATAAAAGATATAAAGAAGCAAATAATGCGTGCAAAAAGGCAATTAGACTTGCTAAACTTCAAAATGAAAAAATGATAGCTAAAGAGAGCAAAACCAACCCCAAAGCATTTTTTTAAGTACATAAATTCTAAAAAAACCCAAAATGAAAGTGTAGGTACACTAAAAACTGAAACGGAGGTGTTAGTTAATGAAGACCAGGAAAAGGCAGGAATTTTAAATAACTATTTCTCCTCCGTATATATTAAGGAAGAACCCATGGCAATAGATGTGCAAATGATTGCTACTAAAAACTTGCAGAATAATTGTAATTGGTTAACTCAAGGCAAGGTGCTGCAGCAACTAAAGAAAGTTAATATAAACAAAGCTCCAGGGCCTGACGGTATCCATCCACGTGTACTTAAGGAACTAAGTGTAGAAATAAGTGAACCTCTGTTTTTAATCTTTCAAGATTCTTTTCTTTCAGGAAGTGTTCCGGAGGATTGGAGGAAGGTAGATGTGGTTCCTATATTCAAAAAGGGTTCAAAATCCTTGCCTGGAAATTATAGACCTGTGAGCTTAACTTCTGTGGCTGGTAAAATATTTGAAAGGTTATTAAGGGATAATATTCAAGAATTCCTTGAGAAGAACATGGTTATCAGCAAAAATCAGCACAGTTTTATGAAGCACAGGTCATGTCAAACTAACTTGATTGCGTTCTACGAAGAAGTAAGTAGAAGTATAGATCAGGGTGTTGCAGTGGATGTGATCTATTTGGATTTTGCCAAGGCATTTGATACAGTTCCACACAATAGATTAGTGTTCAAACTCAAGGAAATCGGTCTAGATGAAAATGCTTGTTCTTGGGTAGAACATTGGCTTAAAAACCAAGTACAAAGAGTTGTCGTTAATGGTAAATTTTCAAGCTGGACAGAGGTGGCAAGTGGTGTCCCTCAGGGGTCTGTTCTGGGACCCCTTCTATTTAACATGTTTATAAATGATCTTGAAGACAGCATTGAAAGTCATGTTTCAGTGTTTGCAGATGACACAAAACTTTTTAAAATAATACAATGTGAGCAAGATATTACTTTGCTGCAGAGGGATTTAGATAGACTGGAGGACTGGGCACTCAAATGGCAGATTAAATTTAATGTTGAAAATGCAAAGTTATGCACTTCGGCTTAAAGAATACACAAGCAACGTATACCCTTAATGGAAGCAAATTAGGGATAACAACACACGAAAAGGACTTGGGAATTGTTATAGACAACAAACTATGCAACAATGTGCAATGTCAATCAGCAGTGGCCAAGGCCAGTAAAGTATTGTCATGCATGAAAAAGGGCATTCATTCTCGGGACGAGAATATCATTTTGCCTCTTTATAAATCAGTGGTAAGACCACATATTGAATATGCTGTGCAATTTTGGGCACCTGTTCTAAAGAAGGATATTATGGCACTAGAAAAAGTGCAGAGGCGGTCTACAAAATTAATAAAAGGAATGGAACATATCGGCTATGAAGAAAGGTTAACAAATTTAAACCTATTTAGTTTAGAAAAACGTCGCCTGAGAGGGGATATGATAACATTATACAAATATATTCGTGGCCAATACAAACCATTGTGTGGAAATCTATTCACAAACCGGACTTTACATAGGACACGAGGCCATGCGTTTAGACTGGAAGAAAGAAGATTTCGTCTAAGGCAAAGGAAAGGTTTTTTTACTGTAAGAACAATCAGGATGTGGAATTCTCTTCCTGAAGAAGTGGTTTTCTCAGAGTCCATACAGATGTTCAAACAGCTACTAGATGCATACTTGCAAAAACAGAATATTCAAGGATATAATCTTTCAATGTAGGGTAATAACTGCTTGATCCAAGGATAAATCTGACTGCCATTCTGGGGTCAAGAAGGATTTTTTTTCCTAGCTTGTTGCAAAATTGTACTTCAAACTGGGTTTTTTTTGCCTTCTTTTGGATCAACAGCAACAAAAACAAATGTGAGGAAGGCTGAACTTGATGGACGCAAGTCTCTTTTCAGCTATGTAACTATGTAACTATGTAATAGATCGTGGAAAATGAAAAATAAATAATTGAAGATAAAAAATATATGTGAAGAAATGAAAAAAAAATATAAAAATATATAGATTTGCGCATTCGGCGCTGGCGTCGGCAGGAGGTGGAGAGTTCACCAGCGCCGAGGGAGCCCGGCGCTGGAGAAAGTTAAGTGTTTTAACCATTTCAGCCCAGCGAGAGTGGGACCCTGAGGGTGGGGGAACCTAAAGACCCTATAGTGCCAGGAAAACAAGTTTGTTTTCCTGGCACTATGGTGGTCCTTTAATTAACTCTCCTGAGCTAAGTACTGCAGTCAGTGCACCAAATCTCTTGTGGACCCATACAAAGTCATTGGCTGCCCCTGATGTAGATTAATTTAGAAATAAACAAATATGTTTAAATGTCTATCTGTTCCTGTCCAAATCTGAGATGATTAAATTGCGTATACGCAGAAGTAAGTTCACACTGACACATGGAGTTCAGGTTAAAAGCACTTCAGAAAATTTAATGGCATCTGGTTAGAAAACGGGTATGCAGACCCTTTTAAAGGCAAAATGACATCATCATTGAATATCAGATAATAACAAATAAACATCATTAATTGGATTAAATGTTAAGTGGCTATATCAGTGTCCACCCATCAATATTATTAATTGGCTCAGGGATTTGAGTGACTAGCTAGGTGTCCTCCCACCGGGAGGTGGTATTGTTCTGGACACGGGTGTGGACAGATGGCTCAAGCGCCATCTTTCCCAGCATGAGGTTTACTCGGTGGAAAGGTGTGATGTCAGTCTCATGATCAGGTGCAAGGTTCTTTTATGAATAGAACATTTCATTCGGCCTGCTTCTCATGGCCTTGGCTCTGGCCTTGGTTATACTTTGTTGCATGTTACAGGAGATTCAGCAATTCCGGGGTTAGTCATGTCTTTATAGAAAATACAGTCTCTATTCATTATACTAAATGCTGTTAGGAAATTCTGTCATGTAATGTAGACAAAATGGAGGGTCTGTCATAATGTGAGGTTATGTGAGATTAAAATGGAGTTAGTACAATAATTCAATACAGGTGCAATAAAGATTTTTAAATAATTCTACATCACCCCTCTCCAGTGGCTAGCAGACACTAATTTGCACATACACACCTATTCACACACAAATACATACTCACACACAAATGTTCATTCCAACTTATGCATCCTCACAAATACACACTGGCACATATATACAATAACAGATATACATGAACCCCTTAAGGACAGAGGCAATTGTACAAGCTCTGACCAAAACAAAATCTAGAATTTGCGCTATATGTTTGTTCCACCATAATTTACCTCTTTCATATTAAGTGCAGCCATACTCTTCAGTAGAAATATGGTTTTTATGTTGCAACAAATAATTATATATGGAACACAACTCAATAGTAATAAAATCTCAGAATGTGTGTGAAATTAATAAATGTATATTTTTCAGGTTCTGCATGGCATTTTAACTGTGAATGTCATAATACTGCTAGCTTTTACTGCATAAAAACAAACGTATTTGTATACTTTGATTTCCTATGACTACAATGTAGCCTTGTGGCATACACACAATCCATGACAGGTCCCCCAATAATATAATTAAATATAAATAATATATAAAATACATATATAATCATATGTTATATATGTATATTCATACAAACATATATATATCTATATATATACACATAGATATTTGTAGTCGGGGACAATAAGTCGAGTTATAGTAGTGGTATACTAAGTCAAGATGTATGCCTAGTAATATTACAGTTATAGGCCAATGGCCAATGGCCTATAACTGTAATATTACTAGGCATACATCTTGACTTAGTGTCAATACAGCTCTTCCCCCCACGGACAGTGTTCAGCGTATCAGAGAAGACGGAGTCATTCATCAGCAAAGTTTCATTAGCCAACTGACCAATGATTCCCGTGTTATTTTAGACTTGGTTTGCAGCCATTATCAAGGACAACTGGTGCGGTGACACATAGCCCACAGAGGCATGAAGCCCACTCTTTTTTTTAACCTTTAGCTCTCGTAGTATACTCCATCGCGTCCACTGCACAAGCCTGGGGGTCTGTATGGGGAGGAAGTCTGTCAATTACTGCTATCTTGGGGTAGCGGAATTCCCAAGATGAAACAAGGTCATGGGCTTGTGAATGCTCTAGAACAGTGATGGCTAACCTTGACACCATAAATAGTTTCTGGACTACATTTCCCATGATGCTCAGCTAGCTTTTAGACTCTAAAATATATGGTGTCAAGGTTAGCCATCACTGCTCTAGAATATAGCAATAGGTTCCTCAACAGTCAGAAATGTGTCATGATAATGTATCGTTGTATAGCAGTCACAGAGAAGGGAACTACTTTGGAATGAATTAGTGAAGTCAGGCAATCTACGAGGAGACCAAATTGATGTCTTTGCCTATGTCACGGTCCCCGGCTTGCGGCCGCCTTGCTCGCACCCGATCAGTGTGACCGCACTAAGGAATTACCTGTGCAGCAGCAAGCCAGGAGCCAGACCTTGGGGCGTCCATCCCGTTCACAGACGGGACCCAAAATGGCGAAACAAGAGGAGACATAGCTAAGCATGCAGCCCACCACTGCGCCAAAGTACTCCAATTACGGTGGGTCCTAACTGCCTAGATATGCATGACTAAATAAACAAGAAGACACACACAGTACTTACCTGCAAAGAAAGGAGCAGAGAAAACAAGACCACTGCTAGCAGGAGCAGACTGAAACAAAAAGGATAAATGGCAAAGGAATGGGTGTGACAACAAAAAACAAACATTTAAATGAATCCAGGAGACTGGGAATTCCAGGAACAGAATAAAGGAATGAACCCAGAAAACCCAGAATAAAGAAAACCAGACATAGAATAGAAAACCAGAAAAACCTAGAAAAACTAAAGAATTGTAAAAAGAGTACTAGATACCAGAAGCCAAGGCCAGACATCTGAATAGAACGGAACACAATGTGACAGTAGCCCCGGCTCCAAAAATTACGCGAACGTGCATGTGACGTCACAACGTCAACACACACGCACGTTCTGGGGTGTTATTGATATTCCTGGTTTTTGACTTCAGCTTTTCCTGACTATTCTAATTTCTGGTTTCCCTGACTTGGCTTTCTTATCAATCTTGTGTATTTCCTGCTCGCTTGACCTCGGCTTTCCCTTGACTATTCTCTATTCTTCAACGTATTAACCCGGCCATTCTAAGGACCAGTTAACGTTCTGTCTGTTTTTCTATTCTCTGTATATATTACATAGTTCTGCATGTTGAATCATATAGTTGCTGTGACAGCCTACCAATATGTACTTCCTAATGACGGAAGAATTAAAATGTGTGAAATAACATGAGCAGAGTGAATGTGTGCCGGCCTGTAACTTGTGATGTTACCCATAGTGGATGAAAGTATTAGGTACATAATGGAGTACTCCGTGTGAGGGTTAGGAGCTCCTAAGTTAGGAAACTCTAATTCTCCAGACTATCATAGAACATAATTATGATGAAAGGATGGATGTCATCATAGCATGCATTTCTGCCATGTTTGTGATATTTGAACGGGCGCAGATACCGGTCTCGGGAACTCAGAGTTGACAATCCTGAGACTGTACAGTTCAGCTTCAGTACTGTTGCTGGGAACGGTAAGCCTTTATGCATGAGTTCAGCAGCAATTAGGAACTGTGTTAGTGGTATCCTGGTACTTGACCAGAGTACAATGGACTAGCTGGGGTGGATGGTCTGGCGGGGTACTTGGGAATGAAATAACCTCTTCTAGTTCTGTGGTGAGAGACATACTATGATGAATAAATAATGAGTAAATGTAATGGGCATCTAGATGAGAGTGTAGCCCTGTATCAACTGGCAGCTTGCTAAGTGCCAGATGGCAAATAAATTAGCTTTACAATGGGAAGGTGTGGCCTTGCTAAATGCCAAGTGGCTCAGAGAGGCTCTAGCTGTGATTTTGGCTGAGAGACTGAGGCCACTGAAAGAAGTGGCACGAATGTTGGCCTCTCGGTAACAAGTAAGAGATTCAAATGAGTGGCCGTGACAGATGAGGCCCTATCTAATAACTTATAGAGCATGGAGCGAGGCTCTAGCTATGAGCAGGGCCGGACTGGTGACACGAAGCAGCCCTGGAAATAAATCTATGGCAGCCCCATAAGTCATTGTGCTATGTAGTGTGTGTTATATAACACACACTACATAGCATATATACACACACAAACACACACACATATCTATATATACACCGGTATATATATATATATATATATGTAGTAAGGCCTTTTGGCCTGTGTTTGTGGGAGGGGCGTATGACACACCCCTTCCCTACTTAAGGGACACCCCTTACCTGGCTCCATACCTTCGAGGTCAGCGTTGCATCCTGAATCCACTTCCGGTTCACGGACGGCGCCATCTTGTTTTCGGAAACTCCGCGTTTTTCTTCGGTGTCAGCTGTGTCCAGGAACTCCTTACAGGTCTTTCCACGGCCAGCCACGCACAAAAAACCCGGTCTTCTTCGCTGATCGAGTCCTCAGGACTTCTCAAACGTAAGTCCATCGCCCGGATCACTTCCCACGGCGTCGCAATAATTTTCAGCCTTACTTTACGGCCACACGCTTTACGGCCAAAGTCTCAGGCAAATTAACCCTCTGGTTTCCGGAAACCAAGTACTAAGTATGTAGCATTCTTATGCTTTACTTTTTCCCTCCTTTATTTCAGTTTGTTTCTATATGATAAGTTTTTAGTACCTGATAGTAGGATTATTCATTTTTAATGCAGATTATAGTTAATTAAATACCAGTCTGTTTTATATACATATAACGATTATAGCATGTATTTCATAATTTATGCTGTCACATTAATTATACCTAGGTTAGGGCTCATGTATTATTAGTTCATGATATATTACCCTGGTATACATATACATAGTTTTGCTTGAACAACTTTACTTTTGTGTACCTTCCATTTGCACTTAGGAAATTTGTTTTAAACAAACGTTTTTTTTTCCCCTCCCTGTTTAAACACACCATGTACACTTTTCATTACATGGCACGTGTCATATGCTGACTTTTCTTTATGTACTCAAATTACATACACAAGAACTCAGATAATTAATCAGGAATAGGTATAATGTATATATATGTGATAAGGTTTTCTCTAATTTATTTGTGTATATTACGTTGTCACTACCATGTACACCCGATTACATGGCACGTACATTTCCTGACCTTTTCTGCATATACTCAAACGATATATCGTGTATACAGAACACGGTCCCAACATCTCACACTTTAAGGATTGAATCACACTTTTGGTTTAACCTCTCATACGTCAACTTTTTCTGCATATGGTCAATTTTCATATTTTAACTCATACTCCCTGCACTATGATTACTACAGTAGCACGGCCATATATATATTTTAAATTTGGTCACCATGTATACACATTATACGTAGCCACTACAAGCTAATCCTGCTTCCTTACTCTAATTGTTCCCCTTCAACACATACGGTTAATAAAATCAACCACAGCATATCTAGTCTACGTTAGTATCACAGGATCCATTTCTCATACTATCATATCTATTTCTACCCTTTTAGGTTTATCCAGGTTTTCTATACCTTACGCACCATATACGTATACATACTATCAGGTACGTAAGCCTGCTCACGTGTCACATACGTTCTCCCTAAATAGGACATAGAGTACTGGCAAGTTAGGGGTATAGGCCCAAATAGGTATCTCCCCTCTTGGCATACTGCCTATAGTTTAGAGGTCCGCGAGGCCAACACCCCGCCTCAAACGTTTCGGAGGCAAACACCCCTCGAGCCACACGTTAGTTAGCCGCCTCGCAAAGTTTATAGAGGGCGTCACCTGTCACTCCCTTCCCCTGTTTTTCTTTTATTGTCATCGAGAGGCCTACGAATTCCTGCCACTACATGGGTGGCCTCAATATTCCCTCGCGCCAACGCATAGCACTTGGCAAATAGCAGGGCCTCACCTGTCACCAAAGGACAAGATTAATTTTTTCGCCTCACACGGCATAATTAGCCCGCCAGTACATCCCCTGGGTTTCAACACTAACGGTATATTTTCTCATCTAGTATGTCTCAAGAAGGGGTAGAGGATTTCTCCATCCCGAGCACTCCGGCTAGACCAAACTCCCCACCACCGGAAGAAGACATGGCTAGTCCTGCATCATTCAGGTCCTGGACAATCCCTCGCATAACTAACGAACTCAGGAGGCGACACATTCCTTTCCCCGCTACTGCCAGGAAAGCGGAACTATACAAACTGTTGCACACCTCAACTGATAACTCTGATGCAGGGGAAGGGACTAGCCAGTCTAACCCGACAGATATACATGGCATGCTTACATCCCTCATGTCATCCATGGGCAAGGTAAACTCCAGGCTGGAGAAACTGGAATCGGTCACCACAGCCCTTACCTTGGCTGGGTCAGCCACTGGGACCCCTCCGCCACTGGTCGAGTTGCCACTAGTTTCTCCAGCCACCACCTCTGACGAGCAGGAGGTTAACCCTGCCCATATGATACCTGAGCACCTTAAGAAAGACATCCTGGAAGGTAAAGATGTCAACTTAGCTGCACTACTAATTGCCTCCCAGGATGTGGTGGAGCATAAAACTTATGCGTATGAGGATATTTCTGTGGTGGTCAAGTCCAGGGATGCACGCCTAAACAGGAAACTCACCATCCCGGAATTTGTGTTGGCTTTTGGCATCTACCGGGATGTCATATGTGCCGTTTACCCACACAGGCGTGAGGAATTTGACATGTATATGCACAAGCTGGTGGACCTGGGCAATAAATATGGTGGATCGGCATTCTACGATTACCATAGATCTTTTTCTGCAAAAGTGTCAGGCGCCTTCTCACAGTACGGGACAAGGTCCAACTGGAGTAAGATAGACACAGATAGACACAGTGATTTTCTGCAGACACTTTGCAGGGCTAAGGACGCCGGCTTGTGCATACTGCTCCTCCATGTCTCATTCAGCAAATTTTTGTCCCACCACTGCTAACGAGCATACCCACGTGCAAGGACCTAGCTCCGCTGGTCCTACGGAGAAAATAGCTAAAGACAAACTGGGTAGACCTATCAAGTTTCTGGGCAAATCCCAGATATGTAATAACTTTAATGTTGGTACATGTAATTACAGCGGTTGTCGTTTATTGCATATATGCTCAAAATGTTTCAGGGCACATGCAAAAATCATGTGTCCCAATAAAATGTATCCCAAACAGTACCTAACGTCTATCAACATATCCCTACTTGCGACATTTCTGTCACAGCATCCATCTACACATTTAGTAGATTTCATAATCTCTGGTCTATCAGAAGAATTCCACACAGGTATCATACATATGCCTTCAGGAATCCTGGAATGTCCAAATCTACAATCCGCCCAACACAACCCTACAGCTGTTGACACACTCATAGCTAAAGAAGTGTCAGAAGGTTTCTTATTGGGACCTTTTCAATCCCCTCCTTTCACTACATGGAGGACAAACCCTATCGGGGTTGTCACAGGAAAATCTTCCAACAAGCAGAGACTTATTATCGATTTGTCGGCACCACACACCTCTACCACTCCTAGCCTCAACTCCCTAATACCATCGGAGGAATTCTCCCTGCAATATTCCACTATAGACCACGCCATTACGGCTATCTTACAGGCAGGAGTCGGTGCATGGCTCAGTAAGACCGACATAACAAATGCATTCAAACTACTACCAATCCACCCCACACTGTGGCACCTACATGGCATCAAGTGGGAAGGGAACTACTACTTTTTCTCACGACTAACTTTTGGTTCTAAAGTAGTCCAGCCATATTTGACACATTTGCCGAAATCCTATGCTGGTTACTACTCAATATATCCAGTCATACATTATCTGGACGATTTCCTAATGGTCGAGGAGAATTCTTCCCCTCCCAGTAGCCTCAAAGAAACTGTCAGCCTATTTAACCTGACAAACATCAACCTCTATATACAACTACGCACTTGCAACCGCAAAGAATTACAATCTTTACTGGGGTCACTCAATTTTGCCATGCGTATTATACCTCAAGGCCGTGCTTTCATATCACGTCTCCTCAGCATGTTCCCACGGTTTCTACATGATGCACACAGATTAACCCTAGATACCCAAGCCACGGCAGACCTTCTCATGTGGAGAAACTTTTTAAACTCCTGGAACGGAAAAAGCATGTTCCTCCCTCAATTGTCTGACACTTCTCCTACTGTTTGGACAGACGCGGCGTCTACCACAGGTTTTGCAGCGATTTTTGGGAACGAATGGCTTTGGGGTAGCTGGCCTTCAGAGGTGCAGGACCTGGAGTGTTTTTTCTCTACCTCAGCTCTTTTCGAGATATATCCCATCGTGGCGGCTGCCGTGGCATGGGGACATCTATGGACAGGTTCATCAGTCAGGTGTTACTCAGACAACCAAGCAACCTGTTCCATTATCAACAAAGGTCGCTCCAACTCCCTTACTATCATGAGATTTTTGAGGAAACTCACTTGGTTGGCAGCATGTCCTAATTTTTTCTTGCATTGTGTTCATATTCCAGGTATTTGTAACGAGGCAGCTGATAATTTGTCTCGTTTTAAATTCCAGGCCTTTCATCAACTTCTCCCATCAGCCGCGCTCACAGCCACGGCCACTCCACTGTTCCATCAGCTAACAATGGACTAGACGTTATCATGCAACATTGCAGAACTTTGTCCCAACTAGCTCTATCTACAAATACCAGGAAAACCTACAACAGAGCTTTCAGTTTATTCAAAAGATTCCTTTTGGAACACAACATATTACAACCATTCATCATGACATCTTTTTAGGTTTTGCCTCTTTTTGCCACATCAAACTCAAACTTTCTTACAACACAATCAAACTATATCTTACAGGCATCCAACATCACATGCTGACCTTACAACCCAACAACTCAAGTTTCATGTCATCATACCAAATCAAGAACATCCTTAGGGGTATACAAAGATCCGAACCCCCGCATACAGCACAGAGGCTTCCTATAGATTTTCATATCCTTAAAAAATTATCACAACAACTAGATCTAAAACCCTTCTCCTTCAACACAACTCTAGTCATCAAAACAGCTATTTACGTGGCTTTTTATGGGTTTCTGAGACCTAGAGAGTTTACCGCCATCAATACAACACAATCCACTCACCTACTGCTTCATTCACACTTAACCAAACACATGGACTATTATATCCTGACACTACCTCATTCCAAAAACAGTCAACACGCTCCACCCGTAGAGGTTAAATACTATCCGACTCACAACAGATGGTGCCCCGTCCAAATACTGGACTCTTATACAGAGAGTCTCAAGGCACCACCATCACAACCACTTTTTGTTCTACGAGGTTCAGTTCTCACTACTACCAACTTCATGACCCACGTTAGGTCATTACTAACACAGCTGGGACTCAAGCCAGCTAACTATTCAGGCCACTCCTTCCGCATAGGAGCGGCCTCCACAGCCTCCAGTGTTAACATACCGGTTCATGTTATCAAGACACTGGGGCGCTGGAAATCATCCGCTTACACACGATACATTCCTAACCCTGTACAAGAAGTAAGAAATGCTTTTCAGAACATGTCTTGTTAAAAGTATGTATATTGGTAGTTTGTATTAAATATTGAAATTTCTATTTTTGCCCTCTTTATTTTCAGGCCTACCTCATCGTCGGTTTCGGCACACCACAACCGACTTGCTACTTTTATACCATCCTACACTTATTAGGTCTTATTTCTCTTTGCCATCATGAGCCCTTCACACAAGTAGTAAGGCCTTTTGGCCTGTGTTTGTGGGAGGGGCGTATGACACACCCCTTCCCTACTTAAGGGACACCCCTTACCTGGCTCCATACCTTCGAGGTCAGCGTTGCATCACCCTCCCACCCACACCTCTTTATCAACTCCTTTTTTACATTTCTTCTTGGTGGGCCCTCTTTATTTTCAGGCCTACCTCATCGTCGGTTTCGGCACACCACAACCGACTTGCTACTTTTATACCATCCTACACTTATTAGGTCTTATTTCTCTTTGCCATCATGAGCCCTTCACACAAATATATATATATATATATGTACACATATATATATATTTTATTGAAATATTTCTTTTTCAATTCAAAATATTAGTCATTTTAGGGTAATTAAATTATACAGTAAAGCATACTCACATGCAGACAAAGACAATCTTACTGATGCACACAAATAGGCTCATTGACAGACAATCTCAATGACACACACAGACAAGGTTACTGGTACACACACAAATCTAGTACAGACAAACTCTGATACACACACAAGCTTACTACAGACAAAGGTAAAATGAATACTTGCATAGGCATCACTAGGCCAAGACCAGCTTGTTTGTTGGGAGTTCAGATAGTTTGTGTTGATGACCTTTGAAACAGAAGTAGATGGTTCTGTACTGAACCAGGAAGTCTCAGCCCAGAGGAAGGGGAGGTCTGTGAATTTATAGGCTGGATAAACCCCTCCCACAACTACAGGCTCCGCCTTTCTATATATGTAAAGGCGGAGCCTGGAGTCGTGGGTGGGGCTAGTTCAGATAAAGGGAACTCCCCTATTGGCACTAAATTTCGCCTCTGCATCACTCCGTTCGTGTCGTCACTTCTGGGTAATCAATGAGTAAGCCGGTTCGCTACACGGAGGTCCTGCAGCTGCCGGACGCCTAACTGCTCCATGAAACAGTTCCCGCGGAAATAATAAGTGACAGACAGGTACCGCTAGTACACTGTCTGTAGCATAATGGAGGTCCCCTCCGACTCTCCGGGGTGCCCAAGCACCGAGGTAACCATCTAGTAGCCCCACGAAAGAGAACCCCCACGGACACAATTCACGGCGGGTTGCGGCATTCCCTTGGGGTCTTTACACGTGCCGGCTTTGTTTTAGCCCCTCAGGTTAGGTGCTGGCCCCTCACCATAAGCGTGGGCTATTTTCTGTGTTTTAAGTTCCCTATCTGTGTGCCACGTTCGGCACTTCCTTTCATAACATGCTGTCATGGAAACTCAAACCTGTGTATTCGGTTATATTCCATCCTTAGGCTGGTTTCAGCGTTTTTTTGCAATGTTCAGATTACTAAGCTATATATCGCCACCTTGTGGCCTTGTTAGATAATTACTGGTAATAATTCCGGTGCTTTAATGTATGTTTAAGTTTTCTGTGTGTTAATTGTGCCCTGAATGAGGGTAGTTCTGGTAGTTCTGGTTTTCCCTCACTATGATTGACTACAGGGTCTGTTTAAGCACTATAGCTCCTGCAACCTTACAGCCATAGTTCTGTTAACCCTGCATTATCGTTTCATTACTCCAGGCTCTATAAGTCGGCAATTCGTGAATCAGCAGCGTTATCAAGATCCAAGAGTCTTTCTTCTTAGTATTGGTACGTGCATTAACAACAACGCATGCTTTAGTTCCATCCTGCAGTGGCTCACTTGACAACACTTAGTGGTAACTATTTTAGAGCTGCGGGTGTGTGTTGTAGGAGGGTTATAGATATAGTGGTGCATGTTATCGTTGGGTGCACACTTCTTTCCTCTCCCCCCGCTATACAACTTCCGATTTCGAATACATAAGATACCAGGTCACGCTAAAGGCTGTATAACAGGTTACTTTGACGCTACTCGTAAACTAACTTGCTTCAGATAATCTTCCTTTCTCAAATCTTTAAGTACTACATTTTACCATTGGTAAATACAAACGGGCAGGTATCACTACTGGCTTTAGCCACTTTGGTGTTCTAGGCATAAGCACGTCACCTGTCTCTACACAGACTCGCATACAATGTCTCATAGCAGGTCTCGTTATATTGTTGTAGACTCTTGAGGGTGTCGCACTGTCCACATATCATCTACTACAATTGATAAGTCTTGCCTGTGAACTTAAAGCTGCCATATTAAGGCATGTCTGTGGCAGACCGCCTGGCACCCTGACTGTGTGCCTCCGCCAATCGAAGCTCCTAGTGCTTACCGAGTACCATAAGCACCGCACCAGACACCATCAGCAATGTCGTCCTCACTTCCAGCATTATAGCTCGGATGGGGTCTCATTTCATCCCCTAATAGCCCTGATCTGGGTGAACAATGTATACCAAAATCACCCAGATCAGTTCAGGGGTTCGAGATTTCCATGGAGGTCATATTTTGACTGACCACACACGAGGCTCCTGCCCAAAAGAGTTCCATAAAATCAGGCTGTGCAGTCGGTCTCTTTTGGGAATACTCAATACAGTCAAAATACCGAATGTAGCGGTTCGTGAGTATGCTCAGTCTGTTTCCCTCATTCAGGAGCTTGCTCCCACAGAACGCCCATACGAATCCAGCCGAACAAATGTAGAAATGGAAGTCTCAGCGGTGTTCGCTGTACGTGTTCGCATATATGAACAACGGCCAACCCAGCTAACCACTTAGAACATTGCGGTAAGTGAGGTCAATAAGGTTAATAAGCAGCACACGACTGTTCTGGGTGGTTGGTCCGTTCGGCAGTTCATTAGGTATACAAACAGCATTAGTCTTATCTGTTCAGTAAGCCCATATACCGAACCATATAAATATAAAAGGCACAAACAGTGCCTTTAGCCAAGGTATATCACAGGAGCCATAGTCCTGGGGCAGGAGGCTGGCAAGCAGGCTCCTCCAAAAGCCTGTGGCGAGGTTCTGTTTGCCACATATCTTCCTCCCCAAAGTAAAACTAACCAGGTACCTGACCTGCTGTTGGTCGGTGCCTGAGTTTGTCGAGTAGCCCACCCATAATCAAGTACTGGACCTGATGACTTCTGTGGCCTGGCTTTGTCCCGTATGTCTCCAGCGGTTAAGTGGGCATCTGGTACTCTCGACCCTCTCTGTTGCTCTCCGGCCTGGAGTTGGGGTTACCTGGTGGGCAGAGGCCAGTGGCGCTCTGCCCTGTAGCCAGCATTCCAGCTGGTTAGATCAAAGGGTCATCAGGTCCTGGACTAAGGACTAGGGGAGGGCAAAGGCCAACTGTGCTTTGCCCTGGTGTCAGCGCTTCTGCTGGGGTGGCCTGTGGGTATGCAGGCCCTGGACAAAGGGAAAAAGAAAAGGCAGAGGCCAGCTGTTCTCTGCCCAGATGCCAGCTCTTCTGCTGGGATGGGGTCAGTTGTATTTCTTCTGTAGGGTAGAGGGACCGATCATCTCCTACCCCTTTAACTCTGGCTGCCACTGGGGAGAGAGACTGGTTGCCTCCTCTCCCTGCATGGTACACTGCCGTTGGGGAGTAGGACCGACTGTCCCTACTCCCGGTAACTCAGGCTGTAGTTGGGGATCTGGGCCGGCTGCCCCACATCCCTGTAAGGGCAGTGAAGAGACCTAGAGGTCTTCCCAGGACCAGTCTATGACATCCCCTACTTCTACAGCTGGTACTGAAGTAGGGGATACCTCAGCCGGGTCTTCCCAGCTGTAGGATGACAGGTCTGGGTCTGCCACCCAGCTCTCCTGCTCTCCCTGCAGGGTAGATTGGGGCTGAATTAATCTGAGCAGGTGTTGGTTCTCCTGCTCCAGCTCCCACTCAGGTCTTTTCTAACCTCGTTAGCGTTGTCCCAATCATGCATGCCCTTCCTGTAATCATAGATGTCCCAGAATCAGGACTCTCCAGTACTTCTGAACTCCGGTTCTGCAAAGACTCCAACAACAGGCCAGGGCCATTGTAATCCTCACCCTCTGGCCTGTCATGCTCAGCCATCCAGAGGGCATGCCGAGCCGTGTACCACTAAAGCGCCTGGTATGAGTCGTCCAACCAAAGTTCCTTCCATACCAGGCTCTCGAGCTCAGTCACCTCACTCGCATCTGTAGCCGCTGCTCCTCGCTGGGGAGACTCTCACCCCGCCGACTTTGTATACCCTCCAGGGCCTCATACCAGACTTCCTTCCGGGCCGCATCCCTCCAGTCTGGGTCATCCTCCTCCTCATATAGGAACGCTGTCCGGGAACTAGCTGGTTCCATACGGCTGTAGCCAGGGGTGCTGTACAGGTACTAGCGTTGCCCTCAATTATAATCCACATGATACCAGTGTCTCCAGGATGTTTCTCCTCGCACTAGGAAGCCATCTCACTTCTGCCACCAGAAGTGGCGGACCGCCTGGCACTTCCACTGGCGCCTCTGCCAATCAATGCTCCTAATGCTTACTGAGTATCACAAGCACAGCACCAGACACCATCAGCACTGTAGTCCCCACTTCCAGTGTTACAGCTTGGCTGGGGTCTTGCTGTCCTCCACCCACCCTGGACCCAAAACCAGGATCCAGCTTCCAGTGGGTAGACCTCTCCACCAATATGCTCTTCCCCAGGGTAGATACAGCCGTTTCCCCCACACATGAGATGAGACTCTATGTTGAGGGTAAGCAGGAACTACTTTATTGGCACCCACAACTGGCCTTATATGCAGGTCCCAATGCAAGGGACACTCCCCCCTGGACCTGAGAGTAGACTACGGTAGAAACAAACACACAATCACATTGGCTCTCAGATCCACGACACTCCCATACATAATAAGATAATCCCTCCCCTGTGCCAGGGAGATAATTGGATCAGGAACTGTATAAACTTAAATATCTCCAGGCACAAAAACACACATTTCAGCAGTACCCCAAAAGTACCCCTAAAATCCATAGAAACCCCACAAAATCCCCCGATAGCCCAGATCTGGGTGACCAACATATCCAAATATCACCCAGATCGGTTCAGGGTTTCGAGATTTCCATGGAGGTCATATTTTGACCGACTGCACACAAGGCTCCTGCCCAAAAGAGTTCCATGAAATCAGGCTGTGCGGTTGATCTCTTTCAGGAATACTCAAAACAGTCAAAATACTGAACGTAGTGGTTCGTGAGTATGCTCAGTCTATGTAACTCGTTCGGGAGCTTGCTCCCATCGAACGCCGCTCTTCCCATATGAATCCGGCCGAGCATATGTAGAGACGAAAGTCCCAGTGGTGTTTACGCCGTCGAGTGTCCGATTATAGTTCCATGCTCTCGACGACCAAACACCGCTTTATGTGTTCGCGGCTAAAGATGGCCGCCATCACTTGTTCCCACATACGAATGACAGCCACCCAGCTAACAACTTAGAATGTTGCAGTTAGCGAGGTCAATAAGGTTAATAAGCAGCACACGACTGTTTTGGGTGTTTGGTCCATTCGGCAGTTCATCTGGTATACGAACAGCATTAGTCTAATCTGTTCGGTAAGCCCCATATACCGAACCATATAAGTCCAAAAGGCATGAACAGTGCCCTTAGCCAAGGTTTATCACAGGGGCCATAGTCCTGTAGTCCTGGGACAGGAGGCTGGAAAGCAGGCTCCTCCAAAAGCCCGTGGCGAGGTTCTGTTCGCCATACTGTCTAACTACCAGGTAGGCCATTACCCTTATGAGATACGTTGGATTATGGTTACATTTTCTGACTCATTTTCTGACTCAGACTTGATTCTCCTTAGGTGCTCGAATAAATACCGATCCATGAAATGCTTTACATACAAATCTTTCTCACCGAAAGACCAACATCCCACCACTACGTTCCGTGGTAAATAGGCCCTCGGTCCAACTCATAGAGCCTCTCAAGCCACTTGGCATTAGTAGGGCCTCACCTGTCTCCACGTAGTGAATGTTTTCGCCACTTGGCACTAATTAGCAGCCAGTACCGTAGGGTAATTTTTTTTTCCTAATTTCCATTTCTCATTTTAGTATAACGCAAGTTCCGGAAGGGGGAGATGATCTTTCACTCCCCAGCACCCCAGCTAGGTCAGGTTCACCATCAGCTACATCTCTAGCAGCTGATTGGCTATGTAGTTGTCCCTATATCCCGATATGATTACACCAGCTCATATGGTGCCACCTCAGATCCACAAAGTTATCCTGGAAGGTAAGGATGTGAATTTGGTCTCACTTCTTATTGTTTCCCAGGATATCGTGGAAAATAAAACGTATGCTTATGGGGACTTATGTAGTTGTCCCTATATCCCCGATATGATTACACCAGCTCATATGGTGCCACCTCAGATCCACAAAGTTATCCTGGAAGGTAAGGATGTGAATTTGGTCTCACTTCTTATTGTTTCCCAGGATATCGTGGAAAATAAAACGTATGCTTATGGGGACTTATCGGTAGCCCTCAAGGTCAGAAATCCCAGACTCAGTGAAAAACGTATCATCCCCAAATTTGTACTGGCGTTTGGGATCTATAGAGATGTGGTGTGTACCAACTTGCCACAGAAGAGAGACAAATTCAATACTTGTATGCAAAGTCTGGTGGACCTGGGGCACAAATACGGCGGATACACCTTCTATGACTATCATAGGTCGTTTTCAGTTAAAGCAGCAGCAACTCTGGCCCAGTTTAATGCGATCGTTAACTGGAGTAAACTGGATACAGAGTTGTTCTGTAGGCATTTCACTGGCCTCAGGACTCCAGCCTGTGCTTCATATTCCTCAACCTCCCTAATGACGCCTTAGTTTTGGGCCAACAAACCCCCTGCTTTACCAGCCAGGTCTGAGAAAGTCATAAAGGATAAGCTTGGCAGCCCGATTGTGTTCCTTGGCAAATCCCAAATATTTAATCATTTTAATGTGGGTGCTTGTGGGTTCAGTGCCTGTAGGTTATTGCATATCTGTACACAATGTGTCCGAGCACATTCCAAGACAATGTGCCCCAATAAAGTACATTCCAAACAATATTTCACATCTGTTAACGTTACCAAATTGTCTCAGCTGTTAACATCACATCCTTCTCCACAATTAGTTGATTTCTTGTTTTTCGAGTTTTCAGGTTTTCTGACGGGCTCCACGCGTATTTTAGTCTTACCTACCGGAATTGTAGAATGTAAAAACTTACAGTCAGTTATTAATGACCCAGGTTCTGTTGATACACTATTAGTACATGAGTTGGATCAAGGGTTTATCCTAGGCCCCTTTCCTACAGCCCCCTTTTCTAATTGGCGAACAAACCCAATAGGTATTGTCATGGGGAAACACTGATTATAGATTTTTCCGCACCTCACTCCTCCACCATCCCCAATTTAAATTCTTTAATTCCATCTGAAGAATTCTCTCTATAGTATGCCACGATAGATAATGCTATTCAAGCTATCATATCAGCCAGTGTTGGGGCATGGTTGAGCAAGACATACAGACATAGTTAATGCCTTAAAGTTACTCCCAATTCACCCTTCTTTATGGTATTTTTTTAAAAATTCTTTATTTTTCGTTGTGCATTACAGATTCAGGGTGCCACAACAGCGTATACATAAGCAAACAAATACATGTTAGGTAATGGCACGATGTGTCGCACAATTTTTGATAATATTTCTCGTCAGGCATTAAGACTCCAGCATATTGGAGCAAAGCTTCATTGGCACAAGGTGGAAGTCTGGCTGGTGTGCCACGGTGTCTAAGGTGTGAAAAAATCATGGATATCTTATATGGGTGTTCCGTCTTGTGTATGGTCCATAACCTGCATGCAGGGTTTTAATCCCCATTAGTGGGATTCTGTGTCGTCTACGCGCTGGTCTGCGGGTCTGGGGTCCCCGCTATGAGGTCAGTAGGCCAATTCTAGTTAGTGGGTATCACGTGGGGTGGGATCTAGTGGTGTCGTCCTGAAAATGTGTTTATGGAATAGTGTCGGCGGTCAGTGTGTAGGGTCCCAGTGCCCTTGGTAGAGTATTATGCTCGCGGGCTATACGGGGATGCGTGGCGGTGGGCTCTTAGTCTCAAAGGAGTATTGCGCCTCTAGTGTTTCCCACAGGTGTTATTGTGGTATAGAGGCGGGGGGTTGTGAGCGGTCGTGTTGTGGACTAGCGTCGTCTAGTCGGAATGCTAGGCAGATAAAAGCTCAGTAGAACTTGGTGTGGCGAAACCGACCTCGCCACGTCTCCTTGGAGGGGGCTGATTGCCCGCCTCTTGCCTTTGGACTATGGACCAGACTTTATGGGAATGTGATACCCCAGATAGCCATACCATGGAGCCTATTCATATAATGAAAGACTATGGGAAAGACTTTAGCTCCATGGCAATTGTACTGTGTGAGTAGGATCTGCGCGCTATTCGGTAGTTTTGTGCGTGCAGATCCCAGCTATCTGGGGATAGGTGAAATGTCTGTGTGTTATGTGTAAATGTGACTTTATGTATTTTAAAGTGTTTTATGTTGTTTTGCAACCATGTGGTTAATGGAGTCTGCCTTTAGTCCTGGGTAATTGGATTACTTCTCCAATTAACTCCAGGGCAGAAGGGAGGAAACCAGGGTGCATTGTGGGGATGTTTTTCTGCCAGCCAGAAAGGAACAAAATATACTTTTAGTAACTTTTTAACCCCTGGTCGGATTCATGCCATTTTTTAATATGTTGTTCCCCTGAATGGATTGATTGTGGATATGTATTTTTATGTGAATGTGATGTATGGTTTTAAAGTTATGAAAGTTGTGTAAAAGTATATTTTACACTGTATGCATAATGGGATTATGTGTCACACTAAGGGGAGGGGATGTGTGGGAGGTAACATCTATGTAATTGGTTCTTTTATGCCTCCCCCTGGGTGTGGCCTGTATGTGTGAGTTGGAAATAAAAGCCAGGCTGGATGAGCCAGTCCAGAGTTCCTGTTTTACCCTCAAAGTGATGTGTCGTCTCATTATTGGGGGGAAGGATTTATTGCATGCTGTTCCAGTTGACTGCTAGGAGTACAAGTCTATTCGTATGGTTCCTATTCAATGGTCTACAGCATTCATACGCTTGGGAGAATTTAAAGGTTTCTCGGATTCGGTGATTATGGTGTCTGCCAGAGTGCTTGGAGTCCTCAGGAAGCGCTAGGAGCATCCATTAACGGAGGTACCCAGTCGGGGTGCCAGGCGATCCGTTACATTGGTGGCAGCGGTGGGATGGCGTCCTAGTGCGAGGTAAAGCAGCTCAGAGACACAGTGCGTTTGGATTTACAAATTGAGGGCAACGCTAACAGTCGTGCAGCGCCCCTGGGAGCAGACAAGTATGGAAGGTTCTGGCTCTGGAGATGATTGGCTGGCCGAGGTGAGGCAGCGAGTGGCCGAGTATGGGGATGATATACCCATGGAGACACGCCGGGTGATCTGGAACCAGGTCATGGCCGAGCGAAACACAAGGCTGGACCGAGAATTCCGGCTGGCGAAAGAGAGGAAGTATGCTCAGCAGCAGGAGCATTACAGCAGCCGAGTAGAGGCTGCATCCAAGGAGGTTAGCCGTCTTTCCCTGAGGCGGCGGGAGGAACCCGAAGTGGGGGTCCTCATAGACTGGTCCTGTGAGGAACCACAACAGGCAGGTAGAGATGGGACCAAGGTCTCTCCACCGGGCCCACCGGGATGCTGGGCAGCTGGCCCAGATCCCCAGCAGCAGCCAGAGTTGTCAGGTGGGGAAGCAGGTGGCCCTTACTCACAAATGTTGAGGGGCCTCACGGATTGGTCCTGGGAAGACCCACAGATGGCAGGTGGAGATGGGACTGCGGTCTCTCTACCGGCCCTACAGGGATGCTGGGCAGTCGGCCCAGATCCCCAGCGGCAGTGTGTGTTACAGGGAGCTGAAGGTGCCGTTCTTGCTCCCCAGCGGCAGTCTACGGTGCAGGGAGAGGAGCCTGTTATCCCCTCTCCCCAGCGGCTGAAGGTGTGTAAGGGAGAGGAGTTTGTTATTCCCTCTCCCCAGCGGCAGCGCAGCTCACCAAGGGGAGACAGTAAGCCCCTCACCAGCGCAGATGGGACCGTGGTCTCTGCGCCCTGCCTACAGGGAGTACAGAGGGTCAGCCCTGCTCCCCAGCGGCTGAAAGTGTGTAAGGGAGAGGAGTTTGTTACCCCCTCTCCCCAGCGGCAGCTTAGCGCACCAAGGGGAGACAGTAAGCCCCACACCAGCGCAGATGGGACCGTGGTCTCTGCGCCCAAGTTAAAGGGAGCTGAAGAGGCCGTCCTCCCTCCCCAGCGGCAGTGTGATTTGTTGGGAATTGGGAGCCCAGTCTCCTTTCCCCAGCGGCAGAGTGTCCAGCAGGGAATAGAGAGCCCAGTCTCCTTTCCCCAACAGCAGGACACTGCATTGGGAGGAGAGACAGTCGGTCTCCCTCCACAAAGACTGAAAGTATGCATGGGAGAGGAGATTGTTACCACCTCTCCCCAGCGGCAGAGTGTTCTAATGGGAGAGGAGCTGGTTACCACCTCTCCCCAGCGGCAGCTTAATGTACCAGGGGGAGACTGTAAGCCCCACAACTGTGCAGATGGGACTGTGGTCTCTGCACCTACAGCACAGGGGGTAAGGACAGTCAGTCCTGTCCCCCAGCAACAAGGCTGCTTAGCCAAAGGGGAGACAGTTGGTCTCCCCCTCCAACAGCGGAGCTATGTATCCAAAGGGGAGACAGTCGGTCTCCAGCAGCAGAGCGGTGTATTTAAAGGGGAGACAGTCGGTCTCCAGCAACCAGGCTCCAACCAGACTACTCCCGTGGTAGTGCTGGCAACAGGACAGAGTACCGCTGGTCTCTGCCCCCTCAGCAACCTACCAAGGCAGCCTACCAGTCCCCCACACAGCCGTGGTGAGGCACCTGAACCTGGACAAGATTCTCCCTCACCCAGGTGTAGTAACTGTTTATTGTGGGTGGGCTGCTCTGCTGTTTCTGTCTTGTGGGTGGGCTGCTGGACTAACAAGGGCACTGACCGGCAGGAGGTCAAGTACCCTGTTAGTCTGGGGGGTAAAGGGGAGAAGTGTGGCGAAACCGACCTCGCCACGTCTCCTTGGAGGGGGCTGATTGCCCGCCTCTTGCCTTTGGACTATGGACCAGACTTTATGGGAATGTGATACCCCAGATAGCCATACCATGGAGCCTATTCATATAATGAAAGACTATGGGAAAGACTTTAGCTCCATGGCAATTGTACTGTGTGAGTAGGATCTGCGCGCTATTCGGTAGTTTTGTGCGTGCAGATCCCAGCTATCTGGGGATAGGTGAAATGTCTGTGTGTTATGTGTAAATGTGACTTTATGTATTTTAAAGTGTTTTATGTTGTTTTGCAACCATGTGGTTAATGGAGTCTGCCTTTAGTCCTGGGTAATTGGATTACTTCTCCAATTAACTCCAGGGCAGAAGGGAGGAAACCAGGGTGCATTGTGGGGATGTTTTTCTGCCAGCCAGAAAGGAACAAAATATACTTTTAGTAACCTTTTAACCCCTGGTCGGATTCATGCCATTTTTTAATATGTTGTTCCCCTGAATGGATTGATTGTGGATATGTATTTTTATGTGAATGTGATGTATGGTTTTAAAGTTATGAAAGTTGTGTAAAAGTATATTTTACACTGTATGCATAATGGGATTATGTGTCACACTAAGGGGAGGGGATGTGTGGGAGGTAACATCTATGTAATTGGTTCTTTTATGCCTCCCCCTGGGTGTGGCCTGTATGTGTGAGTTGGAAATAAAAGCCAGGCTGGATGAGCCAGTCCAGAGTTCCTGTTTTACCCTCAAAGTGATGTGTCGTCTCATTATTGGGGGGAAGGATTTATTGCATGCTGTTCCAGTTGACTGCTAGGAGTACAAGTCTATTCGTATGGTTCCTATTCAATGGTCTACAGCATTCATACGCTTGGGAGAATTTAAAGGTTTCTCGGATTCGGTGATTATGGTGTCTGCCAGAGTGCTTGGAGTCCTCAGGAAGCGCTAGGAGCATCCATTAACGGAGGTACCCAGTCGGGGTGCCAGGCGATCCGTTACACTTGGTGAGCTTGTTAGGGTAACCAAACCAAAAATTAAACTAAACATGAACATAAACATAGAACCAGGTAGCCGAGTGTCATGCACCCGGAAGTCGGCTGCCAATGGAGGGCTGAGCTGGAACGGATAAACAGTTCAAGTCCTAAGAGGTTGTCTCTGAGCTTCATGTGGGGGCTACCGCCGGATTAGAGGAGCGGGCCCTGGATGTCATCGCTTTTGTAGCCTGTGACCGGAGCTTCGAGTGCTGCGTCGTGGGAATCCTCTTCGTTGCGGGTAACGGGAGTGAGTCGCTTGGGAGTCCCAGGGTGTTCAAGAGGTAAGCCGCTTGTTGCAAGGTTTGTACCGAGTAGGCCACCTCTCCCCGCAGTATCTGTAGTATGCGCGATGACCTCCATCGGTAGGTGATGTCGTGCATCACTAGTTGGCTAGTGAAGGGCTGCAAGGACTTCCTCCACTGCATGGTATCTCCTGTGAGGTCCACATAAAATGAGAGCTGCATATTCTCAAAGACATGGGGGGAAGTGCCCCGCAGCGCATATATACCAGCGTTTTGTCCCTGAGGGAGTGGAAGCGTACCACCACATCCCTGGATGCTTGTTCCGGGGCCCCTTTTGGCTTCGAGATCCGAAACACCCCCTCAAACGATATGTTTTTGGCCTGTTTGGGTTGCAAGAGGGACTCCACCAGTCTTCTCATAAAGTGCAGGAGCTCCATGGTGGGTATTTCTTCAGAGAGCCCGCGCACCTTTAAGTTAGTGCGGCGCCTGGCATCTTCTGTTTGCGCAAAGCGTTGCTCCAAAGCAGTTTGTTGCTTCCTTAAGGTTTGCACCTCTACTTCTAGTATTTCAATAGATTTTTAGTGGGTTTCTGATGCCGTCTCCACGGTCGTCAGCCGTCTAACCATGCCTGAGAGATCCCTCCGGATTGTGGCCATATCGGCCTGTAGCGTTTTTTGAAGGTCGATGAGCATTTCTTTCAGCGTGTGCGCTGTCACTGGCGCTGACTGCTTGCTCTGTGAGGCCCGCAGGGGCTGTAGTGACTGCAGGAGGTCTGCTGCGCCTCTGCTCTGTAATATATCCTCAGAGGAGTCAGAGTAGTCGTCCGTGTCGGCGACCATCTTGGATCCGCAGACTCCTTGCGCCCGACGGAGGTATTCCTCGATGTTCCTACCCTCCCTGGGTTTATCTGCCCGGGATTTTTTGGTCTTGCGACCCATTGTGGATGGAGGAGGTATCCTGCAAGGTTTTCCGGGAAAATTCCGGTAAGATTCCTCCGTTTTCGGCTTCTTTGTCCCGGAGCTCAGCTAGCGTGCGTCCGCTCGGTTTAGCTGTCTGGCTCCGCCCCCTCCTTCTTTATGGTATTAAGTGGAGAAACCAATATTATTTTTTCAATAGGCTAACATTTGGTTCAAAAAGTAGTCCAAAAATGTTTGATACTTTTTCCGAGGCCTTATGCTGGTTATTCCTTGTAGATGTCCATCAGCACTGCACTATTTTGACGATTTTCTCACCATAGAGAGTAATGCTAAACCACCAGATAATCTACAAGAGGCCATACAACTGTTTGGAAGTTTGGGGGTCCCGGTTTCTCCTTCCAAAACAGAGGGTCCCGACACCATAGTTAGTTTTCTAGGCATTCAACTCAACTCCGTGGCTATGGAATCCAGCTTGCCAAGGAACAAAATTGAACGTATTGATTATTACTTGAGACTGGGTTACTGTAGTCGTAAGAAATTACAGTTATTGCTAGGTTCGTTGACTTTTGCAATGAGGATCATCCCTCAGGGCAGGTTATTAATTTCTAGGCTTCTCTGATTATTACCAAGTCTGCCCTGCGAGGACAGTAGGGTTTCTCCTGGTTACCAGGCCACAGCAGATTGGCGTATGTGGCAGAAATTCCTATGTCAATGGAATGTGAAATCTAGTGATGTCGCGAACATAAAACTTTTGGTTCGCGAACTTCTGCAAACGTTCGCGAAACGGCGAACCGGGCGAACCGCCATAGACTTCAATGGGCAGGCGAAATTTAAAACCCACAGGGACTCTTTCTGGCCACAATAGTGATGGAAAAGTTGTTTCAAGGGGACTAACACCTGGACTGTGGCATGCCGGAGGGGGATCCATGGCAAAACTCCCATGGAAAATTACACAGTTGATGCAGAGTCTGGTTTTAATCCATAAAGGGCATAAATTACCTAACATTCCTAAATCATAATGGATATGGATTGACACCTGACATATGACATATTGACACCTTGACATATGGATTGACACCTGTCCTCAGAGACCCTGATACACACTGACACAGAGCAGAATAGGGACTGTTCCCCCTACATAGGGTCACTTGGCAGATATGGATTGACACCTGTCCTCAGAGACCCTGATACACACTGACACAGAGCAGAATAGGGACTGTTCCCCCTACATAGGGGCACTTGGCAGATATGGATTGACACCTGTCCTCATGGACCCTGATACACACTGACACAGAGCAGAATAGGGACATTTCCCCCTACATAGGGTCACTTGGCAGATATGGATTGACACCTATCCTAAGGATCCCTGATACACACTGACACAGAGCAGAATAGGGACTGTTCCCCCTACATAGGGTCACTTGGCAGATATGGATTGACACCTATCCTAAGGATCCCTGATACACACTGACACAGAGCAGAATAGGGACTGTTCCCCCTACATAGGGTCACTTGGCAGATAAGGATTGACACCTGTCCTCAGGGACCCTGATACACACTGGGGGGGGAACTACTGTCCTCCCCCCGCCCCCACCCCTGCGCGGTGGGTGGGGGCCATAAAAATAATGAGGGGGGGACCTACTGTCCTCCCCCCCGGCCCCCACCCCTGCGCGGTGGGTGGGGGCCATAAAAATAATGAGGGGGGGACCTACTGTCCTCCCCCCCGGCCCCCACCCCTGCGCGGTGGGTGGGGGCCATAAATCACAATGGGGGGACCTACTGTCCTCCCCCCACCCCCACCCCTACGCGGTGGGTGGGGGCCATAAATCACAATGGGGGGGACCTACTGTCCTCCCCCGCCCCCACCCCTGCGCGGTGAGTGGGGGCCATAAAAATAATGAGGGGGGGACCTACTGGCCCCCACCCCTGCGCAGTGGGTGGGGGCCATGAAAATAATGAGGGGGGGGACCTACTGTCCTCCACCTGGCCACAACCCTTGCACGGTGGGTGGGGCCATAAAAATAATGAGGGGGGACCTACTGTCCTCCCCCTGGCCCCCACCCCTAAGCGGTGGGTGGGGGCCCTAAAAAAAACAATAAGGGGGGGACCTACTGTCCCCCCCAGCCCCCACCCCTGAGTGTTAGGTGGTGTCCTAAATAAAAATCCCCCCTAATCAAAGGTGACTAGGGGGTCCCCAAGCCCCTAGTCACCCACCCCTCCACCCCAAAAGAAGTTACCCCCTACCTACCCCCCTCACCCTAAAAAATAGTGAGGGGGGAATAAAATAACTAACCTGTAAAGAAAAATTAAACTTACCATTTGATGTCTTCTTTTTTCTAAAATCTTATTTTTTCAGCCCCAAAAAAGGCCAAATAAAAAGCCATAAGAACCAACGCAATTTACAAAAAAAAAAAAAAAACGAGCGCAAAAAATAAAATCCATCTTCACCCCTGGAGGGCTCCGCGCAGTCTGAGCTCTGCAGGGCGGGGGAAGGCTTATAAAGCCTTGCCACACCCTGCATTTAGGCTAAGAACACTCTGATTGGCTGGTTTAAGCCAATCAGAGTGCTCTTTGTCATTTTACACAGCGTGGGAAAATTCCAAAGAACTTTCCCACGCTGTGTAAAATGACACAGAGCACTCTGATTGGTTAGATTCTAAGCCCACCAATCACAGTGCTCTGTGTCATTTTACACAGCGTGGGAAAGTTCTTTGGAATTTTCCCACGCTGTGTAAAATGACAAAGAGCACTCTGATTGGTGGGCTTGGAATCTAACCAATCAGAGTGCTCTGTGTCATTTTACACAGCGTGGGAAAGTTCTTTGGAATTTTCCCACGCTGTGTAAAATGACAAAGAGCACTCTGATTGGTGGGCTTGGAATCTAACCAATCAGAGTGCTCTGTGTCATTTTACACAGCGTGGGAAAGTTCTTTAAAATTTTCCCACGCTGTGTAAAATGACAAAGAGCACTCTGATTGGCTTAAACCAGCCAATCAGAGTGTTCTTAGCCTAATTGCAGGGCGTGGCAAGGCTTTATAAGCCTTCCCCCGCCCCGCAGTGTTCAGTCTGCGCGGAGTCCTCCATTGGTGAAGATGGATTTTTTTTTTTAATTGCGTCGGTTCTTATGGCTTTTTATTTGGCCTTATTTGGGGCTGAAAAAAGAAGATTTTAGAAAAAAGAAGACGTCAAATGGTACGTTGAATTTTTCTTTACAGGTTAGTTATTTTATTCCCCCTCACTATTTTTTAGGGTGAGGGGGTAGGTAGGGGGTAACTTCTTTTGGGGTGGGGGGGTGGGTGACTAGGGGCTTGGGGACCCCTAGTCACCTTTGATTGGGGGGGATTTTTATTTAGGGCCCCCACCCACCATTCAGGGGTGGGGGCTGGGGGGGGACAGTAAGGGGGGACAGTAGGTCTCCCCCTTATTGTTTTTTTAGGGCCCCCACCCACCGCTCAGGGGTGGGGGCCAGGGGGGAGGACAGTAGGTCCCCCCCTCGATATTTTTATGGCCCCCACCCACCGCGCAGGGGTAAGGGCCAGGGGGGAGGACAGTAGGTTCCCGCCTCATTATTTTTATGGCCCCCACCCACTGCGCATGGGTGGGGGTGGGGGGAGGACAGTAGGTCCCCCCCATTGTGTTTTCTGACCCCTACCGTAGGGGTGGGGGCCGGGGGGAGGACAGTAGGTCCCCCCCTCATTATTTTTATGGCCCCCACCCACCGCGCAGGGGTGGGGGGAGGACAGTAGGTCCCCCCCATTGTGATTTATGGCCCCCACCCACCACGCAGGGGTGGAGGCCGGGGGGAGGACAGTAGGTCCCCCCCTCATTATTTTTATGGCCCCCACCCACTGCGCAGGGGTGGGGGCGTGGGGGAGGACAGTAGGTCATCCCCCCCAGTGTGTATCAGGGTCCCTGAGGACAGGTGTCAATCCATATCTGCCAAGTGACCCTATGTAGGGGGAACAGTCCCTATCCTGCTCTGTGTCAGTGTGTATCAGGGATCCTTAGGATAGGTGGCAATCCATATCTGCCAAGTGACCCTATGTAGCGGGAACAGTCCCTATTCTGCTCTGTGTCAGTGTGTATCAGGGATCCTTAGGATAGTTGTCAATCCATATCTGCCAAGTGACCCTATGTAGGAGGAACAGTCCCTATTCTGTTCTGTGTCAGTGTCTGGAGGGAGTATCTGCAGTAACACAGGGTGTCTGGAGGGAGTATCTGCAGTAAACCAGGGTGTCTGGAGGGAGTATCTGCAGTAACTCAGAGTGTCTGGGGTAGTATCTGCAGTAACACAGAGTGTCTGGAGGGAGTATCTGCAGTAACACAGAGTGTCTGGGGGGAGTATCTGCAGTAATACAGAGTGTCTGGGGGGAGTATCTGCTTGTAACATTTATATGCACTGAAAAAAAAAAAAAAAAAATGAATGAAGCTTCCGAATGAATCTTAAATGGATGCTGTCCATTAGGTGGGAGAGTCTGTAAGGGAGGGTCTGCTGCTGATTGGCTGGAATGTGTCTGCTGAATGTGAGGTACAGGGTCAAAGTTTACTCAATGATGACGAATAGGGGGCGGACCGAACATCGCATATGTTCGCCCGCCGCCGCGAACGCGAACACGCTATGTTCGCCGGGAACTATTCGCTGGCGAAGACATCACTAGTGAAATCCATGTTCCTACCTCCATTTTCCATAATTGCCCAATGCTCTGGTCAGATGCAGCGGCTTCCACCGGATTTGCAGCAATTTGTGGTGACCAATGGCTGTGGGGCTGTTGGCTACCTGAAATCAAAGCATTGGACGCCTTTTATCTGACTTCAGCATTGTTCGAAATGTATCCTATTGGGGCCACAGCAGCGACTCTGAATTTTGGCCCACAGATATCTATTTGCAACAAGAGGAGTTGGACACACAGGAACAGAGAACGTTGGCACAAAAGATAAGGGTAGGATGTATTTCATGTATTGGAAACAGTAGGTTACAAGTATAGTTTACAGGGTGTGGGGAGGGAAAGGTATTAACAGTTTAACTGATATGCTTTCCTGAAGAAGTAAGTTTTTAAGGATCTTCTGGAGGAGCCGAGATTGGGTTACAGTCTAATGGAGCAGGGAGGGGGCAGCCCTAGTGAAGTCTTGAAGTCTGCAACGTGAAAATTAATAGAGAAAAGACGCAGAGCGTAGAGACATATATGTGTATCAGTTAGGATAGGTAGGAGCAGCATTATGTAGAGATTTTTAAGAAAGCACTAGAATTTTAAACTGAGCTAAAAGTCTTACGGGAAGCCAAAGAAGGACAGAAAGAGGGAAGGGGCATGGCCAATGTGCGTAGACAGGAAGATGCATGTCTACAGCTGTGCTTTGTCCATTGAGCGGTTAGCCTGCTCAATAAAATGTGAGTAAGTTTAAATGTTTTACTCTCCTGGTTCAACACATACAGAGAGCACCATTCTTTGTTTAGTTTTTTCATTATGGTTATACTGCTGCTATGCTGCTGAGATATCTGACAACCACGTCCACTCACATATCCTAAAAGTGGGGATTATACCACTCTATGCTTTCGATACTAGAGCTGTTTTTTTTAGCTCTAGTAAATGTGAGTACATTTATATTTGATTGATTTTATTTAAGAAAGTTGATTAAGATATTCTGCACTATTGGATTGTTTTGTTCTCCTTGTTTTCATATATATATATATATATATATGTCTACATGAACTAAAAGTCATCTCTGACCCAAGATCGTTAACACAAGAAGAACACTTTTACCTGTGACCTGACCTGTTTCCTTGCAAGTTGCACTTTATAATTTTGGTCATAATTGTGGACATTTTTATTGTGATCTTTTTTTTTTTTTTTTTGCTGTGCATGAAAGTAATATATACAGGCCTGAGGTACCCCAAGGGCAATCCACAGGTTTGGCATTTTGCATTACAATTGGAGTATAAGATGATATGAGCACAATTTTATAATAGAATATAAACAAGAGATAACAGTTGTGAAGGTTCTAGTCTTGTCTAATGAGTTAAAGAAGCATTGTCTCAGTCCGCACACACCCGATGATTGCTTGTGCTACAGTGACATGTCATTAAACATTGAGCAACAATAGAAAAACATTCAGTTTAAGCTCAACAATAAGTGGCTTCCTCGTCAGTGTAACTCACAATAATAATCATTAAATATACAGGCTAGGTAAATGGTGTGTAGTATGGTTAAAAGACAAGCTAGGTGAGGTAATGTAAAATTAACAAGCTGAGCTATAACCAGGCTAAGGTACAGATCATACTAAAACATAAGTGTAGGTACTAGCATAGGTGCTTCATCTGACTGGCTTACGAGAGTCCCATAATGAGGAGCTAGCTGCCGCAGAGCTCAGTGTGTCTCGCAGTGCCCAGGTAGATGCAGCTTAATGGCACTATTCAGCGGTCAGCCGATTCCCTTGTCTATCCTCGGCAAAGCTCATCCTGGTCGATCTGCAGGGGTATCAGAGCGGCAGGGGCAAGGGGACACATCCTTCCAGCCCCAGGCCTTCACTAAAGCCAGCATCTTCGAACCACTGTCAAGGGGACTCCAAAATTTCCAGACCTTCTCCCTTCCGCGGGACAGGAGGTGGTGGTGGCCTTGCGTCACCAGCGGCGGGCTGCCCTCTGTCTGTGCGGTCAATGTTCAGGGTTAAGACCCCTTGTGGGTTTCAGCCTAGGTGGATGTGCTGCAGTAGTGGCGTGAGTAGCTTGAGAGGCTGTGCCCAAAGGAGGCTCACTCTCTCCCAAGTGCTCACCTCCCCCATCTCTCGAGGAAGTCGCCATGCGGTTCCCAAATGCTGCCCAGAACCGTAAGAAGGCTTCATCTAGCCGCTGCATTAGTCAGTCTACTTGGTTAGGGGTGGCTTGTCGTTGCTGTTCTGCAGCACCTGCTTGCATGCACAGTGCGTCCGCCATCTTAGGAGTGCGTTGCTTGCTTCAATGAGTGGGAACAGGAGTAGACAGGCAACTCAGGATTGTTCAAAGTTATAGGCGCCGGGATAACCCTCACCGGCAGGGGGGGGGCAATGGGTCCAGGTGCAGAGTGGCCAACTCCAGGCAGGTCGGAAACCTCGAGGTCGGCCGTCCCTCCGGCCTTAACCGCCAGGTAGGCCTCAGACGCGCTGTCGGTTCTTCCACAGTTAGAATACCGGTGCCTGTGTTGGCAATGTTGCTCCCACACGTAGTGGGGTAGTTCAGGCTTTGGAGATGCCGAGGCAGATACTACAAAGTAGGTTTGTATGCTGCATGGAGCTCCAAATGTGTGCGACCGTTCAGCTCGGCAGTCCGGCCCCGCCCCCTATTTGTGATCTTTTTACCCTTTTTTATTTGATATTTCTGGCACTCTGCCTATATATTTTATATGACTCGTATAAGTTTCTTAATATATATTCTGTTTCTATTCCATTTTTAAACATATGTAGGAGTACTATATAACATTGTCGCTACCTTCCCCTTTTCTTCTTGTACTATCTATTTCCCTGTGGGGACTGTGAGGGAGTCCCACTGACCTAGGTGAGCTGCCTGTTTTCTGTTTGTTGTGGCCTGATTAGCGCTGATCCACTGTCTTTTTTTCCTTTGTAAAATGAGGTATAGAACTACTTGTTTTGCCCTCCACTGAGATACTTCAAGATTCCAGCGGTGAGAATAGCATTGTTACCTGGAAGATCCAACAAACACCAGAAAGGGAAGCAATCATATCTAAAATTTGAAAACATATATTTGTGTATTCTATATTTTATTATTTTCTATTATTAGAAAACAAATTAAGAGCGAGAGATAAACAATAAGAGAGATAAAGAGAGAGAGAAATGAGAAATAAAGTGAGCGAGAGAGAGAGAGAGAGAGAGAGAGAAATAAAAATGTGAAGAAAAAGCAAACAGACCTGTTTGCATTTTGGAAATTAAGCAACATCTGTAACAGTTTATTGACCCTACTTTCTCCAGGACACAGATTTGTTTGTGCACTTTTGTTTCTTGTTCCGGTTATTCATACTCTGGTCTGATATTCATGTAGTAACATTGTCCTAAGCCGTGTGCAGTGTCTGTAAAGATCACTTTCCACCATGATGGCCCTGGGAACATTTCTTCTTTTTGCTCCTTTACTTATAGTTTCCGCTAATCAGGCCTTGATCTACGATGCTGACTGCAACGATGCCAATATTTTCAAGGCAGTCGATGTGGCTCTAAAGAGTTATAACGCTGAAAATGTGTACGGAAACCTATTTATTCTCCACCGGATCACAGATGCTAGGATACAGGTAAGTGTTCGTCAATTTGTTATTTTTGCTTTATGGTTTTCATCCATAATTTCACAGATTTATTTTCAAGGAAAATCTGGTCTTTCCTATTGCACCCTGTATATACAACTCATCATTTAGATAATTTTAGTGGAAATCTTAATCACTGTTTGTAAGCTAAACGTGTTTAAAGTTTGGTTAAGCTGGAGTGAGTTTAATAACATATTTCAAATTCAAACCATACCGAAAAGTATATATTTGTTTATGCTTTCTTTGTAACTCTTTTATTGTCATCATATGCAATAATTTGTATGCATATTTTTTTATATTTTTCTTGCACATGCAACATTGCATGTAGCATTGTTTCAACAGTGCCCACACTACCTATATGTCTTCATTCTATAGAACAGTTGCAGTTCAGAACTAATAAGAGAAATTATCTTAATCTCTTCTGTGAATTCAGTTTGTTTAAAAGTGCAGAAGAAAATTGACCAATTCTCCATGTGTGTTGGGGTTCATTGGGGTTGCTTGTCATTCTCTTTGGAAATGTCCAGGGTAAGTCGGAGACCTATTTCATATTTCAAACTGGAAATGTTGACAGATTGTTATACTCAGTCTACCCACATTGTTTTGCTCTTCATAGAGCAACATACCATGCAAATACATATATAATTGATAAATCAAACTTATTTGCTGCCTTTATAGACACATGGCTGGCAGTACAATCACAATGTCAATGTTTCAGTCCATAACTTGGACTTTTTTTTCAAAACAATACATCAAATTAATACATTAGTTTAATTAAACCTAGAAAGATGAGAAAAAGGGGTGAAATTAATTGTTTAAAAAAGCTTGACATCACATGTACTAAAGTGAGAATCAGGTAACAGTGAAACCCCGTAACCATATTAATATGTTTTCTATGTTAATAGAATTACAGGTTCCACTTCTTACTTGAGTCTCACTTTGGTATATGTGATGTCCTGGTTGTGTCACCAAGCCTTCTAGAACTGTAAAATAAAAAATGGTACCCAATAACAAAAAGAGGGTCTCTGTTTGTCTAAAAAGTCTTTAGTACAATTTATTTTGGTTGATGTATAAAGCTAACCACAGTAACCCAGTCAGGTTTCACAAGACTTGCCTGCTAAAGTAATTGCACATTACTGATTTTATTTTGTTTTTATGATACAGTCCTCAAATTAATATATTTGGATACGCTTTTGAAATGAATTAATATTTTTGAATAACCATTTAAAAAGATTGAATATTATTTTTATTTTGTAATTTATATTCTATTGAGATGATAACATGTTACAGACCATTTATTTTTCCAGTGTATAGAAAGAATATCAGCAGTCAAACTGGCTCATAGAAAACATTTTTTATTTATTTTTTAAATAGGAGAATATTGATAGGGGAAGACAAAACGGTTCATCATAGCATAGTAAATAACAGAAATATAACAGCATAAATGCATTAGTCTGGAGCTGGAGCATCCAACCCGTAGTCACATATGGATTGGACAAGAAATATTAGTAAATAAAATTAAGAGGAAGATAAGGACCACTACTAAAGAAAAGACATAAGTCAAACTGGTAAGTAGACACTTTCCACACAGGCTCTCATTTAACCTAATTCACCCAATACCCAACGCCATCTGCAAAGGACAGAGTTCCAGGAATGCTCACAAGAAGAGATGAAAACAGCATACTCCCTCTGCCCCGGGCCACAATATGAGCTGGCACATAATACACATCCCATGGATGTATCCACCCTTGGTGTGTAAATCTGTATCCCTGAAAGGTCTACCAGAGCCACCCCTCCCTAGGTGTGAGTGGAGTAGGAGATGCTCTCTCTCCAAGGCCCGTGGCCTAGGTAAGCAGCATATGTATATTGCCTTTCTCTTGTCCCAGGACTTGCTGCGTATTCTGTGATTGGTCCGGTCTATAGGTTGTCCGGTGACATGTCTCAGAAACGCTAAACCAGCTGTTCCCAAAATCAGATGCGTAGGCTATCAAGAGCCTGATTGAATGTCTTCATCCACGTGGACCACTGTGAAGATGGTCGCTGGTTAAGAGGTATGTCAGCATTTGTGAGCATGGTCCACTTCATATAAGATAGGCACTGCCTGCCTCCGCTTCTCTGTGATTAACAGGCTTGTGAGGAGCTTATCCAGCTTGCATCTTGCTCAGTTGGTGACCGAATCCTGTGCCATAAAAAATTATTAAATTATATAATATTTTGATATTTCTTAATATGTTGATATATTTATTTCCATTTGATTTTAATTATTTTTACATTCTAATGTTTTTTAAAAAAATCGTTTTAAAAGTTTATCCAAAAATAATAAATAATTTGAAAAGCCTATGTAAAAATATGAAATCTAGGCAATAATATTCATGGTCATATTATTCTCTTCCTTCCAACTGGTGTGGAACCTTCTAGACAGGCATGTGTCCTGCAGACACAAGACCAAGTCAACATGGCGGAGAAGGCATGGCTCCCACATTCCAGCGACATACTCGCCCGGCTGGACAAACACTTTCAGGAATTCTGGCAGCAACTACGAAGCAAACTATTCCCACCTGCACCACCACAGCGCTGGGAAGCCCTGAAACATAGCCGCACGATCAAAACGGCACAACCACTGGTGGCAGACCGGAGAGGTGAGAGCCGGACGACACAGAGGAACCCCTCGGGCCCAGCGATCTCACAAAAGCCTGTCTCGCTCACTGATGGCCCACCCAGGCTGAAGGCAAAGTTGGGCGCAACCCCGAGACATCGCCCACACTGGTGGAGGGCTCGCCGCCGCACTCAGCGGGCGACCACCTGCACCCCCCGCCACTCCCAAAGGGAGCGAGATCTGGCCCCTCGTGAAAGCCAGGTGCGTGGACCTAAGATGTCGGCCCTGCTACTGGCCCGGGGCAGGGGTATGGACTTACCTTGCTCCGACCGAGCCGCCAACTCCGATCTCGGCCAGGCTTCCTGCGACATCTACCGCGAACAGAGGAATGCCGCACCACTGTCTAGCAACTGGGCAAAGCCCAAGGGACTTACCCGGAGAGCAAAGCCCAACCACAATGGACTATACACGTATGTACTACAGATGCCCATCCAGGGAATCGGCTGACTCTCTGACTCTGTGAGATAGCTGCTGGCCAAGACAGGTCACCGACCAGGGACTTTGACTACAGAAAGCTGACCAGCGCTTTAACGGCATAAAAGCGTACATGTTTTGTTTTAGTTTAGGCTCGTTTCCCACCTATGCTACATACCTCTTCAATGTAATAACTTGCAGTCGATTAGCAAAATAATGTAGATTCCTTGGACTAGCCTGTATTACACATTTGAATGCTTATATATGCATAATCTGAGACGTCCAGTAGACACACACAACTCAGAACATGCATAGAGGTTTACAGACACAAGCTGAGTGATACCATTGTGACTATACACGTTAGTAATACTAATCCAGCGGGCGACGTGCCGCAAATAGCGTATTCACTTTAATATGTACAAATGGTGTAAAAACAAGGCAAGCAAATCTTATGTTTTCTTATTAGTATACAATCCTTGTGACTTCACAATGACGCCTTAAGCTAGTTATGCTAATCTTACTCAAACCATATTGCTCATAGATGGCTTACTTTATCGTTTCCTTATTAATTTAAAAAATGTATGCATTCTCAACATGCCACAACTGTTATAATATGACTATGAAAATCGAGCCTGCTGATGCTGTTGGGGCGATGCAGGCACTGTTTGTACCTATCTGCATACCAAAAATAAAGAATTAAAAAAAAAAATAAAGCAGCATATTGTCCTCATTGCTATAGCACTGAAAGAGTTAGTATAAAAACCAGTACATAACCAGTCAACTGAAGTCACATAACTAATGGAAAACTCTTATTCCAACAGAAGTAGATTTATAGCCAAAAATATATTTTTATGCCTGTAAAATCCCAATGCCATCTGCTAAATGTGGCAATGACGCTTCTATGGTTTCTTGTGGAGCAGTTTCCTTACAGCGAAGGGGTAAGCAGGAGGAGGTGATAGAGAAAGAGATAAAGAGAAAGAAAAACTAAAAAAAGAGGGGATATAACGAGCCCTCAGGAACCAATAAACTAACATGTAAAGGGTTACTCCAACCAAAAAACAGAGTTTTAATAAAACAGTTTTGGTTAGAGTAATACATCCTATTCTGGTCTGCCTCCAACCCCCCAAATTTAAATAAATAAAGCTACCTCCACAAAAAAAATTACTTCTGCCAAGGCCAAGTTCTTCCCTCAACCTAACCCTTCCCTGTTGATGTCACTCACCCTTGCTGAAGGGCAAAGAATATAGGGGAAGGATGGGCAAGGAGGGGGAGTGCATTGGCTGTCTGTCGCCAGCATGCTGTGTTGACATGGGATGTCCAACATGCACAGGACTGACATTTGCCAGCCCAAAACCCTTGAAATTGGCTGGCTAATGATGCCCCAGTGATCCTTCTGAAGGTGGAGTGGCACCATGACCTTTGAATCACTGAAGTTTTTATGGTTTTTGGAGTTACCATTAACTTGAAAAAAATAATTATTTAAAAAGACAAGCTTCAAAATGAGGAATTAAATATAAACATTTGTAGGCAGTAATAATTAGTCATATGCAAATGTGTACTCCAATTGTATTCCAAATACATCTGTCTAATCATTAACAAGGGTAATGTGAGCTGTAGGCAAATATAATCCTTGATTAGTAAACATTTCCTCATACAGAAGGCTAACCTATGTTAAGTTTTAGTCCATTGCCTAACAAAATTCTTAGTTTATTATTTCTTTATTATTTAAACATTACTAATTTTAAAAGAAGAAAATAATAATACACTTACATAAAATTACACATAAAATGTGACGGCAGATAAGAACCATTCGGGCCATCTAGTCTGCCCAGTTTTCTAAATACTTTCATTAGTCCATGGTATTATCTTATAGTTAGGATAGCCTTATGCCTATCCCACGCATGCTTAAACTCCTTTACTGTGTTAACCTCTACCACTCCAGCTGGAAGGCTATTCCATGCATCCACTACCCTCTCAGTAAAGTAATACTTCCTGATATTATTTTTAAACCTTTGCCCCTCTAATTTGAGACTATGTCCTTTTGCTGTGGTAGTTTTTCGTCTTTTAAATATAGTTTTCTCCTTTACTGTGATTACCTTTATGTCTTTAAATGTTTCTATCATATCCCCCCTGTCTCGTCTTTCCTCCAAGCTATACATGTTAAGATCCTTTACCCTTTTCTGGTAAGTTTTATCCTGCAATCCATGAACCAGTTTAGTAGCCCTTCTCTGAACTTCTGGAGATACGGTCTCCAGTACTGCGTACAATACTCCAAGTGAGGTCTCACCCGGGTCCTGTACAATGGCATGAGCACTTCCCTCTTTCTACTGCTAATACCTCTCCCTATACAACCAAGCATTCTGCTAGCATTTCCTGCTGCTCTATTACATTGTCTGCCTACCTTTAAGTCATCAGAAATAATTACCCCTAAATCCCTTTCCTCAGATGTTGAGGTTAGGACTCTATCAAATATTCTGTACAGTGCCTTTGGTTTTTACATCTAAGATGCATTATCTTGCACTTATCCACATTAAATGTCAGTTGCCACAACTCTGACCATTTTTCTAGTTTACCTAAATCATTTGCCATTTGGCTTATCCCTCCTGGAACATCAACTCTGTTACACATCTTAGTATCATCCTCAAAAAGACATACCTTATCATCAAGACCTTCTACAATATCATTTTTAATAAAAATATTAAAGAAAATGGGTCCAAGTACAGATCCCTGAGGTACCCCACTGGTGACAAGCCCATGGTTCGAATATACTCCATTGACTACAACCCTCTGTTGCCTGTCACTCAGCCACTGCCTTACCCATTCAACAATATTGGAATCCAAACTTAAAGATTGAAGTTTATTGATGAGCCTTCTATGTGCCATAGTGTCAAAAGCCTTACTGAAAGCTAGGTAAGCAATGTTTACTGCACCACCCTGATCGTTTAATTTTAGTTACCCAATCAAAAAAATCAATAAGATTAGTTTGGCATGATCGCCCTGAAGTAAACCCATGTTGTCTCTGATCTTGAAATCCATGTGATTTTAGATGTTCTACAATCCTATCCTTTAACATGGTTTCCATTACTTTCCCAACTACTGAAGTAAGGCTTACTGGCCTGTAGTTGCCCGACTCCTCCCTATTACCTTTCTTGTGAATGGGCACAACATTCGCTAACTTCCAATCTTCTGGGACTACTCCTGTTAATAATGATTGGTTAAATAAATCTGTTAATGGTTTTGCTAGTACACCACTAAGCTCTTTTAATAACTTTAGGTGTATCGCATCAGGTGCCATTGACTTATTTGTCTTTACTTTTGACAGTTGAAATAGAACCTCTTCCTCTGTAAACTCACGTGTAACAAATAACTCACTTGTCCTTTTTCCTCCAATTAGTTTTCCCTCTCTTTTGTTCTTTTAATACCAACACCACTGGATTGTGATCTGACCATACTAATATTTTAATATCAATCCTTTTAATCAACTTAGATAAATGTCTGTCTCCGAAAATCATATCTATTCTTGAATAACTTAAGTAAGATTTTGAGAAACACGTGTAGTCCAGGTCTTTAGGGTGTCTAATCCTTCACATATCTAGCAAGGCATTCTCCCTTACAAGCTCTCTTGGTCTTTTTGCGCAATTTGTTGCTTTCCGATCTACCTTCCGCTGTGTACATGTTTTTCTATCAAGTTTTAGATCCATTGTAGAATTAAAATCCCCCATGAGGATCAGGCTACCTTGTTTTATTCTATACATTTTAAGAAACATTTAATTATGTAATGTGTCTAAGTATTTACTAATACAGGGTAGTGCTAATTCTCTATGTGTTACTCTATATCTTTTAACCCCTTTAATCCCTTTATTATATATTTTACCTGAGAGAGGAAAGAAAAAAAAACATTAATCTGACTTAAACATTACAACTCATCTATATCTTTCCTACCAATCCCCAATATTCAGAGTACATTATGTGGATATATGTCTTCACTTCTACTCCAAAAATGTTAAATGTTTTCTATCCAAGTGCTCTTATTATTACTATATCTATTTCCTATTTATTTAAAAAAAAAATTCAATCTTGTGACAAAAAAAAACACAACAATTTACTTTAACTTAATCAGTGCAACACAGTCCTATTTTATTCTAGCAATCCCATTATGTACCTTATGTAAATATGCATCTTGACTTCTACTCCGGGAGTATTTTTTATACTAGTGCTTTTATTATTTCTTTATCTATTTCTTATTTATTTAACATGTATGTATGTATGTGTATGGATAAATACATATTAGTGCAAAATATTAAATTTATCTTGTGTAGGAGGAAAAAAAAAATCTCTTTCCCCTTGTGTTTTACCCTCAATCTCGCCTCGTCTTACCTTCTTTAACTTATCAATCCCAAATAAATTATTTCTTGCCTTTCTGTTGTAACCATGTATACAGTTAGTGATGTACCGAACTGTTCGCCGGCGAATAGTTCCTGGCGAACATAGCATGTTCGCGTTCGCCACCGCGGGCAAACACATGGGCGGTTCGATCCGCCCCCTATTCGTCATCATTGAGCAAACTTTGTCCCTGTGCCTCACGGTCAGCAGACACATTCCAGCAAATTAGCAGCAGACCCTCCCTTCCACAATCTCCCACCTCCCTCCATCCATTTTAGATTCATTCTGAAGCTGCATTCTTAGTGAGAGGAGGGAAAGTGTAGCTGCTGCTGATTAGATAGGGACATTTATAGCTAGGCTAGGGTATTCAGTGTCCACTACAGTCCTGAAGGACTCATCTGATCTCTGCTGTAAGAGATGTGTAATGTAATTGCATTTGCCTGCCTGCCAGCTTCTGTGTCAGGCTCACAGTGCATACTGTGCCCATTTGCCCATTGCCACCACTCACTCACTGCTGGTGTCACAATAGCTTAAGCTTCCACTGCTGGTGTCACAATAGCTTAAGCTTGCATTTAAAACCAAAAAAAGTTGTTCACTGTAATAGATTGAAGAAGAGCAGTTAGTTGTCTGTCAGCTTCTGTGTCAGGCTCAGTGGATACTGTGCCCATTTGCCCAGTGCCACCACTCATATCTGTTTTCACAATAGCTTATGCTTGACATTTAAAAATAATTTTTGTTTTTACTGTAATAGATTGAATAGCAGTTAGTTGCCTGCCAGCTTCTGCGTCAGGCTCACAGTGGATACTGTGCCCATTTGCCCAGTCAGTGCCACCACTCATATCTGGTGTCTCTATAGCGTGCTTTTACACATAAAAAAAGTTTTCCAGTGTAAGCTAATAGCAGTCAGTGTCCTTAAAGCAGGTGTGTCAGGCCTTCCTTCAGCGTGTGCCCTGCAGACCCCTGCCAGTGTACTTTGACAGTTGCCACTCATATCTGGTGTCTCTATAGCGTGCTTTTACAAAGAAAAAAGTTTTCCAGTGTAAGCTAATAGCAGTCAGTGTCCTTAAAGCGGGTGTTTCAGGCCTTCAGCGTGTGCCCTGCAGACCCCTGCCAGTGTACTTTGATAGTTGCCACTCATATCTGGTGTCTCTATAGCGTGCGTTTACAAAGAAAAAAAGTTTTCCAGTGTAAGCTAATAGCAGTCAGTGTACTTAAAGCGGGTGTTTCAGGCCTTCAGCGTGTGCCCTGCAGACCCCTGCCAGTGTACTTTGACAGTTGCCACTCATATCTGGTGTCTCTATACCGTGCTTTTACAAAGAAAAAAAGTTTTCCAGTGTAAGCTAATAGCAGTCAGTGTCCTTAAAGTGGGTGTGTCGGGCCTTCCTTCAGCGTGTGCCCTGCAGACCCCTGCCAGTGTACTTTGACAGTTGCCACTCATATCTGGTGTCTCTATAGCGTGCTTTTACAAAGAAAAAAAAGTTTTCCAGTGTAAGCTAATAGCAGTCAGTGTCCTTAAAGCGGGTGTGTCAGGCCTTCCTTCAGCGCGTGCCCTGCAGAACCCTGCCAGTGTACTTTGACAGTTGCCACTCATATCTGGTGTCTCTATAGCGTGCTTTTACAAAGAAAAAAAGTTTTCCAGTGTAAGCTTATAGCAGTCAGTGTCCTTAAAGCGGGTGTGTCAGGCCTTCCTTCAGCGTGTGCCCTGCAGACCCCTGCCAGTGTACTTTGACAGTTGCCACTCATATCTGGTGTCTCTATAGCGTGCTTTTACAAAGAAAAAAAGTTTTCCAGTGTAAGCCAATAGCAGTCAGTGTCCTTAAAGCGGTTGTGTCAGGCCTTCCTTCAGCGTGTGCCCTGCAGAACCCTGCCAGTGTACTTTGACAGTTGCCACTCATATCTGGTGTCTCTATAGCGTGCTTTTACAAAGAAAAAAGTTTTCCAGTGTAAGCTAATAGCAGTCAGTGTCCTTAAAGCGGGTGTGTCAGGCCTTCCTTCAGCGTGTGCCCTGCAGACCCCTGCCAGTGTACTTTGACAGTTGCCACTCATATCTGGTGTTTCTGTAGCGTGCTTTTACAAGAAAAAAGTTTTCCAGTGTTAGCTAATAGCAGTCAGTGTCCTTAAAGCGGGTGTGTCAGGCCTTCCTTCAGCGTGTGCCCTGCAGACCCCTGACAGTTGCCACTCATATCTGGTGTCTCTATGTCTTTACAAAGAAAAAACCTTTTTCACTGTTATAGATTGAATAGCAGTTAGTTGTCTGGTGTGTCAGGCCTACAGCGTGTACTCTGCAGACCTCTGCCACTGCACAGTGCCACTCATATCTGGTCTATGTCTCAGGCAGGCAGCATTACACACATGGACGTACGGTGTGATGATGATGATGTTGTACCCGCTGCTGCTTCCTTTGCTGAGTTGTCAGATACAAGTGAAGCGGTTGATGATGACGATGTGTCCATGGATGTCACGTGGGTGCCCGCTAGAAGAGAAGAAGAACAGGGGGAAAGTTCAAATGGGGAGACAGAGAGGAGGAGGAGACGAGTTGGAAGCAGGGGGAGGTCGTCGCAAGGAGCTAGTGGCATAGTCAGACAGCATGCATCGGCACCCGGGGTCAGCCCGACAGCACGCCAATCAACGCATGCTGTGTCCACCACCAGAATACCATCATTGCAGAGCTCAGCAGTGTGGCATTTTTTGGTGTGTCTGCCTGTGACAACAGCGATGCCATTTGCAACCTGTGCCAAAAGAAACTGAGTCGTGGGAAGTCCAACACCCACTTAGGTACAACTGCTTTGCGTAGGCACATGATCGCACATCACAAACGCCTATGGGATCAACACATGAGTACAAGCAGCACACAAACTCAAAGCCGCCATCCTCCTCCTGGTCCAGCATCTTCAGCCACGTCAACCACTGCTGTCCTCCTTGCCCCCTCTCAACCATCCGCCACTCCGTCTCTCGCCTTGAGCAGTTCCCGCTCATCTGCCCTCAGTCAGGTGTCTGTCAAGGACATGTTTGAGCGTAAGAAGCCAATGTCACAAAGTCACCCCCTTGCCCAGCGTCTGACAGTTGGTTTGTCTGAACTATTAGCCCGCCAGCATTTTTCGTTGATATGCATTTTTTTTTCTTCTTAGATAACAAAAAAATTCTGAGACGACATTGGCAGGGCTATTCACTTGTGTGATCTGTCATGAATTGTCATTTGAATGTTAGTTTTAACTGTGGGGCACAAGAACTTGAATCGAAAACATCTTTAAGCCAACTATGTTTTCACTAAGCTTAGTGAATAACTAACATTAACGAGTCGGATTAAACGCACTCTGCACTCGAGGTATGATCTGTTTAAATGACCCCACTCGGGCCCTAAATGGTAAAAGGTTTCACATGGGCATACGAAAGGTACACATGGCAATTAAAATCAGAAAATATGTAAAACATTTTTAGATATACTGGAAATTAGTACACCAATACGATTAAGCACTGTACTTTCTGTACTTTCAGGATTCATGTTTGCACGTTTTTTTTAAGAATTTGACAGGAATCTATTTTTTAAGTTGTTCCCCTCCTCTTGACACGATCAATGACCTGAGAGTCTCCGTAAGCAGGGTTGACCTGTTAGTCTCGTTTTCCATTCAAGTTGTGCATGATGTCCCGGCTAGGTTTCCAGGGACAAATGTTGGAGCCTCAACGTTGCCCCAATATTGAAGGAGCGTGGAGTTTGTTGGAGGCTTCGATGTGAGTAGCGAGTCCGGGGGGAGACCCAGTTGCCCCAGGATTCCCTCTGCCTCCTGCATGTTGCGTACGGTATGCCTGGCGTACGCATGGCGACTTCTCGCTTCAGTAGTTAGGACACGCCCCCCTAGCCCGCCAGCTTTTACCATACAAGCTGGTGGAGTCTGAGGCGTTCAAAAAATTTGTAGCTATTGGGACACCGCAGTGGAAGGTACCCGGCCGAAATTTCTTTTAAAAAAAGGCAATCCCCAACCTGTACTCGATTGTGCAAAAGGAAGTAATGGGATGTCTGGCACACAGTGTTGGGGCAAGGGTCCATCTGACCACTGATACCTGGTCTGCAAAGCATGGTCAGGGCAGGTATATCATGGAATGCGTGGCTCTGCAGAGGAGTTGGTGACACCACCACGACTTGCAGGCAGGCCTGCTGCCATCTCCTCTACTCCTCCTACTCCATCCTCTTCCATAACCTCCTCGGCTGAGTCCTCTTCTACTGCTGCGTCTTGCTCCACATCATCGGCACCCCCCCAGCTCCCCAGGTGCTATTCCACATCCCTATTTTGCTGTGTGTCAGTGTGTATCATGGTCTTTGAGGACAGGTGTGAATCCATATCTGCCAAGTGACCCTATGTAGGGGGAACAGTCTCTATTCTACTCTGTGTCAGTGTGTATCATGGGCTCTGAGGACGGGGAACAGTCTCTATTCTGCTCTTTGTCAGTGTGTATCAGGAGCTTTGAGGACAGGTGTCAATCCATATCTGCCAAGTGACCCTATGTAGGGGGAACAGTCCCTATTCTGCTCTGTGTGAGGAGGAGGAGGAGGAAATGAGTAGCTCGTCATCCAACCTTGTGCAAATGGGGTCTATCATGCTATCGTGCCTGTTGAGGGACCCTCGTATAAAAAGGCTGAAGGAGAACGACCTGTGCTGGGTGTCCACGCTACTAGACCCCGGGTCTCTATTCTGCTCTGTGTCAGTGTGTATCATGGTCTCTGAGGACGGGGAACAGTCTCTATTCTGCTCTTTGTCAGTGTGTATCAGGGGCTTTGAGGACAGGTGTCAATACATACCTGCCAAGTGACCCTATGTAAGGGGAACAGTCTCTATTCTGCTCTTTGTCAGTGTGTATCGGGGGCTTTGAGGACGGGGAACAGTCTCTATTCTGCTCTGTGTCAGTGTGTATCAGGGGCTTTGAGGACAGGTGTCAATCCATACCTGCCAAGTGACCCTATGTAGGGGGAACAGTCTCTATTCTGCTCTTTGTCAGTGTGTATCAGGGGCTTTGAGGACGGGGAACAGTCTCTATTCTGCTCTGTGTCAGTGTGTATCAGGGGCTCTGAGGACAGGTGTCAATCCATATCTGCCAAGTGACCCTATGTAGGGGGAACAGTCCCTATTCTGCTATGAGTCAGTGTGTATCATGGTCTCTGAGGATGGGGAACAGTCTATTCTGCTCTGTGTCAGTGTGTATCAGGGGCATTGAGGACAGGTGTCAATCCATACCTGCCAAGTGACCCTATGTCAGGGGAACAGTCCCTATTCTGCTCTGTGTCAGTGTGTATCAGGGTCTCTGAGGACAGGTGTCAATCCATATGTCAAGGTGTCAATCCATATGTCAAGGTGTCAATATGTCATATGTCAGGTGTCAATCCATATCCATTGTGATTTAGGAATGTTAGGTGATTTCTGCCCTTTATGGATTAAAACCAGACTCTGCATCAACTGTGTAATTTTCCATGGGAGTTTTGCCATGGATCCCCCTCTGGCATGCCACAGTCAAGGTGTTAGTCCCCTTGAAACAACTTTTCCATCACTTTTGTGGCCAGAAACAGTCCATGTGGGTTTTAAAATTCGCCTGCCCATTGAAGTCAATGGCGGTTCGCGCGGTTCGCCGGTGTCAGGATCGGGACAGGGATCCAACACGCAGAATACAAACAGGAGCTAGGTACGTATACCGGACCTTAGAATGGCCGGACTAACGTAAGGAGTAAGCAAAGAATGGTCAGAGACAAGCCGAGGTCGAGGGAACGAGAGAGCAGGTAAGCGAAAGACAAGCCAAGTCAAAAGGATAAGAGAGGTAAGCAGGGTAGAAAAATACAAGCCGAGTCAGAACCAAAAAGACAAATCGTAATAAGAGCACTGAGTGACCAGACTAGCTAGAACCACGACAGGGCAATGAACCATTAAACCATTACACATAACCCTATTTTATACCTTGGCTCTTTAATTGATGAGCTCTGGACTTGATTGACAGGTCAGAACGGATTGTCGTCATGACGTCGGCTACTGAGCGCCGCGTCATAAAAGGAGGCGGATCAATCGCGGCCGGCGTGTAAACGGCCGGGAGGACTGCGAGGATCGGGTGAGTCAGCCCCCCTGAGAGGACGGACGTCTAAGTGTCTCACCTCCTCCGAGGTAGAGACAACAGCTACCCTGACAGTACCCCCGCTCTCAGAAACGCCCACCGGGCGGAAGGAACCGGGGCGAGACGGAAAACGAGCATGAAATGCCCGGAGGAGGCGAGGGGCATGTACATCTTCACGGACCACCCAAGACCTTTCTTCAGGACCATACCCTTTCCAGTCAACAAGATATTGCAACCTCCCCCGAGAAACACGAGAATCGAGAATGGATTTGATTTCATACTCCTCCTGACCCTCAACCTGAACAGAACGAGGGGAGGACACAGCGGAGGAAAATCTGTTACAAACCAAAGGCTTCAACAAGGAAACATGAAAAGAGTTAGGGATGCGCAGGGCAGGTGGAAGGGCAAGGCGATACGCAACCGGGTTAATTCGAGACAGAACCTTGTAAGGACCTATGTAACGAGGAGCAAATTTCATGGAAGGAACCTTCAAGCGGATGTTTCTGGTACTCAACCACACCCTATCACCCGGAGCAAAAACCGGAGCCACCCGTCTACGTTTGTCTGCGTGTCGTTTGAACACCGTGGAATTATGAAGAAGAATTTGTCGAGTCTGATCCCACAACTTCCTCAGATTGGCAACATGAACATCAACCGACGGTACCCCTTGGGAAGGGGAAACCGACGGAAGAATGGAAGGATGAAAGCCATAATTCATGAAAAAGGGGCTAGAGCGAGTAGAATCGCAAACGAGATTGTTGTGCGCAAACTCCGCCCAAGGAATCAGACCGACCCAATCGTCCTGGTGTTCGGAAACAAAACAACGCAAATATTGTTCAACCTTTTGGTTGGTGCGTTCGGCAGCTCCGTTGGACTGGGGATGATAGGCAGAAGAGAAATTCAATTTGATGCCCAATTGAGAACAGAAGGATTTCCAAAAACGGGAAACAAATTGGGAACCTCTATCAGAAACAATTTCAGAGGGTATACCATGTAAACGAAAAATCTCTTTCGCGAATATCTCAGCCAATTCGGGAGAAGAGGGCAGTTTAGGTAAGGGCACGAAATGAGCCATTTTAGTAAACCTGTCAATCACCGTGAGAATAACAGTCTGCTTTTTAGAAACAGGCAAATCGACAATGAAGTCCATAGCCAAACAGGACCATGGTTTCTCGGGAATTTCCAAGGGGTGCAAAAGCCCACATGGGAGCGTATGAGGTTGCTTAGTCTTCATACAGACATCACATGCTCCGACGAAATCCCTAATATCGTTACGTAACGAAGGCCACCAGAAATCTTTAGAAATCAGGGAACACGTTTTGCGTATGCCAGGGTGCCCAGCCACTTTACTGTTATGAAAGCAATGCAGCAGTTCCAGTTGGAGTTCAGGAGGAACGAAGTACCGAGCCCCAGGAACATGTCTGGGAGCCAGATGTTGTACCTTCACGATCTCGGCAAGCAACGGGGAGTGTATCCTGACACTCGTGTTGGCAATAATATTACACTTGGGAACTACAGAAGACAAAACCGCATCAGACATAGTAGAAGGTTCATGTTGGCGGGACAATGCATCGGCCTTAGAGTTCTTAGAACCAGGTCTATAAGTGAGCACGTAATTGAAATGAGTGAGGAACAAGGACCAACGAGCTTGCCTGGCGGACAAGCGCTTGGCCTCCCCAATATAGGACAAGTTCTTGTAATCCGTCAAAATAGTAACAGGGTGTAAGGTCCCTTCCAACAAATGTCTCCATTCCTTTAAAGCCATAATAACCGCTAATAGTTCCCTGTCACCAATGTCATATCTGCTTTCAGGCCCAGATAATTTCTTGGAAAAAAAACCACATGGATGTAACGGTTTATCCAAACCTAGCCTTTGGGACAAGATAGCGCCTATACCTGTCTCCAAGGCGTCTACCTCGAGTAGAAAAGGCAAAGATGTGTCAGGATGAACTAATATCGGTGCTGATGCAAAATGTTCCTTGAGTGTTCTGAAAGCAACGAGAGCTTCAGTAGACCAAGTCTTGGTATCAGCACCCTGTCTAGTCATATTGGTAATAGGAGCAATAATAGAAGAGTACCCTTTAATGAAGCGCCTATAATAATTGGAGAATCCAATAAACCTCTGAATGGCCTTGAGTCCCCTGGGCAATGGCCAATCTAAAATAGATTGGAGTTTAACCGGGTCCATCTTAAACCCGTCTCCAGAAATAACGTACCCAAGAAAGTTTATCTGAGATTGGTCAAAGCTACATTTCTCCAATTTGCAGTACAATCCATGTTGAAGAAGTTTGCGCAATACCCTTCTGACTTGTCTGTGGTGAGTCTCAATCTCTCTAGAGTGTATTAGTATATCATCCAGATATACAATAACGCAATCATGTTGAAATTCCCTAAGAACCTCATTAATCAGGTCCTGGAATACTGCAGGTGCATTACAAAGCCCAAAGGGCATTACCGTGTACTCATAGTGGCCATAACGGGTATTGAAAGCTGTTTTCCATTCGTCTCCCTGCTGAATTCTCACCAAGTTATAAGCCCCCCTCAGATCTAACTTGGTAAAAATCTTGGAGCTTTTCAGACGATCAAAGAGCTCAGTAATCAAGGGAATCGGATAGGCATTTCTAATAGTTATTTTATTCAAGCCCCGATAATCAATGCAAGGCCGTAGAGTGCCGTCTTTCTTATTCACAAAAAAGAACCCGGCCCCGGCAGGAGAGGAGGATCTCCTAATGAATCCCTTGTCTAGGTTCTCACGAATATACTCCTCTAGGACTAAGTTCTCCTTAGTGGATAAAGGATATACCGTACCCCTCGGAGGCATAGTACCAGGCAGGAGTCTGATCTTACAGTCAAAGGACCTATGTGGAGGTAAAGTATCAGCATTCTTTTTGTCAAAGACTGCCTTTAAATCCAGGTACTGAGACGGTATTTGTAAATCTGTAGATTGGGTAGAATTAATCGGTGCGTCAACTACGCAAACCGGTGAGATTTTCTGTAAGCATCCTCTCTGGCAACCCTGACCCCAGGAGACTATCTCACCCAGTTCCCAATCAATAATAGGGTTATGCTTCTTAAGCCAGGGATACCCCAAGACTATTGGAACTGAAGGAGATGAAATAAGCATGAGGGATATTCCTTCCTCGTGTAGAATACCAATGGTTAACTTAACTGGTATGGTTTCACGAAAAATAACAGGTTCTGATAATGGTCTACCATCTATGGCCTCAACGGCCAAGGGTGTATCCCTTAGCTGGGATGGGATAGAGTGGTTAGTGACAAAGGCTTGGTCAATAAAGCTTTCAGCTGCTCCGGAATCTATCAATGCCATAGCATTTAGTACTCCCTTCTCCCAAGCTAAAGAAACAGGTAACAGAAGCCTATGATCTTTATAATCATATATAGAGGACAAGATAGAAACACCCAAGGCCTGTCCTCTTGAGAAACTTAGGTGCGAGCGTTTCCCGGACGGTTAGGGCAGTTTAGGCGTAGGTGACCTCTTACTCCACAATACATACACAGCCCTTCCCTTCTCCTGTACTGTCTTTCATCTTCTGAGAGACGAGTGTTACCTATCTGCATAGGTTCTGGGAGAGCTAAAGTTGTAGATTCAGAATTCTGAAATGAGGGAGCTAGTCTAAAGGAAGGTCTACGGGTTCTATCTCGAGTGTTCTGCCTCTGTCTTATGCGTTCATCTATTCGAGAAATAAATGCAATTAAATCTTCCAAATTTTCAGGAAGTTCTCTTGTGGCAACCTCATCTAGAATTTCGTCTGATAATCCGTTCAGAAATACGTCCATATAAGCCTGTTCATTCCACTTGACTTCTGCTGCCAAGGATCTGAACTCTAACGCATAATCCACAAGGGTTCGGTTATGCTGTCTAAGACGTAACAGTAGTCTAGCTGCATTGGCCTTTCTTCCTGGGGGGTCAAAAGTCCTTCTAAAAGCAGCGACAAAGGCATTATAATTATAGACTAACGGGTTATCATTTTCCCACAGAGGGTTAGCCCATCTCAGAGCTTTGTCAATGAGTAGCGTGATTATGTCTGATATCTGTAGGGTAGGCGCGGGGTTGTAACTCAAAATGGATACCTATCTGGTTTAAAAAACCTCGACAAGTATCCGGAGAGCCGCCATAGCGTAAAGGGGAAGTAACAGGGGAAGAAGCACCCACTGTGGCTACCTCTAGGCCTGTACTTACAGGAGAGATGGATGTAGTACGCATCTCCTCTGATTGATTACTAGGACGGGATAGCAATGCTTGCAGCGCTAGAGCCATTTGGTCCATTCTATGGTCCATGGCCTCAAATCTAGAGTCAGGAGAACCGACCTGAGCGTTTGTACCTGCAGGATCCATTGGCCCTGTCATAATGTCAGGATCAGGACAGGGATCCAACACGCAGAATACAAACAGGAGCTAGGTACGTATACCGGACCTTAGAATGGCCGGACTAACGTAAGGAGTAAGCAAAGAATGGTCAGAGACAAGCCGAGGTCGAGGGAACGAGAGAGCAGGTAAGCGAGAGACAAGCCGAGTCAAAAGGATAAGAGAGGTAAGCAGGGTAGAAAAATACAAGCCGAGTCAGAACCAAAAAGACAAATCGTAATAAGAGCACTGAGTGACCAGACTAGCTAGAACCACGACAGGGCAATGAACCATTACACATAACCCTATTTTATACCTTGGCTCTTTAATTGATGATCCCGCCCCCGACGAGTCCTGATTCGTTGCTCGGGACTTGATTGACAGGTCGGAACGGATTGTCGTCATGACGTCGGCTACTGAGCGCCGCGTCATAAAAGGAGGCGGATCAATCGCGGCCGGCGTGTAAACGGCCGGGAGGACTGCGAGGATCGGGTGAGTCAGCCCCCCTGAGAGGACGGACGTCTAAGTGTCTCACCTCCTCCGAGGTAGAGACAACAGGTACCCTGACAGCCGGATCGAGACAACGTTTGCGGAAGTTCCCATTCGCCATTCGCGAACCGAAAATTTCGTGTTCGCGACATCACTATATACTGTCTTTGAGGAGACATAAACACTTCTCTTTTCCCTTCAAATGGCAGATTAACCCGAATTGGAAACCCCCAGGCATATTTTATATTGTGTGCTCTCAGAATTGATGTATATTGTGGAAATGTCTCGCAGGTTCTTTGGGTATGAAGCGATAGATCTGAAAAATCTTTATACTCTGATTCGGTCAGGGATTTATCTCTCATAGCGTTCATGATCTGGACCTTGAATCTGAATGAGTGTAGGCAAATCATAATGTCTCTAGAAAGGTTGTCTGGTGTGCTCTTAGGTTTAGAAACCCTATGGAAACATTCCAATGAATGTATACACTTTCCAGGTTTCACACCTAGAAATTGAAAACATTTCTTTATATATGTTTCCAGATGTTTTTCTAAAATCTGTTCTAGGACCCCTCTCAATCGAATGTTGTTTTGTCTTGAGCAGTCCTCTAATTTTGCTATTTTGTCTTGCAATTCTTCGACCTTCCCTCCTAAGATTTTTCTGTTTGTGCTCCGATTTGACTATACATACTTTCTATATGTCTATTCAGCAGTGTGTATGTGTGTATTCAGTAGTCTGTGTGTGTATTTAGCATCCTGTGTATATTCAGCAGTCTGTGTGTGTGTGTATTCAGCAGACTGTGTGTATGTATTCAGCAGTCTGTGTGTATGTTTGTGCGTGTGTATTCAGCAGACTGTGTGTATGCATTCAGCGGACTGTGTGTATGTATTCAGCAGACTGTGTGTTTGTATTCAGCAGTCTGTCTGTGTGTACCAGCAGTCTATCTGTTTGTAATATGCAGTCTATCTGCGTTTACTAGGCAGTCTGTCTGTGTGTGTATTCAGCAGTCTGTGTATGTATTCAGCTGTGTGGGTGTATGTGTGTGTGTGTGTGTGTGTGTATTCAGCAGTCTGTGTGTGTGTATTCAGCAGTTGGTGTGTGAATATATTCAGCAGTCTGTGGCTGTATTCAGCAGCCTGTGTGTATGCACTGTATGTATGTATTGCACTTGTTGGAGGTACTAATAAATATAAGCTTAAGTTTATCTATAATTTACATTTTTATTCATGAGTTGTGTGTAGGCAGAACCCCAGTGTACTGCTTTGCCAGGGGGCCCATAATGTTGTTAAGATTGCACTGCACAAATGTGCACACTAACATGCATATACAGACACAAACTAATAGGCAAAGTGTGAAGAAATTACCCCTGTATTCGGTATTTATTCATGTTTCCCTTCTATTTCTTCATGTTTCCATTCGGTAGATGAAACTACCGAACAAAGACCACCCTCTGGCTCATTTAACTTCAAAACCGGCATCAATTAAACCCTCTACATGTGCGGCCAGCGTTCGTACTGCCGAACGCCACGTGGCTGAGAAAACCGCGGCCATCTTTTTCCATATGAACAAAGGCAGCGGGACTTGGTCGTCGAGTGTCTGGAACTAAAATCGGACACTCGACTTCCCGAACACCGGTCTCAAACACACGAACGCTGGAACTATATGTACCAATTAGCTAGAAGAGCGCTATTCGGTACGGTTGTGCATACGAATGAGGGGAACAATCACTGCTAGGAGCCAGGGGAATCTATTCGGTACTTTTGTTCATTTTCTCCTTTTTCTATAGTGACCGGCAAAACCACCCAAACTTGTGGAACTATTTTGGGCAGCCAAGAGATAGTGTATCTAAGAAATGATGCAGGATTTATGCATCAATAGAATGTCTAAATATATACAGGACAGTCTATCCGACAAAGTATACCCACTGGATAAAATTGAAAATAATACAATTTTAATTGAACACATAATAATAAAGAAAACCAAAGAAGTGCTAAGTGTATACACCAAAAGTGAATCTAAAAAAGGGTCTGAACGGACCTGATATCGTTAATACAAATAATCTAGATAGTATGAGGACAAAATATCAGCATGGATAGAAGTGGTCCATAAAGCCCTATGCGGAAACTGCTAATGTCACTTATTAGTTGCAAATAGACATAAAAAGAAAAGTCTGATATAATTGTTAAGTCTTAATAGTACTAGGCAGAAAATATCGATGTGGTAACTGAAAGATTGGTAATCTATTTTGTAGTCTGCCTCTGCTCCCGTCCGTTAGAAAATGACGATTTTCAAATTATGGCAGTAAAGTGCTCATGGATTAGAATAGTCCATTTGGCACTGTATGAAGACTGCTAAATTATGGAATTCAAACGAACATAATATCAGGAGTTTAAACTATAATATTCCAACGAAAGCAATTAATAGTACTAGGCAGAGGAATTTGATATGAAGAAAAATCGATTATCTATTAAATAGTCTGCCTCTAATAGCGCCCGTTACAATTGTAACGATAGTAAAGTTATAACAATGAGAATACTCGATATGACTCGTATAAAGCAAGGAGAGTAGAGTAAAATATTGCTGGCATATTTCAAGTACTGTATTAATAATGCTTGCTATAAATCAAAGATGCAATTTCATTTGGTCACTGAATGCCTGATGGATGCTAAATATCGAAATGTCAAACCGGACGGAAAGCTAACAATAAGCAGATCCTAAAGAAATCCAAATAGTGCTGGAAAATAATGATACAATAAAAAAGGGGGTAAATGTAATCACTGACAGGCGTGCTACTAAATATATCGTTCAAAGTAGCACACCGTACACCCCATAAGCTACTAGCAAGGATAGGGATCAAACAGCCCCTATATCCCTATAATACCCTGTGCCTTCGAGGGCACCTATAACCAACCCCCCTAGTAGCTAACCGCTAATGAAAAAAGCGAAAAAATAATAAATGAAATAAAATAAAATAAATAGCAAATGCAAAAGCGCGGTCGACAGTCTGTGTGCTAAACTAAAGATCCACAAGAATAGCACACTGCAAACCCCTCACGTGCGCGTTTCGCCAAATTTTGGGCAGCCCACCCACGGTGAACCGGTCACAAAGGACTTCCATGGTTTTTGAGAACCCCTGAACCGATCTGGGTGAAATTTGAATATGTTGGTCACCCAGATCAAGGGGCTATCAAGGGACATATTATTTGTGGGGATACTCCATGTATAAAGGGGTGTTCCAGATATTGGGGAAATCAAGTTATTACTTTATCAGACTTGATTATCTCCAGGGCTAGGGGAGGGAATTATGTTTTTGTACTGGGTGTGCTTTATGTTTTTATTGTACGGGATTGGTTACATGTTGTCCCTCCCTGTGGGATGTTACCTTGCATGGGGACTTGCATAAAAGCCTGTGTGTGTTAATTAAAGCCAGTTCATCTTGTACCCTGCTTCTTGACTTCGGATGTTATTTGGAATTCGTATGCTTTACTAAGGGAATTATCTTGTGAAGCTATTGCTATTTCGTATGGATTTCGTCTATTGCAACTACCGAACGGAGAGCTATATATACTAGGCTCTGGCGGTTCGGGAGGAAACTACCGAAGGAGGTTTAAATACACTTGGTTTCCTTACACAAAGGTAGACATATATTTGTTTGTGTTAGATGGTGGAGCGCTTAGTGTGACATATCTTTTAAAAGAGTAAAAGATGTTCCCAACAAAAAGTGCTTATTCATGCAAATCTAAAATAAAAGTGTTTTCAAACAATATGCATTTCAATAATCAGTTTTAAAACAATATACTGTAAGTTTGTGCTGTTTCAAAAGTTTATGGTACCAAATTAAAGAAGCTGTGTCTCTTAAAAAAAAAAACATTCTAAAACTGTGTTACACACTTTTATACTTTTCAATTTAATTCAGAGTACTCTGTAGTGTTGTTAAAAACTTCAAAGACCCGCAACAAAGCCTGATAAGAAGGGAATAAAACCCCCCAATTGACCCACTCCTGACCAGGGGCACCATCTGTACACAGCCCTGCAGCCTCTCATGCCGTTTGTGTGTCCGGCACGGGTAAACCGCCGGAAGCGCAGACCCACGGCCTTCAAGCCTGTAGCAGCCCTCGACTGGTCGGCATTCCTGGACGGACTTGAACAGCCTGAGGATCCGGCAGTGGACGACCCCCACACGGCACCCTTACCTAACCAGGCAGAAATGGTCCGTCGGTCCCAAAAAACCCCATCAGAGATGCCACCAGGGTCCAGGGACATAGGTACCATGCTGCAGCAACAACGGCCGCCAGCCAGGATGGCGGGAGCAGCAGAACAAAATGGAATTAAATTATGGAATTCAAACGTGCTTATTCATGCAAATCTAAAAGAAAAGTGTTTTCAAACAATATGCATTTCAATAATCAGTTTTAAATAGTGATGTACCGAACTGTCCGCCGGCGAACAGTTCCCGGCGAACTTAGCGTGTTCGCGTTCGCCGCGGCGGGCGGACACATGCGCAGTTCGATCCGCCCCCTATTCGTCATCATTGGGCAAACTTTGACCCTGTGCCTCTCGGTCAGCAGACACATTCCAGCCAATCAGCAGCACTCCCTCCCTTCCACACCCTCCAACCTCCCTCCCAGCATCCATTTTCGATTCATTCTGAAGCTGCATGCTTAGTGAGAGGAGGGAAAGTTTAGCTGCTGCTGATTAGATAGGGAAATTGATAGCTAGGCTAGGGTATTCAGTGTCCACTACAATCCTGAAGGACTCATCTGATCTCTGCTGTAGGGCTAAAAACATCAGGCTGCTTTTTTTTTTTTTTCCCTGTGTAATGTAATTGCAGGTGCCTGCCTGCCAGCTTCTGTGTGAGGTTCACATTGGATACTGTGCCTACTTGCCCAGTGCCACCACTCATATCTGTTTTTACAATAGGTTAAGCTTTACATTTAAAAGAAATAATTTTTTTTTCACTGTAATAGAAGAGCAGTTGCCTGCCTGCCAGCTTCTGTGTCAGGTTGGATGCCTTGCCCATTTGCACAGTCAGTGCCACCACTCATATCTGTTTTAACAATAGGTTAAGCTTTACATTTAAAAGAAATAATTTGTTTTCACTGTAATAGAAGAGCAGTTGCCTGCCTGCCAGCTTCTGTGTCAGGTTGGATGCCTTGCCCATTTGCACAGTCAGTGCCACCACTCATATCTGTTTTAACAATAGGTTAAGCTTTACATTTAAAAGAAATAATTTTTTTTCACTGTAATAGAAGAGCAGTTGCCTGCCTGCCAGCTTCTGTGTCAGGTTGGATGCCTTGCCCATTTGCACAGTCAGTGCCACTACTCATATCTGTTTTAACAATAGGTTAAGCTTTACATTTAAAAGAAATATTTTTTTTTCACTGTAATAGAAGAGCAGTTGCCTGCCTGCCAGCTTCTGTGTCAGGTTGGATGCCTTGCCCATTTGCACAGTCAGTGCCACCACTCATATCTGTTTTAACAATAGGTTAAGCTTTACATTTAAAATAAATATTTTTTTTTCACTGTAATAGAAGAGCAGTTGCATGCCTGCCAGCTTCTGTGTCAGGTTGGATGCCTTGCCCATTTGCACAGTCAGTGCCACCACTCATATCTGTTTTAACAATAGGTTAAGCTTTACATTTAAAAGAAATAATTTTTTTTCACTGTAATAGAAGAGCAGTTGCCTGCCTGCCAGCTTCTGTGTCAGGTTGGATGCCTTGCCCATTTGCACAGTCAGTGCCACCACTCATATCTGTTTTAACAATAGGTTAAGCTTTACATTTAAAAGAAATAATTTTTTTTCACTGTAATAGAAGAGCAGTTGCCTGCCTGCCAGCTTCTGTGTCAGGTTGGATGCCTTGCCCATTTGCACAGTCAGTGCCACCACTCATATCTGTTTTAACGATAGGTTAAGCTTTACATTTAAAAGAAATATTTTTTTTTCACTGTAATAGAAGAGCAGTTGCCTGCCTGCCAGCTTCTGTGTCAGGTTGGATGCCTTGCCCATTTGCACAGTCAGTGCCACCACTCATATCTGTTTTAACAATAGGTTAAGCTTTACATTTAAAAGAAATATTTTTTTTTCACTGTAATAGAAGAGCAGTTGCCTGCCTGCCAGCTTCTGTGTCAGGTTGGATGCCTTGCCCATTTGCACAGTCAGTGCCACCACTCATATCTGTTTTAACAATAGGTTAAGCTTTACATTTAAAAGAAATAATTTTTTTTCACTGTAATAGAAGAGCAGTTGCCTGCCTGCCAGCTTCTGTGTCAGGTTGGATGCCTTGCCCATTTGCACAGTCAGTGCCACCACTCATATCTGTTTTAACAATAGGTTAAGCTTTACATTTAAAAGAAATAATTTGTTTTCACTGTAATAGAAGAGCAGTTGCCTGCCTGCCAGCTTCTGTGTCAGGTTGGATGCCTTGCCCATTTGCACAGTCAGTGCCACCACTCATATCTGTTTTAACAATAGGTTAAGCTTTACATTTAAAAGAAATAATTTTTTTCACTGTAATAGAAGAGCAGTTGCCTGCCTGCCAGCTTCTGTGTCAGGTTGGATGCCTTGCCCATTTGCACAGTCAGTGCCACCACTCATATCTGTTTTAACAATAGGTTAAGCTTTACATTTAAAAGAAATAATTTTTTTCACTGTAATAGAAGAGCAGTTGCCTGCCTGCCAGCTTCTGTGTCAGGTTGGATGCCTTGCCCATTTGCACAGTCAGTGCCACCACTCATATCTGTTTTAACAATAGGTTAAGCTTTACATTTAAAAGAAATAATTTTTTTTCACTGTAATAGAAGAGCAGTTGCCTGCCTGCCAGCTTCTGTGTCAGGTTGGATGCCTTGCCCATTTGCACAGTCAGTGCCACCACTCATATCTGTTTTAACAATAGGTTAAGCTTTACATTTAAAAGAAATAATTTGTTTTCACTGTAATAGAAGAGCAGTTGCCTGCCTGCCAGCTTCTGTGTCAGGTTGGATGCCTTGCCCATTTGCACAGTCAGTGCCACCACTCATATCTGTTTTAACAATAGGTTAAGCTTTACATTTAAAAGAAATAATTTTTTTTCACTGTAATAGAAGAGCAGTTGCCTGCCTGCCAGCTTCTGTGTCAGGTTGGATGCCTTGCCCATTTGCACAGTCAGTGCCACCACTCATATCTGTTTTAACGATAGGTTAAGCTTTACATTTAAAAGAAATAATTTTTTTTTCACTGTAATAGAAGAGCAGTTGCCTGCCTGCCAGCTTCTGTGTCAGGTTGGATGCCTTGCCCATTTGCACAGTCAGTGCCACCACTCATATCTGTTTTAACAATAGGTTAAGCTTTACATTTAAAAGAAATAATTTGTTTTCACTGTAATAGAAGAGCAGTTGCCTGCCTGCCAGCTTCTGTGTCAGGTTGGATGCCTTGCCCATTTGCACAGTCAGTGCCACCACTCATATCTGTTTTAACAATAGGTTAAGCTTTACATTTAAAAGAAATAATTTTTTTTCACTGTAATAGAAGAGCAGTTGCCTGCCTGCCAGCTTCTGTGTCAGGTTGGATGCCTTGCCCATTTGCACAGTCAGTGCCACCACTCATATCTGTTTTAACAATAGGTTAAGCTTTACATTTAAAAGAAATATTTTTTTTCACTGTAATAGAAGAGCAGTTGCCTGCCTGCCAGCTTCTGTGTCAGGTTGGATGCCTTGCCCATTTGCACAGTCAGTGCCACCACTCATATCTGTTTTAACAATAGGTTAAGCTTTACATTTAAAATAAATAATTTTTTTTCACTGTAATAGAAGAGCAGTTGCCTGCCTGCCAGCTTCTGTGTCAGGTTGGATGCCTTGCCCATTTGCACAGTCAGTGCTACCACTCATATCTGTTTTAACAATAGGTTAAGCTTTACATTTAAAAGAAATAATTTTTTTTCACTGTAATAGAAGAGCAGTTGCCTGCCTGCCAGCTTCTGTGTCAGGTTGGATGCCTTGCCCATTTGCACAGTCAGTGCCACCACTCATATCTGTTTTTACAATAGGTTAAGCTTTAGATTTAAAATAAATAATTTTTTTTCACTGTAATAGAAGAGCAGTTAGTTGTCTGCAAGCGTCTGGGTGTCAGGCCTACTTCAGCGTGTGCTCTGCAGACCTGTGCCAGCGTGCGTTGACAGTTGCCACTCATATCTGGTGTCTCTATAGCGTGCTTTTACAAAGAAAAAAAGTTTCCAGTGTAAGCTAATAGCAGCCAGTCAGTGTCCTTCAAGCGGCTCTGTCAGGCCTTCCTTCAGCGTGTGCTCTGCAGACCTGTGCCAGCGTGCTTTGACAGTTGCCAATCATATCTGGTGTCTCTATAGCGTGCTTTTACAAAGAAAAAAGGTTTCTAGTGTAAGCTAATAGCAGCCAGTCAGTGTCCTTCAAGCGGCTCTGTCAGTCCTTCCTTCAGCGTGTGCTCTGCAGACCTGTGCCAGCGTGCTTTGACAGTTGCCAATCATATCTGGTGTCTCTATAGCGTGCTTTTACAAAGAAAAAAGGTTTCTAGTGTAAGCTAATAGCAGCCAGTCAGTGTCCTTCAAGCGGCTCTGTCAGTCCTTCCTTCAGCGTGTGCTCTGCAGACCTGTGCCAGCGTGCTTTGACAGTTGCCAATCATATCTGGTGTCTCTATAGCGTGCTTTTACAAAGAAAAAAGGTTTCTAGTGTAAGCTAATAGCAGCCAGTCAGTGTCCTTCAAGCCGCTCTGTTAGTCCTTCCTTCAGCGTGTGCTCTCCAGAACTGTTCCAGTGCACATTGCCAATCATATCTGGTGTCTCTATAGCGTGCTTTTAAAACCAAAATTTTTTTTTCACTGTTATAGATTGAATAGCAGTTACTTGTCTTCAAGCGGGTGTGTCAGGCCTACAGTGTGTGCTCTTCAGAACTGTTCAAGTGCACATTGCCAATCATATCTGGTGTCTCTATAGCGTGCTTTTACAAAGAAAAAAGGTTTCTAGTGTAAGCTAATAGCAGCCAGTCAGTGTCCTTCAAGCGGCTCTGTCAGTCCTTCCTTCAGCGTGTGCTCTCCAGAACTGTTCCAGTGCACATTGCCAATCATATCTGGTGTCTCTATAGCGTGCTTTTAAAACCAAATTTTTTTTTCACTGTTATAGATTGAATAGCAGTTACTTGTCTTCAAGCGGGTGTGTCAGGCCTACAGTGTGTGCTCTGCAGAACTGTTCAAGTGCACATTGCCAATCATATCTGGTGTCTCTATAGCGTGCTTTTACAAAGAAAAAAGGTTTCTAGTGTAAGCTAATAGCAGCCAGTCAGTGTCCTTCAAGCGGCTCTGTCAGTCCTTCCTTCAGCGTGTGCTCTGCAGAACTGTTACAGTTCACATTGCCAATCATATCTGGTCTCACAGTAGCTTGCACGCATAGTACCACTAATCCCCCAAAAAATGACAGGCAGAGGCAGGCCACCCCGCAGGGGCCGTCGTGGTCGTGGTGCTGTGATTCCCTTTTGCCCTAGAATAATGCCCAGTTTTCAGAAGCCACGTACCCTGAACTTGAAAAGTTCTGAGGACATAGTTGACTGGCTAACACAGGACACCCAATCTTGTACAGCCTCCGCTCGGAACCTTGACGCACCATCCTCCTCCAGCTTAGCTTCAGGCACCTCTCAAGATACCACTCACCCGCCTGCCGCCACCACCAAAACTAGCACCACAGCCGCTTTACTTGGTATGTCAGAGGAGTTATTCACACACCCGTTTGAAGAAATGAGTGATGCGCAACCATTATTGCTAGAGGATGTAGATAACAGGGATATGTCTCAGGCAGGCAGCATTAAACACATGGAGGTACGGTGTGATGATGATGATGTTGTACCCGCTGCTGCTTCCTTTTCTGAGTTGTCAGATACAAGCGAAGCGGTTGATGATGACGATGCGTCCATGGATGTCACGTGGGTGCCCGCTCGGCAAGAAGAAGAACAGGGCGAAAGTTCAGATGGGGAGACAGAGAGGAGGAGGAGACGAGTTGGAAGCAGGGGGGGGTCGTCGCAAGGAGCTAGTGGCACAGTCAGACAGCATGCATTGGCACCCGGGGTCAGCCCGACAGCACGCCAATCAACGCATGCTGTGTCCACCACCAGAATGCCGTCATTGCAGAGCTCAGCAGTGTGGCATTTTTTTTGTGTGTCTGCCTCGGACAACAGCGATGCCATTTGCAACCTGTGCCAAAGGAAACTGAGTCGTGGGAGGTCCAACACCCACTTAGGTACAACTGCTTTGCGTAGGCACATGATCTCACATCACAAACGCCTATGGGATCAACACATGAGTACAAGCAGCACGCCTACTCTAAGTCGCCATCCTCCTCCTGGTCTAGCATCTTCAGCCACGTCAACCACTGCTGTCCTTCTTGCCCCCTCTCAACCATCCGCCACTCCGTCTCCCGCCTTGAGCAGTTCCCGCTCATCTGCCCACAGTCATGTTTCTGTCAAGGACATGTTTGAGCGTAAGAAGCCAATGTCACCAAGTCACCCCCTTGCCCAGCGTCTGACAGCTGGCTTGTCCGAACTATTAGCCCGCCAGCTTTTACCATACAATCTGGTTGAGTCTGAGGCGTTCAAAAAATTTGTAGCTATTGGGACACCGCAGTGGAAGGTACCCGGACGGAATTTCTTTTCACAAAAGGCAATCCCCAACTTGCACTCGATTGTGCAAAAGGAAGTCATGGCATGTCTGGCACACAGTGTTGGGGCAAGGGTCCATCTGACCACTGATACCTGGTCTGCAAAGCATGGTCAGGGCAGGTATATCACCTACACTGCGCATTGGGTAAACCTGCTGACGGCTGACAAGCAAGGAATGGGTGGCATTGCAGAGGAGTTGGTGACACCGCCACGAATTGCAGGCAGTCCTGCTGCCACCTCCTCTACTCCTCCTACTCCATCCTCTTCCATAACCTCCTCGGCTGAGTCCTCTTGTGCTGCTGCGTCTTGCTCCACATCAACGGCACCCCCCTAGCTCCCCAGGTACTATTCCACATCCCGGATACGGCAGTGTCACGCCGTCTTGGGTTTGACTTGCTTGAAAGCAGAGAGTCACACCGGACAAGTACTCCTGTCCGCCCTGAACGCACAGGTGGAAAAGTGGCTGACTCCGCAGCAACTGGATATCGGCAAAGTGGTGTGTGACAACGGAAAAAATTTGATAGCGGCATTGAAGTTGGGCAAGTTGACACATGTGCCGTGCATGGCACATGTGTGTAATCTGATCGTACAACGCTTTGTGCATAAGTACACAGGCTTACAGGACGTCCTGAAGCAGGCCAGGAAGGTGTGTGGCCATTTCAGGCGTTCCTACACGGCCATGGCTCACTTTGCCGATATCCAGCGGCGAAACAACATGCCAGTGAGGCGCTTGATTTGCGACAGCCCTACACGTTGGAATTCAACACTCCTAATGTTCGACCGCCTGCTCCAACAAGAAAAAGCTGTTAATGAATATTTGTATGACCGGGGTGCTAGGACAGCCTCTGGGGAGCTGGGAATTTTTTTGCCACGTTACTGGACGCTCATGCGCAATGCCTGTATGCTCATGCGTCCTTTTGAGGAGGTGACAAACCTAGTCAGTCGCAACGAAGGCACCATCAGCGACATCATACCACTTGTTTTCTTCCTGGAGCGTGCCCTGCGAAGAGTGCTGGATCAGGCTGTAGATGAGCGTGAAGAGGAAGAGGAAGAGTTGTGGTCTCCATCACCACCAGAAACAGCCTTATCAGCATCGCTTGCTGGACCTGCGGCAACGCTGGAAGAGGATTGTGAGGAAGAGGAGTCAGAGGAGGATTGTAGCTTTGAAGAGGAGGAGGAGGAGCAAGACCAAACACAACAGGCATCCCAGGGTGCTCGTTGTCACCTATCTGGTACCAGTGGTGTTGTACGTGGCTGGGGGGAAGAACATACCTTCAATGACATCAGTTAGGAGGAGGAACGGGAAATGAGTAGCTCGGCATCCAACCTTGTGCAAATGGGGTCTTTCATGCTGTCCTGCCTGTTGAGGGACCCTCGTATAAAAAGGCTGAAGGAGAACGACCTGTACTGGGTGTCCACGCTACTAGACCCCCGGTATAAGCAGAAAGTGGCGGAAATGTTACCGAATTACAACAAGTCGGAAAGGATGCAGCATTTGCAAAATAAATTAAAAAGTATGCTTTACACAGCGTATAAGGGTGATGTCACAGCACAACGGGAATCTAACAGGGGGAGAGGTGGAAGTCATCCTCCTCCTCCTCCTCCTCCCACGACCACGCCGGCAAGGACAGGACGCTTTAAAGACGTGTTGTTGATGGAGGACATGCGGACCTTTTTAAGTCCTATGCATCGCCACAGCCCTTCGGGATCCACCCTCAGAGAGCGACTCGACCGACAGGTAGCAGACTACCTCGCCTTAACTGCAGATATCGACACTCTGAGGAGCGATGAACCCCTTGACTACTGGGTGTGCAGGCTTGACCTGTGGCCTGAGCTATCCCAATTTGCGATAGAACTTCTGGCCTGCCCCGCTTCAAGTATCCTGTCAGAAAGGACCTTCAGTGCAGCAGGAGGTATTGTCACTGAGAAGAGAAGTCGCCTAGGTCAAAAAAGTCTAGATTACCTCACCTTTATTAAGATGAATGAGGGATGGATCCCGAAGGGACTGACACTGGGCGATACATTCGATTAAAAAAGGCCTGATGAGATGAGCTGCCTTGGGCTAAAAATGGTCCACACGCTGCTGTATTTTAGCTCTGAATGACGTTTGACTTGCGTGACTTATCCGCCACCAACTAGGGTTCAAGCCGCCATGTTTTAGGGCACTTTCTGCCTGTGAAACAAACATCAATTTTTCTGGCCGCTGCTACAGCAGCGGCTGCAACAATACCAAATTTTTCAGGCATGTGTACATGCCTAATTTTTAGGGCCACTGGTGCAGCACTGTGGCTTCAAAAACCAAACCAAAAAAAAATCCTCCAAGATGGCACCAATATACCAGTGGTCTAAGTATCTTCCCACCTTGGCCTAAAAAGGGGAGGTGATTCAACAATTAAAAATCTCTGCCATTTACACGTCCACTGATAGGAGACGCGGAAGGTATTAAACTGATATGAACAATACTAAACTCACCACTCCTATCTGGTGGCACATTAGCTTGCCTGCGCAGTGCCCCAAATTTCAAGTAAGAGGACCGACCAAGCATCTTCTTCCATCTCCCTGTTACATAAATCAATGCCATATCCATAGAAATTGTAGAGAATATCCAGGATAGTTTTACAGGGCCAAATCATGTCGCCTGTTGAAAGAGGTGACCTTGCTCGGGTCCCAGGTGTGCGGTTCCTAAAATGGCTGCCATATACACGTCCACTGATAGGAGACGCGGAAGGTATTAAACTGATATGAACAATACTCCACTCCTATCAGTAGGTCCGTCCCATTGTGATTTATGCCCCCCACCCACCGCGCAGGGATGGGGGCCGGGGGGGAGGAAAGTAGGCCCCCCCATTGTGATTTATGGCCCCCACCCACCGCGCAGGGGTGGGGGCCGAGGGGGGGAGGACAGTAGGTCCCCCCATTGTGATTTATGGCCCCCACCCACCGTGCAGGGGTTGGGGAGGACAGTAGCTCCCCCCAGTGTGTATCATGGGCTTTGAGGACAGGTGTCAATCCATACCTGCCAAGTGACCCTATGTAGGGGTAACAGTCCCTATTCTGCTCTGTGTCAGTGTGCATCATGGTCTCTGTGGACGGGGAACAGTCTCTATTCTGCTCTGTGTCAGTGTGTATCATGGTCTCTGTGGACGGGGAACAGTCTCTATTCTGCTCTGTGTCAGTGTGTATCATGGACTCTGTGGACAGGGAACAGTCTCTATTCTGCTCTGTGTCAGTGTGTATCATGGTTACAAGAACATGTTATGCACATCATAGAAACAACGTAAACCTCTTTAAAGCCACAAACTTAAGACAAAAAATACGTACACACAATGTGTAAGGGTTTGAAAGAATATTCTGAATCCTTACATGTTTACTTTATTGTTTGTTTGATTTTTGTGAACCATATATAAACTACAAGCAGCGTGAAAACTATAAAAACTCAAGTGGCCATGCTGATCAAATTAAATAGTATGCTTTACACAGCGTATAAGGGTGATGTCACAGCACAACGGGAATGTAACAGGGGAAGAGGTGAACGTCATCCTCCCCCTCCCACGACCCCGCCATATCTGCCAAGTGACCCTATGTAGGGGTAACAGTCTCTATTCTGCTCTGTGTCAGTGTGTATCATGGTCTCTGAGGACGGGGAACAGTCTCTATTCTGCTCTGTGTCAGTGTGTATCAGGGCAGGGCTTTGAGGACAGGTGTCAATGTTAGGTGATTTCTGCCCTTTATGGATTAAAAGCAGACTCTGCATCAACTGTGCAATTTTCCATGGGAGTTTTGCCATGGATCCCCCTCCGGCATGCCACAGTCCAGGTGTTAGTCCCCTTGAAACAACTTTTCCATCACTTTTGTGGCCAGAAAGAGTCCCTGTTGGTTTTAAAATTCGCCTGCCCATTGAAGTCAATGGCGGTTCGCGCGGTTCGCCGGTTCGCGAACATTTGCGGAAGTTCGCGTTCGCCATTCGCGAACCGAAAATTTCGGGTTTGCGACAACACTAGTTTTAAAACAATATACTGTAAGTTTGTGCTGTTTCAAAAGTTTATGGTACCAAATTAAAGAAGCTGTGTCTCTTAAAAAAAAAAAACATTCTAAAACTGTGTTACACCCTTACCTAACCAGGCAGAAATGGGTCGTCGGTCCCAAAAAAAACCACCAGAGACGCCACCAGGGTCCAGGGACATAGGTACCATGCTGCAGCAACAACGGCCGCCAGCCAGGATGGCGGGAGCAGCAGAACATGACACCATGCAGGTACCAAGGGGTCCCATACCGCCTGCCCAACTCCCAGAACAGGCACAAACGCCCGAGGGAACCTCAGATGGGTCTGCCCCAGTCACCCAGCGGGACTTCCAACATTTAATTGGGGAAATAAAAAACCTCCTGGCGACCAGCATAGCAGCCATTAAGACTGACGTGCAGGCTATAGCTGACAGGGTGCAGTCCATGGAGAACGATGTCACTAACATCAAACAGGGACTAACAACCCTACAAGACACCGTAATGGCCCTCCAGACCCAACAACAAGCACTCTCTCTCCATTATGTCGCCCTCAACGACAGAACAAGGCGAAACCACATAAAGATAAGGGAAGTGCCAGACGCCGTCTCATACGACGAACTGCCTCACTATCTGAGGCGTCTCGTGGCTGCCATCCTGCCACCTACACAGGCAAAGAAATTTAACACAGACGGGATGTACCGCCTACCACCCTCAGGCAGAACAGCTCCAAACTTGGTCCGAGATGTGATTGTCCATTGTGCTACCTCCCAAGACAAGAGAATCCTGATGACTGCTCTACGGGGCAAGACGCCACTAACATTTGAAGGCGCACAGCTCACCATCTTCCAAGACCTCACCAGATCCTCGCTACAATGGCGTAGATCGCTAAACCAAGTCACCAGCACCCTCAGAGAAGCGGGAATAGAATACCATTGGAGGTCTCCCAGATTCTTGGTGGTCACACGTCACGGAACTGTCCATAAACTCTCCACGCTTGCAGAGTTCCCGGCATTCTGTCACGCTTTGGGCATCCCCACACCCACCCAGGACACCGTCCAGCGATCCACTCCTGAGGCCTGACCTCCCTAGGAGCAACAGAGACTATACCAAACATGATCTATGTTGCACAGTTACAGCTACACATAACCAGTTGGTCTAGAGCCACACCTAGCCCACCCGTTCCCCCCATTAAAAGAAGGTAGCGACCACTCCACGTCTACTTACCCTCCCCCCCCCAGGCCCTCCTGGGTTCTGGGTACACATAGAAGAAGGCCATAACTCAAAAGCCCGATAGGGTTACCCTAAGCCCATTATTGCCACTCACCCATTCTCCCGAAGCAGTTCACACACTCCTGATAACGCACCACTGCTGGTCCACATTCCCTAGTGCATAATTGAGTAATAGCGCTATTGTTTATGCCGTAATACGTTTCATAACTATGTGTACTATACGTTTCATATGTTTCATGACCCACATGGGTACGATAAAACCAAAAAATTTCAATAAAAAGAGATTGACAAAAAAAACTTCAAAGACAAAAGACGAAATTGTAAAATATTAGTGCAGACAACTTTTAAAACGTTTAAGACAAAAAGAGGCCTTTTTAAATTAGTAAGAATGCCAACTCACAAAGGAAGAGTTAGGGATATGTCTCAGTTGTTAAAGCCTCAGGGTCCCCTTCCCTTCCTTAGGAGTTTGTTTCCTTGTAGGGTAATGGTGGTATATGTTTTAGAAGAAAATTGAAGATTATATTAGCTTTAGTGTACTAATAATCTTAATTTTAGTAATGACAGGAGGCGAATATTTGCATATCTTTCTTTACTGAAAACTCCAGCAGCATAGAAACAGTAACAACCAATCAGAGAAAAGATATGGTGCCCATAAAAGGCCCTGTCTATGAAATCACTTCCTCTTTCTTTGAAGCGAATGATAAATAACAACAAAAACATAACCAAATTACGTTAACATTTCAACAACATAGTAGGGAAAAATAACTCTGGTAGTTCCATGGTGTAACGGTATGGAAGGTGAGTCTTTGTCCCGAAGAAAAGACGTTCATGCTGAAAGAAAAAGAAAAAGGTGAAAGGTCTCTGGTGTGGTAACATGTCCGCATACAATAAACATTAAGAACCTGAAACACCAATGGATATTAGCAGGGGTGTATCCTGGTTTTGTGCTGCCCTAGGCAGAACAAAACTCAGGCGCCCCCCTCACCCCCCCCCCCCCCCCCGCCACCCCCACCCAACCCTTCCCCCGCCTTCTAAATACACACACACACTGACAGATACGCATCCATTAGCTAACTGTTAGCTAATGGATGCGTATCTGTCAGTGTGTGTGTGTGAGTGTATGAGTGTGTGAGTGTATGAGTGTGTCTGTTAGTGAGTGTGTCTGTTAGTGTGTGTGTCTGTTAGTGTGTGTGTCTGTTAGTGAGTGTGTGAGTGTGTCTGTTAGCTGCTGACACACTCACACACTCACTAACAGACACACTCACACACACTGACATACACACACTAACAGACACACACAGTCAGACACACACACACTCTAACAGACACACAGACACACACACTCACACACACACACACTCACACACAATAACAGACACACTCACACACACTAACAGACACACTCACTAACAGACACACACTAACAGACACACTCACACACACTAACAGACACACACACTAACAGACACACTCACTAACAGACACACACACTCACATTAACTCATTTTTTTATTTATTTACCCCCCCAGCCTCCTTACCTTTGGGAATGCTGGGGGGGTTCTCCCTCTCCCTGGGGTCTAGTGGGGCTGCCGGTCGGGCTGCTGGGCTGGTTGCTGGGCGGGCGGCTGGCGAGGGAGCACTTCCTCTGAGCTGTCTGCTCCGCTCCCTCGCGCGCCGCAGAGTGAGGCTGGGAGGCGGAGCCGGAATATGACGTCATATTCCGGCTCCCAGCCTCACTCTGCGGCGCGCGAGGGAGCTGAGCAGACAGCTCAGAGGAAGTGCTCCCTCGCCAGCTGCCCGCCCGCCCAGCAACCAGCCCAGCAGCCACCAGCCCAGGATGTCTGTTAGCCGCAAGGCTAACAAGGCATTTGCCCTGGGCGTTTGGGGGCGGCTTTTTTTGCCGCCCCCTGGAAAATGCCGCCCAAGGCAAATGCCTTGTTTGCCTCGCGGCAAATACGCCCCTGGATATTAGGATGTGTAACCTATTGATATATATATATAACTTCGAAAGCAAAGACGTGTAAGAAGTAAAAGCACAACATAATTCAAGGAACATGACCAGTTATACAACCTATACATGACTTTCAAGCTATATGTCTAAGTAGTAATATACAATCATAACATGCATGCCTTCCTGAACACAAAGACATAATCTGTATAACACGAGATAACATGGGAGGGATCCTATAGGGTGGGAAATATTCGCCTCCTGTCATTACTAAAATTAAGATTATTAGTACACTAAAGCTAATATAATCTTCAATTTTACCACATGACAGGAGGCTTCATATTTGCATTTTTAAAGCTTAGACTTGACCAGTGTGAAGGAAGCATGAGAGGATTGGCAGAAATAAAACGTCCTAAACGTACTCTCCCGTGTCCAGTCTGCGCAACGCATAATGTCGGTTATGGAGGCGCCTGCCAAGAACGCTTGGGATGCTGCCGCCCCTCTGACCGAATGCGCTCCAAAGCTAGATTCGACTCCTGCTAACAGGCATATGCCTGCATATGGACGGTATTATGCTCGATGCCCCTGAGGAAGTTCAACTTTGAACGAAACGCGTAGGGCTTGTTCAGTACAGTGTTTAGAGTATTTTACTGCTGATTTTATTCTACATTTTTATTTTATTTTATTTGTACATCTGGCTTTCCTGCTCCATTGGATTTTTCCATTGGGATTCGTTATTCCATCTGAACCTGATGTGCCTGTTTGACACTTCCATTTTGTAAGTGTATTTGTGAATAAAGCGTGTAACTTTTTTGCTTGGATACTCTGCACTATTATTTCTCTTTTTCCTCCTATGCATGAAATTGATATCCAACCAGTCCTGAAGTTTCCACATCATTATATTTGATATGCCTTCAATCAAACTATGTTTGTGAGTGCAATCCTCTATATTACTTATTTCTATTCTCTGTGACAATATTGCGCTATGTCCCTCTCTATTATTTCTGTATTGTAGATTGCCATTTTTTGGTGTTTTGTTGTTATTGCCTTGAGGATATAAGAGGAATCCTTTATCTACAATACAGCTAGCTAAGGGTAATTTGTGTGTTTGTTTCACCTAATACCCACTAAGTGTGTTTGCTGTCTGCACACAGGTGAATTCATATTGTTTTGCTGTTTATTTGATCTTGCTATAAATGTTGGTACATTTAGGTATGTAGGTGGACTCACCATTGGAGAAGCGGCTGCGTCCTCGGCCTCTGAAACCTCTGGTCCTCCCCGCCCCTCGGAACGATGGGGGGCTTTGTGTTGTAGACGGGAAGAAATTCGGAGTTTGTGGGAACGATCTGGAACCTGAGGCCCAAAATCGGCTGGTGGCACGGTTCCGTTGTCGACCAGCCCTTCCAAAAACACCTCTTGTAGATGGGGTGTGGAACACCTGCTTGAGAGAGGTTTGGGCCTTGTTCAAGGTAGTGAATAGGTTCACATGTCTTTTAAGTTCCGTGATGAAGGCATCACCAAATAACAGGCCTTGGGCTTTCGGTCCGAATTCTTTAGCCCCGAGATCCAGGAGCTTGCTATCAATACGTATCAGTGCCGATCTGCGTCTTTCGACGCAATGTGCAGTGTTAGCGTTGCCCAGTAGGCACACCGCGCGTTGAGCCCATTCCCGTATGACGTGAGGGTCCAGTTGAGAGTCTTGGCTGAGGGCTAGGTCTGCGAAGTATAGCATCTTGGCAATGGGGCCGAGCAAATCCAGCACTTTGTCCTGTGCCGCTTTCATGCCCTTCTCCACCCCTTTGCGAGGGTCCCTGCCCGTGCGTGACATGAAGACCACCATTGTGTCGTCAAATTCGGGCGTCAGTTCCACTTTATCGGGGATTAGTGGCCTGGGGCATTCGGCCCTGAGGCGTGCCCGTACCTCTTTTTCCAGTGGTTTGCGCAGCCAGTAGTGTATGAATTTCGCCAGGTGATCTGGCAGCGTCCATTCTGAGGACCGTGGGTGCCGGATGGTGCGTGGGTCGAATAGTAGTGTCCAGAAACATTCCGTCTTCGGGCTGACCGGTGTGGCGGTCATCGTCGGGTTCCTTGTCTCAGTTGCCTAGGAAGGTCTCTTTGACGTATTTCGAAGAGGTGGGCGGTAGGTCTTGCCACTCTTCGTCGTCTGAGGGTGAGCCGTCCCCGTGCCACTCGTCCACCACGTCTAAGGCATGTGGAACGTAGGCATCTTCCACGTCCGAGGATTGAGGTGGGAAGGGCGCGGGCTGTCGGTCCGCATTTTTTACTCGTTTGACGGGCAATTTGCCCCTAGTCTTGGTGGAGGGGGGGCTCGAAGCATTTCTTTGCCTCTTGGCCTTAGACACCTCCGAGCCCGAAGCTTCCATGCACTCTGGGGGGCTTGTGTCTTCTTGGCTGTGGGGTAGAGCCCTCAAGAGGGCCTTCTCCACAGAAGCCGCCACGGCGGCATTGATCATGGCTTGGAAGTCTTGTCTGTTTTGGGTATCTTCCATGATCTGAGGTGTATTCCGACCTGTTGGGCGAAAACAAGTTTCAGTGGAAAGGTCGTGGAGGAGAGTCATATACATATAGAGATCAACAACCGGGGAGTGCCCAGTTGGAGAAATGTATATACCGTATATACTCGAGTATAAGCCGAGTTTTTCAGCCCATTTTTTGGGCTGAAAAACCCCAACTCGGCTTATACTCGAGTCAAGGTCTGTATTATGGCAATTTGCATTGCCATAATACAGACTGGGGGGAGAGGGGGGCTGGCAGAGCTGTAACTTACCTGTCCTGCAGCTCCTGTCAGCTCTCTCCTCCTCTGCGCCGTCCGGTCAGCACCTCGGTCAGCTCCCAGTGTAAATCTCGCGAGAGCCGCGGCTCTCGCGAGATTTACACTGGGAGCTGACAGAAGAGCAGAACGGACGGCGCAGAGGAGGAGAGAGCTGACAGGAGCTGCAGGACAGGTAAGTTACAGCTCTGCCAGCCCCCCTCTCCCCCCCACTGAACTGCCACTGGACCACCAGGGAAGGAGAGCCCCCCTCCCTGCCATATATCAAGCAGGGAGGGGGGACGAAAAAAAATATATATAAATAAAATAAGAAATAATAATAAAAAAATAATAATAATAAAAAAAAAATTAATAATAACAAAAAAGGGGTATAAGGACCACTATGGGAGGGAGGGGGTGGGTTAAGGACCACTATGGGAGGGAGGGGGGTATAAGGACCACTATGGGAGGGAGGGGGGGATAAGGACCACTATGGGAGGGAGGGGGGGATAAGGACCACTATGGGAGGGGAGGGGGAAGTAAGGACCACTAGGGGAGGGGAGGGTAAGTCAGGACCACTGGGGGGGGGAGGAACACGGGGGTGGGGAGTGAAGGAACACGGGGGTGGGGAGTGAAGGAACACGGGGGTGGGGAGGAGGGGAAGTCAGGACATATGGGGGGGGGAGGGGGCGGCAAATTTTTTTTTGCCTACGGCGGCAAATATCCTTGCACCGGCCCTGCACACACTGCATTCACACACTGCATTCATACACACACACACTGCATTCATGCACACACACACTGCATTCATGCACACACACACACTGCATTCATGCACACACACGCTGCACTCATACACACACGCTGCACTCATACACACACGCTGCACTCATACACACACGCTGCACTCATACACACACGCTGCACTCATACACACACGCTGCACTCATACACACACACATACGCACACACTGCATTCATTATACACACACTGTAAATAAATATTCAATTAATATATTTTTTTTAGGATCTAATTTTATTTAGACATTTACCAGTAGCTGCTGCATTTCCCACCCTAGTCTTATACGCGAGTCAATAAGTTTTCCCAGTTTTTTGGGATAAAATTAGGGGCCTCGGCTTATATTCGGGTCGGCTTATACTCGAGTATATACGGTAGAAGGCTTTGTATGCACGTAATTAGTGAAATCAGGGCTATACGTGTATCTCGACATGAAGGTGTAGGCCCTTGTAAATATCATCGGGGTTCACCCCGGGTGGTGTGCCGTGGTAACCAGAGGACACCCACATCAACTAAAATGGGCCGTCAGCGCCCTTGCATGCGTATCTGGGGGGGTCACCCCCGGTAATGTGCCATGAAAAAATACCCAGAGGACACCCACATAAGTTTGCACCCTTGGGTACAGTAATGTAATATGACCCTGTGTAGGGTAACTAATATGATATTCCCTTTGAAGGGTATAGTAGTACCAAATCCCCTGTGGGGTAAAGTAGCATTGCATATGTCCCTGCAGGGACCAGTGAGGTAGTATGTTCAGTTATAAGAACAGTAAATGTATAATTGATATTTACAGCCTTCATAAACAAATCATAAATTGTGCATGCTTTGTCCACCCTTCTCACTGAAGCAGACATTCAGTGTAAATTATCCTTGTCAGTTTGGAGGAAGGGCAATATATCCTAATATAGGTGAGTTGTCTCTTGAGAGAGAGGAGGGGGAAAAGGCCCTGAGGGAAATCCCCAAGTTCGTTGCGGCGATCGGGTGATTCCCGAACCGCCATGTGTGTAGGGAGGGCGGCCGTCGCCGGTCTCGCGAGCCGCGAGATCCAAGATGGCCGCCGGCCGTGTGTGTAAGAGTTACCCGCTCGCGGGCCGCGAGCGGGACAGAAAAAACGCAGCAAACAGCAAAAATTAACCCCGGCTACCCTCCACCCGTCCCCACCCAGCCCCCTGTGTGTAGAAAGGGCAGGTCCGTGCGGCAAGCGCGGCACGGACAGCCGTGACACCCGCGGACCGCCAGACCAAAAAACTATAATATAACCAGGAGCCCAAAGCAAACAGGGGAAATACTGAGTAAGGGAACGGAAGGGGACAGGTATAGGTAGTCAGGGAGTGAAATAAAATACAATAGAATACAATAATAGAGTAATACATGTACATAGACTAGAGAGGTAAAATTACTCCGACCTGTTGTAGGCTCGAGCAGCAAAGAAAGAGGAAGTGATGTCATAGACAGGGCCTTTTATGGGCACCATATCTTTTCTCTGATTGGTTGTTACTGTGTCTATGCTGCTGGAGTTTTCAGTAAAGAAAGATATGCAAATATGAAGCCTCCTGTCATGTGGTAAAATTCACACATATACTAGCACATAATCATAAAACACATTAGAAACAATACATAGACACACACTGTCATGTGCACACAGACACATTAAAATGCATACACAGTCATAAGCTAACATGTAGTTATAGATACACATTAACATACATAAATAAATACACATAAATTGACACGCATACGGAGGCGGAGTCTGACCGCCAAATTGAATGGACGTGTGGGGAAAGGGCTCCTGTAGGGCGGGCAAGAATTAAGGCTAAATCCGCGACTACACAGCCCATAGACACACCAGGGTGCACTACCCACGTAGCGGGGGCACCACTGAATCGATAGCTACCTTGCTGCAGCTTGCCGGAGACCGAAGCCCGAAACACAACCTGCGGCCTACGGGAGCTGGAGCCGGGGAGAGGCGGCCACTCTCTCCGACACTGGATCCCTCCAGAATCGTTCCTGATCTCCCCCCCCCCCCCCCCCCCCTCTGGACCGGTGGGGGTTATCCCGGTCTAAACTAGACAAGCAAGAAAAAGAGAGAAAACCAAAGGTACAAAATAATGTGAAAAATACAAAAATGATGTGAATCACCAAAAGTGATAATATGTAAATAAATATAATACCAGCTGAGGATATGTAGAAATGTAAAAACTCAAAATGGTATCTGCAAAAATATATATAAACAGCACATAGGGTAATATTGTTAAAGACCACTGAGCAGTATGTGTGGTAGAAAACTCACAAAAGTAAGATGAATTCAGGCATGTCTCCCTCTGTATTAGGGAACTGGATGATATGAAAGATCTCCAGCGATGAAACTCAGTGGAGGATGGTGACAAATCTTCTAATACACTCCAAACAGAGAAGAGAAAATAGATAGTGCAGATTGTATAAAAATAACAATTTATTTGTATATATTGCACTTACAGTGTATCAAAGTAAAAACAGCATGTCTCCACACTGGGTGGTATAGGTAAGCAGCAACTGGACCAATCAGGGTACAGGATACAAGATCAGGAACAGCAGTAGCAGCACCAATCAAATTACAAGCAAAAGTTCGGTTTAAAAACGAAAATAAAACAATTCCAACGCGTTTCGTCCTTCTCTGGACTTCCTCAGGGATGTGTAGCTGTGGTAGGAGTGGGAGTCTTCTTAAATATCCGTCTGATAATTCTCCAAATGACCGCCGGTGTTGGCGTGCGTTCCACTGTGGAACGCATGTTACTTCCGCATGACGTCACTTCCGGTTTGACGAATACATCGAAAAAACTATTTATTTTGAAAATTACTGCTTAAACAGCAGCAATAGTATTGACATAAAGACATGGAACCAATAAGGTCATATTTATCTGTCAAAATGACCTTATATATAGCAGAGTTAAACAATAAACAAAATAGATTGGACATTGGGCATATTTGAGATGATGAGCATCTATATATTCATTATCATGTTATACAATATAGTGCTATCTGTAAGTGGATTCAAATGAATTCTTGTAAGAATTGGTGTATACAAATTTAAATATGGAAATTTAGATATGGTAGAAAAAATTATTATATCTTTAGAGATACAATTGATGTTTAGAGATATATTTAAAGGTACTGCATATTACAAGTATGAAAACCCATCAAGTTTATTAAAAGATGGGGAGAAGGATTTGAAAAATTTGAAAAATTTGAATATGAAGAAAAATTTGAATATGAAGTAAATTATGAAAAGAGAATCTATTTGATATTTAATATTTAAAGGTACATACAGATGATATAAATCACTTCAAAATTGCTCAAAGTCTTACAATTTAAACCAAATGTAATAAAGCCTCATCCAATAAATAGGAAATATTTATATATATACATATATAAATATTTCCTATTTATTGGATGAGGCTTTATTACATTTGGTTTAAATTGTAAGACTTTGAGCAATTTTGAAGTGATTTATATCATCTGTATGTACCTTTAAATATTAAATATCAAATAGATTCTCTTTTCATAATTTACTTCATATTCAAATTTTTCTTCATATTCAAATTTTTCACATTTTTCAAATCCTTCTCCCCATCTTTTAATAAACTTGATGGGTTTTCATACTTGTAATATGCAGTACCTTTAAATATATCTCTAAACATCAATTGTATCTCTAAAGATATAATAATTTTTTCTACCATATCTAAATTTCCATATTTAAATTTTTATACACCAATTCTTACAAGAATTCATTTGAATCCACTTACAGATAGCACTATATTGTATAACATGATAATGAATATATAGATGCACATCATCTCAAATATGCCCAATGTCCAATCTATTTTGTTTATTGTATAACTCTGCTATATATAAGGTCCTTTTGACAGATAAATATGACCTTACTGGTTCCATGTCTTTATGTCAATACTATTGCTGCTATTTAAGCTGTCATTTTCAAAAGAAATAGTTTTTTCGATGTATTCGTCAAACCGGAAGTGTCGTCATGCGGAAGTAACATGCGTTCCACAGTGGAACGCACGCCAACACCGGCGGTCGTTTGGAGAATTATCAGACGGATATTTAAGAAGACTCCCACTCCTACCACAGCTACACATCCCTGAGGAAGTCCAGAGAAGGACGAAACGCGTTGGAATTGTTTTATTTTCGTTTTTAAACCGAACTTTTGCTTGTAATTTGATTGGTGCTGCTACTGCTGTTCCTGATCTTGTATCCTGTACCCTGATTGGTCCAGTTGCTGCTTACCTATACCACCCAGTGTGGAGACATGCTGTTTTTACTTTGATACACTGTAAGTGCAATATATACAAATAAATTGTTATTTTTATACAATCTGCACTATCTATTTTCTCTTCTCTGTTTGGAGTGTATTAGAAGATTTGTCACCATCCTCCACTGAGTTTCATCGCTGGAGATCTTTCATATCATCCAGTTCCCTAATACAGAGGGAGACATGCCTGAATTCATCTTACTTTTGTGAGTTTTCTACCACACATACTGCTCAGTGGTCTTTAACAATATTACCCTATGTGCTGTTTATATATATTTTTGCAGATACCATTTTGAGTTTTTACATTTCTACATATCCTCAGCTGGTATTATATTTATTTACATATTATCACTTTTGGTGATTCACATCATATTTGTATTTTTCACATTATTTTGTACCTTTGGTTTTCTCTCTTTTTCTTGTCACAGTTGTTTTTGAGTGTTTATAAGGGACACTTATAAACCTTAGGTACTGTGTGCTATTTAGTATTAACAGTTAACTTCTTGCTGTTCTTTAAACTAGACAAGCAACCTAAACCAGAAGCGAGAGACTGTCACCTGCAGAGGCACGGACTTACCGGAGCACATCCAAGATGGCCGTCCTGCAGGGGTCAGGGAGGGAGAACACTGGCAGCCACTTGCACTCCAACCCCCTGACAGCCTTAGACCGGCTCAGCGCAAGCTTCTACACGGCACTGTGCGACAGGGGAGTACCCTGCCCTCAAGCAGCTCGAATGGTGGCCTCGTGGATCTGTCCCATGACCCGCCGACGACATTATGGACTTCCACTGCAGGCCTTCAGGGAGGCCAACCGGCCCGCAAGCACAGACAACAGCAATGGCGGGAAAACTCGGGCACCAGCACCCGCGCTCCCACACCCCAGAGAGGGACCAGCCAGCAAGCACGGCCTGCTCACCGCTCAGGGGCCCCAACAACCATCGCCCAGCAGAGCGCAACCCCACACAGCGGAATTAGTGAGGCCCGCCGTGCCCCTGACCGGGCCATGGCAGGGCTAAATGCCGGCAAGCGAAACAAGCGGAGGGCCCCCCCTCGAACCGGCGGAGAAAGAACCTCGGTGAGACACCAGCCCTACCTTCACCCCCAGCTCGCCTGGCGGACCTCCGCAAACCCACACTTCCAGGGGTGCCGTTTTCCAGACTCAGGAATAGGCTGACTGTATTCAGGTCGCCGACCAATAAAGCCCCTTTGATCGGCAAATTGCAAGCCGGAGGGATGAACGGGAGTGGCACGGGCAGAGGCAAAGGTACTGCTGGACTCTAGGGGACTTGACAAACTGCCTCCGATGCCCCCCCCCTGTCCACAGAGGGCAACACAGCTACCCACATGTTGCAATAATGGGGATTACATGTTAAAATTTGCAATACATCCCTCTGTTTATGTTTATGTTTACGTTTACGTTTTATTCTAGCCTAATTTTAACACTCTTAACATGTAGGACTGAAAGCTCCCTACAAGTTAGTTTACTCGTTCAACACATCTAACATATCTGTCTCCCTTAACTGCCATGCATGAGCCACAGGGCTCTTATCACTTAACAAACTGGCTTAGCCTGTTTTAATAGCACTGGCAGGCACTCACAATAGGCACAACTCGTTTACAAACGCCATCATTTATTGCTTGATATTGTTTACTATATTGCCTCCACTGTGACCTAACGTAATTACAGCTGTTTTAAATAGACCTGAATAGCAAGTTTTACTCAACTAAAACAAAACTGTGTGCATGTTATATAAACGCCATACCACTGTTATCAACTATTTGAAATGCATGGTTTGCTCTGCTATTGTGGCGAGGCAAGCTTACACAAATCTATAAATGAATACTAAAACAAATCTATAGACAAACACTAACATACATACACTAACAATCATTCTAACACATAATTACAATAGCATTCACACTCCCATACATATACCAATGCACTTAAAATTATAATATCCCTCCTTATACTCATGCATAGATGTTGTCTGAGGAGCAGAGCAGGATGTTCGACCTTATTATTGAAGTTTTTACACCTATGTGGCACATAAAATATGAGATCCAGAACTGGTAGAGTGGAGCTGAAAAGCACCAATGGGATTTTAAGGAGAGAGACGAGGGCATAAGTGGGGAAGAGCAACACAAGTGGAGGGTGATGCAGGAAAGACATGAGTGAGGGGAGATGAGAAGAGGAACCAATGTGTGGTTATTATGGTTCCCAGGGTCCCTGGAAAGTGGTTTTCTTTTTTTTTTATTTGATTTCATATATCTATATTAATTTATGTCCTTAAGAAAAAAAAGTAGAATTTAAAGAAAACATAATTATGTTTACAGCCAGAAAGTGATGGTGTTTTACGTAATTTTGTTGATTATGAAATACGTGAAGGTGCCTGCAACGTAAAGAGCGGCAAAGATTGGAAGGAATGCAACTTGTTTTCAACCAAACTGGTAAGCCGTAAAGAACCATCATCTAGTTTGGTGTTGGTTTTAGTTTTACTAAATGATGTCCTTGATTTATAAGAAGTTAGACTGCAGACAAAATAAATCTCTTATAGCTTATATTCTGAGGAAAAATTTAATTTCCAAATCTCTACTTCCATCCATTTTTCCACCAAAATCCTTCTTAACATGTTTATCTCACAAGGTAATTTACTAAACTTAAATTTGTAGTGAACTGAAATACAAATGGCAAAACGTAGCAAACGCAGTCGGGTTTAACTTTAGCAAAAACTATCCCTTTCACATTTCTATTTGCTACAAATTGGAGTTTAGTGAAAAAAAAAAAAAAATTCCCATACGTAAAAATGTGACCCTTTAAAAAGAGGTTGTGTGGATGCTCAAATGTAATTTTCATGTAGTTACTTATTTTTACTTTGGAGAAAGGAGACACTGTGTTTTATAACTTAGCCAGTCACAGATATGATATTACTCTATTTTGGATAATTAAATTTTTAACAAATTTCCTCATCTGTCTAGGCTGTAAAGAAGTGTTCTGCTCATGTTTTACTCAACAGACAGCTTAATACAAGTGAAATTATCTTCCAGAGCTGTAGTGGCCCTATTCGTAAGTATCTCTTTACAGTTTAGTTAATATTAGTAATTGTTTAATATTAAATTGACCATCACAGCCTCCAAAGTCAAAAAATATATTCAAAAAAAGATGACAAAAAAAGATTTGGGAAAACAAAACAGAAGTACCAGAAAAGCCCATAAAATGGGCCAGTGTACCATAAAATATATACATTATATATAATTAACCAATAGAGGGAAAAAAGTAGGAACAGTAAAAAAATAATCTATATTTATAGATATTTATTAAATATTTAATATATAAATATATAAACATAGATTTTTTTGATTTTTTTTTACCGCTCTTCCTTTTTTCTTTGGTTACTTTTCATGATCTGGCTATCGTCTAGACAATCATCTTTTTTTCCCATCAGTCATCTCTTTTTTGGCAACATGGGTGGAATTCTAAATCAAAAATCAAAATAAGCATTATCGCACTTTGTGCGATTTGTTTGGTTCATGCTTCAGCTTCATATCGGCTTGGATTTCAGGGGTTCACATATTCGGTTCAAAATCAAACAAATTGTAGTTCATAAAAAAACAAATCTCCAGGTTTACTTAGGAGATCATAAACAAGCTACCCTGAGCTAGGCCTTGCAGTGTAGGACTAGCTCATCGGTTGAGAGCATCAGCCAATAGCCAATGAGCAAAGCCATGCCCTGCAGAGCTTGTAGTTATATTTATATCCCTTATTAATATCTTTATTGGTTACCACCTGGCCATCGGGCAAATGCCTTGTGAGCCGCAATGGCCATGGGCCGTGGTCGACAGGGGACATAAAAGGATCTCCCTGCTGGCCTTTGCATGACCGGCGCTATCCAAGCAATAGCTTTGCTTTTAGCCATTGCAAACCAGTGGGAAGATCAAAGATCGACTTCACCGGCCCACAGGCACTTCAATACAGAGAGGAGAGGGAAAAAGACCCAGGAGCGGGTCCACCGGGTTCTGAAAATTACTCTTGCAAGCACATTACCGCTGTTACCACGACATCGCTCCAACAGGCTGAATCTCGCAAGCGTTTACTTTAGCCAGAGGAGCTGCAGGCTAGAGTTAACTAACTTAATAATTATAGAAAAAGCCAATTACTTGCATAGTATGGAACCAGTGCACAACGAGGACAGTCAAGGGCTTAACCCAAATCAAATATTAGGAAACAAAGCAATTACTGGTATTGCTACCTGAAAGATAGCTAGTGCTACTGCCTCAAACCCTGCAACTGCTCAAGTAGACAGACAAGATAAATAAAAATAGAGTGGTATCATAGTAAAAAATAAATAAATATATATAATAAATATAACCCACACCTTCAACCCTCTCCAAAAAATCCAAATAAATACCTACTATCCTGGAATGATAATGTAATACCTAAAATGAGACACTGGATGGCACCAAATTCAGGCTTTATTGTATCTGGCCTAATTGGCCAAAACAATGTTAAAAAGGTATAGCTCTGCTCATAGGCTAAATAAAGGGAATAGGTACTACAACACTTAAATCATTATATATATATATATATATATATATATATATATATATATATATATATATATACATACATAACAAGCAAATGTAACAATCATCCCCTGCTGATTTAAAAAGTTTGCCAACCATCAAAGAAATGATCAGTCTATAATTTTAATGGTAGGTGTATTTTATTATTTGACAATTTTTATTTTCATAAAGTTAATGGGGGTACAGAAGAAAGAAGGGGAAAGTGTTGGGGAGTTAAGTTATACAACAGTTGTCACCATTCTTAACATGCCTTAAAAGAAAAGAAGAAAAACATTTGCAATTATTCATAACTGCATGACAGTTGTGGTAGGTGTATTTTAACAGTGAGAGACAGAATAAAGATATAGATATAAATTGATTTGCATATCAATGAGTAAAATAAGTATTTGACCCCTTCGACTTAGTACTTGGTGGCAAAACCCTTGTTGGAAATCAGAGGTCAGACATTTCTTGTAGTTGGCCACCAGGTTTGCACACATCGTAGGATGGATTTTGTCCCACTCCTCTTTGCAGATTCTCTCCAAGTTTTTAAGATTTTGTTGTTGACATTTGGCAACTCGAACCTCCAGCTCCCTCCACAGATTTCTATTGGATTAAGGTCTGGAGACTGGCTAGGCCACTCCAGGACCTTAATGTGCTTATTCTTGAGCCACTCCTTTGTTGCCTTGGCTGTGTGTTTTGGGGTCATTGTCATGCTGGAATACCCATCCACAACCCATTTTCAATGCCCTGGCTGAGGGAAGGAGGTTCATGATTTGACTGTACATGGCCCCGTCCATCGTCCCTTTGATGTGGTGCAGTTGTTCTGTCACCTTAACACCCATAAAGCATTATGTTTCCACCTCCATGTTTGATCGTGGGGATGGTGTTTTTGGGGTCATAGGCAGCATTCCTCCTCCTCCAAACACGGGGACTTGATGCCAAGGAGCTCGATTTTGGTCTCATCTGACCCCAAAACTTTTCACCCAGTTCTCCTCTGAATCATTTAGATGTTCATTGGCAAACTTCAAATGGGCATGTACATGTGCTTTCTTGAGCAGGGGGACCTTGCGGGCGTTGCAGGATTTCACTCCCTCACGGCGTAGTGTGTTACCAATTGTTTGTACCCCTCAAACACATACTGCACACTTTAAACACACACTGCACCTCTCAAACAAATTGCATCCATCACGCATACACAGCACCCCTCACACACACATTGTACCCCTCATACACGAACACTGCACCCCTCACGGACTAAACCTCTCACATAGTGTATCCCTACTAGGCCCGGACTGGCCATCGGGCAAACTGGGCAAATGCCTGGTGGGCCGAGATGGCAATGACCCAAAGCCGACAAGAAGATCAGGGAATCTCCCCTGCCAGCCCTACAGCTGGTCCTGCATGACCTCCGGCCCATAAAGATCTCAATCACCAGCCTGCACACTGATGCACAGCGCAGGCCCTGTGCACATGGTCTACACCTGCCATGGGGTGTAGACCAGATTCTTCATCCACTGGACCACCACGGAAATTGTTCTTCCCTTGTTCCCCCTACCTCCAAGGCTCAAGGTAAGAAAGAGGAACGGGAAGGAAACTTTACAGTTATTGTTTATTTATTTATTTAAATAGAAATTTAATTTAAAATGTTCCCCTCTTCCACCCAGCAGCCCCTGCCCTCCCTCTTTCACCCAGGAGCCCCTGCCCTCCCTCTTTCACCCAGGAGCCCCTGCCCCCCTCCCACCCTGCAGCCCCATGTCCCCCTCTCCCCCATATCCAGCAGCCCGTCTCCCCCTCTCACACAGCAACTTCTGTCTCCCCCTCTCACCCAACAGCCCCTGTCTCCCCCTCTCTCACCAGCAGCCCCATGCCCCCCCCCTCATCCAGTGGACCATGTCTCCTCCTCTCACACCCAGCAGACCCTGTCTCCACCTCTCACACCCATCAGATCCTCTCCCCCTCTCACACCTAGCAGACCATGTCTCCACCTCTCACCGTGTAGCCCCTCTCTCTCTCTCACACCCAGCAGTCCCATGTTTCCCTCCCACTTCTTGCAACCCCATGTCTCCCTCTCACTCACTGCAGCCCCACGTCTCCCACTCACACCCTGCAGCCCCACGACCCCTCTTAAACAGTCTCTGTCCTCCCCCTATCTCACACTGTTATCTCCTACCTACCCCCCCCCCCCCCACACACACACACACACAATCATCCCACCCACACTACACATGAGCTGTCCTGAGGGGCATTAAACATATATGCCCACTTTGCAGAGGCATATATGTCATTGATGATGTCACAACATTAACCTCGCGGGTTGTGCCCCTCCTTGGGCTGCACTGCCTTTAAATGCCTGTGCTGGATTTTTGTCCCAGTCCGGCCCTGATCCCTACACATTAGATCCCCTATAAACACATGCCTCACTCTCACTAGGTTGTTTTTTTTTCACTCCTTTATTCTTTTACTCCTCTACCTATGCAGTCAGTTTAACAGGGAGAGAGGCTTTACTACACTTTACTGTCTTATGCTCGACCTATTTCCTATATCAGTTGGAAAGAGAAAAGTTAATAGGCGCTCACTATAGTGATCAGGCAGCAGTATACAGAACAAGGATTCCCCAACCTTGTGAGTGAATAACAGAGAAAGAGAAAGGGCGTATACCGCGCCTTTTAGTTTATATATGCAAAAAATACATACATGTATCCTTGGATTTTCCAATTAATTGTAACCTCAAAAAAAGGAAATTAAGAAAAAATAATAGTGCAATACAGTAATTTTTAAAAAGTAGGTGGTTAATAACTATGTACAGTCCACTCACATGGAGATGAGCTATAACAGAGCTCTGCTGTGAAGCGCTTGGACGGTACAATCCCCGTCTTTGGATTTGCAGTAGTTGTCACAGGTGTTCTCAGGGTGCAATGTACGTAGTTGGTATGAAAAAGAAATAGCAGCAATATGGTGAAGTAAGTACCAATAATATAATAGATAATAAGTAGTATTGTACTTACAATTTCCAGAGCATGTGACCTGCTCTAGTGTAAACAGCTTAGGTGGTATAATCCCCACCAAGGATGTACAGGATACCAGGAAATAAAAAATAGTAGATATAAAAAGTAACTTTAAAAAGTATACTTTAATATAAACAAACAAAATATTAGATAATAAAATATGAGATATAAAATATAAAATATTGTCCCACTTATGTACCCATATGTATTTACTGCCATGTTTGATCAGGAAAAAATATTCAGTGTTCCATGTGGGAATCTGAAGAAGGATAAGATTGTGTTACTGTGTGCATGTTGACACTATTGAGCCTCTGTAACGGATCACCTGGCACCCCGACTGGGTACCTCCGTTGAAGGATGCTCCTAGCGCTTCCTGAGGGTTTCCAGCACTCCAGCAGACACCATAACCACCGTAGACTCCTTCAGAGAGCAAAAACAGGAACAAGCTCTTACAAGAGCTTAGTAGTGATATAGCAAGAGAGTATGACTAACATAGCAATCCCTTGTAGCAGGTTCCCCCAATAAGAGACGGCACTCCAAATTAAGGGTGAAGTAGAACCGAAGCTTTTAATCAAACACTCTGCTTTTATGCACATTTTACACACGTAGTACTGCCCACCATAGGCGTGCGCAGCCTATTGCATTAGGGTTTGCACCCTAACGCACAAGCACACGCTGCGTATACATATATATACACATATATGCACGCACACATACACTGCTGTGTGTGTGTGTGTGTGCTGTGTGAGGGTGATGTTAGTGTGATGTGTGTGTGAGGGTGCTGGTAGTGTGCTATGTGGGTGAGGGTGTTTGTGTGTGCATGTTTGTGAGGGTGCTGTTAATGTACTGTGTGTGAGGGTGCTGTTTGTGTGTGAGGGTATTGGTAGTGTGCTGTGTGTGTGTTTGTTAGGGTCCTGTTTGTGTTTGTGAGGGTACGGTTAGTGTGCTGTGTGTGTGTTTGTGAGGGTGCTGTATGTGTGTGTGGGTGCTGTATGTGTGTGGGTGCTGTATGTGCGTAGGTGCTGTATGTGTGTAGGTGCTGTGTATGTCTATGGGTGCTGCATGTGTGTGGGTGCTGTGTGTGGGTGCTGTATGTGCTGTGTATGTGTGTGTGTGCTGTGTATGTGTGTGGGTGCTGTATGTATGTAGGTGCTGTGTGTGTGTGTGTGTGCTGTGTATGTCTGTGGGTGCTGTATGTGTGTTGGTGCTGTGTATGTGTGTGTGGGTGATTGTGGGGGGTGGAGGTGGGGGTACATTACTCAATATCCCCCCTCCCTTCTTACCTTATGTAGGGAGGGGGGATTCTTGTTCCTTGCTGCCTTCCCTGTTGGTCCAGTGGAGGTGGGGGCAGATCAGTTAATATCCCCCCTCCCTTGTTACCTTATGCCTGGGAGGGGGGATCCTTGCTGCTGCCTTCCCTGGTGGTCCAGTGGAGAGTGAACTCTAGCCTGCGGGGCTAGAGTTCACTCTCGCGAGATCTGAGCGTTGCCACGGGTCTGAGGGTGCTGTGTGTGTGCCACAGCACCCTCAGGCACACACACAGCACCCAAACACACAGACAGCACCCAAACACACACAGCACCCAGACACACACACAGCACCCTCAGACACACACACAGCACCCTCAGACACACACACAGCACACTCCCACACACATATATATATATATAATAACCCTCAGTGAGTTAACAGGCAAAGAAAATTAGATACACACACACTGCGCCCCTCACACATACAATACGTCCAAATATATATATATATATATATTATATACACACACACACACTACAGCACCCCTCACACTGCACCACTACACACATTACGCTCCAGATACACGCTAGATCCCTTACCCTATATGCACTCGTAATCCTCTACACACACACACAATCTCCTATACACACTCTGGGTCCTATACACAGTAGATCTCCTACACACACACACACTGCACCACCTACACACACTACATTCCTTGTCAGCAAACAAATACAACATTCTCTAAACACACCCTCTCTACAACCCCTACACACACTACGTCACCTATACACACACACTACAGCCCGTATGCACACACTCGCTACATCCCCTATAACACTATGCCCCCTATACACACACTCTCTACAGCGCCTAGCCACACATATTACACCACAAACACAAATTAAATTGACCCATTTACACAATACCACACCACACTCTACACACACCCAATCCCACAAGCAGGCTCCAAACATATGCACCATGCACTTTCCTGGCCCTTTTGTCCTCTGGTATCCCACTTGTGGAGACACCAGAGACAATTTAAAAGCAAACACAGCGCAAGCATGTTATTAAATTTGCTTGCGCTGCGCAGAACAAATTCAGGGCCTTTTTCTAATGCCAGAGCTCTTCAGCGGGGCTCTGCGCATTGAACTAACATGCTCACTTTGGGAGGGGGCGTGCTTGTCATTAGTGATGACAAAACACACCCTCTCTGGCCCCGCCCCCTTCTTAGGGGGCCGCTCTGATTGAAAAATGCCCGGGCCTAATTTTTTTCCCAGTCCAGCCCTGATGTCCGCTATATTGGGTCACAAGTGTGACATATCTATTGAATTAAAAAATAATAACAAATTCATAGATGCAATCATTATTTCTGTAGCAGGTACATAAGAGAAGAAATAACCAAATGTTTCCATTTGGATTGTTGTGGGTCTGGACACAAGGGGGTGGTTACTTAGTGTCTCTATGGATAGGCCTTAACTCCACCTCTTGGTGCCTTGTACTTGCTTGAGGAGCCAGAATCTAATTCTAAGTGAGTCTTCCTACCAGAGACCCCCTGGGGCAGAAGTATTATTTTGAAGAGATGAGAAAGTGATTAGGACTTTCTGTTATTTTATCCCTTTTGTTGGTGTAAATAAACTATTTTTTGCTCATAATAAATATCCCTTTATTAAGTTCTGCCTTTGTCTGATAAAGAATCACGGTACATGAAGAGACAAATTACCGTATATACTCGAGTATAAGCCGAGTTTTTCAGCCCATTTTTTTGGCTGAAAAACCCCAACTCGGCTTATACTCGAGTCAAGGTCTGTATTATGGCAATTTACATTGCCATAATACAGACTGGGGGAGAGGGGGGCTGGCAGAGCTGTAACTTACCTCTCCTGCAGCTCCTGTCAGCTCTCTCCTCCTCCGCGCCGTCCGTTCAGCACCTCGGTCAGCTCCCAGTGTAAATCTCGCGAGAGCCGCGGCTCTCGCGAGACTTACACTGGGAGCTGACAGAGGGAGCTGCACGGACGGCGCAGAGGAGGAGAGAGCTGACAGGAGCTGCAGAACAGGTAAGTTACAGCTCTGCCAGCCCCCCTCTCCCCCCCACCGAACTGCCACTGGACCACCAGGGAAGGAGAGCCCCCCTCCCTGCCATGTATCAAGCAGGGAGGGGGGACGAAAAATAAATAAAAATATAAATAAAATAAGAAATAATAATAAAAAATAATAATAATAATAATAAAAAAATAATAATAAAAAAGGGGGTATAAGGACCACTGTGGGAGGGGGGGGTATAAGGACCACTATGGGAGGGAGGGGGTGGGATAAGGACCACTATGGGAGGGGGGGGGGGGGTATAAGGACCGCTATGGGAGGGAGGGGGGGGATAAGGACCACTATGGGAGGGAGGGGGGGGATAAGGACCACTATGGGAGGGAGGGGGGATAAGGACCACTATGGAAGGGAGGGGGGGATAAGGACCACTATCGGAGGGAGGGGGGTGGGATAAGGACCACTATGGGAGGGAGGGGGGGAGAAAAGGAACACTATGGGAGGGAGGGGGGGATAAGGACCACTATGGGAGGGAGGGGGGGATAAGGACCACTATGGGAGGGAGAGGGATAAGGACCACTATGGGAGGGAGGGGGGGATAAGGACCACTATGGGAGGGAGGGGGGGATAAGGACCACTAGGGGAGGTGAGGGGGAAGTAAGGACCACTAGGGGAGGGGAGGGGGAAGTAAGGACCACTAGGGGAGGGGAGGGTAAGGACCACTAGGGGAGGGGTGAGTCAGGACCACTGGGGGAGGGGGGTGAAGGAACACGGGGGTGGGGAGGTAAGGACCACTGAGGGAGGAGGAGGGGAGGTCAGGACATATGGGGGGGGGCAAATATCCTTGCACCGGCCCTGCACACACTGCATTCATACACTGCATTCATACACACACTGCATTCATACACACACTGCACTCATACACACACACACTGCACTCATACACACACACTGCACTCACACACACTGCATTCATACACACACACTGCATTCATACACACACACACACTGCACTCATACACACGCTGCACTCATACACACGCTGCACTCATACACACGCTGCACTCATACACACACACGCTGCACTCATACACACACGCTGCACTCATACGCACACACTGCATTCATTATACACACACTGTAAATAAATATTCAATTAATATATTTTTTTTAGGATCTAATTTTATTTAGAAATTTACCAGTAGCTGCTGCATTTCCCACCCTAGTCTTATACTCGAGTCAATAAGTTTTCCCAGTTTTTTTGGGAAAAATTAGGGGCCTCGGCTTATATTCGGGTCGGCTTATACTCGAGTATATACGGTAGTATTTTTTGCAATTTCTTAAATATTGTGCTAAGTTGTATTTTTGGGGGTTTTATTATTAAGTTTACCTGGGGGACCAAGGCACACCATTTATGAATTGTCTTGGTGGTGGAAGCATTAAAATAGTAATAGTTATATTATAATGTTTAAGTGTGGGTGGTGTTAAAGGGGGATTTTGTCATTATTTCCGGTCTAGTGCAAATAGTGAACTTTAACCCTTTCACCACCAGAACTATATCATGCACACTCTTGAAGTAGGGTGCGTTCGTGACACTTACTATGCCTGGAAATTGTTCCCAATTAGTTGGAGTGTATATATATATATATATATATTCAAGGCTGGGCCTATAGTTGTGGGTGAGGGGCTTGGGTCCCCTTCTAAGGGACTCCCATCCTGTCTCCCATACCGTTACTGGACTGGCAATTTGCATGCCCCTCCCTCCACTCCCTCTAAACACATCATCTGTTATATTACTCCTAGGGTGGGCTCTCTTTATTACAGGCCTACTGCATTGTTGGTTTCCGTCACATCACAACCGACCTGTCAGATATGAGGTATCACTCATATACCTACTATGCAACTTGTTACGGCATTATGCCCGAACACAAATATATATATATTTTAACTTTTTTTTTGTGCTATGAAAAGCATAGGCTGATAGGCCAAATAAAACCATATAATTCAACAGAACCTGTGGGATATTTAGGAGTTGGTTGCACAAAAACACTTGGGGACCACATGTAATCCCCGGGCTGAAAGATGGACAGGAATCATTTATGATAGAATCTCCAAAAAAGCTGCAAGCTTCTGTGCACTAATGATGAATTTAAAATATCTTTGCTTTAGATGCTTCAGTAACTGGGGAGGCTGTGGGGAGCTTAAAATCTGCTGATCCAAACGACACGGTTGTACTTGAAATGGTCCAGTTATCGATTGACAGGATGAACAAGTTGGGAAACCATCCATTTCATTTTTCTTTGGAGAAAGTATTAAATGCCTGGCGTCAGGTCTGTATATCTCATTTAGTAAAACTGTACCTTTTGTAGTATGCTGTGCAGATGCATGTCAATATTATAGTAGGGTTTCCCACCACAAGTTATCCATTTCCAGTTGTGAAGACTGATTTAAATAATGTATCATACCACTGCATTACCCAATACGTTGGCAGCTGGAACGGAAAAACTAAAAATAATGAATAATGAAAATGTCAGCTGTTGTTGTTCAATAGTTTCCATAATTCACTATCAGGCAGCAACAGTAGACTGAGAAATATGCGACACAGAAGCCGGGGAGTCACAAATAAACACCTCTGATATGTAAGATGCTGTATCCCAGTTATGTTACAAATATGCTTTACTGATAAATTAAACACACAAGCATTTCTGAAGGGAGAGTTTTGTTTTTTACCCACATAAAGCTGTTTGAAACAGAATTGTGTCAAAAATAATGAAATTACAGTAGAAGATGTTGCAGTAGGACGGAGCTTGTTGCTTGGCAATAGCTATTAGTGATGTTGGGTTTTATTATACTCAAACGGCTCTGCATGAGCAAACCTAAGTGCTCCCAGGCAAGTTTATCCTAATAACAAAGATAACTTTTAGCATTGACCATCTCCAACTTCAGGTACCGTTGATTGTTGAAGATAAAAGTCCTAACTTAAATGGACACTCCACTGCCGAAATACAAAATGAATAAAAAGAACTGTTCAATAGATATACCCAAATTAAAACTTGCATTAATTTATACAGTTTTCATTCATAATCCCGCTCAGACTTTCTGTGGAAGTCAAATCACAGATTTTCCAGTGCATCTCAATGAGTTGTCTTTGCAAGGTGCTCTGGGCAATCTCAGCCCTTTCTGTAGAAACAACCTGCGGCCCCCAAGATGTTTTTGAGCTACAACGCCCATGATTCTTTGAATAAAACTGAAAGGCAACGCCCATGATTTATTTAATGAAACAGACAGCCAATGCCCATTTTTTTTTTTTTATGAAACAGATAACCAGGAAATCATGGCTGATAGCCAGGGATCATGGGAGTTCTGGTTCAAAACATCTCGGGGGGGACAGCTTGTGCAGGCCTGCTCTAGACTGTAAGTTCGTCTGAGCAGCGTCCTCATGTACCTATTGTTCCTCTATCATATTGTAAATGTCCCTTTTATTGTTAAATTTCCGCCTTCCATTGTAAAGCACTGTGGAATAAGTTGGCGCTATATAAATACCAAGAATAATAATTATCTTGAGTTTAACTCCATTGAGTAAACCAAACCAGGACGTAACATAACCTATTGTCTGCTTGAAAGCCAAGAGGGCGTAACCAGCTCAATTTATAAAAGTGTATTTTTTTTTATTAAAATCTGCACTTTTTTGAAAATGAAAAAGAGAGGACACACTCATCACACATAAAGCTATTCAGCAAGCTAAATAGCTTTAAGGTTCTGGATTGTCCCTTTAAGTATGTAACTAATTGTTATGTTGTGGAATCCTTAATGGAAAACCTGTTAAATGGACAGCATTATTTCCTGTGACCCCCCCCCCCCCATTTAAAAATGAAATGTAAAGGAAACCAATATTCATCAAAGTTTAAATTCTAGCAAATTGAAAACTAATAGTAAATGGCAAATAGCCAACTCTACCATAGCCACAGCAATCATGAGTGAGGGGGAACTTTGGCAGTAAGAAAAAAAAAATCCCCCACCCCCCATTCTTGCTTAAAATGTAGTAACCCATTGAGTGACTGATGTGTTATACAAAGGTAAATTGATAGATAATGGATGTCACCTTCGTTCACCCTTTCCCAGTTTTCCCAAATCATTTTTGCAAAAAATTGTGCCTCGATCATTATGTTATACAGTGATCAAGCAGACTCCAAGATTGCCTCTAATGTAAACACTAACTTACCCTGTGCATAATGCACAAACCTCCCCTCACCCTCATTAAAACAAATAAATGACCTCTTCTAAACTGTATTACACAATGACTAATGAGCAATCCACTTCTAAATCTCCCTCAGTGACCATAAACGTTTACTTTAAACACCATGACTACTTCATCTCACTGACGTTATTATTGTGCAAAGACTCTGTCCCTGCAGACTCTTTTAAATGTTTCATTCTGGCGATGAATATATTTGTTACTGTGTGATGGGCTGTCTCTCTGGGCTGTCAATCAGCCAGCTGTAATACTGTTTTGGTAATATAATTTCTTTGCAACTTTTGCATCTGGTGTTAACACACACAGCTGGCTAATCCCAGCAGCCTTGGACAGGCAGCCAGTATTCGAGTGAGACACATTGTCAAAGCTCCTGCCTCCCAGCTCACAGGCAATTTCATTCTCCAATTCCAGGATAAAGAAAAAGACATAAACAGTTTTTGACCTCTGCCATTCCTTGGTACTGAAATCACAAGAACAAGTCGCTTTGTTTCCATTAAGTTATAAAGAGACCTGGTGTTAACTATGGATACTGTCCTTGTCTTCCTAGTAACTCCAATGATTTATTTAATCAAATGGATAACATTAATAAATGTTTAAGACTAGGAATAATTTATATCCTTTAAAGTCTCTTTGGCAATGAGAACTAAAGTCTAATGAGCCATTGGATACTTTGTTAAATAAATTCCTTTTGTTAAATTTTATCTATTTCCCACTAAGTATGTATAGCTAGGTTTCTTATCCATCAAGGATTTGTTCCCTTTATATAGAAATCTGACGTTTTGGATTTCTTTCCTGTTTTAATCTATTTGTAACCTAAGGGGTCCAAGCCCACGGGGAAATTGGTACCACCTATACTGACCAACTCCCTTTTTTGAATTTTCCAGAATTAGGGTTTATATTTCTAACCTTTTTAAAATGAATAAATCCCTGAAGCTCATGAGAAATTTTCTAAATCAGCTGACATTTCTAAAAGGGTTACCCCAAGCACCATGACCACTTTAGTGTTTTGAAGTGTTCGTTGTGCCTGCAGTGTATGTGTAATGTTTTGTTGTGAAACATTGCACGTACCTAGTTAAAACTCTTTGCTGCCCGAGGTGTAACTCCATATCTGGTAGGGTAATTGAGGCATCGTTATGCAGTCTGGAACAAAGGTTTCTAGCTGGCTAATGTCAATTCTTTGCATATTTATTTGAACTGAGTTTAATTCATTTGCTGACGCTCCTAGCTAGTGAATAGTGATGGCATTAGTGCAGAAGCCAGAAGCATGACACCAGACCTACAAGGACCCTTAGCACCTGGTAGGGAACCAGATAAGAGTCCGGGTTCTCTTCAAATCATAACCACTACAGTGATCTTAAGCTTGGAGTACACCTTTAATGTATTTTGTAATATTTTACTGTAGATAAAATAATTCTGTACACACATTTGTATAGTAAAAACTGTGAAAAGATTTCTTATTTACATTTTAAACTTTTTTGCTTTTAGTCATATGAAATAATGAGACAAAAAAATATGGGATAAAATGAAAGCCCTGACACTTCTTTTTTAAAATTGTATAGAATTTGTGTGGGTGAATGAAATGGAGGGAAATTATGAATGAATTTACAAAGTGTTATATAACACTGAAAGCATCTTTGATCTTCAAAGGGGTTTTATGGTCTAAGAACTATTATGGATTGCAGGATAAAACTTACCAGGGAATGTTAAAGGATCTTAACATGTATAGCTTGGAGGAAAGACGAGACAGGGGGGATATGATAGAAACATTTAAATACGTAAAGGGAATCAACACAGTAAAGGAGGAGACTACATTTAAAAGAAAAACTACCACAACAAGAGGTCATAGTCATAAGGCCAGGGACTAATTAAGATAAGGCTAGGGACTAATTAAAAGTATTTTGAAATATTGGGCAGACTAGATGGGCCGAATGGTTCTTATCTGCCGTCACTTTCTGATGTTTCTATGTTTCTATTTATTTTTGCCATTTATATAGCGCCATCACATTCCGTAGCGCTTTACAATATTATGAGAGGGGGGATTTAACTATAAATAGGACAATTACAAGAAAACCTCCGGGAACGATAGGTTGAAGAGGACGCTGCTCAAACGAGCTTACAGTCTATAGGAGGTAGGGTATAAAACACATTAAGACAGGATATAGCAATCAAATAAGGTGGGCATGAAGCAGAGCTGGAGGAGAGAGTAGAGTGCTGCACTTTAGGAGAGAGCAAGAGACAGGTATGTGAGGTAGAGGTTACTCTGGGAGGCCATAAGATTTCCTAAAGAGATGGGTTTTAAGGCACTTTTTGAAGTTTTGAAGACCAGGGCAGAGTCTAATGGCGGTAAGCAGGCTATTCCACAGGAAGGGAGCCGCCCGCAAGAAGTCCTGCAAGCGTGAGTTGGCCGTCAGCAGGAGGTCACGGGCAGAGTGGAGAGACCGAGAAAGGGCATACTTGTTGATCTGTGAAGAGATATAAGAAGGGTTAGAATTGTCCAGTGCTTTATAGGTATGGGTTAGCACTTTGAATTGACTCCTACAGGATACAATAATCCATGCGGGAAATTACTAGAACATGGACAAGCTCTTTGGTAGCATCTTGTGTAAGAAAGGGCCGGATGCGGGCTATGTTTTTAAGTTGGTATCTACAGGATTTGGCAACAAACTGGATGTGAGGCTCAAACGTGAGGCCAGAGTCAAGTATGACGCCAATACAGTATATTGTAGTTGGCTCCTTGGGAATAAACCATGAATTGTAGGAAACAGATAACAGAATTGTAAGAGAATCTTAATTCTGTTCTGAGTTGATAAAACTTCCAATTCACCCCACTCTTTAATGCAGGCACTTTGTCATAAACATTGCAATTATATTGTTTATTAATTTACAAACATTTTCTGTATACTGAATGCAAGAGTTTGCAAATCAAATAGTAATGAAATTATAAGTTTGTAAGTAAAAATGTTTTAATTAAAAAATATATATTTTAATTGACTTATACCCCAAAGTGCCAATATATATATATATGTTCTTGCTATTTAAAGGATTTATGCTTAGCAGTACTGATTATCTAGCAAATACTTTCTAGATGCAGGGCACAGCTTACTATTTGTATGCACAGCAGTTTACGTTAATCCAGCCATCCATGGTTCTCTATTTAAATGCTATCTACAACACTAGAACATTGTATTACACCCTTCCCTCCCCCATCCCCTCCTCCCCCCACCTCCAAAAAAAAAAGTCACAGCTCTTTATCTGGCAAATGGTAGTGCCAATAGTGATTAGGTATAACACAGTCTGCTTATATTGAGTAGATGAATTTGGAAATGCGAAATCTTAAAGCAGAACTATTATATGTGGATTTAGTTTTTAGTTTTTATTTTATCATTTGAACTCAAAGCATCCCATGTAAATAATTTGAATACAATATGGTATAAATTGACCCATCCATTCATACCAACAGCCAACAGATAAGTAAGGATTAATTAAAATGGCCCCTCAGATCTAAAATGTCCATTATTTATTTTAATCTAATAACCCCCACCCCCCACTGAAACCAGAACCAATTGCAATATAGCACACTGTCTGTGTCGGCCTCCTAGCTAAGTCAAGACCCTATCCCCCAGCTTTGGTCCCTGAGCTACATTCTGGATGGAATGTGCTAGTGTACATCTGCTCGGATGGCATTTCTCTGTAGATCATGGAAAAAAAGATGTTATTCTAAGCAAGATAATAGATACATATCCTGCATTGCACAGGACCAATACCTGGACCACAGTCCAGGGCGGGCTCAGGATGACAGGAGTTAGATTCACTGTCATCTACACATTGCAGCTAGTGGCCAGAAATAGGGAGAGACACACACAATGTCTCGCATACCCCAGCACCTCACACAGAATATTAATTGTGGCCGTCCTCCAAAATATACAGTTCTCTGTTGCTTATCCCACAATTTAGAAGCTGTGTAAGAGGGCTAGGCAGTATTTTTCTTACCCCCTCCACAAATAAAACAAAAATACAATTACTAAATAGCAGAATTAAAAAATATCAGTTGAATTTAAGCAAATGCATAACAAGCCGACCCCAATATATATAGAGTTTTGTTCACATAGGTTTTTGTTTACTGGATCAGTAAATAGAAGTACATATTTGATGCTTATTTGCCATACTGCCACAAAACATTAGTATTAGATATGGCTGTTGATAATTAATTTAGAGCATTATCACACTGGAGATTACATTAAGCAAAACTATGGTGTCATTTCTAAACAAAGAATTAATGTAGGTAATGGTTATTTAACCCCTTAAGGACACATGACATGTGTGACATGTCATGATTCCCTTTTATTCCAGAAGTTTGGTTCTTAATAGGTTAAAGAAAAAAAAAGTGTTTTAAAGAAACAAGGTGCAGCAGTGAGATTTTCATGTAACTTGTAGAGAGTTAAAAAGTAGGTCCACTGCCAAATGTTTACCAGCATCTAGTAACTTTGGTCACTATGTAATGGCAGGGGGAAACTTTTGTAAACATTTTTTAAAGAGGACTTACAGGCTAATGCAAAGGTTCGGCTTCAGAAGACTAGTGATGTAACTAATACAGTTCCGGGGTTGCTTTTGGGACACAGAAGTGGTTTACGTAAAACATTTTTTATTTTGCTATACTCTTTGACTACTATAGCACTCTTCTATTTGGATATTATACACTAACAGGTTTTTTTTTGTTTGTTTTGTTTTTCTGTACCCGATATTAGACTGTAAAGACATGGTTAATGCAGACATAGATTACCTACTAATTGTGGTTTAAAATGGCAAAATGTGAATAAGGAAACTACAAGAGTGAAATGTTGGCTAAAGGCTTTGGCTATATGGCATAATATATTATGCAAAATTGCTATCTATTTGTTCAAATATTGACTAATTGTTAACAGATTAACAAACACTGTTTAGTTGCTGGATAATGCTGTCTGGTATTCTATCTCACTTATTTTTATGTTTCCTGTGTTTTCTTTTTTCCATTTTGGTGAAAATGTGAAAAATGTTTAATACAACAAAGATTAAAAAAAAAAACTATTACAGTTCCACTCTTCAATGACAACTGTCATCACAATTTTTACTTCCCATTTTTTAAAAAAAGTTTATTTTTACAGACTCTACTGTTATCTGACCAACTGCTGCTCAACCAAACTTACCTGGCAGCCAAAGTTTCAATTTAGAGCAATTGCTGTAGAAGGCGAGTTAGTTTAAACAGCAGTTGATCAGGTACAAGTACTGTATGAGTGTCTACTTATCCAATTAGAAAAGTTACATTTTCTTTAAAAAGTCAATATACATAAATTGAAAATATATCCTTAAGTTTCATTAAATGTAAAAACCTTTTAAAAAAACGAGAAGTGAAAATTTTATGACAGTTGCCCTTTAACCGCTAACTAAGTTTGACAACATTAGACTGTAGGCAAGCAGTGAAAAAAGTCAGACCTCGTCTATATAGTAGATAGATGAACCACACACACTATAGACCACTTAAAAAAAACTCCCTTGTGACTGGCAAGAGTATAATTAAGACAAATTGAACATACAACAGTATCAGATTGGCTTAGTGAATACAAAATGTTACAGAAGGCTGAAGAAAAAAAACAAAACATTACATTTACATTCTCTACTCTGTCCATTTCCCAGGTGGTGAGTGGATGGAATTTTCAAATAAACTATACTATAAGACAAACCAACTGCTCCAAACGCCATTTTAAAAATGCCAGCTCAGAAGAATGCAGCTTTGATATAAATGGGGTAAGTGATCTGATCTAAATTCACAAATTGGACGTGATCTGTGATTTTTTTTTTATTATAGTGGTTATGGTACGGTTCGTCCTATTTTTATCAAACTATCTACAAGAGGTCTAAAAAAAATCAAAGGATTTCCTGGCGCACAAAGCTCAGCCCCTAAACCTGGGAAGTACTATTTCACATTTCTCATTTTACATCCAAAATACTGGTACTAAGTGAAACTCAGTTCTGGAATTCTGCCGAATTCTACCAAATTCTGCTGATAGCAGCATTTGATGGGATTAGCATGAAGTTTTCCCACAAATGCCTGTTTTCAATTCATTGCTGTTCTATAAGAAGCACTGGATTGGACGGGATTGTGAAATATGTCAGCAGTGATACTGACATCTTCAAAAGATGAGTAGGCAGCTGCAGAGGAGTAGTCTTTATTTTACTTAATTTTTTAAGAGCAAAGTGGGGTGGACAAAGGAGGTGGACAGATGGGAAGTTAGAGTCCCAAAACAACAATGTTCATTATATAGTAAAGGCCGCACAATTTAAAGCTATAGAATATTTTCCAAAGATGGTAAGTCAGCTTTTTTGTGTTTTTATTAAGCAATCCGGTAAATGTTCAAGTCAAGTACATTGGACTCTTCAAGGACAATTTGATATCACTGAAATGACTTGTACCTCCGATTCAGGTAAGAGATCATTTGGGGGGGTTAATATTAAATATACATTTAAAGGCAGAACAGACCACTTTTATTTTTTAATTACATAATATGGCAAAATCGTGAAATTTCAGACATTGTATACAAATAAATTACCAGATTTTACTATATACATGACGTAAAGTCATGATTTTATTAACGACACAGAGGCGAGTATTATGCTGCACTCTTTTTTTATTTCCCTCAGCAGCAAAGAAAACTTTAACAATGAAATCAACACAGGAAACAGTCAGTAACATATATCTTCCATGGCAACCAACAGCCAATCAGGTTCCACTCTCCAGCATAATAGGCGGTATTTCCTGAACTATTTCCTCTTTCTAGCGATCCCGAACATGTACAACTATCCAACTGAAAAAGGAACTTCAATAAGGGGATAATGCAAACAGCAAAAGGGTTTCCGAGTCAAGCTGTAAGAAAGAGTAGAATATGGTAATATCCAAGTATAAAACTGGAGTCATGCATAAAATAACATTGTGTAAATGAATAGGCAATATCTGATTTAAAATTGTATTTAGTCAACATATTGTTGGAGATGGATTTAGACATGAGAGATTCAAACCTAAATCACCTTAACATTGAACAAGCCCAAATCAAAGGAACTTACTGTATGTAACTTACCCAGTTTACACCACCATCCAGGGAAGGGTGGGAGGGATAATGCTCGCCTCCGTGTCGTCAATAAAATCATGTAAATAGTAAAATCTGGTAATTTTAATAAGACACAGAGGCTTTTATTATGCTAGTTTAAAGCTGTGAAATAACCGTTACAGCAAAATGTTTAATCGGCTTAAAATAAAAATCTCGAAATGTAGATTCCGATGTCCAATCGGCAGCTTGTAAAATATCGTCTAGTCGGCATCCTACCGCAGAAGCTTTAGAGGCCATAGCTCCTCGTACAGAAGTATCAATGCCGGAAGTATGGAGAGAATACGGAAGTATCAATGCCGGCCAATGTCATAATCTATTTGACTCATCTGGCCAGAGAAGGAGAGGATACTGAAATGTGTGGTTTGCGGAAGGATATAAATAATTGAGGTATCATAGGATTTCAGAGCGTATTCCCGTAGACATGCCACTTGGCAAAGGAGAGGCTTCTCCGGAAATGCCGGGTAGAGTATGGACTTAGAAGAGGTCTTAGTCCTTCTAGAGATAAAAGGACGCCTTCCAGTGTAAATGAACGAGCGTCTGTGTCCAGAGCTCGTACATTAGAGACTCTTTTGCATTAGATGAGGCAGAAAAGCATGACTAATTTTGCCGACAGTTGTTTGAGGGATAACCAAGCATTCTCCGGCTCCATGTAGTAGACGATAGACAAAGGGATGTCGTCCGATGGGGGCACCATCGATACCGTGATGTCCAGCGGAAAGCGACGAACGGTAAAGGTTAACCTGCGGTACACTTTAACTGCTTCAAAAAGGGAAGTCAAAAAATGCAAGATGGATGTCAAAGGAGCCAATAAGGGATCCAGATTTCTTCCCAAGCACCAGCCATTCCATGCATTCCAAGCAGATTTATAAGCTTGTCTCGAGCCGGATGCCCAATGCATTCTTGAGAAGTCTGAGAGTTGATTGCGGAACTCCCTCGATTGACAAAGGTCCCCTGAACTCAGCCAAGCCGTAAGTCGAAAGAGACCCTGGAGGATTAATGGGTGAAATTGTCCGCCCGGATCCTGGAGGAGAGAATCGTATGATGTGAGAAGGCGGGAGAAGTCTATCGCCATTTCAAAAAGATGAGGAAACTATGGTTGTGACAACCATAGGGGGATCACAAGTACCAACGTGCTCTGTTGGCAACGCAGTTGCAGAAGGCAACAGGGAATCAGTGCAAATGGGGGGAATGCATAATTTGTCTCCGTGGCCCAATCTTGAAAGAAGGCGTTCGTTGCTAGAGCCATGGCGAGATAGGCTGGTATGGCAAAGGATCTGGCCAGAATTTCCAAGCAATTGATATGCAGTGTCGCTTCCAGGTCCAACCATCTGCCTCCTGTGGAGGTATCTCCACAACGCGCACGCGAACCTTGCAAACTTGCGTTCAATTCTATGATCAGGTCTGGGGTTGTTCCGAAGATAGCGCATCCATTCCACGCTTCCATGTGGAGAAGCAACCAATGAAGCTCATCTTTCGCCTCTTTGTCTAGTGTTGCCATGTCTTCGTAGGATGCCCCGCCTCTGAGGTAAGAGGCTTGTAACCGTTGAAGAGCTCGGTAGTGGAGCAGGCCTGGGAATATGGCTTGGATGGAAGCTGCCAGAAGTCCAATGACTCGTGCCAAGTGTTTGAGGGAGAGCTGGGGAACAGCCAATGTGTCTGATTTATTTTTTGATATTTAGCAATTTTGATGCTGGAAGTTGTAATGTCTGTGAGGTTGAATCGATCACTAACCCCAGGAATTCGATATGTTGAGCTGGTGTCAACATTGATTTTTCCCAATTGATAAGGAAACCCAGGTTTTGTAGTAATGCCAGAGTCCACATGGAGAAGGTCGGCAGACTGGGATAGAAGGAGGATATAGCCCGTTGTATGGTTTGGGATCTCTGCGATGGCTTGTTTGCGCATCAATTTGTGAATTTCCTTGGAATCAAGGAGAGTATCGTGTTGAGAAAAAACAATCTTTCTGGGAGGGGAGATTTGGATCAGGTGCAACACAAAATCTATCCAATAACCGGTTACAGCTTGAAGGACCCAAGCATCTGACGTCAGATTCAACAACATGAGAAAAATGTATGAGTCTGCCCCCCACAACCCGAAGGGAAGAAAGGAGAGAGTGGACACTTACCATAAGGTCGTCGTCCAGAAGGAGCTCCTCGGATGCCCCTAGCGACCCAGGGTCTGCCACATTGTGGAAAGAACACTGGTGCTGTCCTTTGCTCCTGAAAGCCAGCTCGTCCCGAATAAGGACCTCGGTTCTGCCTATACGAACCTCTCTGTATATGGCCAGACAGACGGCTCCTTCCTCTCCCGGCAAAAATCTTTTGGTGAAAGATTTTGCGCATGTTGCTTTGGGCTTTATCTAAAGCCATGAAGGTGTGCACAAAAGACCACAACTCTTTCACAAAAGAGTCCCCAAATAACAGCTCTTTAGCCTGGGCACCTGGCTCATTAATAGCTAGATTAAACAGCTTTGGCACAATTTTTCAGCAAGATGGACTTGCGGCGCTCGATAGCCAGCGCTGAGTTTACGTTGCCCACTATGCAAATTATTATTTGGATCCAAGCACGGATTAAATCCCGATCCAGATCCTGATTGTCTTCGACCGCATCAGAGATTTTTGCCGCAGGGCCCAAAGTGTCCAAGACCTTGTCTTGACAGTTAGTTAAAACAAAATCTAGACCCTTTCTAGGATTCCACCCAGTTTTCCCTAGAAATTGGACCATTTTGGGTTCAACCATGGGTGTTTTACAAGTGTCATCTGGGACAGTGGAATGGGGGCATTCTGCCCGTAATTTATTCAGAGTAGCTTTATCCAAAGGCTTACGAACACTGGAAGTGATATATTGGTCAGAAGGACACCATTCCACTGAACTTGGATGTCTAAGCTCATCTGGGTCAAAAAGGGGTAAACCCCAAGGATCCAGGATTTTAGAATCGTCACCAGACCCTGACAGACTTACCTGGCCCCCTGACATCACAGCAGGGAAAGTGCTGAGGGAGGAGCCGGATGCCTCTCTAATCGCACCGTCTGAGTCTGATTCGGACTGACCATCTGAGACATCCCCTTTGGACTCATCCATTTCCTCCTCAATGTCGCTGAGCTCTGACTCAGACAAATCGAGCTGGGCTCTTGCCCGCTTCCATAATCTAGCCGAATTTACCTGACTAGTGGCTCTTTTGCACTGTGGTGGTTGCGCACTATCTGTGACAGCAGGCAGTCAGTCAATACATTTTTGGAGGAATGTTTGGTCTTGGCCGGTGTCAGAGTAGATGCAGTTGACATACTCGTGTGCTGCGCAGACTGTTGGGCTGGGTAATAGTATGCGACAGAGATGTTGACACAGCGTCAATAGCAGATACCATAGCCTGCGTAATGGACCTAGAGACTGAAGCGTCGAAGAGCGCCTGCATGTCCGCAGATGCAGATAAATCAGGGGACAGAGTCCCTTCCCCCAGGCAAAGTTAAATCCCTGTCAGACTGCAAAATCAAGGCATTTAAGTTAAAAAACTAAGCAGTAAAATAACCTGAATATAGGGTTGAGTAACCCAGAAAGGGAGAAAAAGCTGAAAATAAACAAAGTCAAATTCACAATCTGAAATAAGCGCAAAGAGAGTAAAAGAGCCTTCCATTTGCCAAAACTACTAAACCCCAACAAGGTGAAACAGGAAGGGGCAAGACTATAGGGAAAAAGCGCGCAAAGTTTTGTCGAAGGGCGAAATTCTGTGAAAAGACCGCTCGTTCGTATGAAAAGTCTATCACACTCCTGTGAAGTGAACGAACGGCAGAAAGAAATTAACTGCGCGCCTGTGCAGACTTGTGTGAATGAACTGTTCATGCGAAACACATGAACGTTGAAAAGTACCGTACGTGGGTTCGCAAGGAAACAAAAAAGTTATAGAAAACCAACGAATGGCTAAAGTACCGAATGGTATGCATGCCCGAACACTAGAACTGAAATAAACTTTAAAAATGAAAAGAAAAAGGACGCGAATAACACCACAAACCCAGTAAAATAACCATAGGTAGAAAAGGTAGAGCATTAAACCGTAGACAATAATCCTCCCGGTACCCCTAAAATGGACTAAATAGAGGGGGGAAAAGTACCATATAAATGTAGTTATACCAAATAATAAGCATAACATATATTTTTAAAAAAAGTACTATAACCAACTATAAGTATATATACATATATATATATATATATAACGGAAGATTCAAAGATAGCACTCCAGGGACTTGATAAAATGTAACTTTTATTTTACTCACTAAAACATCAAAGGTGTCAACGTTTCAGCTTGATCCCCTCAAGCTTTCGTCAGGACATACTGTGCAGACAAATAAACCCACATATATACCATACAGATAACGATAACTCACCACACTTGTGAAGCCTCTGACTCCATGGTCATCACCATGGTGACATATATCAACAATAATAAAAGTGCAACCATACACATAGATCGTGCAATTAAAAAATATTCAATTAGACTATTTTACGCTAGGGGAATCAATTACTTAAACATTAGTCACACTGGCAGCATTGAATAGTAACTACTGCAATGAATATCCTTCATAATGTATAAACTGGACTCATAGAAAGCAGGGCTGAAAACCAACAGGAATACTAGAGACTCTGAGAAAGTTCAGACAAAACTAATCGAAAAACATATTTAAACATCATTATAAGGGCATATGTCCCACTGGAATTCACTCCACAGAAGATTGCTAGGATAGGGGTAGATCGCCTAACTGATTCCAAAATAGACTTCACAATTAAACTCACTGGAGATTGGCCAGTTACTAGATAATAATAACTACTAATGATCTCAAAATTGATCACAATGGCCACATAGAACGGTAACTGATGCACTATATTCGATTTCTTAGTATATACAACGGACTCCAACAAAGCCAATACGAGATAACAAGATAATCTAACAAAAGGGTGACACACCAATGCATGAGCACCTGTATCACCAGAGTTAACAAAATCAAAGTTGTTTAAGATAGGGGTGGATCACCTAAGTGGTTCCAAATAGACTACCCAATTAAACTAATACTGACTAGTGTAGTTACTAGAAATAAACTAGATACTCCTTATATGAAATACTAAACAGAGCTGCAACTGTCTCATATAGTAAAAACCCATACATTTCAAACCTCTGTATCATCATCATAATGAGTTACAATTCTGAGGCACATGGAAACTATTAAGATTTTTCAAAGTAATGAAGGTCCTGTGCCAGTGCCACCATGGACAAAAGGGAGGATTGCCTATCCCCCAGGGTGGGCATCCACATCCCGCCCCATATTCGTGACATATTCCAGGATCAACATAGTTATGAGAGAAAACATGGTTATGAGAGAAACATAGGTATGTATGCCTATCCCACAGGGTGGGCATCACATACCCCATCTCCAAAAAAGATTAATTGGATAGCACAGAAAATGAAAAATTATAAAAATGCAGTCAAGGTATATTTCTCATTCAGACCCTCAGGGTATACTGTTCTCAGAGTTCTGATCCAATATAGTTCACGTTGTAGTAACATTTTCTTGCGGTCCCCTCCCCTCCTGGGTGGAGGTACATGGTCGATTGCCATGAGTTTCAGAGTCGGTAGAGTGTGGCCTCTCTCCAAGAAATGTTTGGCCACCGGTAAGTCTGATTTCTGATCCCTATACGCCACTCGTATGTTGGATCTATGATTGCGAATACGTTCGCGCAAGGGCAGGTCCGTCTTGCCAATATAAGTAAGTCCACAGGGACAAGTAAGCCTGTATATTACATAATCAGTGGTGCAGGTTAGCCGATGCCTAATGATGTACTTTTTTCCTGTATGAGGATGAGCAAAGAATTTTCCCGATAACATGTGTCCGCAAGTGACACAACCTAAGCACTTATAACAGCCCAGATTTATAGAGCCTTGTTTCTGCTCGTAACAGTGTATAGGATCTGTCTTAACTAACAAGTCTTTCAGATTTCGATTTCTCCTATAACACATCATAGGTGATTGGCGAAATGGTTCTGGTAAAGAAGTGTCGTTCCTCAAAATTCTCCAATTTCTATCAATCATCCGTTTGAATTTTGGAGATGCTGTAGTGTAAGTGGTTGGAAAAACCAGTCTCCTTGTTGATACAGTGTTTGACTCGACTTGTGTTGAGTAGCACCTATCTAAGGCTTTATGGAGTGTCTGTTCACTGTAACCCCGTTGGTGAAACTTATCCCACATTAGTTTCAATTGTTCCTCCGCTTTACTGGGATCTGAGTTGTTCCTCATCACCCTCAAAAATTGTGAATATGGTAAGGATTGTTTGAGGGCATTGGGATGGAAACTATTCGCCTGAAGTAAAGTGTTGCGGTCCGTAGTCTTGGAGTAGAGTGTATATGCCAACTTGGTACCTTCTCTAATGATCCGTACATCCAGAAAATCCACTGAAAGCGGGTCTGCTGTCATAGTGAGTTCTACATTCGGTGTACAAGAATTGATATATTGGACCATAGATTCTGCAGTGCTGTTGTCTCCCTTGATGATCATAAAAATGTCATCGATGTAGCGACCGTATAGTAAAATAATATCTTTAAATGGCTCCAATATATATTGAGTTTCAAATTCAAACATGAATCCATTCGCATACATTGGAGCCATGGCCGCTCCCATAGATGTTCCTGCTGACTGCCTGAACCAATCAAATTCAAAACGAAAATAGTTCTGAGTCAGAACCAATTCCAGAATTTGCATAACGTATTCGATTGGGGGGCCCCTGTATTTGTCTGAAGATGAAAGAATCCGTTCCATGGCTTGGACTCCCCCTGAGTGGGGTATGATAGTGTATAAGCTCTTCACATCACACGTAACTAGTGATGTCAGCCCAACTGGTAAGGAAATCTTGGAAATCATATCAATGAAACTTGGAGTATCCTTGATGTATGTTGAAAGGTTTTGAATCGTTTCCTTAAATAGGAAATCCAGCCATTTAGCCAGTGGTTCTAGGATGCCTCCCACCGCCGACACAATTGGTCTCCCAGGAGGGTCCTGAAGGTTCTTATGCACCTTGGGGAGTGTATAGATTACTGGGGTCCTCGGGTTTGGTTGATGTAAAAATTCCCAGAGGTCCTGATCGATAAAATTCTGTTCCAGACCCTTCAGTAGAATGGCGTCAATTAAAAGTTTCACTTGAAGCGTAGGATCGCCTTTCAATTTCAGATAAGTCTGGGAATCAGATAATTGTTGGATAATTTCCAATCTATATTTAGCATAGTCTTGAATAACGATTCCCCCGCCCTTGTCTGCTGATCTAATAACAATGTCTTTGTCCATAGCCAAAGACTTAATGATCTGTCGATCCATTTTGGAACAATTTGAATGGTAGGAATGAGTAACTTTTAGATGGTCCGTTGTTTCCTTTTGTACAGACCTTAAAAAACTTTTTATAGAGGCTTGATTCGGCAGGGGATCAAAGGTACTTTTCCTCTTAAACCTTATTTCATCAGAGGGAGTGGTTTGGTTTTTAAAGAAATCCTTAAGTCGCAACGATCTCCCAAACTTATACAATTCAACTTCCCAGTCTAGTGGGTTAGGTTTGGCAGTGGGGACAAAAGACAAGCCCTTACTCAGCAAAGTAATTTCAGCCACTGTCAATACTCTGGATGATAAATTGAAGATAGGTATTACCTCCTCTGTCGTGGTGGTCTCCCTCTTGCCCCAGAAGGTGCGTCCCTTCTGACCTCGTCTGGTGATTGTCCTCCTTCTGACGTAATACCTTTGCTCTGATGTCTGGTTTGTATCCCCTGACTGGCAGGGTTTGGAACCTCTAAAAAAGATTGTGCTTGAAAGTTATTGGCCCCCCTATCCCAACTGCTGCGATCAGATTCCGAGCTGGAGTTTCCTGAAGTTTGATCAATAGTATAATGTCTAGGTTTGCGAATAGGTCTTCTTTTCCTCGCAAATCTAGGTAGATCACTGGTGCCGCTAAGCCACCTATAAACTCTGTGCTCCTTGTAATCTGCTGCCACTTTATCTTGCTTATCCTTTTTGAATCTAATAAGATCCGTCTTATAACTCTTTACATTATTTTCCAATTTTAGCAATGTAGAGGTAGCTTCTGAACTTGCCAGCAATAATGCCTGTCTTGTTTCCAATTCAGTAATCCTCCTTCTGATTTGAATCAGATCTTCCTTCACATCCTCAATGATCACTAGCATCAAGTCCAATGAACATTTGTTTAGGACTGAAATCCACTTTTTACAGACAGCTGGTTTCAATCTACCAATCGTGGGTACATTACTAACCCTGAAGCCTCTCGGAATCTGAAGTTTCCGGTGGTAATCAGATAAAAATAAACCGTGAAGGTCCAAATCTGTTTCTCTCTTTTTTAATTTCAACAATTCAAAATAAATATCACGTAGTGAAGTGGTGTTAGGAAGATCCGAAGTGGTAGTGTCCCATCTAATCCTGTCTGCATCAGAGTCACTATATTGCCAGATTTCTGCTTGCTCAGCGCATCCACCAGCTAGCGTAAAAAAATTATCATCCATGGATACATGGATCTATGTGTATGGTTGCACTTTTATTATTGTTGATATATGTCACCATGGTGATGACCATGGAGTCAGAGGCTTCACAAGTGTGGTGAGTTATCGTTATCTGTATGGTATATATGTGGGTTTATTTGTCTGCACAGTATGTCCTGACGAAAGCTTGAGGGGATCAAGCTGAAACGTTGACACCTTTGATGTTTTAGTGAGTAAAATAAAAGTTACATTTTATCAAGTCCCTGGAGTGCTATCTTTGAATCTTCCGTTGTATTTTGGCTGACAAGCACCGGGCATTGGACTACGGATCAGGTGGAGTGCAAGATTATTTGGTTTTTTTATATATATATATATATATATTTATATATAAATATCATTATATAAATATATAAGATTAAGAAACCATGGGATCAGTGTACTTAACTGAAGGAGCAGCAAAGAAAGAGGAAATAGTTCATGGAATACCGCCTATTATGCTGGAGAGTGGAACCTGATTGGCTGTTGGTTGCCATGGAAGATATTTGTTACTGACTGTTTCCTGTGTTGATTTCATTGTTAAAGTTTTCTTTGCTGCTGAGGAAATAGGAGCCTCCGTGTCTTAATAAAATTGTAATTAACCAATTTGGCTGTTTTATTCTACATTGCTCATTAGTTAGTTCTTGAGTCACCAATTATTGTTCAGTGAACAACCCACATTGAGAAGTTTTTCATAACTGCTTCAAATGCAACATATGATTATCTCTTTATAGGAGTCTGCCTAAACTGTCCTAATGCTATTGAAAATAATGATCCAGAGCTATTGAATTTGTTAATGCAATTTATTGATGAATATAATGTCAACAATAGCCATCCTGCTCTTTACAAGATCTCTAAAGTTGTAACTGCAACAGAAGAGGTTAGTATGCAATACCTGAACACTAACCATTAACCCCCTACACTAGGTTAATAATTGCCCACTTAACATATTAATCCTAAACCCAGGGGTGTGCAAAGAGCATGTGGCACCTGGGCGGATCCTTTATTTGGCACCACAGCACCCCCACCACCCCCTCCCCACACCCCACCCACTTTAAAATGTAACACGTTTTTAATGTTTTAAATGTATATAGCACTGAGCAGTGTTTGTGTGTTTGAATGTAAGCATGTTTTTGTATGTAGTATGTGTGAGTGAATGTAGGGGTGTGTTTGCATGTAGTGTTGGCCTTTCGATGCAGACATGGATTTGTGTGTAGTGTAGTTTTTTAATACAGTGATGTGTTTATAAATAACAGTGCCGTTTTAATACAGAGATGTGTTTGTATGTAGCATTGGCATATGAATGCAGGGATGTATTTGTGTGAAGTGTTGGCGAGATGTTGAGATGTTTGCACGTATACACATACACACACATATACTGACACACATGCAGATACATAGACACTGATGCACACTGACAGACACACATGCAGATTCACAGACATACAGCTATACACACTGACACGCTACAAATACACACACTCACACATACAGATACACAGACACATAGCTACACACATGCAGATACATAGACACACACTCACATACAAATACAGACCCACACCGACACAGATGTAGCTACACAGGCATTGACAAACATTGTGTGTCTGTGTGTGTGTGTTGTGAAGGCAGAGTGTGTAGTGTATGCAGTGTCTGTGTAGTGCATGTAGTGTGTGTGTTTGTTGTGTGGGATAAGGGCTGAGGGTGTGAGCAGTTTATTTTGATTGGGTTTATTCCTCCCTCCCTGCATCTTATCTGTGTTGATTCCCTGGTGGTCCAGTGGCCCAGCATGTTTGTACAATGAAGAGGGGGCTCAACTGGGGTGGACTCCCAACCCCCTTAATAAGCAACTTCCAAACCTAAAAAGTTTTGTTATACTTTGTATATAAATGATAGATGTAATAGTAACATAGTTACTTGTTTTAGAGATAAATACCCTTGTATATGATTTCGATATATAAGAATTATTTGAAGCAGCAAAGTATTTACCGCATTTGTTCACAATGATATGTAAAGTTACATTCTCTTAAAATTTTCAAAATACTCTTTAATTCAAAAACTCCCAATTTATTTAGAATAGTTGATAATTGGAAACATGACACAGTGCTAACAATACAGATATCTTACCCATAATATTATATAGTTAGTAAGAGTCACACATTGTGTGTGCTCTGTGCCAAAAAGCCCAAATTGAGGAAAGTAGACTAAAATACTCCCTTCCCTAAAGCCCCAGGGACGGGGGACTGCCACGGCGGCAACACCCTACAGGTCAAACGACCAAGATCGGTGGCTTTTTCTCAGGGATTGACTGGAGGCCCACAAGAGGCAAGCACAGACAGCACAAGGGAGGTGGCCAACCCCTTAGCTGACTAGAGCACCCTCATCCAACGGTCTTCCACACATACTTTCCTCTCCCCCCGCCTTTGAGGGATATCCCGGCAAACACAGCCAGTGGAGCAGATACTGAGAACTGACGCGGTCTCACCTGCACGATCATCATGGCGGACGCCACGTGTAACTCTGCACCCAACTCCTCGCGGCTATCTCTCGCTGAACGGCTGGACTCCCTGTTCGCGGACTTTTGGTCCAGGCTCACTTACCACAGGGGCACCAAGGAGGAGGCTCCATCAGTGACACCCACACAAGACACCATGCTGCGACCTGCAGCTCCCAAAAGGAACTGGACACGCATGGTGGGAAGGAGGAGGAGGACGGCCAGACGAAAACTACAAAGCCGGCACATTGGACCAGCGATGTACTGTCCTCTCCCCAAGCAGCAACCCAGCACCGGGACTAACCCCCCCAAGCCTCTCTCCCTTTTGGGAGATAACCACCCACCAAGCACGAAGATGATATACCGGGGGACCCCAGAGCTTTCAAAGCACGCAGCCATGGGAATGTTGTAACAGGCACTCGGGAATGCGGTGAGAACTGGGACTGGGGGGGCGCTGAAACTAAAGCCTGGGCAGGTGAGGCAGCGATCAGGAGAACTGGTACACCAGACACCCTCTACACAGGCAACATTGCTTGGCGGGAATAGGCCGAGCACTATACCAGCAGTGAGATCTGGACTCTATTTTCTTTCCATAACCCAGGCCTGCTTGGACTGGACGTTTTCCGCTAATGTTACCTATAATTTATGCTTGCTTTAGGTGACAAACAGGGGATCTCTTGTCACACCACACTATTTCCATGTTTAATAGCATGCTCCCTAACTCTATACAACACGCAGACTCTCCTATGCCTCACACACTCATTCCACTGTTCAAATATATATAACCAAACCATAACGCCTCTCACAACCCTGCCTGTAGCGCTTAGAGTTTAGTGTTGAACCCCAGATCACCAGATCTTGGTGACTAGTACTCTCTAAAGCAACCAGGTGTAAAGGACATATATATAGCCAAGCGTGAGTCTCCATATACTAAAAACCCTTGCATGTCTCCTGGCTAAACAATCCAATATCCTTTGTTAAACCAATCGCATGTTTACCCTAACGTCACCCGGCAACACACATCTAACCTACTATCCCTACCTGACAACGCTAGTATACCGCGCTTCTTGATGTGTTAGTTCAGCCTGTATACGATCCAACTACAATCGTTTGTTTACCATCATAGTTCTTTCCTTAACATAATCTCTTACTACCTAGCCTGCTTGTTTAACCCCTTAAGGACCAAACTTCTGGAATAAAAGGGAATTATGACATGTCACACATGTCATGTGTCCTTAAGGGGTTAAAAATAACATAACATTGTGCTGACTATCTGCATGCCATGCCAACTGCTGTTAACACGCTTGCTATCGCTGTTGTGGCAATGCAAGATTATATGTTATGTATATTCGTATGCACAGGAAAAATAAAGAATTTAAAAATATATATATATAAATAATTGAGAATACAATATAAAATAGGGATTGTCTTGGAAACAATAAGGTTTTGTCTTTTTAAATAGTTTATTAAATAAAAATATAATTAGAGACATATAAAACCTTAATAATCCATTACAATAATGTATAGCAGAATTTATAAGATTAAAGTATATGCTTGCAATGTCAGAAAAATAGAATAATATACCCTCCTGAACATGTCAACTTCTCAGTCATGATAAAATGGAGCACCGTCTCTGTCTCCAAAATCTCTACCCTGTGTCCTAATAATAATAATAAGTACACATATTTATACCTTAGATGTTCAATTAGGTCATTTTAGGACCTTCTTAACTTGATAAAGATACAAGGCCATAACTTGGTAATTTCACATTGGAACATCTTAACTATGTTTAGACAAAAACATAAGGATACACATGATGTGGGCTATTCCATGACTTGGGGAATTACACTAACCTAGGACAAAATGGCGTCCTAAAGTCTGAACACCATTTTATGAAAAACAATATATTCCATTTTTAACAACTTGACAGTTTGCAAAATCTCTTAAAGACAACGTACACAGTTTAAGAAATACTACTTTTTATTCTAAAACGTGTAATATTTGCATATGCCCATAACACCCTCTACATTAAACTGTGAGCATCGTAGAGCATTTCTTCTTTAAATTAGTAAACCAAAGTTCTCCCAACAGTCTTTAAGTTTTTATGCTCCCAATGTCTTTGATCATTGTTGTAACGGTAAAACATCCTTAGCGTGATCTTTGCATGTAAAAGATGGTTGGTTAAAAATGAGCAAAGCTTTTTTTCAGGGAAAGAATAAAAAAGAACATCAAGTTCCAGAGTAATATATGCTTGGATGGATCCTGATAGTAATTGTAATCCAAATTGTAGTTGTAATTGTAATCCAAAGTCCAAAGTAGTAATTGTAATCCAAAGTCTTCAAAGGCCTGTAGAAGTTTACATTCCTTAGATACATTGCTGGAGGTTGTGTTTGTAGAATACCCGGGTATTTGTTGTAGAGTATTGGTTGTAGAGTCCAGTTATCCAAGTATTTGGCTAGAATTGGTTGCAAATATTCTATCAGCAGCATCTGTTATCACCGTGGTGATGGTGATGGTATTGGTTGTTGCCATGACATTTGTGTTTGCTTGTTGTTTTGTTTAGTTTTTTTCCATGAAACATTTTTACACAGTTTATGATATGTATAGATTGGATACACTCCGATATTCTTTCACGGAATGAATTAATTGATAGCATTTCCAAGACATTGTCTTAACAGGGGCGTATTAGCCGCGAGGCTAACAAGGCATTTGCCTTGGGCGGCATTTTCCAGGGGGCGGCAAAAAACGCCGCCCCCAAATGCCCAGGGCAAATGCCTTGTTAGCCCTGCGGCTAACTGACAAGCCCTCTGGGCGGGCGATCTGCTGGGCGGCGCTGGCTGGCGGCTGGCGAGGCCTAGGGCAGCACAAAACCAGGATGCACCACTGTGTCTTAAGTGACATGGATCCCACTATAGTACATGTTATGTTGATTCAGCAATCAAAGTGGTATCTCAAGAACATCTCTTTTTTCTGGTATTGGAATCTTCATAACACCTCTACCACTCACTGATAGACAAATAACTACATCGGGTTATGTTTTCCTATAGATGTTAACAGGTTAAATCTATGGAAAATCTTTACATTTGTTATACTTTGTATCTAGTGTATCTAGTGTTTTGTTTTAGAGATAAACACCCTTGTATATATTCTTGATATATAAGAATTCATTGAAGCAGCAAAGTATTTACCACATTTGTTCACAATGATATGTAAAGTTACATTCTCTTTAAATTTTCAAAATACTCTTTAATTCAAAAACTCTCAATCTATTTAGAATAGTTGATAATTGGAAACATGACATTATTCATCTTTCTTTGTCATGTTAGGGAGAAGACAGAAGACTTTTTGCCCAAGTTACACAGTTTAAGAAATGAAACTTTTCATTCTAAAACTTGTAATATATGCATATGTCATAACTTTGGCAGACTCCCAACCCCCTTAATACGCCACTGCCAAACCTAAAGAGTCAATATAATATGTATACATATAAATGATATATAATGTCAAAGTGTGCATTAGGGGAAAGTAATGCAAGCTTGGGGCCCTGTAGACATTTATAAACAACTCAGCCTTTGACCTTGTGGTTCATTTTGGTGTCTCAAGAACCCCTCGATGTCATTATTTTCCAACAATATACAGTTCACTGTATATATATATATATATATATATATATATATATATATATATATATAAAGTAAAAAAAAAAATATATATATATATATATATATATATATAAAAATATCTTTATTTAAAAAAAATATATCTTTTTTTATTTATATATATATGTACAGGTGATACTCAAAAAACTAGAATATTGTGCAAAAGTTCATTTATTTCAGTAATGCAACGTAAAAGGGGAAACTAATGAGATAGACGCATTACATGCAAAGCAAGATAGTTCAAGCCGTGATTTCTCATAACAGAAAATTGGCATGTGCGTATGTATTCACCCCCTTTGTTATGAAGCCCATAAAAAGCTCTGGTGAAACCAATTATCTTCAGAAGTCACATAATTAGTGAAATGGTGTACACCTGTGTGCAATCTAAGTGTCACATGATCTGTCATTACATATACACACATTTTTTGAAAAGCCCCAGAGGCTACAACACCTAAGCAAGAGGCAGCACTAACCAAACACTGCCATGAAGACCAAGGAACTCTGCAAACAAGTAAGGGACAATGTTGTTGAGAAGTACATGTTCGGGTTAGGTTATAAGAAAATATCCAAATCTTTGATGATCCCCAGGAGAACCATCAAATCTATCATAACCAAATGGAAAGAACATGGCACAACAGCAAACCTGCCAAGAGACGACCGCCCACCAAAACTCACGGACTGGGAAAGAGGGCATTAATCAGAGAGGCAGCACAGAGACCTAAGGTAACCCTGGAGGAGTTGCAGAGTAACACAGCAGAGACTGGAGTATCTGTACATAGGACGATAATAAGCCGTACGCTCCATAGAGTTGGGCTTTATGAGTGGCCAGAAGAAAGCCATTACTTTCAGCAAAAAACAAAATGGCACGTTTTGAGTTTGCGAAAAGGTATGTGGGAGACTCCCAAAATGTATGGAAGAAGGTGCTCTGGTCTGATGAGACTAAAATTGAACTTTTCGGCCATCAAAGAAAACTCAATGTCTGGCGCAAACCCAACACATCACATCACGCAAAGAACACCATCCCCACAGTGAAACATGGTGGTGGCAGCATCATGCTGTGGGGATGTTTTTCAGCAGCCGGGACTGGGAAACTGGTCAGAGTTGAGGGAGATGGATGGTGCTAAATACAGGGATATTCTTGAGCAAAACCTGTACCACTCTGTGCGTGATTTGAGGCTAGGATGGAGGTTCACCTTCCAACAGGACAATGACCCCAAACACACTGCTAAAGCAACACTTGAGTGGCTTAAGGGGAAACATGCAAATGTGTTGGAATGGCCTAGTCAAAGCCCAGACCTCAATTCAATAGAAAATCTGTGGTCAGACTTAACGATTGCTGTTCACAAGCGCAAACCATCCAACTTGGAGCTGGAGCAGTTTTGCAAGGAGGAATGGGCATGCTTGCTTCACAATAAAAAAAAAAAAAAAAAAAAATCTTCAAAGTTGTGGGCATGTTCTGTAAATTAAATGATGCAAATCCTCAAACAATCCACGTTGTGAGGCAACAAAATATGAAAAATGCCAAGGGGGGAGGGGGCGGGTGAATACTTTTGCAAGGCACTGTACTTGTCTGTTACTCTTTGCACACCAAAAATAAAGAATATAAAATTAAAAATTAAAAGGAAATAAGGTGACTAGTGTCTCCTTTACATAGTTACATAGTTACATAGTTAGATAGCTGAAAAGAGACTTGCGTCCATCAAGTTCAGCCTTCCTCACACCTGTTTTTTGCAGTTGATCCAAAAGGCCAAAAAAAAAACAAAAAAAAAACCCCAGTTTGAAGCACAATTTTGCAACAAGCTAGGACAAAAAATTCCTTCTTGACCCCAGAATGGCAGTCAGATTTATCCTTGAATCAAGCAGTTATTACCCTACATTGAAAGATTATATCCTTGAATATTCTGTCTTTGCAAGTATGCATCTAGTAGCTGTTTGAACATCTGTATGGACTCTGATAAAACCACTTCTTCAGGCAGAGAATTCCACATCCTGATTGTTCTTACAGTAAAAAAACCTTTCCTTTGCCTTAGACGAAATCTTCTTTCTTCCAGTCTAAACGCATGGCCTCGTGTCCTATGTAAAGTCCGGTTTGTGAATAGATTTCCACACAATGGTTTGTATTGGCCCCGAATATATTTGTATAATGTTATCATATCCCCTCTCAGGCGACGTTTTTCTAAACTAAATAGGTTTAAATTTGTTAACCTTTCTTCATAGCTGATATGTTCCATTCCTTTTATTAATTTTGTAGCCCGCCTCTGCACTTTTTCTAGTGCCATGATATCCTTCTTTAGAACAGGTGCCCAAAATTGCACAGCATATTCAATATGTGGTCTTACCAGTGATTTATAGAGAGGCAAAATGATATTCTCGTCCCGAGAATGAATGCCCTTTTCATGCATGACAATACCTTACTGGCCTTGGCCACTGCTGATTGACATTGCACATTGTTGCATAGTTTGTTGTCTATAACAATTCCCAAGTCCTTTTCGTGTGTTGTTATCCCTAATTCACTTCCATTAAGGGTATACGTTGCTTGTGTATTCTTTACGCCGAAGTGCATAACTTTGCATTTTTCAACATTAAATTTCATCTGCCATTTGAGTGCCCAGTCCTCCAGTCTATCTAAATCCTTCTGCAGCAAAGTAATATCTTGCTCACATTGTATTATTTTACAAAGTTTTGTGTCATCTGCAAACACTGAAACATGACTTTCAATGCTGTCTTCAAGATCATTTATAAAAATGTTAAATAGAAGGGGTCCCAGAACAGACCCCTGAGGGACACCACTTGCCACCTCTGTCCAGCTTGAAAATTTACCATTAACGACAACTCTGTATTCTGTTTTTAAGCCAATGCTCTACCCAAGAACAAGCATTTTCATCGAGACCGATTTCCTTGAGTTTGAACACTAATCTTTTGTGTGGAACTGTATCAAATGCCTTGGCAAAATCCAAATAGATCACATCCACTGCAACACCCTGATCTATACTTCTACTTACTTCTTCGTAGAACGCAATCAAGTTAGTTTGACATGACCTGTGCTTCATAAAACCGTGCTGATTTTTGCTGATAACCATATTCTTCTCAAGGAATTCTTGAATATTATCCCTTAATAACCTTTCAAATATTTTACCAGCCACAGAAGTTAAGCTCACTGGTCTATAATTTCCAGGCAAGGATTTTGAACCCTTTTTGAATATAGGAACCACATCTGCCTTCCTCCAATCCTCCGGAACACTTCCTGAAAGAAAAGAATCTTGAAAGATTAAAAACAGAGGTTCACTTATTTCTACACTTAGTTCCTTAAGTACACGTGGATGGATACCGTCAGGCCCTGGAGCTTTGTTTATATTAACTTTCTTTAGTTGCTGCAGCACATTGTCTTGAGTTAACCAATTACAATTATTCTGCAAGTTTTTAGTAGCAATCATTTGCACATCTATTGCCATGGGTTCTTCTTTAATATATACGGAGGAGAAATAGTTATTTAGAATTCCTGCCTTTTCTTGGTCTTCATTAACTAACACCCCCGTTTCAGTTTTAAGTGTACCTATACTTTCATTTTTGGGTTTTTTGGAATTTATGTACTTAAAAAATGCTTTGGGGTTGGTTTTGCTCTCTTTAGCTATCATTTTTTCATTTTGAAGTTTAGCAACAATAGGGATACTCAAGCTCCCAGTGTGATGCTAATGTTGCATTAGAGAACTTTGCCTTCAAGGTCTGTAACCCATATTTATAAGGGTGTCTGTACCAAAACATTGACAGCATAAAATCACATATGCACATATAAAACATATGGAAATTAATAAACAAAGATATATATAATTGCAGACTGTATAGAAAGAACACGCAGTGAAGCAAATATAGCACAAGTGTGAATAATGAATCATGGTTGTGGTCATGGCTCATGATAGAAAGAAAATCCACAAGTTGCAAAACATAAAACATTCAGCATAAATAAAACAGTTAAATTCTCTCTATTTGTTTTTCAGTTCTTTTTGTTACTTTTTGTATTTTTTTTCCCCTTAGTTCGTGATAATTTCCATCACAAGACATTGAGCCTATAAACTGGAGTGTGATGTAGTCTTACCACCTTGTGACAATTCAGGTGTCCAAATTCTACAAATAACAAAATAAGTGAAAGTTCAATACAAGATCCTACGATTTTGGTTATGATAGATTTTTTTTTCCAGCAGGTGTAACACTCAGTTCAGATTGAAATAGGGAACTAATTTGTTAAAAAAAAAAAAAAAATCATCTTAAAGGATGGAATATATTGTGGAGTCCTACAAGCCAAAACAGCTTTAGTATGTGTAGATCCACAGAAATCCAGCGATGGTGCAGCATCTAGGTTGTGTGTATATAAACAGGAACATGTCTCATTAAATAGAGTCATCCAGGTCGCTTTTGAGAAAGAATCTCCTGCCAATCAGTTTTTTCAATCCACCTACGTCCACGCAATCTTGGGGGGAAGGAACAAGCAGATTGTGGAGTGTCCGCACTCACCAGTCCATAATCTTTATGCATTGCCATGCCATCATCTGGGGTAATAACAGATTTTACTGTGCAGTTTCATTATATTAGTAACTTAATGAGGAAACCCCAGGGGATGCTATTTTGTGGTCATAAAGTGTTTTTGTTATTTATAAATTCCCTCCTTCTGGCCACAGTAGTTGCAGAGAGATCAGCTTAATATATCGGAAGAAAGCCTCTAGCATTTTCTGGTATTTCCTGGCCACTGCCGTGAGAGATTCTTTAACACTGTAGTAATGCCGTTTCACTACCCTGCCACCTGTGCGTTAAAATATCGGGTTAGGAAACATGGTGCACCCTATCCAGTACCAACTCTGTCACCCCCACCACCAATACCGCCATATATAGCTCCCTAAGGTGCGTCATTCGTGATCGATTCTTGGATTCCACAAACCCAAATATTATTCCTCCTGAAACGATCTTCCAAGTCAGCCAGCTTCCACACCAAAAAATGCCTTCTTCCATTTATTTTCATTGGGGGCGATACACAATCCATCTGTCCTAGATTCTAGGCGTTCTAGGCGGTCCATCCTCAAACCAAGCTCTCGCAGGTTAAGGAGTGCAGGTTAAGGAGCTCTCTGTTAAGGAGTGTAAAACCAATTTATGTGTGGACCAGAGCATTTGTAACATCTCTGAGAGTGTCTTTACCTCTCAAGAGGCCATTTGTATCTCAGCCTCTGAGCTCGTATTGGATGAGTGAGATGGCGATTGCGCCATTCTACCACCATCTTGGACAGGCAACTTGCGGTCTTTTTTGCCTGACTTGAAGAAATTGTGACATCTGAGCATCTTTGCTGGGATCATCATGGGACAGAAGAGATTTGTATTATCGGCAGATGCCAAACTGTGCCCGGTAGGTACTTTAAAACATTCGCTAAAGCCTTCAGGGGCACAAAGCTTGTATTATTTTAGTGCATAGGATATTTTATTATTGTGGTTTGTTAATTAACTGATAAGTTGGTGTATCACATACAGAATTTGCTGTCCTTCAAATTAACATTTTATTCTAATAAGTTAATTGTAGCCACATCACTCTTACTTTTTATTATCTAGGGATCCCATCCAAAACAATATGAAGTGGAATTTGAAATGAAAGAAACAAACTGTTCAAAAGCTGAATATGCCATACTTGGAGAGGAGTGTGATTTCATAGACTCACAGGTAAGCTATATATGAGACATGAGACATAGGGATTAAGCTATGAAATTTAGAAAAAAAGGAATAATAGTGTAATACCGTGAAGTGTATAAGTGGACTAAAAGTGTCCAATGGTCCAACTCACATGGGAATGAGCCTAATGAGTTGGACCATTGGACACTTTTAGTCCACTTGTACACTTGACGGTATTAAACTATTAATCCCTTTTTTTCTCCATTTCATAGCTTAATCCCTACGTCTCAACAAAGGGTAGGTGTATTTTGTATTACACCATACATGCTCCCCACTTCTCTGGTTGGTGTAGTGCATACCTTCCTATTTTTGATCGTTTGTTCTCACGTTTGGGGTGGAATAGAGGGGTATATTCACCTGAGTGTAGTAGCGTGTGAACTTGTTCTACTTGTATAACTGTACCTAAGTGCCTGTGCCTATATATTCACAGAACACTGTGTGATTTTTTTTAAAGTTATATATATGATTGATATGTGTGTACTGTGCTATCTATGGGTGAGCAACATTGACTCTGATCGGTACACATGGGCATACTGTGGTCATTGTACCTGAGTTTATGGAATCCAGGTTGTCTTCTGCTGGCCCCTCTAGCATCAGTGGCATTCCAAGAGTGAGCATTTTTCTTTGTCCTTAATTGGACACTTCAGACCATTAACCCCTTAAGGACACATGACGTGTGTGACACGTCATGACTCCCTTTTATTCCAGAAGTTTGGTCCTTAAGGGGTTAAAGAACTTCTGCTTCATGTTTTAATATTTATCCATTTTTGTACCATTCTGCTATCCTAGGCCTTGTTTTCAGACTCTATAGTTTGTCTGTTCTCCAATCTGCTATCTTACCTGTCTCTGTGTTAACCCCAGCCAAACCTAAGGACAGGAAAATATGTCTATATCTGTTCTATATTCCTACCTTAGTTAGGTGTGATGTTCTGCATGTTGGGCACGGTAGTAACATTACATATTGAAAAGAGGCAAGCCACACTTTAAACCAGCCTTAGAACCCTCTACCAGAGGCTCAAGACAGGAAGTGGGAAGTTATTTACACACATTATAAAGAACAGTGAAAACATTTCAACTCAAATTCACTCACACACGGCTGATTGTACAATCATGAAACATAACTTTTAAAAATTTCTTGACAAGTACCAACACAATCAGACATAAGGGCCTGTTCAAGTCAGTACGCAAAGGGGGCTTGTAATCTCTAGGCAAGAGGCTGGCCCAAAGTTTCTAAACATTAAACACATTCTTTTTCATGATAGATAAGTGACAGTGAGGGAATGGAGTAGGGATCTCTAGAGCCTTGGCAAAGGTGGTCAAAGAAGTACCTATCAAAAGCATAAATTGGTTTTGTGACGATATGGCCCTGGCATTCCTAGCACTGAAGATGTACCAGTTCAGGCACACTATTGTCCGTGGATTTCTTTTACCTAACCTGCACCACTAACAGCTTTATTAAATGCTAGGACTCAGCTTTGGTAGCCTCACTGGCAATGCAGGATATACTGCAGAGTTGACTCCAGATACTACAGAATATTCTACCGCTAAGGGCCACTGGCAATTACTGAACTAGTAACACTCTATAGTGGACGATAGATGACTGTAGTAATAGTGACTTCATGAAAGAGACAAAAACGCTTCTTCTTGCAGCAATCAGGAGTAAATGACTTTATTTTACAGGTTTTAGGGTTTTTGAACACTCAGCACACAATATACAACTATATTATTTGTTACAATTCCTATCCCCTGTTGTGCATGTCCACCCTGTCAACAAAGAGCTATCTGGATAGACCAGGTAGATATCTCAGCATGACGGTCTGTATCACAATCTCTTTTTGGACCCAGCTAGAAGGTAGAAGCCCTGCCTCTTGTGCCATGTGATACGTCAGAGTCCCTTTTGTCACAGGCATCCTGAAATATTTCCGTAATAAATGTTTTTAAAAGGTACAGATATGCTGTAATAGGTGATCTTTGACAGTTGCAAGTAATATATTCCTGAAAGCTCTGTGATATCCCTCTCCAAGCTCTGTTTGCCTCATCTACAGGTTTATATTGGTGCTTTGCTGGCAGTCATTAATGTGTGCATGTGCTGACACACAGTCGCTCAAAGACTGGGGTTCCTTTAATGTAATCCCAACTCTGAAACATGCATCACTGTAGGCTACAAGTAGGAGATACTAGAGCCATCCAATGGATTAAAGGCAAGTTACTTGCAGGTACTAGGGGTAGGGGGCCCAGGAAACTCTCCAGCACAACAAAGTTATAAGTACATCCATTTTATTTATAAAGCAGGAATGGTACTTTAATAATGTGGGTTTGGCACAATCACATTTTAGCTAAAGTTTGTATGAAGCATTGTACATGAAACATTGTGTTTTCATTAAATGAAAAAAACTATTTTTTGTGTTTATCTTCATTTTAGACATTTTTTGAATGTGAAGTTAAGATGATTGTTACCAAGGAAACCGTTGCCCACTCACACGTTTGTTTTGAAACAAAAAATGCAAGTATTTAATTGTAGAACTTTGTTTATAGTGAATGATTATAACTGAACATGAATATTCACTAAGGTTTGAACTGAGTGTCAAGAATCATGAATTGTAAGTGAATTACATATTTTAGATCACAATAGCCAAAAGAAAATCATAGCTTTTTTTTTTCAACAAATAGTGATTGCTTTGCATTTAAAATTTACTTTGAATGGTCGGACACTCACACTTTCATAGCAGTGAAAGTATTTCGGTGTATCAGACACACATTAATATACATGTCATATACCAGTGGAGGATCCAGAGCCTGATCCCGGGAGGGGCACTTGTAGATTATTTAAAGAAAAAATCCATGCACAATAACCACTACTGCTCTGTGTAGTGGTTATGGTGCAAGGAGTGCCGGTGTTCTATCAGTGTGCTATACCCCGTCAGATTTCTATACCCTCGTCACTTCCGGGGAGGGGAAGCAGCTGGATCCTGTGCTGCTAGCACTCCTGCTACTCCTCCACAGCCAGGTCCTGGAAGGTAAGTAAAACTAGTGTTACACTTTCATTATAGTTAGTGCATTCACTAAGCTTAGGCACACGGGACATTTAGGGTTAAGTGAAGGTTCAAATTATGGTTAGGTAAGTGCTTCTAACCTCTCTCACTCTCTATTCTTACCCTAACCCTTGGGGTAAGGGTTAAAATAGAGTGTGAGAAATCCCTATTTAGTGATATTCCCCTATTGTGAAATATCACTAAATGTGAACAAGTCCCTAATCCTAACTCTAATTTGAACCCTAACATTAACCCTAAATGTCCCATGTCCTAAGCTTAGTGAATGCACTAACTATAATGAAAGTGTAAAACTAATTTTACTTACCTTCCAGGACCTGGCTGTGGAGGAGTAGCAGGAGTGCTAGCACCATGTGCAGCACAGGATCCAGCTGCTTCCCCTCCCCGGAAGTGACAAGGGTATAGAAATCTGACAGGTATAGCAGAATGATAGAACACCGGGACCCCCTCACAGAGTAAGTAGTCAAACCGTTTAAAGGACCACTCTAGTGCCAGGAAAGCATACTCGTTTTCCTGGCACTAGAGTGCCCTGAGGGTGCCCCCACCCTCAGGGACCCCCTCCCGCCCGGCTCTGGAAAGGGGAAAAGGGGTAAAACTTACCTTTTTCCAGCGCTGGGCGGAGAGCTCTCCTCCTCCTCTCCGCCTCCGTTCCTCCCCGTCGGCTGAATGCGCACGCGCGGCAAGAGCTGCGCGCGCATTCAGCCGGTCGCATAGGAAAGCATTCATAATGCTTTCCTATGGACGCTTGCGTGCTCTCACTGTGATTTTCACAGTGAGAATCACGCAAGCGCCTCTAGCGGCTGTCAGTGAGACAGCCACTAGAGGAAAAAGGGGAAGGCTTAACTAATTGATAAACATAGCAGTTTCTCTGAAACTGCTATGTTTATAAAAAAATTAGTTAACCCTAGCTGGACCTGGCACCCATACCACTTCATTAAGCTGAAGTGGTCTGGGTGCCTAGAGTGGTCCTTTAAGAACAGTTTGACAACTTACCTGGGGTTTGCTGGGATATGGGTCTGTAGTAGGGTATAGGAGCAGTGGTACAATGTGGGAGGGGTGCAGTGTGTGTGAAAGGTTCAGTGTATGTGTGTGGGGGGGGGGGTGTAGTGTGTGAATGCGTAGCGTGTGTGGGGAAATGTGTGTATGGGGGGGCTGTGAATGTGTGTGTGCATGGGGGTAGTGTGTATGGAGGCACTGTGTGTGTATGAGGCAAAGTGTGAATGTGTATGGTGTGTGTGTGTGGGGGCAGTGTGTGTATGGGGGGCAGTGTGAATTTGTATGGTGTGTGTGGGGGCAGTGTGTATATGGGGGCAGTGTGTGAATGTGTATGGTGTGTGTGTGGGGGCAGTGTGTCTATGGGGCTAGAGTTCACTCTCAACACTGCGACCACCAGGAACTCGTGGTGAGAGTGAACTCTAGCCCATAGCTCCAGGGCTAGAGTTCACTCTCGTGAAAGCCGGAGCAGTGCCGTGGTAACCGCGGCAACGCTTTGTGCTCGTGCGAGAAGGACGCAGAGGAGCTGCAGGCTGACCTCCCGGGTCCTTTCTCCCTCCCCTGCCGGCTCCACCCTTTCCCTTTGTCTCTCTCTCCCCCACATCTCTCTTCCTCTCTGTCTCTCTCTCCCCCTGTCTCTTTTTCCTCCCTCCACCATCTCTCTATCCCCCCTCTGTCTCTTTCCCCCATCCTTTCACTGTGCCCCTCTGTTTTATTTGCCCCCTCCCCTTGTGTCTCTTTATTTCCCCCCTCCCCTTGTGTCTCTTTATTTCCCCCCCTCCCCTTGTGTCTCTTTATTTTCCCCCTCCCCTTGTGTCTCTTTATTTCCCCCCCTTGTGTCTCTTTATTTCCCCCCTCCCCTTGTGTCTCTTTATTTCCCCCCCTCCCCTTGTGTCTCTTTATTTTCCCCCTCCCCTTGTGTCTCTTTATTTCCCCCTCTTGTGTCTCTTTATTTCCCCCCTCCCCTTGTGTCTCTTTATTCCCCCCTTGTCTCTTTATTCCCCTCCTCCCCTTGTGTCTCTTTATTTCCCCCCTCCCCTTGTGTCTTTTTATTTCCCCCCTCCCCTTGTGTCTCTTTATTTCCCCCTCCCCTTGTGTCTCTTTATTCCCCCCTCCCCTTGTGTCTCTTTATTTCCCCCTCCCCTTGTGTCTCTTTATCCCCCCTTGTGTCTCTTTATCCCCCCCCCACTTGTGTCTCATTATTCCCCCCCCATTTGTGTCTCTTTATTCCCCCCCCCACTTGTGTCTCTTTATTTCCCCCCCCACTTGTGTCTCTTTATTTCCCCCCCCACTTGTGTCTCTTTATTCCCCCCCCACTTGTGTCTCTTTATCCCCCCCCACTTGTGTCTCTTTATTTCCCCCCCCACTTGTGTCTCTTTATTCCCCCCCCCACCACTTGTGTCTCTTTATTTCTCCCCTCCCCTCCCCTCCCTTCCCTTCCACTCCCCTCCCATTTACCTGATTGAGTCGGGCTGGGGCTGGGGCCAGCCGCATTCCGCACTGGAGCCGCCGGACCGGGTGGCAGCCTCGCCGGTCCGGCGGCACTCCTTTCACTAATGCAGACACGCTGGGGGCTGATGGAGGAGGGAGGAGCATGTCTCTGTACCATGCTCCCTCACGGTTCCTGTGCTGGGAATTGTGGGAACCGCGAGGGAGCATGGTACAGAGACATGCTCCTCCCTCCTCCATCAGCCCCCAGCGTGTCTGCATTAGTGAAAGGAGTGCCGCCGGACCGGCGAGGCTGCCACCAGGTCCGGCGGCTCCAGCGCGGAATGCGGCCGCCGACCGGCCCCTTCAGAGTGTGTGCCACCGGACCGGCCACCCGGTGGCACATACTTCTTCAGAGCAGCCCCCAGGTGCCGTGGCCCACCGGGAAAATTCCCGGTATCCCGGTGGGCCAGTCCGGCCCTGGTTGCACGTGGCAAGATACGATCAGTAGTGTACGGAGCATGTGCAAGAATACCGGATGTAGTATTCCCCTCCTCCATTGTGCTGGACAAGCCATGCGGTCAAGCAGGAAGTTAGTTCTTGTTCGTTTTGATTGGTTATGAGAACGTGCGGGTGGAGCTTAATATGGGAGGAGTTATGTGCCTATATAAGGAGCCTGCACTATTGTCCGGGGCTCAGAATTTGTTGTATTTTGGTGACATTAGTCCCTCTGAGTCCCGATCGGTGAACCGAATAAAGAATCTCTTCCTTCCTGAAGAAACCTGTGTCCATCTCTCTGTGCTTGGCTTCCGTCAGTTTCTCCGGTATCACTAATATGTAAAACCATAGAATTTAAAGAGGATGTACTTTCTTTTTCCCATAAATGTTTATGTATATATATATATTATTATTATCATTATTGCCATTTATATAGCGCCAACAGATTCCGTAGCGCTTTACAATATTATGAGAGGGGGGATTTAACTATAAATAGGACAATTACAAAGAACTTACAGGAACGAGAGGTTGAAGAGGACCCTGCTCAAACGAGCTTACATTCTATAGGAGGTGGAGTGTAAAACACAATAGGACAGGATATATAAAAAAAACAATACTAGAAATGATGAGAGCACTCTCTGGATTGAAAAAATAAATCAACGTTTCAACCACTACATGGTCTCAAGGTCAAAACTTTGATTTATTTTTTCATGCGAATTTGAATGCACTGAATTGATATTTTCTTCAAATCCAGAGAGTGCTCTCATCATTTCTCGTATTGTTATATATTGAGTGCTGGGATGCTGGTCTGGTTATGTTTGTCAATACATTTGATTGGGCAGAGTGCCAGATTTTTCTTTATATATTGGAAGGCCCCCTACACCACAGGGCTGATGCTGCCTGGTTCATTTCTACTTCCGGTTCAATGGTCATCAACACAGACTGCCTAAAACTCCAAACAAGCTGGTCTGGGCCTACTGTGGCTCCCACGCCGATTGGTCCAAGTTCTCCCTGCTCCAATAACTCCCACCACGCTGTTCCAGCCACATTCGGTCAGAGACTCCTACGATGATTGTACCAAGTTCTCTCTGCTCCAACAACTCCCATCATGCTGTTCCAGCCACATGCGGTCGAAGACTCCCAAGACGATTGGACCAAGTTCTCTCTGCTCCAACAACTCCCATCACGCTGTTCCAGCCACATGCGGTCAAAGACTCCTAAGCCAACTGGACCAAGTTCTCCCTGCTCCAAAAACTCCCATCACGCTGTTCCAGCCACATGCGGTCAGAGACTCCCACGCCAATCGGACCAAGTTCTCACTGCTGCAACAACTCCCATCACGCTGTTCCAGCCACATGCAGTCAGACTCTACTCATCTCCTCTCCAGAACTGGCAGTTCGTTCCCGCCAGCGCTATGAGACCCCTTACCAGCTTCCCGGGCCTTTTCCTGGATCAAACCTCCGTGTCCACCAAGTCTGGGTACCTTCCAGTCGCATAGCTGACCTCTCACCTCACCGCAAGCTTCCGGGTCAAGTCGTTTGTTTCCTGTACCAGTCAAATCCACGAACCGTGAGTCTGCCTGTACGGGCCAAATCCATGAACACACAATTGTTCTTACATACCGTCCATTCTGGACTTTTTCCCGTTCAGGACTTAAGTCAGTTCACCTACTCCTGCCTGCTCTTTGTTTCATTCCTATTCGCTAGTTTATTTTCGTCAAATTTCTACCGAACTAGTCTTCAGCTATCTCAGTTACATGCTTCCATCTAGCAGCCACCACAATCATAGTACCAATTTGTTAGTTTTACACTGTTCCCTGATACATGAAATGTCCAGGTTCTTTTTTGAAAGTATTTAGCCTGCTACTAGTTTTCCTTACATGCCCCCTGTAGTTCGGTTATGTTTGCTATATTTCTTGTTATTATTTACGATTGTGCACGGATATGGTCAGTTTCCCATTACTAATTCAGCTCTGGTGAGCGTTTAATATTCACTACGTATATTGCATTACCATCATGTATCGCATATGTCTTATTTTATCACTCATGGACTTGGTACTGTTCTGAGGCAGTCATCACGATCACATTTGTTACCATGTGTTATGGCCAATCTGTATACTTGCTCCCATGCAAGTATACAGGACGACCACCTATTCGCTAAACCTTTTTTGTAACACGCCACACTCCTATGTTCAGTATATGTATAGTCATGTTCCCTGGGACAAACCCTAGTGTACCAGGCTTTACCATACCATCATATGTTCCCCCTGACTCTACGTCAAAATAATCACGTATTATGCAAAAGGTTATTTACTCATCGCTGCTATATTCTACTCAAGCAAGTTCATCATCCTAACCGACCCTTGCTATTCAGGCATAATATCACCAAACCTACAGCAAATCCACTCCTAACTGTTCTATGTTACATCAGCCAACGCTGGCACGCAATTCCTCCGCCAGGTCGTACACAGGCCCACGCCCGGGGATCCTTAATTCCCCACACATACACCCCCCTTCCCATGCTGGCACGACCATAATTAAATATTCTAAGTCCTACCGGGATAGCTCAAAACTGCCCTCATAGCTTGGTATTCCATATCCCCCTATATGTATTTTAGCTACAGAAGTCACAGGACCAATTAGCGGTCACTCGTGACTCTGCCTATCCCCCATTATTGTCGCAGTATTGGTTAAACACTCCCCATGGTCTCTGGTAGTGGCCTACTCACTTATAGGGATATTTGATTTATGTCCTATTAATCTTGTACCCACCATCGTAGGGTCAGGATTCTAACAACTATGTCCTCAGGTTACCTATTCATATACCTATCCTCAGGTTACCTATTCATATACCAGCCTCAAGAACAACCACCCCTCCCACCATCATTTCCCTTTAGGTTCTCCAATATCTCATTACTCTGGCAAGGAAACCACATTCTACCCCAAGCAAGGTATGTTTACCCACCTCGCTACTACCCATCACCCGTCCCATTCTTGGATCCGGTATGTCAACAACTAGCCTCATCATTATCAATTCCGTGAGGCCAACACCCATCTTCATCCGCATATGGAGGTATACGCCCCTTGGCCCAACACATAGCTAACGCCTCACATCAACCTCTCCAGGTTACGAGTTAGGGCCTCACCCAGCATGGCCTCTTATATTGACTCTTTTTACAGTCCCCGAGAGGCCAACGTTATTGCCACACCTTTCAGTGGCCCCTGCCCACTAGGCCAAATCACATGAAGTCAAACAGTTGATATCCTCCATACATAACATCAACAATGGACTACAGAGACTGGAATCTCCACAGGTCCTGACGCACATCCTAGCCACAGGACTCCTAAATCCCTCTCATGGTTATGTTATCTTTTCAAATCCCGCCCCTAGCACATCGGTTTACATTATTACTCCCTCGTACTTTGTGTCCCTGACCATACGCAAAGACATCTGGAAAGGTTAATTTAGTCTCCTTACTGATTGCCTCCCACGATGTCTTAGAGTACAAGTCTTACTACTACGATGATCTGTACGTCGTTCTATACACCAGAATCCCAAACTCAATCAGAAACTCACTATCCCAGAATTCATCCCAGCCTTCAGACTTTCGTGACGTAAGTGGCTCTACTTCTCCTCACCATAGAGAAGGTTTGCATCAACAACCACACCCTTTCAGTCACTCAGTCGACTTCTACATCAAGGTTTCCACAAACCAGTCTCACAGGTCTGGTCACACTCCTGTCCGGTATTCACGAGTGTCAGAACCTTCTGTCCACATTAATAGACCCCGCAACACAATCACATTGCTTAAGAAGGTATTCAACCATATTAATTACCCACCCCTAGCCTCAACTCATTGATTTCCTCTAAGGAATTCTCCCAGCACTATGCCAAAGGGGTTGACCAGAGCTTGGGTGGGCAAGACAGACATTTCCTATGCCTCCAAGCTTCTACCTATTCAGCCATCCCAAGGGCATGTTCATGGCATTTTATGGAGGGATTGTCATGAATTTCCCACACGTGTAACTTTTAGAGCAAAGAGTAACCCCAAGCTGTTTGTATTATTTGCTAACACACTATGTTGACTAACACTCAATATTAGCGAATGTCCTGCAGTCACCCGTTATCTTAGATAACTTCCTCACGATAGAACGCCCTCACTCTGCTCTGGTTAGTATTCACAAGACGATGGCACTTTTCCTCACTGTCGGTTCCACTTTCACTTCTGACCTTCTTAGGCATTCATCTTGACACTAATAAGCTACAGAACATGTCCACCTACAGAGAAGGTACAGGAATCCTGGGAACCTTCCTTCTGAAGAACAAGCGGGGGTGGGGGGGAGAATGGATCTACAGTCCTACTGGGCACATTGAGGTTTGCCATGAGAATTATTCTGCACATTTATTTCCCGACCGCTGAGTCTTCTTCCCACCGACTGTTCCATTCTGGCACTAGTGTAAGCAGACCTACACATATGGCTCAGGTTCAAACCACATTGGAATAGGAGGCCAGGTTATTCCCGCCATTTCTCATCATTTCCCAGTTACATGGACCAATGCGTCCGCACGCACTGATTTCACAGCCAATTTCGTGACTTTTGGTTCTGAGATGCCTGGCCAGTTGAGACTCTTGAAAAAAAAACAAAAAACTTTCCATTCCTCGTCAACATTTCTTTGGAATCTACCCCATAGTGGCCGCCTACACGGCCTGGGGAGGTATGAGTGGATAGGTCAACCTGTCAAGTGTTTCTCTGACAATAAAGCAGCTGGCTATACCCACATTCCATGGCTTAATACTGCACTAACTCGCCTCATGGCATTTGGCAGATTTGTGTGTTGAGCTGCCCTCTCTGTTTATACATCACAAGCATACAATAGAGATTTCACCTTTACAACAAGTTTACCACCGATTACCATAATACCGATATTCGTTCACTAGTCGCCATTGCGACACTCCTCTCCTTTTTGCCCACACAATTTATAAAATCTCTCTTAACACTACAAAACTTACCTGGCTGGAATACACCATAGCTTAAGTGCCCATCCTAGTACCAAACAGTTCCTACGTATTACATATGGTAAGAGGATGTGAACATAAGGACTATCCTACGGACAATAAGGTGCCGGTCAAAATGTCAGACCTTTACAGGTTATCACTCACTGGACCAAATCTCAATATGCCCCTATTTAACTGCAGGGCAAACCACTCACTACAGCTAAATTCATAATGTACCTCAGAACCCTCTTAACTAGGCAGGGACTCAACACCAATGCCTTTTCGGGACATTCCTCCAGAATCAGGGCAGCATCCGCTGCTTCCAGACAAATGTCCCTGCTCACACCATAAACATTAGGATGCTGGAAATCCACAGTATTTTACTAGATACATACCACAACCAGAGCTAGAGTTGAGTAGGACAAGCCTTTATGAATCTTGCAACGTAAAGATGTGTAATAAGGTATCTTATTCAACTTTTTGCCCTCTTTTATTACAGGCCTATCCGATACGTCGGTTTCGGCACACCACAACCGACTTGCTCATATATCTAACTCATCATGTATACGGCTTTTGTCCCCGACTACAAATTGGAAGGCGTAGCCTGAAGTTGTGGGAGGGGTTACCCGGCTATTTAAACTCAGCCCCCCTACACCACAGGGCTGATGCTGCCTGGTTCATCCCTCCCACCTCTCCCTTTATACATATTACTATTACAGGTGGGCCCTCTTTTATTACAGGCCTACCCGATACGTCGGTTTCGGCACACCACAACCGACTTGCTCATATATCTAACTTATCATGTATACGGCTTTTGTCCCCGACTACAAATATATATATATATATATATATATATATATACTAACATACAGTATCTCACAAAAGTGAGTACACCCCTCACATTTTTATAAATATTTTATTATATCTTTTCATGTGACAACACTGAAGAAATTACACTCTGCTACATTGTAAAGTATGAAGTGTACAGCCTATATAACAGTGTAAATTTGCTGTCCCCTTAAAATAACTCAACACACAGCCATTAATGTCTAAACTGTTGGCAACAAAAGTGAGTATACCCCTAAGTGGAAATGACCAAATTGGGCCCAATTAGCCATTTTTACTCCCTGTGTCATGTGACTTGTTAGTGTTGCAAGGTCTCGGGTGTGAATGGGGAGTAGGTGTGTTAATTTTGGTGTTATCACTCCCACTCTCTCATACTGGTCACTGGACGTTCAACATGGCACCTCATGGCAAAGAACTCTCTGAGGATCTGAAAAAAATAATTGTTGCTCTACATATAGATGGCATGGGCTATAAGAAGATTGCCAAGACCCTGAAACTGAGCTGCAGCACGGTGGGCAAGACCATACAGCGGTTTCACAGGACAGGTTCCACTCAGAACAGGCCTCGCCACGGTCAACCAAAGAAGTTGAGTGCACGTGCTCAGTGTCATATCCAGAGGTTGTCTTTGGAAAATAGACATATGAGTGCTGCCAGCATTGCTGCAGAGGTTGAAGGAGTGGGGGGTCAGCCTGTCAGTGCTTAGATCATACACCGCACACTGCATTAAATTGGTCTGCATGGCTGTTGTCCCAGAAGGAAGCCTCTTCTAAAGATGATGCACAAGAAAGCCCTGCAAACAGTTTGCTGAAGAGAAGCAGACTAAGAACATGGATTACTGGAACCATGTCCTGTGGTTCGATGAGACCAAGATAAACTTATTTGGTTCAGATGGTGTCAAGCGTGTGTGGCGGCAACAAGGTGAGGAGTACAAAAACAAGTGTGTCTTGACTACAGTCAAGCATGGTGGTGGGAGTGTGATGGTCTGGGCCTGCATGAATGCTGCCGGCACTGGGGAGCTACAGTTCATTGAGGGAACCATGATTGCCAACATGTACTGTGACATACTGAAGCAGAGCATGAACCCCTCCCTTCAGAGACTGGGCCACAGGGCAGTATTTCAACATGATAACAACCCCAAACACCCCTTCTAAATGACCACTGCCGTGCTAAAGAAGCTGAAGGTAAAGGTGGTGGACTGGCCAAGCATGTATATACAAAAACATGGGTAGTGTTTGCACTCAATTACTGGGTGGTGCCGGTATTTAGCCTCACAAAATGTAAAATTCCAAAAAATAAATAAAATACCGCACTCAAAATTGTAGTATCAAAAGTAAATCAATAGATTAGGTGTAATTTAGTATGCAAAAAAATAATTTAATAGAATATATACCGTATTTTTCGCTCCATAAGACACACTTTTTTTCCCCTCAAAAGTGAGGGGAAATGTCTGTGCGTCTTATGGAGCGAATATGAAGCTTTACTTACCTGTCTTGCAGCGTTGGCCGGCAGCACAGGGCGCACCGCAGTAGTGGAACTTGAATTTCATGTTCCGGTTTCCGGCGGGACTGAAAGGAAGTGCGCACAAGCTGAGTGCGCACTTCCTTTCAGTCCCGCCGGAAACCGGAACATGAAATTCAAGTTCCACTACCGCGGTGCGCCCTGTGCTGCCGGCCAACGCTGCAAGACAGGTAAGTAATTATAGGACAAGGGGAGGGGGACAGTATGGGAGGGGGATAAAGTCTATGGGGAGGGGGGGGGTGGAAGTCTATGGGGAGGGGGGGGGTGGAAGTCTATGGGAAGGGGGGGGTGGAAGTCTATGGGGAGGGGGGGGTGGAAGTCTATGGGGAGGGGGGGGTGGAAGTCTATGGGGAGGGGGGGTGGAAGTCTATGGGGAGGGGGGGTGGAAGTCTATGGGGAGGGGGGGTGGAAGTCTATGGGGAGGGGGGGTGGAAGTCTATGGGGAGGGGGGGTGGAAGTCTATGGGGAGGGGGGGTGGAAGTCTATGGGGAGGGGGGTGGAAGTCTATGGGGAGGGGGGGGTGGAAGTCTATGGGGAGGGGGGGGTGGAAGTCTATGGGGAGGGGGGAGATGAAGTCTGTGGGGAGGGGGGGAGATGAAGTCTGTGGGGAGGGGGGGAGATGAAGTCTGTGGGGAGGGGGGGAGATGAAGTCTATGGGGAGGGGGGGAGATGCAGTCTATGGGGAGGGGGGGAGATGAAGTCTATGGGGAGGGGGGAGATGAAGTCTATGTGGAGGGGGGGAGATGAAGTCTATGGGGAGGGGGGAGATGAAGTCTATGGGGAGGGGGGGAGATGAAGTCTATGGGGAGGGGGGAGATGAAGTCTATGGGGAGGGGGGGAGATGAAGTCTATGGGGAGGGGGGGAGATGAAGTCTATGGGGAGGGGGGGAGATGAAGTCTATGGGGAGTGGGTGGATGAAGTCTATGGGGAGGGGGTGGATGAAGTCTATGGGGAGGGGGTGGATGAAGTCTATGGGAGAGAGGAGAAGACTATGGAAGGGGGGGACACTATGGGACAGGGGAGAAAAAAAATATTCTGTACAAACTGTCCCATAGTAAGAAACACTATGGGACAGTTTGTTCAGAATATTTTTTTTCTGGGTTTCTTCCTCTAAAAACTAGGTGCGTCTTATGGTGAGGTGCGTCTTATGGAGCGAAAAATACGGTATTTATAATCGAAATTCATATATGTACACACAAAAAAAGCTCTGATGGTCTCATTCATTATTTGAAAATTCATCCACTGCACTGAATAATCAAACATATAATTTTAGTAGTATAGTCTAGAAATCAGTTCCTGAAATTCATTAGTGTAAAATCACTGTAATAATACTAAAGAATGCATAAAGGTCAGTCCTTAATCAAATTCATAAATATGATACTCCTATCCCCACATCTAAAGCTATGCATAGCAATCTATTTGTGCACAGTCCTGATGGATCCAATCTTTGCAAAAATGTATATACAAAAAATTTTTTTGAAAAAAAGAAGAACAGAAAAAAAGAAAAATATGTGGAAAAACGTGAAAAAAAATAAAAATATGTACACAATGAAAAAATGAAAAATTTAAGAAATAATGAAAAAGAGTCTTTAGCAAAGTCACTATATATATGTATAGTGTGTCTATGGTTGGATCTCACCGCTTATGGTATAGCAGTTCAAATTATCAATCATGTGCTGCAAGTTGTAAGCTGTCCCGGTCAGTTCAGATAGCTGAGTTGCTTCCCTCGGGCGGATAGCTTCATATCCCGAGCAAGCAGCCCGAGGAAAGCAACTCAACTATCTGGTACTCCATCCCGCCGTCTGAGGTCTATTTCGCCCGACGAACACTTTCAGCTATCCGCCCGAGGGAAGCACCTCAGCTATCTGAACTGACCGGGACAGCTTACAACTTGCAGCACATGATTGATAATTTGAACTGCTATACCATAAGCGGTGAGATCCAACCATAGACACACTATACATATATATAGTGACTTTGCTAAAGACTCTTTTTCATTATTTCTTCAATTTTTCATTTTTTCATTGTGTACATATTTTTATTATTTTTTTTCACATTTTTCCACATATTTTTCTTTTTTTCTGTTCTTCTTTTTTTCAAAAAAAATTTTGTATATACATTTTTGCAAAGATTGGATCCATCAGGACTGTGCACAAATAGATTGCTATGCATAGCTTTAGATGTGGGGATAGGAGTATCATATTTATGAATTTGATTAAGGACTGACCTTTATGCATTCTTTAGTATTATTACAGTGATTTTACACTAATGAATTTCAGGAACTGATTTCTAGACTATACTACTAAAATTATATGTTTGATTATTCAGTGCAGTGGATGAATTTTCAAATAATGAATGAGACCATCAGAGCTTTTTTTGTGTGTACATATATGAATTTCGATTATAAATATATATTCTATTAAATTATTTTTTTGCATACTAAATTACACCTAATCCATTGATTTACTTTTGATACTACAATTTTGAGTGCGGTATTTTATTTATTTTTTGGAATCAAGCATGTATATAGACCTAAACCCTATTGAGCATCTGTGGGGCATCCTCAATAGGGTTTAGGTTTAGAGACATGCTTGGCCAGTCCATCAACGTTACCTTTAGCTTCTGTAGCAAGAAAGTGGTCGTTTAGAAGGGGTGTTTGGTGTTCTAACATCCACCAGCTCTGTGATGTCATCATGGAGGAGTGGAAGAGGACTTTATACAAAAGGCCGGATGCTGCACCGAGGCAAGGACAAGACCGGGAGCTGTGAGTGCGGGTCGCAAGGTATTTTATATATAAATATAAAATACACACCACCTAATTTGTATAAAATAGCTAGATTATGTACATAATAATTATAATCATAATGTTGTATAAAATAGATGTAAAGAATAAAAAAGTAGCAACGTAATTATTTGTGTACACATATTTTAAGTTCTCAGATACCTTTCTTACTTTCTTAATAACAAAAGCATGTTGCCTTTGATGTTTTATCTTGTATATTTGACACAGCCTTTTAATTTTGTTTAAATATTTTTATTGCATGACACATTTACAGAAAAAAATAAACATTTTCAATGTTTTTTTTTATTCTTATTGTAGTTTTTATTGCGTTACCAGGGATTTTCTCCTCTTCGGAGTACTGTGTATGTGAGAGATCCTGGCCATGATCATAAGGGTGAAAAACATGAAAAAAAAGAAACACGTAAGAAAAAAACCAAAGGAAAGAAAAAACATAAACATGGGTCTTCTGAAGAGTCCAGAGAAGAGGAAACATTTATTAACCCAGGTATACCTCAACACTAAACAACCAAAATCTAGGTCATGAGTGACCAACCTTGGCCAAACAGCTATTGATCCACAATTCCACAATTCCCATAATTCTTGATCAACTAATATCTGATAAATGTAGTCTAGCAGCAGACTGATGTGTTACAAAACTTTGGTCTAGAATAGGCAATCTTCGGCACTTCAGATGTTTTGGACTACATCTCCCTTGATGCTTTGCCAGCATTATGGCTATAATAGCATTATGGGATACTTAGTCCAAAACATCTGGAGTGACGAAGGTTGCCTATTCTAGACCAATGTTTTGTAACACATCAGTCTGCTGCTAGACTACATTTATCAGATATTAGTTGATCAAGAATTATGGGAATTGTGGATCAATAGCTGTTTGGCCAAGGTTGGTCACTCATGACCTAGAGCTGGGGGGAGAATGAGACACATGGAGGGGCTGGGGGGTCTGAGACACATGGAGTGGCTGAAATGAGACACATGGATGGGGCTATCAGGGGGAATGAGGCACATAAAGAGGCATGGGAAGAATGAGACACATAGAGGGGCTTGAGAAGATGAGGTGCATTGAGGGGTTGAGGGATGAGGTGCATGGAGGGGCTGGGGGGTCTGAGACACATGGAGTGGCTGAAATGAGACACATGGATGGGGCTATCGGGGGGAATGAGGCACATAAAGAGGCATGGGAAGAATGAGACACATGTAGGGGCTTGAGAAGATGAGGTGCATTGAGGGGTTTAGGGATGAGGTGCATGGAGGGGCTGAAGGGTGAGACACATGAAGAGGCTGGGGAGGTGAGACACATGGAGGAGCTGGGGGAAGAATGAGACGCATGAAGGGTCTGGGGGGGAGAGAATGAGACATATGGATAGTCTGGGGGGCAGAATGAGGCACATGGGGGACCCCAGGGCCCTGTGGTTTCTAGTTATGCTGACACTGCATCTCGTCCCAGCAGAGAAAGCAACCACAATTGAGCGAAGATGCCCAGGAAACGTCTGGCAACCAAAATGGAAACAACCAAATATTCCTTTTGAACTGTTTCCAGACCTACCAATTAATTTACCCAAACAGGTAGGTGTAGCTGACTCTGGGGCACCAATTTTTCAATAATTACGAATAATGGACACAGTATCTGCTTCTTTTTCATTTTCCTTATTCATATCTTGCAATGAGCACCACAATCCACATGATAGTATTTGCAGATGGTACAAAACTAACTAAAGTGATACAGTCTGAGCAAGATTTTATACAAAGGAATTAGGATAAATGAGGGGTCTTGGCAGGCAATTGGCTGATAATAATTAATGACAATAAATGCTAAATTGTGTATTTTGGGATGAGGAATAAAAATACTCTCTAAAAAGGGTTGTTTAGTTATATCTTTAAAGGAGTCAGACTTGATAATCACTATAGGGCACAACCGATGATTTCAAATAAAGGTAGTTTTTATTTAGCACAAAAAGATGTGGACAATGTTTTCCCTTCTACATGAGCCTTTGTCACTATAGGCAATCAGGTCCAGATTTCCAATAATGCGTTGCATTCTGTCATAATAAATCTGCCTGCGGCTTGAAGTTGGAGTGCCTGTGAGTTTTTTCTTCTCAGATTTCCAATAAGGTCACCATGGCCTCATGCAGAAGAGGGGTGGCACTGTTATTATTATTATTATTATTATTATTATTATGATATTTATATAGCGCCATCAAATTCCGCAGCACTTTACAATGGGTGGACGAACAGACATGTAGTTGTAACCAGACAAGTTGGACACACAGAAACAGAGGAGTTGAGGGCCCTGCTCAATGAGCTTACATGCTAGAAGGAGTGGGGTAAAATGACACAAAAAGGTAAGGATAGTATTAAACTAGTGACAGTTGCAGGAGAGGAATCAGCGTGGATTGATGGTGGTAGATCAGGTAGATGGCTGGGTGCATGTGCGTTGTGTACCTGGAAACAGAGGGTTGTAGTCAATGTAGTATATTCGAAGTTTGGGCTTGTCACCAGTGGAGTACCTCAGGGATCTGTACTTGGACCCATTCTCTTTAATATTTAAGTGTTCTTGCATAGCAAGACCACTTAATGTTATCTCACATATATATTATTATTCTTATTATAGCCAAATTTACCACCCTAACTTCTCCCACAGTTTTTACACTACATAGACCATAATATACCGAAACGTGCGGATTGTTCCCGATTGGTGTGCTATTACTTTGTGTAGCGTTTCGTCGAATGGTTCACGGAATATCGTCGTTCTTGTGGCGAAATTGGTCCCATAGGAATGAATGGCAAAATGTTCAAAACTAGAGTGGGAGCTGGCAAAAGCTGAAAAATTAGGACATGATTTCTAAACTGCCACCACTCCCTCATTTTCAAGCCCACCTACACAAATCTTATATCAAAACGTTCAGCTATCCCTGCTGCCACTAGAAATGACTAAGCCATAGTCCTGATAGTTTTCACAATATGACCATTTGTTTGCAACTCACGCCTTCCATTGACATTCATTGAAACTTCACTCAAGCAATTTCTAAACTGCGACTGTGCCTTCATTTTTAATACTTCAGAGACATTCTATGCATCAAAATGTAGGTCTGGGTCTTGTGATTCTCACAATGTGAAGCTCTTCACTGTATGATTTATAGTGTTTAAAATATGACCAGTTGAAGATGGCAACCGCCAAAATACTCTGACCTGTGCCAGGCTGCAGCAGCAAGTGATGTCATAGACAGGGCCTTTTGTACACCTGCTAATGTTTTTATAAATGTAACTGTGAAGCACTTTGGGCAATAACGTTGCAATTAAATGTGCTATATAAATAATAACAGTTACTCCGCCCACTCCAGTTGTAGACTACTGGTGGAGGCAAGAACACTTCACACAATTTCCCCAGAAATTGTAGCTTTTCTAGTTTTATTAGTGATATTGCAGAAGGTCTTGATGGTAAGGTATGTATTTTTGCTGATGATACTAAGATATGTAACAGGGTTTGTAACGGAATCTTCCGTTAATGGACGCTTCCTAGCTTGTGCCGGACCACAAGCACCGCACTGGACACCACAACCACCACAGACTCTACAACCGCCGTAGCTTAACTGGAGCCTCGCCGTCTTCCGTCCACCCTGGATCATCTTCTGTCCTCCAGGACCATGTGGGGAAGACCTCTCCTCCAAGGAGAGCATAACATGAACAAGCTCTTAAAAGAGCTAAGTGATTAAAGCCCAAGGGAGTATGCAGAGCATAGCAATCCCCAGTGTGAATATAGCTGTCCCCTCACGAGACAAGACTACGTGTTGAGGGTCAAGAAGAACTGATGTTTAATGGCAGGTACTCTGCTTTTATGCAGTGCTCCCCTGCAAGGGAGATGCCCACAGGCAATTAGGCATTAACCAATCAGACATTGGTTACATCCCACAGATTCCCTCCCCTCTGCTTGGGAGATAATTGAGTTTCTTACTGTATCTACTCAATTATCTCCAAGCTAAAACTTATACTTTTGTATGCATTTTTATAACTTAATGATTTTTCATCACACAGGAATAAAACTTATATTTTTATGAACAACACAACTTGGAGACAAACATATTAAAAATTCGTACCAATCGGTTCAGTGGTTCCAGAGATATGGAAAAAGTCTCTTTGGACCGACCGCACGCCTGTTTGCATGCCCAAAACAGTTCCACAGATTCAGGCTGTGCGGTCGGTCTAGTTCTGCCTTGAAAAATACCAAAGTCCCCTCCGAAGGCGGCGTTTGAATAGTCGAACGCACTTCGACTTCTGTCGAAGTGTCGAAGTAAAACGAGTGGCAGTCTATTTCACATGAAAAAGATGACAAAGTCCCATTCGAACGTGTGTTCGAATCTTCGAATGTGACTTAGTCTCCAGCCACAGTGTCGAAGGGTAGGGGAAGGATTTGACGGCACACACCGCTGACCGCGTTCGACTGCATTAAAATGGCCGCCGCCACGTGTTCGATTGTCTAATGGCGGCCACTTCGACTACTTTGGCTGCACTTCTTTGTACAACACAGTTAAAGGGCCAGAAACAGCATAATATAAGTCCATAAGCCCCAACTCAGTTCCTTAAAGGGCAATACATCCCAGGGCCATAGTCGCAGGGCAGGAGGCTGGCAATCAGTCCTCTCCAATGCCCAGTGGCAAATGGCAGTTTGTCACAGGGTTGATGTTCCAGGAGGGATAAGCCAAATGGCAAATGATTTAGGTAAACTAGAAAAATGGTCAGAGTTGTGGCAAATGACATTTAATGTGGATAAGTGCAAGATAATGCATCTTGGACGTAAAAACCCAAGGGCAGAGTACAGAATATTTGATAGAGTCCTAACCTCAACATCTGAGGAAAGGGATTTGGGAGTGATTATTTCTGATGACTTAAAGGTAGGCAGACAATGTAATTGTCAGGGTACCTGTAGTCTCTACCTCAGAGGAGGTGAGAGACTTAGACGTTTATCCTCCCAGAGGGGTTGTTTCTTCCGTTCCTCGCGGTTCTCTCGGCCATTTACAAGCCGACCGCGAGGGATCTACTTCCTTATATGACGCGACGCTCAGTAGTCGACGTCATGACGCCAACCCGGGTCGACCTGTCAGTCAAGTCCCGAGCACTAATCAGGACTCGTCGGGGGCGTGATTACCCTCTAGAATCAAGGTATAAAGTAAGGCTTTCGGCATCTGCTCATTGCCCTGTCGTGGTTCTAGCCTGTCTAGTCACTCAGTGCTCTTGTATTCTAGTTGTCTCTTTGGTTCTGACCCGGCTTGTTTGTACTACCCTGTTTATCTCTGTTACCCTTTGACTCGGCTTGTCTCTCGCTTACCTGTCCTCTCGTTCCCTCGACCTCGGCTTGTTCCTAGACCATTCTCTACTTACTCCTTACGTTAAGTCCGGACATTCTAAGGTCCGGTATACGTACCTACCACCTGTTTGTACTCTGCGTGTTGGATCCCTGTCCCGATCCTGACAGTAATAGAGCAGCAGGAAATGCTAGCAGAATGCTTGGTTGTATAGGGAGAGGTATTAGCAGTAGAAAGAGGGAAGTGCTCATGCCATTGTACAGAACACTGGTGAGACCTCACTTGGAGTATTGTACGCAGTACTGGAGACTGTATCTCCAGAAGGATATTGATACTTTAGAGAGAGTTCAGAGAAGGGCTACTAAACTGGTTCATGGATTGCAGGATACAATGTACAAGGAAAGGTTAAAGGATCTTAACATGTATAGCTTGGAGGAAAGACGAGACAGGGGGGATATGATAGAAACATTTAAATACATAAAGGGAATCAACACAGTAAAGGAGCAGGCTATATTTAAAAGAAGAAAAACTACCACGACAAGAGGACATAGTCTTAAATTAGAGGGACAAAGGTTTAAAAATAATATCAGGAAGTATTACTTTACAGAGAGGGTAGTAGATGCATGGAATAGCCTTCCAGCTGAAGTGGTAGAGGTTAACACAGTAAAGGAGTTTAAGCATGCGTGGGATAGGCATAAGGCCAGGGACTAATGAAAGTATTTAGAAAATTGGGCAGACTAGATGGGCCAAATGGTTCTTATCTGCCGTCACATTCTATGTTTCTATGAAAGTGATGGAAGCAGAATGCATTATAGCAAGAAGACAGGCATTGTTATCCTCTGTACAATGTTCTGCAAGGAAATCTTGGGTCCTGGTATTCATGTTGATGTTGCTTTGACACATATCACCTACCTAGAGATTGTTGCAGACCACACACATCCCTACATGGAAATTGTTACCTGGTAGCAAAGGCCTCTATCAGCAGGATAATGCACCCTGTCACACTGCAAAAATTGTTCAGGAATGGTTTGAGGAATATGACAAAGACTTCAAGTTGTTACCTTGGCCTCTAATTTCCTCAATCTGATCGAGATTCTGTGGGATTTGCAGGAACAACAACTCAGATCAATGGAGGCACCACCTAGCAACTTGCAGGAATTATAGGATCTGCTTTTATTGTCTTGGTGCCATATACCACAGGACATGTTCAGAGGTCTTGTAGAGTTCATGCCTCAATGCGTCCGAGCTGTTTTGGCAGCATCAGGGGGACCAGCACGATAGTAGGCAGGTGGTTTTAATGTTGTGGCTGATCAGTGTATACACTAAATATTACATTGCTGAGCCCCACAGCACTAACACACACATATTTTATTCAGCAAACAATATTGTAGAAATCTGCAAACTGGAATTGGAGAATTTTACAAGATGATAGGAGGTTTCATATTTTGCATAGCCTCTCTTTACTAGCTCCACATCAGCAAAGAAACACATTGCAAAAAAAGAACCAATTACAAGAGAGTAGGATGTACATGCGGTATAGTGACCTAATCACTTCCTCTTTCTTTGCTGCTCCATTTGCTGCTCCAAAGAACTTTCCCACGCTGTGTAAAATGACACAGAGCACTCTGATTGGGTGGCTTGAAATCCATCCAATCAGAGTGCTTTGTGTCATTTTACACAGTGTAGGAAAGTTCTTAAGAATTTTCCCACGCTGTGTAAAATGACAAAGAGCACTCTGATTGGCTTAAACCAGACAATCAGAGTGTTCTACGCCTAACTGCAGGGCGGGGGAAGGCTTTATAAGCCTTCCCCAGCCCTGCAGAGCTCAGTCTGCACGGAGCGCTCAAGGGGTGAAGATGGATTTTTTTTTGCGCTCTGTTTTTATCTTTTTCGTCAGGTTTTTTTTTGTGCTCAGGTTTTTTATTTTATTTTAAGTTCGCCTCTTCCTCAATATCTCCAGCCCTCTTGCCAACTGCCCTCTGTCTCCCTTCCTCAATATCTCCCCCCTTCCAACCTACCCCTTCCACAATATCCCCCACTTGCCAAACTTCCACCTTCCTCAATATCCCCCCCTTGCCATCCCCCACCTTGTCAACCTCCCCCTTCCACAATAACCCCCCCTTGCCAACCTGCCTTTTTCCTTAATATTTCCCCCATGCCAACCTCCCCTTTCCTCAATATTTCCAGCCCCCTTTCCAACCTCCACCCCCACTCAATATCTCACCCTCTTGCAAACCTTCTCCCTTACTCAATATCCCCCCTTGCCAACCTCCACCCTTCCTCAATATTTCCAGCCCCCTTGCCAACCTCCCCCCTTGCCAACCTCCCCCCTTCCTCAATATCTCCAGCCCCCTTGCCAACCTCCCCCTTACTCAATATCTCCCCAACCTTTGCCAACCTCCCCTTTACTCAATCTACATATGCAATCCTCGTGACCTCTTCCCACGCAGCACTCACAGCGCTGGCGGTCGAGTAAAAGGCTCTCCTCACTTGCCTCCCTGCCGTTTTGCCTGTCATAGCAGGGCAGATGAGGGGAGTGGGGTGCCCAATGTCCAGCACAGCGCGCTGTCTGTGTCATGCTGAGCGCCAGGTAGTCAAGTGACACTCGGCGCTCCTACACAGACAGCGAGGGGGAGGCGTTCCCCTGTGTACTGTGCGTGCGGTTCCTTGATGGAGCCGCATGCTGCCTGGGGGCAAAGATCACTGCTCACACTGACAATTGATTATTGCGCCCCCCTTGGCCTGCGCCCATGGTGAACCCCCTTTCTATATATTTATGCTACACTGTGCTAATGAGTGGAGACATGCTGCTACAGCCTGCTTAAAGGAATATCTCCCATAACCTTGAACTAACTGTTTAAGACACAGATTAGTGCTCTCGGTCAGGGCCGTGACCAGCACTTAAGGGTTCCTACCCTGTGCACCTGGGGTGAGCCCCAGTGCTATATTTATACTACACTGTGCTGCTGAGTGGAGGCATGCTGTTGCAGCCTCTGTTAACTGCTGGACAAGATTTCCAGGACATACTGCTTAAAGGAATATCTTCCATAACCTTGAATTAACCATTTGAGCACAGATTAGTGCTCTCTGTCAGGGCCATGGCCAGCACTTAAGAGTTCATACCCTGTACACCTGGGGTGAGCCCCATACTATATGTGTGCTGCACTGTGCTGCTGAGTGGAGGCATGCTGTTGCATCCTCTGTTTACTGGGTGTGCCACCGGTCTATTTTATTTGGCCAGGGCCGGATTAAGAGCACAGTGGGCCTGGTGCTGACAATTATGATGGGCCTAATTACGTAATCTTATCAACCAAAAAACACTAAAACAGTCATACCTCCCAAGCGTCATGTATCTGATGGAGATGGTGCTGGAGGGAAACAAACACATACCCTATGCTAATTTCTCTCTAATTTATGCTTTCATCTTTCAAGTAAATCCATAACCCCTAACAGCAGTGTCCAGTGAAGCAGGAAGTCAATGGGTGGGGTAAAAGGGTGGGCCACTGGCGCGAATCACGTGACAGGACCTGCCAAATGTGGTGAACATGCCTAAAAAGGGGGCATGTTTGTCCAAAGAATTGGAAGGTCAGTCTGGCATGAATTCATGTCAGGCTGCCTGCTAATCCTGCAGGCTGCCCAACTAAGGGCATACTATGCAGGCAGCACCTTGAGCTTGACATAAATGTGTCTAATGATGCGCTCACTCCATGCTTTCTAAGGACTGTCCCCTAGCACTTGCTGGTCCACTTGTCTCCTTACCTTCTTACTAGCAGGCAGAAGTTCCTGGTATATAGTCTGAGACAGAGAGAAGGTGTATGTAGTGAGTGTAGAAGAAAGGGGACATGCCACAGTGTTAGAGAGACCAACGTCTGCATTACCTAAACTAATTTTAATGTCAGCCAGTCCACACAAGTTTTGTTCCCATACATCCCTCTTAAGCTTCCAAACTTAAAGGGACACTATAGTCACCAGAACAACTACAGCTTATTGTATTTGTTCGGGTAAGTAGAATCATTCCATTCAGGATTTTTGCAGTAAACACTGTCTTTTCAGAGAAAATAACTCCACTGGCTGCTCCTTAGATGGCTGCTAGAGGTGCTTCCTGAGGCAGTACTGCCTAGTGTGCAGCACTGCCATTCAGTGTTTCCACCCTCTGCATGCAGACACTAAACTTACCTCATAGAGATGCATTGATTAATTTTATCTTTATGAGGAGATGCTGATTGGCCAGGGCTTTGTTGGACTTGTGCTGGCTCTGCCCCTGATCTGCCTAGTTGACAGTCTCAGCCAATCCTATGGGGAAGTATTGTAATTTGCTCAGACCACCACTTCTGAGCCAGCAGCTGCAGACTTGAATACAAGTAATATTTTACTATATTTAGAGAGGCAAGAAGGGGCCAGGGTGGTGGTTTTAACATAATAGGGTCAGAAATACATGATTGTGTTCCTGACCCTATAGTGCTCCTTTAACCCCTTAAGGACACATCACATGTGTGACATGTCATGATTCCCTTTAATTGCAGAAGTTTGGTCCTTAAGGGGTTAAGCAAGAGTATGTGAAGAGTAGTTAAGTTTGCCACCGTTCTTGGAAAAAAATACCAGCCTTAATCATTTGTATAATTAATTAGTTATGCGTGACATCACATGATGTAAATCACAAGGAGTGACATCAGAGAAAATCCAGTAAAATCACCAACAAACTACTCACAGTTTGATTCTGCTGTATAGATGGATTGCTCCCAGTGTCTCCCTGTCTCCCAGTGTCTCAGTCTCGCAAGTCACCCAGTGTTTCAGTGTCTCTATGTATCACAGTGTCAGTGTCCCCATGTTGCCCAGTCCCCTAGTCTCCCAGTGTCCCAATGTCTCAGTGTGTCCCCATGTCACTAGGATACTGGGGACACAGAGACATGGGGACACTGAGAGACCCAGGGACACTGGGAGACATGGGGACACAGATATTTAGGGAAACTGGGAGAAACGGGGACACTCAGACAGTAGGGACACAGACACTGGGAGACATGGGGACACTGAAACATTTGGGGACACTAAGACATGGGAACACAGACACTGGGAGACTAGGGGACACTGGCTGGGAGACAGACACTTGTGGACACTGGGAGACATGGGGACAGTTGTGGACATAGACATGGGGACACTGGGACACCAGGCACACTGAGACACTAGGAACACAGACACTCGGAGACATGGGGACACTGAAACATTTGGGGACACTAAGACACTAGGGACACTAGGGGACACTGGCTGGGAGACAGACATTTGGGGAGACATGGGGACATAGACATGGGGACACTGGGACATATAGGGACACTAGGCACACTGAGAGACATGGGACACTGGGAGACTTGGGGACAATGAGACAATAGGGACACTGGCTGGGGGACATGGGAACATAGTGTCTCCGTGTCCCAATGTCACTATGTCTCACAGCATCCCCATATGTCTCAGCATTCCCATGTGTCCCAGTGTCCCCATGTTTTCCAGTGTCCTCAAGTGTCTCAGTGTCCCCAGGTCTCCCAGTGTCTGTGTCTCCATGTGTCCTAGTGTCTCAGTGTCCCCATGTGTCCCCTAGGGTCTCAGTGTCCCCATGTTTTCCAGTGTCCCCAAGTGCCTCAGTGTTCCCAGGTCTCCCAGTGTCTGCGTCCTAGTGTCTCAGTGTCCCCTAGTGTCTGTGTCCCCTAGTGTCTGTGTCCCCTAGTGTCTGTGTCCCCATGTGTCCCCTAATGTCTCAGTGTCCCCATGTGTCTCAGTGTCCCCATATGTCCCTGCTGCCTTTCCCCCCATTCCTCACTTACCTGAGCTGTAGAGCTGCTGTCTGGACTGTCTGGACCACAGATCAGTGAGTAGTAGAGAGGGTCAGGGATATGCTGTAACTTCCTATCCCTGCCTCTCTCCACACACAGTGACCCCTACTGGCCGGTGCTGGTATTGCAGAGTAATCTCCATTTATTCTGAGAAAATTACCTGTATTTGTATTGCCGGTATTACTGCAATACCAGCACGGCCAGGCAGCCTCAAATACCGGCTGTGCCAGTAAAAAAAACCAGTCAGGTGGTAAACCTAAGAGAAATGTGTAAAAAAAAAAAAAAAAATTTTTTTTTTTTTTTTTTTTTAAATGGGCCTATTCCATGGGCCTGGGCCTGGAGCTGCAGCTCCATCAGCCCCTATGTTAATCCGGCCCTGTATTTGGCCACTGTTCAGATTACAACCCTGCAGGAGTTTCTGTGAGCATTGCCTGCTACTATGGTAATCTGGTCTGTTTTCCCTGCATTCTGAAATTGCCTACTAATTTGTGCCTTCTATAGGTGTATCCCATATCATGATAAATCTGCCTGTCTACTTTTTTGGGTGATCCCAGATTCTGTGTCACACAATTTGCCACTATGGAAGATTAACCCTGTGGATTTCAAGTCATGATACACACAACGTTGGCTGCATTTGTGGAGAAAACACTCTCAAATGTACTGACAAGAGGGCCGGTCCCCTCACTTGTATCGGCCACTACGGGGCAGACTCTAATGTCTGGGATGTCTCCGCTAAGGGGTCCCCCCATCATAGCAAGCCCCACCGGAATGGCCTAGACACTAGACATCTACGGTCTAAGGACAAAGCCCACGCTAAATGCAGTACGCTGACTCCGGCACCTACCCTGACCCCATGGTTAGACCCTCTCCTCGGCTGAGGACTGCAACATTATCTGTCCATCATGCAACAAAGGCATGCAGAGGCATCGGGGTCTGATGACTGTGGTTCGGAATCTACATATGGCAACGCATTTGTGTACAGGTTTTTCTGGGTGAGCCCCGGGTAACTGAGAGTGACGGTGCCTCACACGCTACTGACCAAGAAGACACAGAAGCAATCCTGGATCCTACTGGTCAATGGCAATGTGTAACCTACAACATCCGTCACCAACGTTCGAGAGACTGCTCCCCTCTCGAACACCTGGAAACTTTATGCACCTGTGGCTTTGCAAGCCTCTAGTTAAAGATGTCCGTAACTGCTTGCCGACCGCAAGCAGTTACGGACATCTTGCCCTTCCCTCCCAGACAGAGTGGCACAGACGCCTGTGTTTGATCAGCAGATGATGACCTTCATGGCTCTGGGTGGCCGTGACCCCGCAAGGGAGTCAGGAAAGGTTTCAGACACCCAAAACAAATTGCTGGACTCTATTGACCCCCTCTCAAGGGTTAAATACCTGACTATGCCAGCATCCTCCGAGAATGAGCTCACGATATTCGTGAATGGGCTCAGAGATGTTTCTGTTTCGTCAGAAACATCTCTCCTGTGAGAAGTGCATAGCAGCACTCCTCCGTATTGAGGGATAGTTGGCGGATCTGGGCACCAAAACATTGGGAACCCAGGCACAAGGCACTCTCTTTCCTGAGGGAGCTTATTACAAACGTTTATGTTCCCGCTTCCCTCATCAAGATCCATACTCCATGAGGAAGGTGGTAACCTCCATAGGGGGTGGTCTACAGGGCTGATTGACAGTGGGACAATGTGGCCAACCACTTCGAGTCATCTCACCGCTGTACCTCGCTATCACAAACTCCTTACCATAAGTGGGTGAGAGACAACCTTCTGGTTCTCCAGATGATCAGACAGAGAACAGGGAACGTGCAGATGTGCTAGACCCATTTTCCTCAGGTAAGCGTCCCTAGGATAGCATAGACTGTACTTTCTACAACGCCCACATGAGATACCATTGCTTCTAGGTGGAAGGCATTCACACTTAATAAGGAACCGTCTTCAGGTAGACAACTGGCTTGCAGAACTGGATATATAGACATGTCCTTTTCCACCCCGCTTGACGACTTTCTCTTTGTTTCCTGTGACACAATCAACCATGGCACTTTACCTGCCTCCTCAGCTCGGATCCTTGGGGGCTTCATGAAACTACTGAAACCAGTGATCAGTTATGTATGGGGAATGCATTGCATTATTTACCTGGACGATATCATTCTGTTCGGTTCAGAGAATTCAAGACTGCGTCAACATTCGCGATTCACAGCAGTCTGGCTGGAATCGTTGTGTTTCGTAGTGGATGGTCCACTTCTTAGGATTCGTAATCAACTTGCACACTGAAGCTTTCCTCTTCAAAGGTCTCATCTATCCTCAAGGAAATTAGCACAGTCCTCCACTGCAACACAGTGACCCTCCACACACTCTACTGCCCTCCTTCATCTAGGCTATCAACCCAGACCTGCTATGTTACCGAGACATGCAGCGCTATCTCATAAGGTTTCCTCAGAAGAACCCCTACGACCAACCGGACTTCGTTCTGCAGTCGGACAACCTGCAAGAGCGCACCCACGGAAAGCATGTGCACAACCTAGGAATTCTCCCTTCACATTGAATACCTGGAATTTTTAGTGTGGTCCTTCACTATCCGCAGACTGGTAAAGGAGTTCTCCATTTTTTGCATTCTACTCCGATGGACAGAGCATTGACAGTCAGGTATATCAATCTCCTGGACAGAGCCAGCTCCCGTCTCCTGTCAGACATCATGAAAGGTATCTTCGATTTCTGCCTTCCTCGCAGGATCTTCCCTAAGGCGGACTAACTCCCGGGGGAGACGCATCTCAACACAGATTGGTTCTCCAACCTTCAGAGGGACCACCAGAATTCAGTGTTCTTCAATTGGCTGCCGGATCCAGAGTGCACAATGATGGTCGCATTCCTGCCAGCTGGGCCTCCCCAGGGGTCATATGCTTTTACCTCCTTTGAAATGATTGCGAGGATTCTCCATCACCTCTGTGTTCAGCGCTGCCTTGGCCATCCTGCTGTGACAGTCAACCTTGTTTCCTGGACCTTTGGGGCCTGGCCAGTAAGGTTCTACTCCTCTTACATTCATAGCCGACTCTTCTCACAGACCTGAAGGGGAACTCACATCTTCTATTTCTGGAGGGTAAGCTGGCCCGGGTGGCCTTGACTCTTTCTGGGGTTCTTGGCAGATCGACGGACTATTGCAGGCTGATAGGTACCTCTTAGGAGACTCTTGGGCCCCAGGGACGCGACTATGCTGCCTCTCCATCTGGGCATTCCCGGTCTGGTTGGTGTTTGGAACGGAACCTCAATACATTATGTGGTAAGTTTGGACAGTAAAACAACCCGTGCTCCAGTCTGGGGACTCCCGATGGGTAAAGATCCTCATGTGTACCAACTACCCAGTGACATCCATCTCTAGCTTATGGGATGTGGAGATCGTTCTCCATTTGTCTATGGGACTGGACATCTACTGATGGACTTTTATGCTTGGTCTGGTGATTTTCCGTCATGTACCGGATTTTCGGGCTTTCGACCTGGGTGTTTTTCTTTATTTCCCGACGGTCTATGTCTCTCATCGCACTGTTCTGATTATTCATTAGTTTTCTATTCTTTTCTCAGCGTTAAAATTGCAGAATACGAAGCCTCCTGTCATATTGTAAAATTAAAGATTATACTAGCTCTAGTGTACTAATAATCTTAATTTTAGTAATTAAGTATTTTCCCACCCTGCTTTGCTATCCCACCCTTTCTGTTCGCTTTCTTTACATGTATCACTGGTGTAAGGTAGGTTGGGCTAGGTTTTGTGTTTAGGTGGATGATTTTATTTCCATTGGTAAGGAATTGTCATTGGAGTTTTATATGATTGTTGTTCAGTTGTCAGATTGTAGTTTACAAATTACTACTATGGAATGATGTATGCTGTGTGTTACTTGGATTTCCACGTTCATGACTATGTGTCTAAACCGGTCACACATTCTCTTTTCAGTTTGATTCATCCCTGGAGACATTTTGGTTGTTTGTGTGGAATTCTCTGGAAGTTTGCTCCTTCGGATGTTGGATTTAGGAGTTATTGTTATTGCTGGTTATATGTTTGCTTCTGCTTGATGTCGCTTTCTGAAAGAGGAAGTGATTAGGTCATTTTATCTCATGTACGTCCTACTCTCTTGTGATTGCTTCTTTTTTCTATGTGTTTATTTGCTTCTGTAGAGCTGTTAAAGAGAGATTATGCAAAATATGAAGCCTCCTGTCACTTCTAAAATTAAGATTATTAGTACACTAAAGTTAGTAGAATCCTCATTTTTTCCAGATTAACTCTGCTTGCTTTAATTTGGAAATTCGCCTTTAAATATCCTAAAATTTTAAGCTTACTTAAAGAAATACTCTAATGTTAAAAATAAATGTATTTTATTTAAAGGGACATCTGTTTACACAGGGAGACACAAGAGAAAGATAAAACATAACAACCAATAGCAAGGACAGGACCTGGGAAAGTAACCAATAACATTAACATGTTAAATTACATGACACCTAACTCTGGTGCCAGAGTGTCTGAGCAGCACCAACTCAATCAATGTGGCAGGCTGTACTGATCACTGTTACAAACAAACAATTCCACAAACCTAAAACACAAACAGATTTTAAAACATTACTTTCCCACAGTATAATGCTTTAGGGCGGTTGCAAGGATTTTTAGTTTCACAGGTGAAAATATAATACACATAGTATTCTCCTTCTGGGTTATTCTCAGAGATCCTTTCTTGTATATTCTGTACATATATTCTTTGTGTTTTTCTCACCCTTACAGGGTTAAACCCGATCACATATGCTAATTTTCTTACACCACGTCATTCCGTGACGTCACACAACCTCGTTTTCATTACCTTAACCTCCAATCAAATTATTTTCTTATGTATATAACTTCCACGAGATCACATTGTAAATTGTCTTGAAAAACAGTCTGCATAGATTGAAACAGCGACTATTTTGTTAATCACTGTGCTTAATAAAGCAGCAGTTTGAATTAACTTTACCAAGACTCCTGAGTGCTCTCTACTAGGTATTTATATTTTGGTTAGAGATTGTGCACCGGAGCACAAAAAGACCGGGAACATCGAGTGCTGGGACCTGGAAATACATATATATAAATATATATATATATATATATATATAAAACACGAAAAATACCGGCACTCAAGGATTTTCAGCAAGTCAAATCTTCATTTATTTAGAAGAAAAGAATCGACGTTTCAGCTCCTCACAGGAGCTTTCATCAGGACACAAAATATCAAAATACTGAAACACTCTTATATAGGACATACAATTAATACTAATGGGTACTTACTTACAGGTGCACTGCATTTGCGCTCGCCGCCGGAACCGCCGAGACCGCCATTACTGACAACCACACTTCCGGGTTTGTGGTCATGTGACCCCCTAGGACGTGTTCATTGAGCGGGCTCTGAGTGTTGCTGGGGCAACCCTAGACAACAATGTCTCATTGGCTGCACCCATAAGTACCTGAGCCAGCGAGGGACAAAATTGTCTCATAACACTGGGTGTTGTCATGGTGATCAGGACGCATTTCCGACAGACGTGCAGAAATACACTAGATGCGAGCGAAAACCCAAAGGAACATATTACTACATGAGACTACATATTATAGTGAATAAATAGACTGAATAAAGAATACATACAACAGTGAATTAAAGAATGCTGGTTACAATCAAATAAGAATTAATATAAGTACAATGGAGCAGCACTCATATAAAGATGTGGAAAAATAATCGAATAAGTGCACAAGTGGTTAATGTGATAAGTGAGGGAAAGGCACAAAAGCTGCTGAAATATAAACAATACAAAATATGGAGATTATCATACTCCTCTGCAGTGTTGCAAATTCTTAAGTGTGTAAGTGAGATGCCCATGTATATGCTCGAAGATTACGCACCTGGGGTAAGCCCCATTACTATATACATGTTACATATAACATAAAAGACAGGTTAATATGGAATTAAAAAGACAGTCAGCAGTACTGGAAAATAAAAAAATAAAAAATTACTTAAGAATTTGCAACACTGCAGAGGAGTATGATAAATTACCCCCATGATGGCATACCATTTGCAATAGTAGGCAATCCAAGGTGTTGCAAATGGGGTATGTCCAGTCTTTTTTAGTAGCCACTTAGTCGCAAACAATGGCCAAAATTGGTGTTCAAATTTGTATTTTGCATTTTTCACACACAAACAAATATTAACCCTAACTTTGGCCAGTGTTTGTGACCAGGTGACTACTAAAAAAGACTGGATATACCCCATTTGCAATACCTTGGGTTGTTTACTATTGCAAATGGAATGCCATCATGGGGGTAATTCCTATTCCTGGGCTATCATACGGTTTCAAAAGCAACGTAACCAATCTGGCTAATTTCAATGTGAAAAAACTGAAAAATGTAACATGCTTTATTTGACCCTGTAACTTCCCAAAACACCATAAAACCTGTACATAGGGGGTGCTGTTGTACACGTGAGACATCGCTGAATACAAATATGTGTATTTTATTGCAGTAAAAACAAACATTATTTTGACATTCACAGTTAAAATGTCACATAGAACTAAAAAAAATTTAAATTCTTATTTTCTCCCATTTTTTTATATTTTATTCATATTATATTATGTTTCATATCTAAATATTTGATGTTAAATGAAAGCCCGGTTTCCCCTGAATAAAATGATATAAAATAAGTGTGGGTGCACATAATATGAAAGAGGTGAATTACGCCTGAACAGACATACAGCGCAAATTCAAGGTTTTGTTTTTATCACAACATGTACATTTGGCTCAGACCTTAAGGGGTTAAGTATCAATAAATATAAAAAAATGAGAAAAGAATGAAAACATTTGTCATTGTTATAGAAAGGGAATGCAGGGAAGTAGCTCCTTCACAAGTGTCCTCAACTCAAATAAAGATGGAACGATATGCAAAAAAAGAGGACAAATAAAACTAAATAGGGTGTAGTATTTTTGAAAAAAAAGGGTTTAAAAAAGTGTATGATTAGCTTTTACTGGCAATAGGGAAGTGGGTAGAATGGGCTTCTACTGCCCAGTGAAATGAACTACTGGGCAGTGAATGGGCAAATAAGCCAATACTGAGCAGGGGAGGAGAAGACATGGACTACTACTACTGACAGGGAAAGTGAATGGGAGAATGAGCTATTACTGGCAAATGAGCAGTGAGGATAGAATGGTTGGGGGCAGGGGCGGGCTGGGCCGGGGGGCAGGGAGGCAATTGCCCCCCAGGCCGCCCGAAATTATTTTAGGACCGGCCGCGGCGGGCCGGCCCTTTAAATGCTGCAGCCGCCGAGCGCTCTGTAAAGAGCGCTCAGACGGCTGCAGCTGCTTCTCCCTTCCCTCCCCTCCCCTGTAGGTGGCCGAGCTGGTCTCCGGTCCGCGGTCCCGGCCGGAGTGATCGGAAGATGCACACTGAGTGTGCACTTCCTGTCAGTCCGGCCGGGTGCAGGAAACAGAAACTCCTGTTCCGTGCGGAACAGGAGTTTCTGTTTCCTGTACCCGGCCGGACTGACAGGAAGGTGCACACTGAGCACCTTCCTATCACTCCGGCCGGGACCGCGGACTGGAGTGCAGCTCGGCCACCTACAGGGGAGGGGGTAAGAAGAAGGGGGGGGGGAGGGGGTAAGAAGAAGGGGGGGGGAGGGGGTAAGAAGAAGGGGGGGAGGGGGTAAGAAGAAGGGGGGGGGAGAGAGTAAGAAGAGGGGAAGGGGGGGGAGAGTAAGAATAGGGGAGGGGGGGAGTAAGAATAGGGGAGGGGGGGAGTAAGAATAGGGGAGGGGGGGAGTAAGAATAGGGGAGGGGGGGGAGAGTAAGAAGAGGGGAGGGGGGGGAGAGTAAGAAGAGGGGAAGGGGGGGAGAGTAAGAAGAGGGGAAGGGGGGGGAGAGTAAGAAGAGGGGAAGGGGGGGGAGAGTAAGAAGAGGGGAAGGGGGGAGAGTAAGAAGAGGGGAAGGGGGGGGAGAGTAAGAAGAGGGGAAGGGGGGGAGAGTAAGAAGAGGGGAAGGGGGGGAGAGTAAAAAGAGGGGAAGGGGGGAGAGTAAAAAGAGGGGAAGGGGGGAGAGTAAAAAGAGGGGAAGGGGGAGAGTAAAAAGAGGGGAAGGGGGAGAGTAAAAAGAGGGGAGGGGGAGAGTAAAAAGAGGGGAGGGGGAGAGTAAGAAGAGGGGAGGGGGGAGAGTAAGAAGAGGGGAGGGGGGAGAGTAAGAAGAGGGGAGGGGGGAGAGTAAGAAGAGGGGAGGGGGAGAGTAAGAAGAGGGGAGGGGGGAGAGTAAGAAGAGGGGAGGGGGAGAGTAAGAAGAGGGGAGGGGGGAGAGTAAGAAGAAGGGGAGGGGGGAGAGTAAGAAGAAGGGGAGGGGGGAGAGTAAGAAGAAGGGGAGGGGGGAGAGTAAGAAGAAGGGGGGAGTAAGAAGAGGGGAGGGGGGAGTAATAAGAAGAAGGGGTAAGAAGAACAAGGGGGGGAGTAAGACAGTTGCAAACAGCCTCCAGAGGTCCTGTTCTACACCAGACCAGTGGAGCCAAACTGCAGCCCATCATCATCCTCATCTAATTGTAAGTAGGCAATCTAGTATATTATTAGTGACACTAATCTATAATTTACCTCACATTAAAGGGACACTATAGCTTAATGAAGTGGTTCTGGTGTCTATAGCTGGTCCCTGCAGGCTTTTTAATGTAAACACACACTGTGTGCAGCACTGGCGTTAGTTCATATGGCAGATCATATAGGTGGGGCATTGTGATGTCACATGGGGGGGGGCGGCAAATTTATATTTTGTCTAGGGCGGCAAAAATCCTTGCACCGGCTCTGATCCTGGGCAGGTGCACCAGTCTACTGGTGACCCACAGGAGGGGAGTGCACTGATTGCACTGCACTCTCCTCCTGCCCAGACCTGTCTTGACCGCAGTGCAAGTGCCCTCTGCCCCTAATTTACAGTGGCTCACACTCACAACAAGCAGTGCCTGGAGCCCTTTGCAGAGATGGAAACAAAGAGGTTCTGCGGCAGCTGGCCGTCCTGCAAGCATTACATTAAACAGCTGTTCCCCATGCAGCCACAGGTGGCGTTGTGCTGGGAGACTGTGATTACTCTTCACTTCCTCCCAGCCTACAGAGCAGCGCATGGGGGAGAGAGGAGGAGGCATGATTTAATCTTGAATAAATCCTCTAAGCAAACCTTTATAAATTTGGGGGGATCAGCTCTGTTTCCACAGTTTATTGGTGTTTACTCTCATCTCTGTATTAATATTGAGGGATGTCTAAGTAGTAACATCAGTGTGTGTCAGCAGGGCCAGCCGTTGGGGTGGGCAAGCTGTGCGGTCACGCAGGGTGCCATGACAACAGAGGCGCCCGGCGGCCAACACAGCTCACAAGTTGGGTACACCAGCATATTTAATTTAAACGATTCGCTGGCGGTCCACTGGTGCGCACCAGCAGTAGGTGCAGTCAGATCATATCCTCTCCCCCGTGGTTCCGGCGCTCAGTTAGTGAGTCAGAGCACAGGCTCAGAGATTCTCAGCCTGTGCTCTGACAACATTGAAAGTCAGAGCCGTGAAGGAGCGGGTATGGCAAAGAGCTACTGATTAGCATAACATCAATATCCATTATAAAACCAGGAAAAGGTGGGCATGGATGGTGAACTGATTTGGTGGCGCAATGGGCCACTTGACTGGCTTTGCCCCCCAGGCCTAAGGCTGCCAGCCCTCCCCTGGTTGGGGGGGCGTGTCTTGGCCACCATCTTAGATGGCCACGTTTTAGAGAGGCTCCTGGACAAGGGGGGCATTTTCATTCACAAAGTGCTAATTTAACTGTGATGGATAAATTTTACTTATAAATACTAATAGCTGATGACAGTCTTGACATGGAGAAGCAAAGGAAAAACGAAAAATCCGTACCTGCAATGAAGAAATCGGGAGCAGGAGCTGCTGGGGTGAGTAAGGGTGCCCAGGCTCACTCCCCTGCCTCCAAGCCTGGCTCGCGGCTTGTTTCGCCGCTTAAAATCTCGTTGGTGGCGCCGGGGAAATCCCTCCCCACCTCCCTCCCGGTCTCCCATGCTAAATCGTATGCTTGTGCGGTCGCGACCCGCTCGCGGCATCCGGAGAGCGGCAGGACCGCGGCCGCACTAGCCGACACCTCTGTGTGCGGCTCAGAGTGCTCCGAGCACTCAGCATGCTCGGAGCACAGAGCTGTGTCTCCCGCGAGCGGCAAGGACCACCCAGCAAGCCGCTCGCGGTCTCAGCATAGAGCAGCCCGGTCACTCACTTACAAAAGTGACCGGGCTGCAAGTAAAGGGGAGGGTAGTGTGAGGTCTCGCTCCCCATCGGGATCCTCGGCCTCCAGGTTGTCGGTCCCGGTGGGGGGGGGGCTCTGCTATCCGGCCCCAAACTTTTAAAGGCACAGTAAGGGCTATGGAAAGCCCAGAGGTCAATAATATGGAGCTGCAATGCTCCAAACAAGTACTTTCTCTGCACTACCACAGAGAAAGGATCATGATGCCACAACAAAGATGGCTGCCAGACCAGACATTGTATATTCCACTCCCAAGATGGCCACTGCCACCTCCAATATGGCTACCACCACATTTATGGCTGCGACTTACAATCCTAATATGCCACCTGAATTGGCGGATGATCTGCCACCATCAGCTGGCATGATAATACAACTCATTAAAGATTTGAGAGTCGATCTGAAAAACGACTTTAAGAAGGACTTTGACACTTTATATGGAGCCATGGAGGGCATTAATCAGCGGACGGAAATAATAGAGAATAGTTTGCACTCTCAAGAGCAATCTCACCTGGACTTGGTTGAAACTGTAAAAGAGCTTCAGAAGCAAGTACACCAACAAGCGGAAAAGTTAGCGGACGCCGAGGATAGAAGTAGGCGTAATAACCTAAGGATCAGGGGGATCCCTGAAAATATAGACTCTCTGGAATTACAAAGTTATTTCCAGGCAATGGTGAAGTCAGCTCTACCAACTGCCAAAAATACGGATCTGCTATTGGACCGCATCCATAGATTGCCTAAACCCGGTAATGCGCCTGCGGCTGCACCCAAAGATATGATAGTGAGATTTCACTATTACCACATTAAAGAGGAATTTCTGGGTGCAGTACGCACGTCAGGTCTCACGGGGGACTACAGCGGTATGAAGGTCTTCCAAGACTTCTCTGCCCAAACAATGAGGCGACGCAGAGAATTTCAACTTTTTACCACGGATCTAAGACGAAGAGGGATAAGATATAGATGGGGATTCCCGGTCAAAGTCCTTTTCCGCATGGATGGCAGGAATTTTATCATCACGTCGCCTGAGGAAGGAATGGAACTCTTCCAATCCATGAATAGAAGTCAGGTATCGCCTCATAGACTCTCGCCATCTACTCCTCTGCAGGCCAGCAAGAGAAGCAAATCGGACACTTCCTGAGTTTCCAGTTCATAGAGCTACAGTCTTCATTTTCCACGGTCGCAAATCGTTCGACACTTCAAGTTAAGATGTTCTTCCTATCTTCACTAAGGATTTTCTTTTTATATATACACGTTTATTTTCATGATTTTTTTTTATTTTTTTTTTCTCTATTGATTTTTATGGCTTGGTTCTGAGAAAACTTTATCTCTGCAACAGGCTTTCGAGTCCTGCTCCAGTCTGGAGATTTAGCGGGATTACTTTGAATTTTGACTTGTTTCTCCTGGTTATGACTGCCCTTAGAATTTGCGCACCAATGATTATATGATATGCGACTTAACGGTTTCTATTAGAAACCGATTGGACCACTTAAATCTTTCCAAATTTTTACATTCAATATTATTTTATGGTCCCTTGGTTTTTTTTACACATCATTTCGTATTTAATTTTATTATTTTTTTATTGTTCTGTGATTTTTTTTTTTTTTTGTTTATTTATATTGCTCCCCTTGTATCCAGCAGCCTTCTCTCCCCCCAACCTGGGCCTAATTCCCTGAGATGGAGAAACTTTTTTTGCTCTCCCTCATGGCCCTTTTTCACTGTTTGTTTGTTTCCCCTGATAGGGGTATATACCCAAGTTTTTTGTACCCCGTTGATATTTTTATTTTTCTATTTTCTTTGATCATCCATCCTTTAAAATTTGGTATAAATGTTTCCAGACCACGAATCACAGAAATGCCTCATACAAAAATGCATATTATGTGGCATCAGCGACTTGCACAAATTTGTTTATTTATTCCTGTACACACATGTACACATCTTGAGTTTGTTGTGACGTTATTGTTGGATGTTTCTTTATTGGAAGGCGGCTGTTCGGACTCTCACAAAGTTGAATATTCCTTTACTCTTTATCAAGCATTGCTGTTCCATAAATTATGGTTTTAAAATATATGTCATTTAATGTGAGAGGCCTGAACACCGCCCACAAAAGACGCTTACTATTCAAAGAAGCAAAATCCAACAAATCAGATGTCATCTGTGTACAGGAAACGCATTTTAAAAATGATAAAACACATAAGATTATGTCAAAGCTTTTCCCAGTCCAATATCATAGCACTTATAAATCCAAGTCTAGAGGTACATCGATTTTCTTCCACAGGAATGTAGCATGTTCAACGAACAAAGTAATGACGGATGATGACGGGAGGTATTTAATATGGATAGGTTCACTTAACACTATTGAATATACCATAGTGAACGTGTATTTTCCCAACACCGGTCAGTTGCAGTTCTTTAGGAAATTGATGGACTTAGTGGGTGAGAATGTGAGAGGCAGCTTGGTAATGTGTGGCGATCGAATTTTGTTATGGACGGTGAATTGGATAATGCTAGGGAAGACAATGATCAACAACATAGAGGAGACAGCGACATATTAGCTAACAAATGTTCCAGATACATGATTGAATGTGGTTTATATGATTCCTGGAGACTGATGCATGAGAATGAAAGAGATTTTACGTATTATTCTGTATCTAAAAATATGTATTCCAGGCTGGACAGGTTTATGGTCCAGAGCGCTTTAATCCCGCACATCTTGAAATCTGATATCTTAGACATTAACTGGTCTGACCATGCTCCAATCATAATGCATATTGATGAAATTGTTTCCTCAGCCCCGAATAGATCCTGGAAGTTAGGCGATTATTTATTAAACGATGTTGTAAACAGATCATTGGCGGAGAAAGCCTTGAGCGATTACTTTTTGGAAAATGCCTCACCAGAGGTTCCTGGCGAGGTGTCTTGGAATGCGCATAAGGCTGTATTAAGAGGTCATTTTATTTCTAGAGCGTCTCACCTGAAGAAACTTAATAGCAATAATTTAAGAACATTGGAAAAAGAATTGTACAATTTGAATCAGGCTAATAAATTTGGTCCCTCGTCTTCCCTATCAGCAATGATAGGAGAAATTAAGGCTAAAATTAACAAAATTAATTTAGATCGTACATCTCTTATGGTGAGACGTCTCAGGAAAACATTTTACTTAAAAGGCAACAGGGCCTCTACTCTTTTGGCATCCAAACTCCGGCATGTGAATGCACAATCAAAAATAGCGTATTTACTTGATGATCAGGGGCGAAAAGTGTTTCATCCTACTAAAATAAGTGACATGTTTGCAGAGTATTATAGTAAACTTTATAATTTAGAATGTGATTCGAACCTTACCCAGCCTTCTGCAACAACCATTGATAAATTTTTAGACAGAGTGACATTGCCTCGGCTGTCTCTAGGACACTTAGAAAGCTTAGAATGTGAAATATCAGCGAAAGAGATAGCTGAGGCGATCAAACTTATGCCATCCGGAAAAGCCCCTGGTCCCGATGGATTCACTATTTTATATTATAAAACTTTTCAAGAAATTTTAATTCCCCATATGACCAAATTATTCGATTCCTATAAGTCCGGGGGAACGATGCCAGAGGAGTCCTTGTGCGCACGAATAGTCACCTTGCCAAAACCGGGAAAAACTCCTGATAGATGCCACAATTTTAGACCCATTTCCCTAATCAATAATGACTCAAAGATTTATTCTAAAGTTCTCGCAAATAGATTAACCAAATTAATCCCATTGCTAATAAATAAGGATCAAGTGGGTTTTGTAGAGGATAGACAGGCGCCCGACGGGACTAGAAGATTCATAAACTTGATTCAGCACATCAATATGACCAAAACGCCTTCATTGCTTCTATCTCTAGACGCAGAGAAGGCGTTTGACAGGATACATTGGGGATATTTATGGAGAACGTTAGAAAGATTCAACATACCATCATCTTTTATCACAGCAATTAAGGCGCTATATTGTGCACCTTCCGCCCATGTCTCAGCTTCCGGTTTCACATCTAAAACGTTTTCTCTAACCAATGGAACGAGACAGGGGTGCCCTTTATCTCCAATTCTATTTGTTTTAGCAATAGAACCCCTGGCTGAACTAATTAGAACAACCCCACAAATTGCAGGAATTGTTGTTAAAGAATCCGCTCACAAAATTGGCCTGTTTGCAGATGACATAATTCTAGCTGTCAAACACCCAAAAGAATCTTTGAGCCACCTAAAAGACATTTTAACTCAATTTGGCGAGGTATCGTACTACAAATTAAATGAGTCTAAGTCTCAGGCCCTCCCATTTCATTTAAAAAATTCGGAAACCATTGCCCTTAAGAAATTATATTTATTTGATTGGAGAGCTGACTACATGGAATACCTTGGCATTAATTTATGCAAAAATTTGGTAAATATGCATAATCACAACTTGAGGAAAGCATGGTCGGACCTACAAAAGGAGATGGAGAGATGGGGCGGAATGGAACTTTCCTGGCTGGGGAGGGTCGCATCTGTTAAAATGACGATACTACCAAAAATTCTATATTTTTTTAGGACCATCCCTTTGTCCATCCCATTATCATTTTTTAATAAAGTTCATTCGACAATGATGAAGTTCATCTGGGGGAATAAGCCTGCTCGTGTGAAGCTCACTTCCTTGCAGCAACACAAATCGAATGGCGGTATCGGTGTTCCCGATGTCCGCAAATATTATTTCGCCACTAACGCTGCAGTGGCTGTGAGATTTAATAATCAGGTTGATAAACCCAGATGGATGGAAATAGAAGAATCAAAAATCTTACCGGTTAGATTGTCAGAATTACCCTGGTTAAATTCTAAGAAAAGACCTGGAATTACAAAGTTATTTTTATCCACCAAGACTACACTTAAGGCCTGGGATATTGTTTTTAAAAATGATCATTCTCCCAGCTTATATAGAGCAATGCCTATTGAGTTATTGAAAGATTATATCCCATCCTTAAAAATAGAACTGTTGAAGGAATGCTCTATAACTAATCTTGACAATTTTTTTCACGGCAATGCTATTCTTTCTTTGGAAAAATTTAAACTTAAGTATGGATTAACGAATGTATGTGAGTTGGATTGTAAGGTAATCATTGACAAATTGAAAGAACTATATAAGGTACCTGAAACAGATAAAAACTATAAACCGCTTGAGATGTCTCCATTAGAGAAAGCTTTTTTATGCAGCCCCACTAGTAAAGGCATGATATCCTTATGCTACTCGTTTTATAACGCCAAGCCCCTAGTTAAATTAAAACACATGTTGTCATGGGAGACGGAGTTGGGTGCCCAGTACGATCTAGAAGAATGGTTCGGTTTTTTTAAAGCTTTAAAAGGTATTTCGTATTGCACCGACCACTTTGAAAATCATTATAAAATTTTATATCGTTGGTACCTGGCCCCGTCTAAATTGCACAACATGAACAATATGTATTCTGACCGGTGTTGGAGGGATTGTGGGGGTGTGGGCAATATGACCCATATCTGGTGGTTCTGTCCTAAATTAACTAAATATTGGAAATTGATTCACGACCTAATTATTAAAGTGGACAGGACCATTAGCATTTTAACCTCGGAACTAGCCTTATTTAAAAAACTCCCGGAGTCCATTAATAGATCAGACAAAATAATCATAGGTCACATTTTGATCGCTGCTACATCCTGTTTACCTAGACATTGGAAGTCCCAAGATGTGCCATCTATCAGGGAAGTTTTTAATTTGATTCTAGAAAACAAGGCACACGAATTATCCCATAGAGCTCATATGCGTGGTTTCCCAATATTAAAATATAATTGGGATAAGTGGGAAGAAAAAATCAAAGCAGCATATGGTCTTTGACATATTGTTATTAAAGTGCATTGATGTAAAAACATATATTTTTTTTATTTTTTATTTTGCCATATACACTGTTATGCCTATTTTAATACTGGATGGTTATTCTCTTCCATTTCCAAGTTCCCCTTCCCTTCCTACCCCCAAATACAATGTTTATATTCTTGTTGTTATACAAATATGTAAAACTTTAATAAAAATTATTTGAAAAGGATAGAATGGTTGGCTAAAATGGAATTTATGCACTTGCGTCATGTGCAAGAAAATGGGGGGAGCACAACACAATAATATTATTATTTTAAAATCACCAACAAATTCCGTAGTACCATAAAATAGGTGGACTAACAGGCATGTATTTGGAACAAGACGACTTGGACGAACAGGAACAGAGGGCACTCACATACACATGCATACACCACATCCTCATGCACGCTATACATCTACTCCCCTGCATCCATACACAGGACATGGACAAGCTTGAATATTTTTTTTAAATTGCTGTCTACATGCTTTAGTTGGTGAGTAATTTATGGCCTAGCTAGTACTGTAAGAACCAAAAAGACAAGAGAAGATCACCAATGAGACTATTTAGAATCCAATTTATATAACAAAAGAGTTACATTTTTTTCCCTACTCTCCTCTACTTTCCTTCCCCTTTGTATTTCCTTTTTGTCTTTTCCATACTTTTTGTTCATCCTAATTTAGTATTGTTCTCCTGCTCACATCCCTTTTTGTTTGTGAGGATCAAAGATGACAACACTACAATGAGCAATGTTTGATAAGTATGAAAGATGCCATGTAAGCCTTAAGTTTGGGTGTCTAAAGAAAGATAAGGATTCCACAGAGCCCCAGGCAGGTTACTGGTTTACTTCAAACCCCCATGGTGAATGGGGCCATGCGGATTCATTGTTCAGAGACCCCTGCCTAAGCACTGAGCCCAAGACAGCTGCCTATTTATGGTTAATCTTGCATTGTGTGGTTTTTCTGTTAGACTAAACCAAGATTGTTTATAATATATGTGTGGTATGTCCAATTTTTTGTGTTTTCACCAAAGCTAATATTAAAGCAACATACTAAGTACCAGAACCACTACAGTCTACTGTCCGTGTAGTCTCTCAGATGTAAACATAACTTTTTTATTCTGTGAAAGGGCAGTGTTAGTATGATTTCTATACCAGTCCCGCAGTGTTAACAACACTAATACACTCTGCATGAAGATGCCATATACTGCATAGATTGGGGTATGAGATATCCCGATAAGGAGATGTTGACTGGCACAGTGCAGAGATTGCCACTAACGCACAGTAGTTCCCCAATACTTCTCTGTGAAGAGGCATTGGATAGGCCGAGATCGACAGTAATAATGATCTCAGCCAAGCGTGGAGCCGAAGCCACAGCAAGACTGGTGTGGCATAGGACTGAAAGTAAGTAAATCTTCTATTTTGGGTTTACTCCCCATATATCTATGTTTGTAACATTAGAGTTCTTCTTTACCTAAGAATAAGTTAGGATGTTGATAAAACTGTGTTTCTAAATCTCTTCCAGTGATCAAGTCAGATTGTATATAATAAGCTAGGCAGTTTGATAAGCAGTTGGGTATTTAGGGGCTCTAGATGAATATACAGTTGGAATATTAAAGAAAAATAATATGCTCCTAGTAAAACACTCTGAAATATCTATTTTTTTTTGCAGCTATTTGCTCTGTGACAGTGAAATACTCTGGTGGTCTGTACTGTTGGTTTTAGATGTGTTGGATGTTTTTATATATTATACACACTGCAGAACATTCTCTCATCATTTTAATTATAAACTAATAAGATTATTTATGTAATAATTTATGTTTTCCATTTCAGGATTCACATATTTTGAGGGATGATTCGACACATATCCAAGGCGGTGACTACTAAAAGCAGATTACAACATTGTTGGGAAATTATCTCCAAGAATAGATATCTAGCAAACAATTCAACACCAGTTCAAATGGTGTGACAACTTAAATTATTCATATATGCTTCCTGTATTTTTGTTTTTAATCACAGAGTGCTTTTCAATGATATTCTATTTTTTTTTTATTTTTTTTTAGTTCTACCTCTTCAAATTTGCTTCTACCATGCAAAGAGGCAAACTGTACCCTAACATTGCAAGAGGTGTGAAGAATATATTTAAATTCTACATAAATGAATACTTCAACCAGTACTATATATTACTTAAAGGGACACACTAGTCACCAAAGCAACCTTAGCTTAATGAAGCAGTTTTCATGTATAGACCATGCCTCCGAAGGCTCACTGCTCAATTCTCTGCCATTTAGATATGACATCACTTTTGTTTCTGAGTAAATGATGAGAACCGCACTCAATCCCACCGGCCAAGGGTGCTCCAGAGCAGGACCAGCAATCCCAGTACAATAATCCAAGAAGAAAAAACTCACAGGCACTTCAACTTCAAGCCGCAGGCAGATTTATTGTGACAGAATGCAACGCAACGTTTCGACCGGAAAGGTCTTTTTCAAGCTTGAAAAAGACCTTTCCGGTCGAAACGTTGCGTTGCATTCTGTCACAATAAATCTGCCTGCGGCTTGAAGTTGGAGTGCCTGTGAGTTTTTCTTCTTGGATCACTTTTATTTCTGTCAATTCAGCCCTGACTGTGACTGACTCACACAGCCTGCATGATAAAACAAAAACTCATTTTCAATCAAATGTTAACTTACTTTTGAAGTGTTCATCTCCTGCTCTGTAAATGGAGCTTTAATCACATACATGAGGTTCCTGCAAGGTCTAGCAAGCTATTAACGGTAAAATGAAACTAAGCGTATCTTTGCTGTGCAGGTTTATTGGAATATATATATTACATGGCACATCCCAACTAGAATAGACAAACATATAAAAAAAAAGTCCTTGCACCAGGTAGAAGGGGGCAGGGGAGGGGAGGAAAAAAACCAAAATAAAGCACTTCCATATCATTTATTTCCCTTGTAAAATTTAACACCTTAAGGAAATATGGCTGAACCTTTCCATTATGCAGGTGTTTCACTTCTGAAAATATGTCCTTAAAGGACCACTCTAGTTCCAGGAAAACATACTCGTTTTCCTGGCACTAGAGTGCCCTGAGGGTGCCCCCACCCTCAGGGACCCCCTCCCGCCCGGCTCTGGAAAGGGGAAAAGGGGTAAAACTTACCTTTGTCCAGCGCTGGGGGGGGAGCTCTCCTCCTCCTCTCCGCCCCGTCGGCTGAATGCGCACGCACGGCAAGAGCTGCGCGCGCATTCAGCCGGTCGCATAGGAAAGCATTTTATATTTACAATGCTTTCCTATGGACGCTTGCGTGCTCTCACTGTGATTTTCACAGTGAGAATCACGCAAGCGCCTCTAGCGGCTGTCAATAAGACAGCCACTAGAGGATTAGGGGGAAGGCTTAACCAATTTATAAATATAGCAGTTTCTCTGAAACTGCTATGTTTCTAAAAAAATTGGGTTAACCCTAGCTGTACCTGGCACCCAGACCACTTCATTAAGCTGAAGTGGTCTGGGTGCCTAGAGTGGTCCTTTAAGTGGTTAATTTCATTCATTATAGTTCAAACAACCAGCAAATTCCAGACAGGATTGTTCATCTCCATCTCAATGATAAGGAGATTATCAATAAATTTCCCATACTATATGATATCACCCCTATGAGGATTAACATTTCCAAAGATGTGGCACAGCTCCCACATAATCGTATAGATGTTAGCATATGAGGGCACACTAAAATGAAGTTAGAGGTCCCAAAATACTTAAAGGGACACTATAGTCACCTGAACAACTTTAGCTTAATGAAGCAGTTTTGGTGTATAGAACATGCCCCTGCAGCCTCACTGCTCAATCCTCTGACATTTAGGAGTTAAATCCCTTTGTTTATGAACCCTAGTCACACCTCCCTGCATGTGACTTGCACAGCCTTCCATAAACACTTCCTGTAAAGAGAGCCCTATTTAGGCTTTCTTTATTGCAAGTTCTGTTTAATTAAGATTTTCTTATCCCCTGCTATGTTAATAGCTTGCTAGACCCTGCAAGAGCCTCCTGTATGTGATTAAAGTTCAATTTAGAGATTGAGATACAATTATTTTAGGTAAATTACATCTGTTTGAAAGTGAAAACAGTTTTTTTTTCCATGCAGGCTCTGTCAATCATAGCCAGGGGAGGTGTGGCTAGGGCTGGATAAACAGAAACAAAGTGATTTAACTCCTAAATGACAGTGAATTGAGCAGTGAAATTGCAGGGGAATGGTCTATACACTAAAACTGCTTTATTTAGCTAAAGTAATTTAGGTGACTATAGTGTTCCTTTAACAAAAATGACGAGAAAGTATCTTTGCAGCAGGCACCCCCCACTGCAGCTCCAGCAGTGTATAAGTCAACAAACAAGCAAAAAGAAAGGTTTGTGCAACCAGAATTATTTGTGCATACCAAGGTACTATCCTAGTTTAAAGGGACACTATAGTCACCCAGCTTAATGAAGTGGCCTGGGTGCCAGGTCCCTCAGGTTTTAACCCTTCAGATGCAAACATGTTTACATTTGGGGTTAATCCAGCCTCTAGTGGCTGTCTTCCGGAGGGAGCCTGGCGCTGGATAAAGGTAAGCTGCTGAAGGGGTTTTAACCCTCAGGGCACTATAGTGTCAGGAAAACCGCTTTGTTTTCCTGACACCATAGTGATCCTTTAATGAAAGACAAACTTTATACAGCAAAGCTTTTGGGCTCTTACCCTTTATCAACGCATATGTAATTCAGAGGACATAATTTTCATTCAAATTTTACAAATACATTTAAAATACAACATATATTAAATAAAAATGTGTGTGTACAATATAATGAATAAAATGATAGGTGAGCAATAAAAGCTTTATTTCTTCAAAAGAGAACAAAGGAACAAGAGCTTATATTTAATCGAAATCTAAAGGAAGTAAGGAAAAATTACATAAATGTTATGTGAAATATATACACAATGAAAAATAGAATGTCGTGGATTTGTATTGGACTCCATTTACTGGAAATTATACTGTTGAATAAAATCTTGAAAATTGTCTATCACCTATATGATGTCTATGTTACATTCCCCTTTTAGTGACTGAACTCCTTTCATTATTATTATTATTATTATTATGATATTTATATAGCGCCATCAAATTCCACAGCGCTTTACAATGGGTGGACGAACAGACATGTAGCTGTAACCAGACAAGTTGGACACACAGGAACAGAGGGGTTGAGGGCCCTGCTCAATGAGCTTACATGTTAGAGGGAGTGGGGTAAAATGACACAAAATGGTAAGGATAGTATTAGACTAGTGACAGTTGCAGAAGAGGAATCAGTCAGGAGCTATTAACAGTTTAATTGATACGCTTTTATGAAGAAGTGGGTTTTTCATGATTTTTTGAAGGAGTGGAGACTGGGTGAGCATCTAACGGAGGAGGGAAGTGAGTTCCACAGGAACGGTGCAGCCCTCGAGAAATCTTGAAGGCGAGCATTAGTGATGTCCCGAACGGTTCGCAGGCGAATAGTTCCTGGCGAACATAGCGTGTTCGCGTTCGCCTGGGACAGCAAACATATGCGATGTAAGGTCCGCCCCCTATTTTTTTTTTTTCTAAAAGTTACTTAGTATTAGTAAATTGTGCCCCTACTCGCAATACCGTGGGTAGGGGCATGTCTATTAAACAGTGAGCAGCCTGTAAATAAAAAAAAGGGTCTACCCTCCCAGAGCGGGTGGGGGCCCTAAATACCAATAGGGGGGGACCTATTGTCCTCCCCCCGGCCCCCACCCCTGAGCGGCAGGTGGGGGCCCTAAGTACCAATAGGGGGGGACCTATTGTCCTCCCCCCCGGCCCCCACCCCTGAGTGGTGGGTGGGGGCCCTAAAAATAACAATAAGGGGGGGACCTACTGTCCCCCCGGCCCCCACCCCTGAGCGGTGGGTGGGGGCCCTAAAATTAACAATAAGGGGGGTACCTATTGTCCCCCCCGGCCCCCACCCCTGAGCAATGGGTGGGGGCCCTAAATACAAAGGGGGGGGACCCTAGTCATCCCTCCCCCCCAAAAAAAATGATCTCCCTACCTACCCCCCACCCTAAAAATAATGAAGGGGGACCTTTAACTAAAAACCTGTAAAAAAATTAAAAAAACAACTTACCATTCGATGTTTTCTTTCTTCTACAATCTTCTTTTTTCAGCCCCAAAAAAGGCCAAATAAAAAAACATAATAACCGACGCAATTAAAAAAAAAAAAACGAGCGCACAAAAAAAAATCCATGTTCACCCATGGAGGGCTCTGCGCAGACTGAGCTCTGCAGGGCGTGGGAAGGCTTATAAAGCCTTGCCACGCCCTGCAATTAGGCTAAGAACACTCTGATTGGCTGGTTTAAGCCAGTCAGAGTGCTCTTTGTCATTTTACACAGCGTGGGAAAACTAAGCTTAGGACATGGGACATTTAGGGTTAATGTTAGGGTTAGGATTAGGGACTTCACATTTAGTGATATTTCACAATAGGGGAATATCACTAAATAGTGATTTCTCACACTTTATTTTAACCCTTACCCCAAGGGTTAGGGGTAAGAATAGAGAGTGAGAGAGGTTAGAATCACTTACCTAACCCTAATTTGAACCCTCACTTAACCCTAAATGTCCCGTGTGCCTAAGCTTAGTGAATGCACTAACTATAATGAAAGTGTAAAACTAGTTTTACTTACCTTCCAGGACCTGGCTGTGGAGGAGTAGCAGGAGTGCTAGCACGCATGTGCAGCACAGGATCCAGCTTTTTCCCTCCCCGGAAGTGACGAGGGTATAGAAATCTGACGGGGTATAGCACACTGATAGAACAAATAGGACAAATTAAAGTGCAAGGCACTTGGGAAATCACATGTGAAAATGGTTAGAGAGCAGCCTGGGGAGCAATTGCCCTGCCTATTTGACACATGGACATTGCTAATCAATAAGGGAGATCTCCCCAACCAGGCAAGCATGTAGTTAAAGGAAGTCTGAATGATTTTCCAACAATTGAATGTGATTAATAAATTAAATGCATAAACCTTATATATCATGCAATGAGCAGTAAATATATCATCTTGGTATATCATACAAATGAGCAGTGCATGTGTGTGAGATGTAGTGTTTGTAGATAGGTTGTTAATAAAGTATACAAAAAACAACAAACAGCTTTTCAGCTGTTAATAAAGTGTTGCATTTCTGTCTGATATTCCTTTAAATTATTGCTAGTGTGGTGTATGTATAGCTGGCTTATGAGCAAAGTAGCCACTCATTTTGAATATTAACAGACATCTTAAGCGCTTGTTTTGGATGGCAAGAATTTATGTTTCTGCCATTTCCAATTTGTAGGTTTATTGATGACAGGTCTGTGTTTCTGTAGTGGGAGTGTTTGTACCGAGCAGATTCCATCACAGTGTGTATAGGAGATGTTCTGTGTGTATGGGAGAATGCAGTGTGTGTGTAAGGAATATATTGTGTGTGCTGATGATGCAGTGTGTGTTGGGGATGTAGAATGAGAGAATGTGCGGGTGGAGCTTAATATGGGAGGAGTTATGTGCCTATATAGGGAGCCTGCACTATTGTCTGGGGCTCAGAACTTGTTGTATTTTGGAGACATTAGTCCCTCTGAGTCCCGATCGGTGAACCGAATAAAGAATCTCTTCCTTCCTGAAGAAACCTGTGTACATCTCTCTGTGCTTGGCTTCCGTCAGTTTCTCCGGTATCATTTGGTGCATTGGCCGGGAAGCTCATCGTTCAATGGTAGCTGAGAAGCAGAGGCGTGAGACGGTCTATCTTTGCCCACGTTCTCTACGGCTGCACCCCTGAACTTCTGCGTGGACCTCCCTTCGTCTCGGCGCCACTGGTCTGTTGTCCAGGAGATCATCGCCCTCTACGTAGTAAGTGCTGGGGTGTCCCCGTCGATGAGTGTGAACTCAGGTTCAGGAACGAGGAGGTAAGACGCTGTTTTAGATGGCGGACCCACTAGGGGTATACCGATTGTGCGGTAGGCCCATAAGGGGTTAAATCTGTGTATGGAATCTGCCCCCTCTGTCGGAGGGAAGGAGTAAAGGCGTACCGCTCAATCGAACGCTCTTTAGTAAGACCGTTTGATTTGGTTTGGAGTCAGGCGGGGTTCTGTGTAAATAGCCCTAGCCGGACACCGGTGTCTTGTCTAGACTAGCGTTCTAGGGTGTACAATATTGTTCGCTAGGTCGGAGGGACCGGGAGACTAAGCGGCGTCTGTGTAAATTCGGTCCGCTAGCTCTCAACCTATCTTGGCTAAGTGGGAAGGCGTGTAAATTTGGAACCCACTAGACTATTGATAGAGTAGAAAGACTAAAAGGGTTCTGTTGTAAATTCCGCCCTCTAGTTCGCTATATGTGGTGCTTGGGCAGTGTGGCTAACCAAAACAGATGTAGATAGTTTTAGGTAGTCCATCAAGGTACTGGCCAATAGTTTAGTTGGGATTGTATATGTGTTAAAGATTGTTAGTAACGTGTATATCTTGTTAGATAGCGCGAGCTCAGCCGTCTAGCGAGAGTGTTAATAGAGTGTTGCTGTACTATAGTGCACGGTACCATAACCCTGTATATTTACTGACATTGTATACAAGTACTAATCATTGTCGTCAATTGCATGTCTAACACCATAACCACTAATAATTGTATTGTGACCTTAAATTGTACTTTGACCTATGCTAACCGTACTGTAACTGCTGTTTGTAAAAGACGATGTTACTGGGGTGTGTTATAGACGGGTAATTCATATATAGAGAATTATAGCGTGGGTGACTGTATAGTTTCGCCAAAGGGCATAATATCGATTACTTAGTGACTGGTGTAACAGCTGTGTGTGTACGGGAATTCCCTGAGTGTTTTTATCGTGTTATTGTGTACGTTTCACTTGGTAACTGTACCACGTGGTGCTGTTGCCGGAAGAAACGGGTGTGACTGTTGAATAGAGCGTGTGTATAGCATTCGATGTCAACGACGCTCCATTGCTAAGTATGGGCGCGTCGGAGTCGACGATTTTGGATCCCTTAGGTTGTATGGTAAAGAATTTTAAAAAGGGATTTAAAGTATGTGATTTTGGGGTTAAAATGTCTCCTGCACGTTTGGTCACTTTGTGCACTAGGGAGTGGCCTACTTTGGTTGCGGCATGGCCGCCACGTGGCAGTTTGGATCCAAATCTGGTACAGCGTGTACACGTGGCTGTATCAGGTAGGCCTGAACTTTACGGACAGTTTCCATACATTGAAGTATTGTGATTAACACTGTAAATCCCGTGTCATGGATCCAGGAGCTGGTTCACTTAAAAAAGGCTTTGTTAAAATTCAGGATGAAAAACATAAAATTTGTATATATGGTGTGTATACCTTTAAATCTGTTTCAAACAGGATAAGAGTAGGTACACGCCAAATACTATACTTCTAGCAAACAGGAAATTAAAATCACCTTCAAGTATAGGAGACTGTTTCCTATGATGTAAAAAATCAGTGTAACACTGATGCGAGATGGCACAAAAATATATAGGGTGTCTGTGTCTTTAAATTTATGATCCTTGAGTGAATAGAATATATACCAAATGGTGTACTTTGAAGTACGGAAATATATTATTTATAAGGTAGAAATATAATGTAAATGACTGTATTTCATAAAATTGATACAATTCAATAAAGTCCAATGAATTCCAGATGAAGTTTAAAAATAATTCAAAATTTATTAGAAAAAAGGCGCCTATATCGGGGCATTCAAAGTGGTAGAATAAAAAATATATAAAACTGCATAAAAATGAATAAATATAAGTCAGGGACGTTATGCAAGATTGTTACCAGCACATCTGTGTAGGTTGTTCCGTTTTCGTAGTGAGGACCGATTAGGATGGATGTGGATAGTTTGTTGCTCTCTCTGCCGGCTGTTTGTGAGGTTGGCGTGCGTCCCAGACCTCACTCTGGATGATGCACGCTGTTGGCCGGCGGGTCCCCCAGATCTCGGAACACTCTACGTTGGATGAAAGAATACTGCAGCTGGATGTTTGGTCTGCGTCCGTACCCTGCTTACTTCTTTGTGGTCTAACGCGTTTCGTGGGTGTCAGCCCCACTTCCTCAGAGACGTGATGAGGATTCTTCAGTACACCATGATTTTTATATAGTTCTAATTGGTGTTAATTACATTGATTGTCATTTTACTTTACCAATTATAACTTTGCATTTAAGCTAGTGCTTAGTAAACATACTGATAAAACCTGAATTTTAAACATATGTTTGTGGTGTACACAGTTATTTCGACTTTTATGTGCAGCTAATAAACACAGATAGTGGAAAACATTGGAGATATCATAAAAGGTATCAGAAACATCGGAAGTATATTAAGAATACATTTAAAGTGCATTGGAAAAAAGAAAGTATAATAAAAAATGAAAAATGTAATACAATAAAAATACATATATAAAAAATGCATTGGAGATGTATTGAAAATACTAAAAATACTAAAAGTACTAAAAAGAGCATATATATTTAAAGAGTATCTCTGGATATTAATAACGGACCATGTTTGGTAAAAAATAATAAAAATATATATAATTGAACAGATAAACACAAAATTGGAAAGAGTTACATAATTGTGGTATGGAATTCATATAGAATGAACAATAGACAATGCATAATAAATGATACATAAATGGATGAACAAATAGATAAACAGATAGATGAATAATTACTGTTAATGTGATGTCCTAAGGAGATATACTTATGTGAGAACAGAGTGCACTAGGTAAGTATGTGGACTGTATGAAATCTGATACAGTTCTAGTGTCAAGAGTGATAGTGCACAATTATTAAAGAAAGGACTGTATTCAATTGTTTAAACAGAGCTGTGGGATTAACAGTGGACTGTGTCAGATTGGGTATATTGCTAGTGTCGAAAGTGCGCAATCGTTTGGAAGAGGAAAGAACTACATTCTATTACTAGTTGTAACATACAGTTAGAGCTTAAGATGAAATAGGAAAAACTCATGTATATATATATGTAACTGGAGATGTAGTATACATTTGATTTAATGCATCTAGATATAGATGAAAATAGGTTAGGTGTAAAGTGAAATCATAATATGTATATTGTATCAATATGGTATCTTTTATGACCGATTATTGGAGGCATACCGCCTGTATACCCCCTTTAATCCGGAAGACACCGAGAATTCCCGAATGGTAAACTCTGCCTTTGTCAGCCAAGCCTACGGGGATATTAAGCGCAAGCTACAGAAGTTAGAAGGGTTTGCAGGAATGTCCATTACCCAACTAATGGAGGTAGCGAATAAGGTGTATATAAATAGGGAATCAGAAAGTAAGAAAGAGGAAGAGCGCAAGATGCGTAAAAAGGCGGATATGTTAGCGGTAGCGATCGCAGGCGTAGATAGACGGGGCCCAGATAGAGGCGATAGTAGGTGGAATAGGGAGCCCCTGAGTAGGAATCAGTGCGCGTATTGCAGAGAAGAAGGGCATTGGAGAAGCGAGTGTCCGAAAAGAGAGCAGTACGAGAGAGACCCACCCAGGGCAGGATATGGAAATTTTAGAGGCAGGGCGAGAGGTAGAGGAGGTCCCGGAGGGAGTAATGGTAATAGAGGAAGTGTAAGAGAGGATAGGTACTATCCCGCAGCGCAAAGGTCCCACGATAGAGAAGGTAGGGACTTTGTAGGATTGGCTGACACGGTCATGGAGGACTATTGATACCGACCGGGCTCCATCCCCCTTGGTCGAGCGGAGCCTATGGTCGATGTATCAATAGGGGGAAAAAGGAGTGCATTCATGATCGACACTGGTGCTGAACATTCGGTGGTGACTAACCTAGTTGCTCCTCCATCTGGAAGAACTATTACCGTAATAGGAGCAACTGGAAGAAGTGCTGCAAAACCGGTTCTTAAAAGTCGACTCTGTACATTGGGAGGCCACGTAGTAAAACATCAATTCCTTTACATGCCTGAATGTCCAGTCCAATTGCTGGGACGTGATATGCTATCCAAATTACAAGCGCAGATTACGTTCCTACCAAACGGAACAACATCCTTAAAGTTTAATGGACCTTCTATGACATTATCCGTACCAAAGGAAGAAGAGTGGCGACTTTATACAGCGTTGACTAGCCAGAACCCTAGGAGTGATGAATCCTTATTCAACATACCAGGAGTTTGGGCAGAGAACAACCCACCAGGACTGGCCCGCAATATTCCACCTATTAAAATCGAACTAAAACTTGGGGTTTATCCAGTGAGCCTACGGCAATATCACATCCCGCAGAAGGCTAAGAAAAACATTCAATCTTATCTGGATACGTTCATACGGTATGGTATCCTAAAATTCTGTACTTCCCCCTGGAACACCCCATTGCTGCCTGTTCAAAAGCCCGGTACAGATGAGTATCGCCCTGTGCAGGACTTGAGAGCAGTCAATGATGCGGTTGTTAGTATACATCCAGTTGTGCCCAATCCGTATAACCTGCTTGCTTTAATTCCGGGCGGGGAAAGGAGACCTCAAAGATGCCTTCTTTTGCCTCCGAATTGCCACAGAAAGCCAATGTATCTTCGCTTTCCAATGGGAAAATGCTGTAACGGGCTCAAAACGCCAGATGACTTGGACAAGACTGCCCCAAGGGTTTAAAAACTCACCGACCCTATTTGGTTCAGCCCTAAGTCAAGATACTGGATTTCGAGTCCATCCCAGGAGAGTGTGTATTGTTACAATATGTAGATGACTTGTTGATAGCCGCAGTCACAAGAGAAATATGTCAGCAAGCAACACATGATCTACTACACATTCTCTGGAAGGCAGGATACAAGGTGTCTAGGAAGAAGGCTCAGTTGTGTCTGCCAACTGTCAAATATCTGGGATTACATATCTCTGAAGGTCAAAGGATAATGGGGCCAGAGAGAAAAGAAGCTGTGTGCCAAATACCAACACCCAAGAATAGAAGACAAGTGCGAGAGTTCTTGGGGGCAGCAGGCTTCTGTAGGATATGGATTCCAGGTTACGCGATATTGGCAAAACCTCTGTATGCAGCTATCAAGGGTACAGAACACGACCCCTTCTTATGGACTCAAGAACAGCAAACGGCATTTGAAGATGTGAAGAAGGCTTTGATGAGTGCCCCAGCATTTGGTCTGCCTGATCACACACGACCATTCTACCTGTATGTACACGAGCAAAGAAGAATGGCTGTGGGAGTATTGACACAGTACTTGGGGTCATGGCAAAGACCTGTTGCCTATATGTCTAAGCAATTGGATGCAGTGGCCAGCGGACTTCCACCTTGTCTAAGAGCCGTAGCTGCAGCTGCAGCAAACTCACTGTGGGTCAAGAACTTTATGTACGAGTCCCACACGCAGTACAGACGTTGTTGGATTACAAAGGAAATCATTGGTTTAGTAACAGCCGTATGACCAAGTATCAAGCAATGTTGTGTGAAAACTGTTAATACCTTAAATCCAGCTACCCTTTTGCCACAACCTACTGAAAGTCAACATGATTGTTTGGAGGTGATGGATGAAGTATTCTCAAGTAGACCAAGTAGACTCAAGTAGACCAGATCTTCGTGATTTTCCCATCCAGAACCCTGATGTTCAATATTACACAGACGGCAGTAGTTATGTGAAAGAAGGGATCCGCTATGCAGGATATGCAGTAACAACGATAGACAAGGTGATAGAAGCTCGGCCACTGGCAAAAGGAACATCAGCACAGAAAGCAGAATTGATAGCACTGACACGAGCGTTACAATTGGCTGAAGGTTTAAGAGTGAACATCTACACGGACTCCAAGTATGCGTTTTTAACCACTCATGCCCACGGAGCTTTGTATAAAGAAAGAGGACTATTGAATTCAGAGGGCAAAGAAATCAAGTACGCAGCTGAAATCCTACAACTATTGGAAGCAGTATGGGAACCGAAAGAAGTCGGTATTATACATTGTCGAGCGCATCTGAGAGGAGATGGCGATGTAACTAAAGGAAACCGGATGGCAGATAATGCAGCTAAGCGTGCCGCTGAATCAGGAAGACAGGAATATGTGGAACATATAGCTGCTCTTATACCAACTCCACTGTCTCAATGGACTCCGGTTTATACAGCTCAAGAAGAAGAGTGGTTAAAGACTGAACCTGGAAAGTATTTGGAGAACAAATGGTATCAGTTAGAAGATGGGAGAATAGTTATTCCAGCATCACTAGCGGTAGAAATTGTCCAAAACTATCACAACGGGACACATTCTGGGAGAGATAGTACAGAAGAATCTCTCAGAAAACATTTCTACATACCAAGATTGTCCAACTTAACTCAAGCCATTGTACGAAGATGTGTAACGTGTGCTAAAAATAATGCAAGACAAGGACCAGTAAAGCCACCAGGAGTTCAGTTTATGGGGGGACTCCCTATGTCCGATCTACAAATTGACTATACAGTAATGCCTAAATCTGGTGGACATCGCTACCTACTAGTAGTTGTGTGCACCTATTCAGGCTGGGTATAAGCATGTCCTACTCGTACAGAGAAAGCAGGAGAAGTTGTGAGATTCCTGCTACGAGAAATAATACCCCGGTATGGACTACCCTGCTCTATAGGATCGGACAATGGTCCAGCTTTTGTTCATCAGTGCCTACAACAACTGACTCATATGCTTGGTATAAAGTGGAGACTTCATACGGCATATAGACCTCAGAGTTCTGGTAAGGTAGAGAGAATGAATAGAACTATTAAGAACCAGTTGGCAAAAATGTGTCAGGAAACCCAACTTAAGTGGAACGTTATTTTGCCTATAGCTCTGTTACGAATCCGCAGTACACCTACCAGAAGGATGGGCCTCTCTCCTTTTGAAATCATGTATGGGCGTCCACCTCCCGTACTTGGTAACTTAAGGGGGGATTTGAGTCAGTTGGGAGAAGGAATTACTCGGCAGCAGGTTGTAGAGTTGGGTAAGACTATGGAGGAGGTACAGAAATGGGTACAAGATAGATTACCTGTGAATATTTATCCCCCTGTTCATAGTTACCACCCAGGAGATCAAGTGTGGATTAAAGAGTGGAATAATGTACCGTTAGGGCCCAAGTGGAGAGGTCCTTATGTTGTTCTTTTGTCTACCCCTACAGCGATAAAAGTGGCCGAAGTGACTCCGTGGATACATCACTCCAGGGTTAAACCAGCAGCGGTCGATTCTTGGCAAGTTACACCAGACCCAGAGAATCCCTGCAAGATCCGGTTAAAGCGCACGACTCAGTCGGAGTGACGAGGAACATTGTGGATTACAAATTTTTATTGTTTCAGAGATTGGTAAGTGAGTGAGACGGCCATAATAAAGCCTGTCCGCTCACCAACGAGTGATTTAAAAGTCAGGAAAATCTCGAAGGGACCCCTGTGAAGACGAGCAGAACTCCATTCCCTGCAGCCCTTACATCCTGGAAGCTGAGGTGCCATCGCACGGACGAAGACTGAGGATGCCGACGAAAGATGTGCTTATGATAATGTTTATTTATATGTATTTTTATATTCAGGAAGGTAGAGGTACCGACACTCCTAGCTGTGAGGTATGCATTAAGACTACAAGAACAGGTAACCATATTTCCCAGACCCTAATTTGGCATTCGCAATATGAGTGTAAAGGTGATGTGTCCAGGTGTAGATACTTAAATGTAGAGTATAGTGTATGCCATCTAGGGGTAGGAGAACCTAGGTGCTTCAATCCAGAGTATCAACCCCGTACAATTTGGTTGACTCTCAGGAATGGAGATTCTCAGGGGACCCTAATAAATAAAACGGTATTAGAATCCGTACATTCTTCGGGTGTTCTGCTATTTGATGCATGTAAGGCGATATCAAGTGGTAGAAAGTCGTGGAATGTATGTGGGGATCTTAGATGGGAGAGAACGTATGGGTCTAATGATAAATATATTTGTCCCAGTAGTAAAAATAAGTATGTGAGTCCTAGATGCCCAAACAGAGAATATAACTTTTGCCCATATTGGTCTTGTGTGGGGTGGGCAACTTGGGGACAGACAGCAGACACGGATATGATTGTGACTAAGTTGCCTACCAATCCATACTGTAAGTCTATGGAATGCAATCCAGTCCATATTCTTATAAATAATCCTGACCAATTCTTGGATAGATATGGTAATTTATTTGGGTTTCAAATATACGGGACGGGTTTACACCCTGGGACAGTATTGTTTATAGGGATAGAGACCGATACGGTAACCTCCCAAACTCATCAGGTATACCATTCCTTTTATGAAGAGATGAGTATAGATAATAAGATCCCCCATAACGCTAAAAACCTGTTCATTGATTTAGCTGAAAGTATTGCCGGTAGTCTTAATGTTACCAACTGCTATGTGTGTGGAGGTACTAACATGGGAGACCAATGGCCTTGGGAAGCAAAGGAGGTAATGTCCGGTTCTGAGGCAGTTGAACAATTAATATCTTCACAAGCCGATTATCAGATGAGTGTTAGAGGTAAATCTGAGTGGAGATTAAAGACCTCCATCATAGGTTATGTTTGCATAGCAAGGAAATGAATGATGTATAATACTTCTGTAGGAGAATTAACTTGTCTAGGGAAAAAAGCTTATGATGATGATACAAAGAATACAACTTGGTGGTCGGCTTCAAATGTCTCAGAACCATCTAACCCGTTTGCAAGATATGCCAATTTAAAGGACGTATGGTTTGATTTATCCATCACATCTAGTTGGAGAGCCCCAGCAAATTTATACTGGATCTGTGGTAAGAAAGCCTATTCGGAGTTGCCACAGGACTGGGAAGGGGCATGTGTGTTGGGTATGCTCAAACCATCCTTCTTCTTGTTACCTATTGAAACAGGTGAGACTTTGGGTGTTAAGGTGTATGATGTGAATCATAGGAAAAAAAGGGGACCCATAGAGATAGGCGCCTGGGAAGATGATGAATGGCCTCCCCAGCGTATTATAGATTATTATGGGCCAGCCACGTGGGCAGAGGATGGTACTTTTGGTTATAGAACCCCAATTTATATCCTCAACCGTATTATAAGGTTACAGGCGGTGGTTGAGATTATTACTAATGAGACCTCACAAGCGCTCAATCTTCTAGCGAAGCATAATACCAGGATGAGGACAGCAGTATACCAAAATAGATTAGCCTTGGATTACTTATTGGCAGTAGAGGGAGGTGTATGTGGGAAGTTTAACCTGAGCAATTGCTGTCTTCAAATAGATGACGAAGGGCAAGCAATAGCTGAGCTTACTAGCCATATGGTTAAACTAGCGCATGTGCCTACTCAGGGTATGGAAAGGGTATAATCCAAGTAGTTGGTTTGGTAGCTGGTATGAGCAGTTTGGAGGGCTTAAGGCATTGGTAGGCGGAGTCCTACTGATTTTAATGTTGTGTCTACTCCTGCCATGTCTTATCCCCTTAGTAGTTAGGTCTGTGCAAAGCCTGATAGAAAATATAGCAGAAAGGAAGGCTGCAGCACAGATAATGGCCATATATAAATATGAGGCTCTAGATCAGGGAGAACCAATGCAGGAAGAGGAGTGTTGAGGGATTCACATCATAGGAAAAGTCTGGTCTGGTTCATGGTAGCCTGAGGTATATGCAAACTAAGGTTAAGTGATGCCTCAAGTAATTGTGAAATATCAAGAGGCATCAAAGGGGGGAATGTGATGGAATCTCGGTAAAAATAAATTTAGTAGGCCGAGATTACCACGTGGCATGTGTACGTGCATATGCTGACGTATCGATCAGTTAGTTGCACGTGGCAAGATACGATCAGTAGTGTACGGAGCATGTGCGAGAATACAGGATGTAGTATTCCCCTCCTCCATTGTGCTGGACAGGCCATGCGGTCAAACAGGAAGTTAATTCTTATTTGTATTGATTGGTCAAGAGAATGTGCGGGTGGAGCTTAATATGGGAGGAGTTATGTGCCTATATAGGGAGCCTGCACTATTGTCCGGGGCTCAGAACTTGTTGTATTTTGGAGACATTAGTCCCTCTGAGTCCCGATCGGTGAACCGAATAAAGAATCTCTTCCTTCCTGAAGAAACCTGTGTCCATCTCTCTGTGCTTGGCTTCCGTCAGTTTCTCCGGTATCACTAGCAGTTACTATCTGCTTTCAGTATAGCACACATGCCTCCACTTGCGACAAGGCGAGTGGGGCATGGGGTGATATAAAACCTTCCTTTGTACTAGTGTGGGAGTCATATTAACTATAGGCTTATTATTTATTTTTAAGTAGCGCTTTCTAGCCACGTGATTAACCAGTGCACGCAGAGGTGTATTGTTCAGAAGAGTTTTAAAATCGAGCCAGCACATTGTCAAATTAAACAAAATTTTTAATTTGTAAAATATTGTTCAGGAGAACTGAAAAATCTTGCTGTGCTATAGTCTAATAAAGAAAGACAAAAATTTTAATTTATGTCCCCCACATGTGTGAGGCATTATGTAACTTGCATTGCGATAGATACATGCTTACGTGACACATTTTCATGTTCTCCTTACTCTGTGATTGCCTTTACTACTTACTTTTCCTTCAAATCTGGAAAATGTTATGATGTAAAATCTTCATAAATAAAGATTGTCAAAAAAAAAGAAAAGTAAGACAATGCAGATCCTGTGGAATATTCTGCTTAGTGCAGTGTAAAGATCGAGCTTCATCATGACATGCCTTTCTATTCCTGTAGGGACATCTACCAAAATAAAATACCCTCTATCGTGAGCCTAAAGTGACCCTTGCACTTTACATAACATGTTAAAGAAAGTTTGTGCTGTTCAAATATATAGCCCTGCCTGGGATAAGATAGTGACAAATGTATCACTATGCCTTTGTCCAAAGGGATCAGCTTATTATTTTAAAAGAGAACATGTGCAATGAGTACCAGCATTTTAAAATACATATATCATAATCTCCAAATTGTATCAACCTTAAATCTGGATGATAAAAGTTAAGCGAGAATGGCAGGTGTTGATTCACTAAACCTCTACTTGTAGCAAATAAAAAACGTAGGTTTAAAAATGCAAAGTTGATAAATTTCTTTAACCCCTTAAGGACCAACTGGAATAAAAGGGAATCATAACATGTCACACATGTCATGTGTCCTTAAGGGGTTAAATAAGCTATTTTAGCTTGAATTTTTGCCATTTTAGATTTCAATAAGCTACAGTTTGGGCTTTAATAAATAAACTGAATATGTGTACATATATTCTAACTCAGCTATTGCCATTTCGCAGCTGTTTTGCTGACATTTTGTCATTTGGATTTCAATTTGCTGCAATTCTTAAAGGGACACTGTAGTCACTATAACCATTTCATCTCTTTGGCTATATTTCATCTCTTTGGCTCATATTTGGCTATTATACATTTGGTTGCCACATTCCTCTTTCCACTATAGAATTATTTTATTTTCTTCTTTTAGTAAAATTTTATAATTTTATTATTTGTAAGTTTATTCTATCCAGACCTAACTACTACTACCTTTTTGTCCATATTGGAGTACCAAGAATCCTAAGGTGGGGATTATACCACCCATACGCCATCCACCGAGCAATAAGTCTGCTATATATACCGTGAGTATATTTTATTCTGTTTCAACACTTTATCAACTATACAGTGAGCACTATATATTTTATCCTTTTATCCCGAGCTGGACTGCTCCACCAATTTATTCTACTAAAGAACAAAAGAGGAGCACCACATATCCTTGACTGGGGATTATTCCACTTTGTGCCATTCATACCAGAGCTGGATTTAAGCTCTGAATATTGTGAGTAGTTCGACTATTGGAGTTTCCTTTTGTAATGGAGCTCCGTGTACTCCGACCGAGTACCCTCCGTTGATGGATGCTCCTAGCGCTTACAGAGGACTCCAAGCACTGCAGACAACACCACAACCACCACAGGCTCCACAACCGCCGTAGCTTAACTGGAGCCGCGCCGTCTTCCTTCCACCCTGGATCGGCTTCTGTCCTCCAGGACCATGTGGGGAAGACCTCTCCTCCAGGAGAGCGTATCCGGAACAAGCTCTTAAAAGAGCTAAGTGATTAAGCTCAGGGGAATATGCAGAGCATAGCAATCCCCAGTGTGATACAGTAATTCCCTCCAATAACAAGACAAGGCTACATTTTGAAGGGTCAAGAAGAACTGAGGACTGGGACACCCAGCCTGCTTTTTATTACAAAAAGGTACACACAGGACACTCCCAGGGGGAGGTTGAAATTAACCAATCACATACATGGTACCACCCCCACGTCTCCTCCCCTCAGATAAACACATAACATAATTATAGCATACAGTAAAAATACAGTTTTCACACATACGCTGTAACTTGAAAACTATACATTCAATCTCCAAAAATTACATATTTGAACTCAGCATACATCAAACATAAACACTTCCAAAAATCAGCCAAATCCCTCCAGTGGATCAAAAGTTAGCTGGAGGTCCCTTTATGACCGACCGCAAGCACAATTTCCTGCCCAAAACAGTTCCATAGATTTGGGCTGTGCGGTCGGTCAATTTCATGCGGAAAAACGACTAAGTCCCATTTCGAACGGGACTTAGTCTCTGGAGCTGAAAAACGAAGTGTAGGAGAAGGTAAGGGTCAGCGGTGTTCGGTAAAATGTGTAGCCGATTTCAGTTCCACAGAATCTTTATTCTGTCCTTTGTCTTCTGTTTTCTCCACATATCCATTTCGAAGTTGCGGATATACATCTGGGACTTTACATACCATTTTATGTACTACTAGGATTACCACCTACATATTTGGACTATTTATATTCAGACTATTAGGTATCGCTGTTTGTACACTCTAGTATTTATTAACATCTTTTACTTCACTTGTTTTAGGTGCACCCTTATTCCTTCTTTTCTCTCCATTGTACTCTAAAGGGCTCAGAGGGGATTCCCCTTTTTTATAGGTGTGCTGCCTTATTGTCATATTCCCTGTTTTCCTATCAGCGCTGAACCTCCCTTCTGATTTCTAAATATTAACACTAACTTTGACTAGTATTTGTAACTAAGTGGCTACTAAAAAAGACTGGACATACCCCATTTGCAATACCTTGGGTTGTCTACTATTGCAAATGGTATGCCATCATGGGGGTAATTCTCGTTCCTGGGCTACCATATGGTCTAAAAGGCAACGTAACCAATCTGGTGAATTTCAATGTGAAAAAAACGGAAAAATGTAACATGCTATATTTGAACCTGTAACTTCCCAAAACACCATAAAACCTGTACATAGGGGGTACTGTTTTACACGTGAGACATCACTGAATACAAATATCACAACGTGTACTTTTGGCTCAGTCCATAAGGGGTTAAAGCTGAGAGAAATGATGGCACCAGACACTATAACCAGTTTAATTAAATGAACCACAGTGCCTACAGTGTCCCTTTAAGTTTTTTCAGCAGAATGAACCCTCAAGTTAAATTGAAGAACCTTTTTATTTGCTTCTAGAAGGAAATTACTGGAACCTTTAATATTCCAAAAATAAATCCATGGCTAATACACGTCATCATATTTTCAATTATTTAATAGGACACATTCACACAGCATGCATTCCTGGCATTGCAGAATGGAGTGTAACAAGTCTATCAGCGGGAGCTGAATGTGCTCCATAGAACGTTCCTCTACTCTACTGCAATGTGTCCAGACTGCCAATCTCACCCATGACGTCACACCCTAACCCTTGCCGCCTGCCTGGGAAACCCCGCGCAGTCGGGGGAGGGGCGGGCGGGACCTACAACTTGTCACCGTTTGCTGCAATATCATTCCGCGGGGTGAAACGAAGAGGGGGGAGCTTAAAGAGAAAAAGTAGTACCTTTCTTTTTGCAGAGAGTAATAAAAAGAAGACACCGGCCGCCCTGTTTATTGTACTCGGTGATATAGTAATTATTCCTGGTAAAACGCGGGCGGAAGCTGTGCTCCATTTAAACTAGGACTGGCCGTGTTAACATTTTCCGTCAGATATCCTTGCGCCGTTGGGGGAGGTGGGGGGAGGAGGATAAAGGTCCGTCACTATAAGTTCCGTGCGCAGCGGCTCCAAGTCCTTTTCAGTTGCGCTTGGAAGTGAGTTCGGATCATGTCAGGCGGCTCTGCGGACTATACCAGGTATGCACCACCACCGGCCCTCATGGCGATATAGGCCGGCTCTGGTATTGGCGGGCGGGGGGCATTACTGACAGTAACCCACCATACTGGCCGGGCCTGCCCCGAGGGGTATTCTCTATCCGTCTAATCTATAGGCCGGGCAGGGGCTGCTCTATGAGCTGCCTGTAACCCCTACCTACTGGGCATGGGGTGTCTGCCAGCTGTCAGTAACCCGGGCTGTGCATGGATAGGTGGGTGAGGGGGTCTGCCAGCTCTGGGGGCAGCGTTATTTAGGGGAGGGGGTCGCGCTGGGGCAGCGTTATTTAGGGGAGGGGGTCTGTGGTCTAACCCTGGTCAGGGTGGAAGGGAGGGAATAAAATGGCGGAGTTAAAACATGGCGGCAGGGTAACGCAGTGTCTGCTGTGTAGGGGGCTGGACCGGGCCTGATCCACGCAGTCAGCCTGTGTAACATTAAGTGGGTGCTGGGCCTTTAACCCTTTGCTTTGCCCAGCTCTGGATCAATCTCCATGGAAACAGACTGTCAGTCAACGCTTAGTCCCCTTCCCCAGTAGCAGCACATGTTTACCTCCAGCAACATGGCCCAGGGTTCCTGGATGTGCTTAGCCAGCAGAGCTGTGAGCCGAGTGTAGCTGGCACTAGGTGGGGTGCCATGCTGCCCATCCCTGGCCGGGTGCCATGCTGCCCAATGACTAGATTCACTAGCCCTGCGCTTGTTTATCTTGTTGGTCTGTGACCGTCCCCACCCTTACTCCAATATAGGATAGGGGATTCTTCCAATTCAGGGCAAGCAGAGTGATTTGCTTGTTACAGGGCTGTTACTTTCTCACTCCAGCCATGCAAGTGAACAGACCGTATTAATGTGTAAAACATGTTGTCCTGAGCTAATCTTTCACCCCTAACTGAGTGTAAAACGGTCATGTTTATAAATGCGCTTATATATAGTTTTTAAAGTAACTGCTGCTTCATTCAGATCCAACTGTTCCACTGATCTAGCATTCATTGTCTCCAGCCTTTTATTTATTATCTTTCATACCCCAGTCTTGCAAAATGAAACTTCCAAGGCACAACTTTATAACCATTGGTGTAAACATGCAGTCTAACCAGATATGCGTCTAGCAAAAAGGGTTTTTAATTGCCATATGAGAATAGCTTGTTGCATGTCTTGAGTCTTTACGCCTATTAAGAACTACGTTCAACTTATGAACAACCCAATGTTTGTGTAGCTCGAGGCATGTACCACAGCACAGGGTGAAAACTGCCTTCTGCTGTAAAGCATGGATTTATGGGCTTTGTATTTCTGCCCTAGTAATGGTCTATTCACCAGATAAGTAAAGGGCATCCATACTATACCTGCTTACCAGTATTACAGCACTTATATATTTTTAACAATGGGGCTGTGCTGCTGCTTAAACGTTTGTACTTTTGCACATGCCCTCTGAGCAAATCAGCAATATTGAAGCTTGTGCTCTTAATTTGTGGCCATGCCACTTGTGTGGACTAGGTGTTCCATTGCTCTCAGGAAGGCAAGTACTGAGTCAGCGATTTGGAATATTAATAGACTACCGGTACTATAGGTATCTCAATTGGTCTGGTGCAGTGGCTGTTTTCAGGCCTGCAATGTAAAACATTGCCTATTTTTTCCCCCCTCATTGATGCAATTTTTTTCATTGCAGACAAAGAGGATGGGTGGTAAAGATCCACCCACAAATGATGCCACAAATCCAAATAAATTATATATTCTGTATCTAGTAAACCCATCCTAGAATTCTGGCCTATACAAGATAAATTTAGGTGCTGGACTTTTCGACATGTAGAACAAAACACAAATGGTATAGTCTGCAATCGGGAATACATCTTAGACCATATGAAAAAATAAATTGGGGGGGGGGGGGGGGGAGAGGTAATGAAAAATACAATTTCTAAATTGCAGAGGTCAGTGACATGGTCTTGGCAGAACTCGGAATGCTGAATACAAAAAATAGGTATACAAAGCAATATATTGGTTAGTTTATTCAAATCCATGACATGATTCCAAGCAGAGGCAACATGCTTGCAAAATAGAAACTTGAAAAGCAGACTTGAAAAAAGTTGCAATACTTGCTGCTGCCAGACATGAGGGAGACCACCTACACCACTACCTGTTGAAGAAAGTCTCCCTGTTGTCTGGCAGCAGCAAGTATTGCAACTTTTCAAATCTACTTTTCAAGTTTCTATTTTGCAAATGTTGCCGCTGCTTAGAATCGTGTCATGGATTAGAATAATCTGTAACCATATTGCTTTGCATACCTACTCTTTGTATTTAGCTTTCTGAGCTTTGACAAGACCATTTTTCATGTCACTGACCGCTGCAATTTTGAATGTGAACTTTTTTCAATACTTTTGTTAATCTTATTTTTTTTTGTGAATGTTTTCATTGCAGGGCTAAACCACATATAGTGGCTGGCTTCATTAAATTGCATTAGGACATCAAATGTCGTCAAATGCTTATCCTTGCTTAAGCATTGAATTCACTTATACACACTTAGATTGGGTATGCTATAGTGTTCCTTTATAGCTTAGTAGAGGAATCTGCCCTCCCTGATCAAACGCCTAGTAAAAAATGATGGAAACCCTCATCTCCATTGACCTCAACAAATGTTAGGAGCTGGCTTAAAATTGACATCCTGCTGCTTGCCTTCTATAGCTTCCCATTAGAGCACATCTAAGCATGTATTATTTTACATGTGCTTGTGATTTTTTTGGTGTGGCTTGTTTGCAACACCAGCATATTTATCCTGAGTAGTGTATAAAATAAGCAACTCATTTCTGATGAGGGAATGCATATGGTCACTTATGTTTGGAGGACAGAACGTTAAAAAGATCTGCTTTATTCCTACATGGTTTGTGCTTCAACCCTTGCATTTTCTGTTGGTAAAAATAGTAGTACAGTGCAAGACTGCTTTCAAATGCATAGCTTTTGTCTTTCTTTCAGAGACCATGGTGGCCCAGAAGGAATGGACCCCGATGGTGTCATTGAGGTTTGTATACTTTATGTAAACATACTAGCTTTTTATCAATGCTCTTCCATGGAGTAGATATTTGTCTGTCTATCCCACTTGACTTTTGTAATGACGCATAGTATTAACTTCACTCTCAATTTGCAATAATCAGCTGCTATATCAGGACTAGAGCTTGTATTCATGAATTTATCCCACATTAAAACTACGAGCTTTGTCCCTTTTAGGCTTTTCCACTCTATTCCCCCCCTTCCTATAGTTCTAAAGATATCTTTCTCTTGCAGAGCAACTGGAATGAAATTGTTGACAATTTTGATGACATGAATCTTAAAGAATCTCTTCTGAGGGGAATCTATGCATATGGCTTTGAGAAACCTTCAGCTATTCAACAAAGAGCAATAATACCTTGTATTAAAGGTTAGTATTGTGCAGTTTTATGATGCTTGTAGCTACAAAATGGCATGTAGGCTTAGGTATTTAAGTTTAAAAAAAACAAAACTCAAGATGCATATGTATTAAGTGAAATGATGGTTACATCTTTCGGGACTGACCTGAAATGGAGAAAACATATCTTACTGATCACTTGTACAAAATGTGCTTTGAACATGGCTTACTTGCCCAAGTTAAATGTGGGAACATTAAACATGTATCCTAATCTTTTTAGGGTATGATGTGATTGCTCAAGCTCAGTCAGGTACTGGCAAGACTGCCACATTTGCAATTTCCATCCTGCAGCAGCTGGAGATAGATCTCAAGGAGACCCAAGCTCTAGTATTGGCTCCCACAAGAGAACTGGCTCAACAGGTATTGATAGAGCAGTTTTAATTGTGTGCTGCACAGGTTTCAGTTTCCACAACTTGCTCTTAAAAACTATTAGAAAACATAATGCAAAATAATGATTATATCTAAAATTCTAGCCTGCCCCTTTAGTTTTGAACATGAGTAAATTATTTAAAAATAACTTTTTACCAATCTTGTGAGTTTAGTTTGTACAGTTGTGTAATATGAAAACTGCAGTGCACAGAATACCTCAGGTAAAATGTGAAATAATCATCTCATGCATGTATATTCAAAGGATTAGTAATGCCTAAAAATGTATGGAATTAAATCAGAGGAGAGCACACATCTTGGAGATATGTCTATTATAGCAAGAGGTCAAGCATTTTAATAGATGCAAACTGCAGGAAGGGGCAAAAAATTAAATGAAAATAAGCTTCCAATCAGACAGCTAGGTTTCAAATAATTTTATGACCTGAATTACAAAGAAAGTCAGCCTCTATCTAGAAAATTATTTTTTTATTGCAAAGCATGAACCTGAATAGAAAAATTAGTTTAGACGTCTCTAATTGTGCTCTTGTATTAAACTTGCGTTTAAGCATTACTTTCCTTTTTTAATTGTGTTGGTTTGTTAATTGTCATTTTTACCAATGCAATAGCTTTTAAAGCATGTAGCTTTAAAACGTATGCATCCTAACACTTGCAAACGCTATTTGTAAATTATAATTGAAATTTCCTTCGTCACCCATCATAAACACAACTTTGCTTTGAGATTTGATAGTATTATTACCCTTATATATATTTCTGGTGGTTCCTCAAATTAACTTGATGCTGCATTTTTAGATTTTGTTGCTGACTGTCAACTATGCAGCACAGATTGTGCAACTTGTGTGGATATTGAATGTGTTCTGCATAAAGTTTAAAAGATCTGTTCGTTTTTAAATCTATTTTTTCTTCCATAGATTCAGAAGGTGATTTTGGCCTTGGGTGACTATATGGGTGCAACTTGCCATGCATGTATTGGTGGCACCAATGTTCGCAATGAGATGCAGAAGCTTCAAGCAGAGGCACCTCACATTGTTGTTGGAACTCCTGGGCGAGTGTTTGACATGTTGAATCGACGATACCTTTGTAAGTATCTTGTAAGACACCGATTTGAGTGAGATGATGGTATACCATCTTTCGGGACTGAAGCCTGATGATCCCTTTTTTTTATATGCTGATCACTCAAACTATTCATATCTACCAATGGTTTTAGGCAACTCCCTTAAGATTTCTCAATCACAAGTGCAAACATTCTGCTCAGGGTCTCCTTTAATATACATGTCTTGGAATGTATTCTGGCTGAGAATATGTATTTAAGGTTTCCTTATGTCTGAGAAACAATTGTATTTGATATTTTGAAAATAATACTTTCTATGCCGGGATAACAAAGTAATTTGTTTTCTCCTTAAGCACCCAAATGGATAAAGATGTTTGTCTTGGATGAGGCAGATGAAATGTTAAGCCGTGGGTTTAAGGATCAGATATATGAAATTTTTCAAAAACTGAGCACAAATATTCAGGTAGGTGACTAGAATAACCTGACTCTTAATTACTGTGACTAACTTTATTATAAACTTGGTTTCACTTGACAAATATAGCTGATTGAAATGGTTGTCCTCTTACCAGCCTCAAAGTAAACTAGGAGTTGAACTACACGAACCTTCTTGTTAAAAGAACTCTGTTAAAATTACAGTTCTTGGATTTCCAGGTCTTGTAATGATGCTAGCAGGGTAACTACAGGAAGTAGAATAAATGCATTTACGGTCTTTTAGACATGGGTGGACCTCTTTCTTAATGTCCAGTACCCATTGTCTGAAAGATTTGGTGCCACAGACACACAAGCTTTAGATGCTCTTTCACTTTTTTCTCTACCACTATTCCTAACTACTTGTTGTCCATTAGGTTGTTCTCCTGTCTGCGACAATGCCAACAGATGTGTTAGAAGTGACCAAAAAATTCATGAGGGATCCAATTCGTATTCTTGTGAAAAAAGAAGAGTTGACTCTGGAGGGTATCAAACAATTCTACATCAATGTTGAGAGAGAGGTGAGACCCACACCTGTTATTGAAAACTAGGCGTTGGAGGAAAAAAAACATGGTAGCAGCTGTTAACGTTTGACATTCTCTCTCCAGGAATGGAAGCTGGATACTCTCTGCGATCTCTATGAAACATTGACCATTACACAGGCTGTTATTTTCCTCAATACAAGAAGAAAAGTTGACTGGCTGACTGAAAAAATGCATGCAAGAGATTTTACAGTCTCTGCTCTAGTAAGTGACTATTTTTTAAGTGTTTATCCACTTTGATGCTTGCATCACAAAGCAGGATAAGTTACAATATAGTGTTGCAGTGCTATGTTGTCGTTCCCCCTGCTGACATAAACTTGTTTCCTACTATCCCTGACTGTTGTTTCTCCAGCAGGCAGGGACGCTTGGTCTCAAACACTTGATATTTTATCAAGTAATATTGTTGGTTCTAACTTTTCCTCTTCCTGCAGCATGGTGATATGGACCAGAAGGAAAGAGATGTTATAATGAGAGAATTTAGATCGGGGTCTAGTCGTGTGTTAATAACTACAGACTTGCTGGTAAGTTTTTTTTTTTTTTTGTTTTTTTTTTTTTTATATTCCATATGTTGCCTAGCTCCAAAGACTTCTTGTTTCTGTGAAGGTTTTTTCTATACCGAGCAGTCTTAAGTCATTTGGTAAAGAAAGACCCACATTCCACAGTGGACTACACTGTTGTAGTTCACCACTATATTGTGGCTAACACATTAAAACATAATAGAACTTGTACATTTGACATGAGCTGTAACCCAGCACATAAAGTAGCAAACCTGGAATTGCTTTTGACTTCAGTGATTCACCTTATATTTTCTTTCCCTCAATCTTAGGCCCGGGGTATTGATGTACAGCAAGTTTCCTTGGTTATAAACTATGATCTGCCAACCAATCGTGAAAACTACATTCACAGGTATTGATTTGATACATGTAGTTGCATGTAACTAGAGGCTTTTGTTTTGCAGCCTCAGTGCTTATTTCCATATATCTATGCATGTGCTTAGTTAAATTTTAGTATATAAATTTGCAAAGTACTCAAAATATTCCAGTGCCAAAGCATTAAATACCAAGTAGAGAGCGCTACGGTACTTGCTGGCGCTATATAAATAACAAAATAGAAGGTAATTTTAGTAAAGGAAGCATTGTCTTTGTGTACATAAACGCAGGATAAGTTACAATATAGCTGTTAAGTGCTGTATTGTCGTTCCCCCTGCAAATATTAAATTGCTTCCTACTATCCCTGTCTGTTTTGAACTTTCTCCAGCAGTCAGGGACGCTTGGTCTCAAACAACTTTCATGCCACTGAAATGGCATTTATCAGTCTGAGGCAAAACCTTTATGAGATTTTTATGTTCAAATAGTTAATGGAGCAGGATACAGCTGCTCCGGGACACTGCTGTGAATGAGCCTGTGGAAGTAAGGGAGTGTGTCTCTTGATCAGACAATTACACACTTCTGGTCGTGGGGTGATGGCGGCCATTGGAACACGGGACTATTTGTAAAGGTAAAGTGTCCACAATTTCAACATGGTCTGCACGGTTGTGCATGATCACTTATTCTGGGGGATGCTGGGAGTTGGGTATTAATGCCTTGGCATTAGCTGTTGCATTTGTTATGACTGTGTAACCTCTTTAAAGCAGCAGTGTAGCTTTTATGGGTGACTTGTCCTGGCAATTTACTAAAATAAAGATAGTAATGTAAATGGCAAAGTTGTTCTGATCTACTTTGTGATACTGTCATTCTATTGATGGTGCTGTTAAATGAGCACTATAGTGTAAGGAATACATGATTTTACTCAATCTCTCCAGTGACAGCCTTTCTGCTGCTGGCCCTACCTCCATGGGGGAGGTAATCAACCTTGATCTCAGACAATCCATAGCTTTTGCACAAAGCATTGGGACAGCTACTGTAGAATACCACATTCAGAGTTTCCATGTAGGTAATGGAGAACCCTTTAAAAGCCTGTCTTTGTCAGGAAGATTGTGTGTATATAGTCCAAGCTGTATAAAATGTAGTACAAAGTGCTAAATTGGACCTCACGATCACAAGGACGGCAGTGCCAGCACCTGTATGACAGGTACACCCATGCTGCCTGTAAAATGTAAAGTTTAAAATTACATTATATATAATTCATATATAATATGATCTAAGTATATACATACTGTCTGTGTATTTTAATTATATATTGATGTCAAACTACACGTAGAATAATAGTGGTTAAATAATTATATATTGTATATAAAATATGTAAATACATAAAAGTGTAATTTAAAATTATATCAAAATACACAGAACAAAAGAATATAGAAGTATATACATATATCAGTATAGAAAGAGAAATAATAAATATACACAATTCTGCATATTTATGTAACTTTACATAATTGGGTCCCTTTATGAATTACAATTTGCAGGACCTGCCCAACAACCCAGGCCAAAAGTCCAGGGAATTTAAATTTGCTAGCACTATATTTAACCCTGTAACTTTCAAAGACACCATAAGACCTGTACATTGGGGTTCTGTTATACTCAGGAGGCTTCGCTGAGCATAAATTAGTTTTTCAAAACAGTAAAACTTATCACATCTATGAGATCCTTTGAATTTTTCACACAAATGGCACTTACACGGATGATATAACTGATACATTTTACTGTTTTGAAACACTAATATTTGTGTTCAGCGACATCTCCTGAGTATAACCGTACCCCTTATGTACAGGTTTTATGGTGTTTTCAAAAGTTAGAATCAAATATAAGGCTTGCATTTCAGTTTTTTCACATTGAAATTTGCCAGTTTGGTTACATTGCCTTTAAGACCATATGGTAGTCCAGGAATGAAAGTTACCCCTGATTGTATACCATTTGCAATAGTGGCAATCCAAGATATTGCAAATGGGTATGCAAGTTTTTGTTTACAACATGTAAATTTGGCTCCGTCCTTAAGGGGTTGAAGTACAAAGTTTATAGAAATGCATAATCTAGCTTGTCACACTGCTGCTTTAAGTTATTTGCTGCTGTTTTTACTATACTGTAGACAAAGTGGCTTTTTTCATTTCTTAAATATATGCAACTTCATCCACCTAAAAACACACAATGGCTGTTATGTTAACAATCCTAGTTATGAAACCATAGAAATGCTTAAATGAACACTCAATTCCCTAAAGTACTTAATCTATCTGAAGTGCTTTAGGGGTTGGCTGTCCTTTCACTCTTTTTCTCTCTGCAGAATAATAGACATAACTCAGTAAATTTCTACTAGCAAATAAATTTTTTAGCAATGTCCTTGGTATGCATATTGTGACTTGCAGCGTCTAACTGCATAGGGTTTCAAACTTTAGTCCCTGACTTATTTAGCGGTGCAGAGGGGATTTAACTTAACTGAGGCAAACCAGCATTTTTGCTTATGAAGAGGGCTAATGTGCTAGAATTCAGACATGATGGAATGGGCAATATGACTTTCCCTTTACGTGTTACTCTTTAAAAGTTTTTTTATTGCATTTGTCCCCATTCAATGTTCTCAGCCCAATCACTCAATTACTGTAGATGAAAGGGATGTCTGGAAGGACTTTAGCAGCATCAAAGGGACATGTCACAACTAGTAGTCTGTTGCCAGTATGATGACCGCCTCCAAAAAAAACTAACCTGTTCTAGGCTGGTTAATTATGAAAAGTTACACCTCTAGAAGCAAATGGCTTTCACTCCACTGCTGACTTGAAGCACCATGATCACTTGGTCATTGAAGAGGTTATGGTACTTGACATAACCTATTAAGATTGATATTAGAGCTGTGCATTAAGAGTGAAGGTCTACATAGTGCCATTTTAGATATTTAACAATGCTTTCTATATTAAGGTTGGTCTTTGGCTTTACATCAGGTTTAAAAGGGACACTCCATTGACCAAAAAATATGGTTTAGTAGATATAACTAAATGAGAAGGTGTGCAATTTTGTTCCCAAATGATATATTTGCACACAGTTTGCAAAAGTTGCAGATCTTCCCTAAAGCTTTTAAAGCCCTCCCTGGCAATCTGTTCTATGGCTGTCCAATTACAGATATCCCAGTGCAGTTCAAAGAGGTCTTTGCAAGGCAATTGTCTGACTCTTGGCTCCAAAGAGCAATGCAAGAAGTCACAGGACTTGTCTGACAAGTGAACTTATACCACTGGTTGTCACACAGTGCCAATTTCTATTTATCTGCCTTTTTTTTTTTTGGTTAGAGAACACTTGTTTTCACCTAAAGCAAATTTTGGTGTGTCCTTAACATTTCAGAGGGTGTAGGCACTTTGTTTACATGAGGATAAATGCAAAAGAGTAGTATAGCGGAGGGTGATTCTTTTAATCTGAGAAACTGGCAGCAGGTTTATATTTAAAAGGCCACCTTTTTCAAATAAAGCCACACAGTACTCCCACATCTATACAAGCAAACGGTCAATTGAATGGTTTATTAAATTATCTGTGAAAATGTCAAATTTGAACTTGTCTCCCTTTGCAGGATTGGACGTGGTGGTCGCTTTGGTAGGAAAGGCGTAGCAATTAACTTTGTTACAGAAGAGGACAAAAGGATTCTTCGAGATATTGAGACTTTCTACAATACTACAGTGGAAGAGATGCCAATGAATGTGGCTGATCTTATTTGATCCTTTGGATGAGTTTGCCATACTCGCTGTTGCTGACTTGGCGATTCACAACGCGCATTGTGCTTTCATTGGAAATATATTTGAATCTTGTCTCGATGCTCATAACGGATCAGAAATCCAGATTTTTGATACGCAAAGTGACTGTAGTCACCTGCTCTGGAAGGAAAGCTGTGGTCTTTATCCTCCATCCAGAGTTTAGACTGTTGGGGTGGGTTGTAAAGCGATGGGGTCTTTACATTTTCTTTATATTAGAAATTTATTTCCTAGTTCTAGAGAAGCGGTTGTGTTAGATGTTCTTTATCACTTAATTATTTACTTATGGACTAAAAGGTATAAGTGCTGTATAAAATCAGCAAATTATGTTAAATTAGCATATACACATTTATTGTACATTTCAGATGTAGACTTTACTAAATTGAAAGGCATATACGTTTTTGTATATTTATTAAAGTAATAGTTTGCGCTAGACCCTAAAACCCCAACAATCTGTCTTGGCTTAATTGTTAAATTGCTGCATTGCACATGTCTTAAAATGAAGTTTAACTGTTTAATAAATTGTGTCTATAATTTTTGTTAATTTTCGCATGCATTCTTGGGTGGGTGGAGCTGATCCATGTTGACATGCAAGTATAATACATACCAGGACCGCTGGGCCCATTACAAGCCCGGGGGCCAGCACTCTTGCTTACCACCCCTTCAGCTCCCCGGTGTAAATATCACGAGTCCTGTGGCTGTCAGAGCATTGCCACAGTGTTACTATGGCAACACTCCACACAGCATGCTTGCAGCAAGATTTACACGAGTGCTACTGGCAAAATAACAGTTTGCTGGGTACCTACTGCAGTCCATGCCACAGACCACCATGGAATGGCATAACCCCCTCCCAGGCCAGGTAACAGGGAGGGGAATAAAGTACCATTAAAAATGCTTCCCTTCCCCAAAAAAATCAATATCGGTCACTCCCTAATGTACAACCAAATGATTTTTCACTTCTAGAAGTGTTGCATAATTTACAAAACAGTAGAAACTCTGTGGAATATTTGTTTAGTATTTAAAATACTAAAGTTGTGATAAGTGTCCATAAAGAGTCTCACTGTATATGCCAATTTACATGGCATGTAAAGCTGTCAGGGCTTTATCATTCCGTGTGACAATTTATAATCTGTCAGAAGTGCCAAGAGCAGTAAGCTAGAGTGAATGTTCAGACAAAAGAAACAGACAATATCCAGCTTGGGTCTTGTCCATGCTAGATAAAACTTATAAAATGACCTATGACACTGCAGTTTTGATTGGCTGTTAAAGCCTGAATAGCAACCACATAGCTACGTCTGCAAATCTCTGGAGAAGCAATGTGTATGCTTACAAATGTTCTATGTGTACTTGTCTTGGCAGTATTCCAGAATAGATCTGATTGCATACTGAACAAACTCCTCTCAGTTATGCTGAACAAAACGAACTGTCAATCTATGGACATACAAATGATCAAGAAGAATAAATCTATCCAAATTTATAGGCATTTGACTCTCAGCAGAGATGAAAGGATTCTTTGCACAAGTTTAAATAGAACCCCCAATACAGTCTTTAGCGCCAGCAGAACCAGATACTTAACCCCTTAAGAACACTTGCCGGAAAATTTCCGTCAATTACTAAAGTTAACGCCAGATCGCCGCGATTGTGGGGTTAACGCTGTTGCTGGGTGCCTTGGCGTTTGAGGAAGACCAGCAACAGCCATTAGCACTGTCCCAGCACATGTGATTGTGACAGCCAGTCACAGCGATCACAGTGCTGCTGGAGAGAGATGGATCGTTTGAAACTTTGTATCCCTGACAGACACAAAGTGTTTAAAAGTTAAAAAAATCTTTACCTGTGAAAACTAACCAGGGTTTAACCCTTTGCTCACTGGCAGCAGTGATCACAGTCCTTTACTGAGATCTATATTTTTTTTTTTTTTTTTACTATTTTTCAGTTAATTAGTTAGCTGGGGTGGATTGAAGCTAGGGGGAATTGGGGAATCTAGCATTAGTGTAGCTAGGAAGCTGAAGTTTTAGAAAGTTATTAAAAGTTTATAAAAGTATTAAAAAAAAAGTTTATTTTAAGTCAAAGCATTTCTGCTTTGCTAGGTGTAAGCACTGTTTAGCGGTGATCAGATTTCTGTTTTTACCCACGGGTTCATTTTTAAGAAGTTTTAGAAAGTTGAGTTTTAAAGTTTAAAAAAAAGTGTTAAAGTTCAGAAAATAAAAAGTTAAAACAAAACAATACGTTATTTAGTTAATTTTAAGCTTTCACACTGTACTTGGGTTTAGTGCTGAGGAGGCATATAATATATTAGCAGCCGACTCAGGCAACCAACACTGCCTCAGAGTGCAGAGGGTGACTATGTGCCAGACACAGATGAAGAAAGTGACAATACCCCTGGCGCTGATATCTGGGTGCCCCTAACAATTTTGTCCCTGACATCCCTCTGTTCACTGCGACTCCTGGTATTCAGGGAGACGTGACCAGCTATAACTCCCAGGATTTCATGGTGCTGTTCCTTGGGGATGATTTTTTAGGGCAGATAGTTACACAAACAAATATTTATGCAGCGCAGTATCTGGCACAAAATGCAACAAGTCACCTTGCCACAAAAGGGAGCTGGTACTCCACCAGTGTGCCAGAGTTAAAACAGTTCTGAGCACTAACCATGCTAATGGGAATTATAAAAAAGCCCAGCAGCCAAATGTACTGGTCCAAAAACCCAATATGCAATACTCCCATTTTCTCTCAGACCATGAGTAGGCCCAGATACGAATCAGTACTGCGTTTTCTGCACTTCAATGATAATTTGAAGTGCCACCACAAAGATCATCTGCAGTATGAAAAACTCTATAAAATCCGCCCCCTAATTAACCATTTTAATAAAGAATTTGGCCTAATTTATACTCCCCAAAAGAATATATGTATTGACGAGTCCCTAATGAAATACAAGGGTAGACTGGGGTTCAAGCAATACATTCCAGCCAAAAGATCCCGGTATGGCATCAAGCTTTACAAGTTATGTGAAAGTAGCAGTGGGTATGTTTATACCTTCAGAGTATATGAAGGTAAAGAGAGCCACCGGGATCCCCCAGGTTGCCCTCATGTAGTTGGGACTAGCGGAAAAATAGTTTGGGATCTAATGAACCCGCTACTGAACAAGGGGTACCACCTCTACCTTGATAATTACTACAATAGCATATCCCTTCAAAAAAAATGCTATATTGTTTTAAGACTATGGTCTGCGGCACTATCCGCAAGACACGCACTGGCTTCCCCAAGGCTCTGGCAGAGAAAAAAATTAAAAAGGGGGAAACGGCTGCTCTATGCCAGGACGAACTGCTGGCTCTGAAAAACAGACAAAAAGGTGTTCATACTGACGAACACACACGCAAGGTCGCAGTCCGTGGCAAACAGGAAAGACGGCTGCCTGTCTGCATTAAGCAATACAATAAACGCATGGGGGGAGTTGACCTGTCTGATCAACTGCTGCAGCCATATCTGATGATGAGAAAGACCAGGGCCTGGTATAAGAAAGTGGGCATTTATTTAATGCAAATGGCTATCCACAATGCATTCATCCTTTTCAAAAAGGCAAATCCTCAGCTGAAATGTACTTTTCTTACATTTCAGTTTCAGCTAATTTCTGTGCTGCTCACTGAGTGCCACAGTGGGGAGCCATCAGCAGAGATATTCAGACAGGTCACTTCTGCTTTCGGATACCACCAACCCCCCAAAAAAAAGATCCCTCAGAAAAGGTGCAGGCTGTGTTACCAGAGAGGCATTCAAACGGAGACCAGTTTCTACTGCCCTGATTGTCCCTCTCAGCCTGGCCTTTGTATTGGGAACTGTTTTAAATTATTTCATACTCAGGGCCAATAAATTCTCAATACAATTAATATTCTTGTTGTAGTTCTTCTGTTATTTAACATATATATATATATTATTGTTTTACCTTTTATTTAGTTAATTGGGGTGGATGATAGTTCCTGGGAAATTGGGGAGTTTAGTGTGTATGCTAGGGGTAAAAATACAAATGAAAAAAACCCACAAAAAAATATTATTATAACGTTCTTGTGTAAAAAGTTCAAAATGCTTAGGAAGTACTGACAGCGGATTCAGAGGTGACAGACAGTCCCTCAGAGTTTGACCCAAAATGGGACATGGACCCAGCATGCAAATTCAAAGTTTGAAACAAACCTGAAATGGCAGTCTCTCAAATTTGCCCCTTCAACATCCACATATACCTGAGAAAGGTACACACAGGGGTATTGCTGTACTCAGACGACATAGCTGAGTGACATATGAAGCGTTATACTGCCGTAACACACCTAAGGATTGTAAACTATGCAGTAAAATCTCAAAGTGGGTGTGTCAAAATGGCAGAGAAAATGCTTACTACTACTAGACTTGGTACTCACTAGCGAAAAAATGATTACACCCTAATGTTCAAAATGGGCCTTTTGAAATACCCTGGGGTGTCTACTTTAAAAAATGGTAGGCCTTTGTGGGGAAAGTTTGAATAAGCAACCTGCTATTAGAACCCAAAATGAGTCATAAACCTATAAAATTCTGTAAAAACTGAAATGGTCAGGTCTCCTATATGGCGGTGTAGCGTCAGGAAATACGACTAAAGGCATACATTGGGGGTATCGTTTTACTCTCAGGAGATAGCACAGCATAATTTAGGTTGTTTGATCATATTGGAACATATCAAATATACAAAATGCCCAGCACAAATGTAACGCATAAGTTAAAAATGTGAAAAATATCTTTTTACCACAAACTTTGACATATAATGGTGAAAAAATGACGACATGTTAAGGCACAATATATGCCATATGAGATACCCTGGAGTGTCTACTTTCACGAATGGAAGGCCTTTGTGTGGTCATTTGAACAACCAAACTACTATAATGCCCCAAAATAAGACAGGTCCATTAAATCCATCTTTGAATTTTCTAACTGTAGAAACTGAAATAGTCTGGCCTCTTATATTTCATTGTAGCTTCCCAAAATAGTGGCAAAGGCATACAATGGGGGTATTGTTGTACTCAGCAGATGTTGCTGAACACAAAATGGGATTTTGATAGCACAAAGCAGCTTTACGAAATACACATTTAAAAAAACCTTGTTATATGTGTGCATTTCAAAAAACAGAAAAAATATAATTTTACTAAAATATGTAGCAGAGATTGGTGGGAAAATGGCTATGTAAAAAGTGTCAAAATACCCTTAAATAAATAGCCTGTGATGTCTTTATATAAATATATACTTTTGTGTAGCAATTTTGTTTTCTGTGACAGCTGTCAAACTTACAAGTCAAACATACCAACTTCTAAAAAATGTTCACATTTAAATTTTATATTACTCCTTGTATTTTGTGACCTGTAACTTTTAAAATAAGCTGAAATCCTTATGCACTTTGAAAAACAAGACACCTAAATGAATTTATTTTGAATTACTTTTCCTAAGCTGGACATATTATGCACACACTATTATTGCCAAAACTGTAAAAAAATATATATTTTTTTCATTTTGTAATGTTTTTTAATAATTAATTAGATTTTATATATGTATAAGTCACATCAAAGTAAAGCCCATCTTGTCCTTTAAAAAACGATATATAATATGTGTTGATTCAATAAATGAGAGAGATGCAAATTGCAGTTGAACACAAACAGCAGAAAATGCAAAAATAGCTTGAGTCCTTAAGGGTACGTCCAGCTTCTGAAGCTGCGTCCTTAAGGGGTTAATGAAGAGAATCTTATGAGCGGTTTATATGAAAGGGTAGAGTGGCATAATTAAGGAACCTACAGACAAACAACCTTTTTGGAGCAATTTCACTCCTGTCTGACAATTTTATTTAGCATCTGTCTTGTATAGCGGCTGATGCTACAACACTGCGTGAGTAACATATCAGCCAGTGTGTAGTATTCCTCTTTATGTCTAGTATGTTTCCCAGTCTTCACTCATCCTGCACCTGATACTGGCATCTTCCTAACTTCTCTAAAGTAGGAAGTCATTACCCTAATTTGACTATTTCTACCATCCCAGATCTGCTTCTGATACTGTTACTAACCAGTAACCTCACTAAATGTAGTGTTTTCTTCCCCCTCCCACTATCCAACTCAGTTGGTTTTCCCCAAGATTTAGGTCTTTGCACATTTTTTTTTTCCGGATCTCTTGGTAATCATAGCTCCAGTGTCTAATCACCATATAAATGGTAATTTTTTTATGTAGCTTTCCTTGTCAAATGTCTCTTAACTTGAACTAGATATCCCTGTTTTTCTAAAAGGAACTTCTCACCTTTCAAATATTACACATCTATCTATCTCCTTGCAGGCCTGTAGTGCACGCATTACCCTAACTCTGCATGATCACAGCCTTGGACTTCACATTTCTTGTGTCTTCTCCCCTCAGCCAGTCTATTTCCATAACATGTAAGCCACACCTGAAATTTCCTATATTTGCCCTAATGGCTTTTGTCCATGCTCTTATTTCCTGCTTTGACTACCTCCACTTATTTGTCAGCCTTTCAAATACCTGCATTGACCCACTTTAAACTATCCCTTCAACAGTATTACCTTACATAGCGCTTTGAAATTATAAGATGGGACTATTGGATATGTAACTTACACATGGAATATAACAAAATATGAAGAAAGGTCTGCTTAAACAAGCTTACAATCTGAGGAAGGGGTAAAAACACAAACATGTCTGAGGATGTGATCAATGGATATGACTGTTGAAATAAGCTAGTAAACGTGTGGAACAAGCAAACCGTGACAAAAGGCGGTGTGAACTGGGCTATGGAGGCAAGGGAAGTGATGAGGGCAGTCAAATGAGAAGTGTCATCCAGAAAGACTATGCTTTTCTAAGAAGGTTGTTTTTAGTGGTTTCTTTAAAGGACTGGAGACTATGAAAGAATGATGGCATAGCAGCCTTTGAAAAATATTGCAGATGAGTTGGCAATGTGGGAATGAGCAGTTGTCAGGTCATTTGCAGAGCAAAAGGAACAGAAATGGGTAATTTTTGCCAACAGGCTTAGCTTGATGAATTAAAGCTACACTCAAGCCTCACCCCATTGGCTGGTATCATGATACAGTTTAAACTGCTGGAGCTAACTTACAAAGCTTTTAACAATTCCACTGCTACTTACACATCCTGTTTAACAAATGGACCCTTTGCTTTGTTCATTCCCCCATTGCTAATTCTCAACAGAACTGCACCATTACAGTAAAATGCCTTTCCCTATGCTATCATACTCACCCCTACCACCAGTCTTTTAAAAAACAACCAGTCTTTTAATAACACAAACCAACCTTTAGCAAACTGTCTTTTTGACTCTTCTCTCATAATTGCTTTCCTGTACATCCACACATTACAAATGTTTATATAGTCTACTTCACTCTCACTCAACTGTACAGTTCCTCCTCATACCACTTGAACAAACCTTAATGGATATTAGGCACCAGAACCACTACAGCTCTCGTGTCTATAGCATGTCCCTGCAGGTTTGGAAAACATCTAGTAGCAGTCACTCCGCAAGCCATTAGTGCTTCCTATCTCAGTGCTATACTGTATACACCACAACCTGCATGGAGACACTGAACGCTCTCCATAGAAGTCAAGAGGATGAGAATGTACACTTATGACAGCAGCCTTTGTACGCCCTCTCATAAAGCTAGAGCTTTATGGGTCTGGATTGCCCATTTAAGCCAGGGAACGTCAAACTACTGGCCCCTTATCTACATTCTCATAGCTAGGTTACCAGGTGTCTGGCACCAAACCACATGATCCAGCTGATAAATCCTTCTCCCTAAAGTAGCACAGATGAGCAGTTTTCTGACCAAGTCTCAGGGGAGGGCTCTTTCACGGAGCATCGAGCACACAACTTTACTTTTTGTTTTTAAGTGGGCAGGAAAATCATATCCCCACTCTGGCTCTGAGTCCTGTCCTAAGAGCCTCCCTTTCAAGATGACATGCTGCACTAGGAGTAGGAAGAGTATGTACCAGTATGTATATATAAAGTGTGGAGTTAATCCACCAGTTTTGGCTTTAATAAAATGCAGTGTGGAGTTAATGTTGCGGTTGCTGTGTGAGAGCATCTGGGACTGTACAGATATGTGGCCCCCATGGGAGAAGACAATTTGGACTACAGTGCCCAGAAATACAAAGTTGGAGACACCTGCCTTAAAAGGTGTAGGCACCGTGACCCCTTCATGTAATTGAAGTGGTTATAGTGCCTGAAGCCCCTGGCACCATCCCTTCAATGAGGGTTAAAATATTTTCAAAGGAAGGTCCTCCACAATCCAGCCCCCCACTGGAGGTATGACTTATTTCTAGCCACAACAATTAATTCCAGCAATTGGTGCTGTGACAGCCTGAGGTCAGCTAAAGCTGTAAGGCAATCGCTTCTACCATTATACTTGAGATAAGGCTTTCTATGTAGAGGTTTAGCATTAATATATTCAAAAAGGTTTAACATTCAGCAGAGGGAACAACACTAAAGAACTTAAATGAGATGAAGTGATAGAGTGCCTAGATTGTCCATTTAAGCCATCACTCCTTGGTAAACAGTCACTGCATGAATGAGGCAGGTCATATTGGTTAACGGACTAATTTGCCGACGGTATGGTCTATCTATTGAAAATGAAATGAAAAAAGTTTTGAACGGAAGTAGCTGTGACCTGGATTGTTTACCAGCCTGTGAATCATATCTATAGTTACCATTAGCCATGTCTTTTATAGATTCAGCATGTGCAGATCAGTTTCTTTGGGGGAGAGGAGCTACCTGTTCGTATATGTTGCCTTGATTAGCCAGGAGCTATGTTTAGAAACAATACAATATACTAGTGGAGGCGATTTAACATTTTACAATTTGTGTAATCACCCACCCACAAAACTATCTTGCTGGATAATTTTGAGAATCTCTTTAAGTGTAATCTCTGGGCAAGAGAGACTCCTGTGAATTCATACATGTGTGCTTACAGTTATTGGATAGTAGCTGCATAATCACAAAGGATTTGATATCAGGTATATAATTTACACTGAACGTTAACAACTAAATGCCAAATTAGAGATAATTATAATTGGATTAGTCTAACTGAAAGATGCATGAACTCTGGACTTCTGTTATGAACTGTGAGCATCTATTACACTCCTGAGAAGTGCAAGGCACACAGTATGTCATATTCATGTTCCGCCTCAAATGAGGGCAACAGACCTCTCAATCCAATATAATGGAGGTGCAGTATTACTTCTCTTCAATTCTAATCTTGGGTCAGTTTTAAGAAGAATTAGTGTTTACATATTCATGTAATGAGGTGCAATCTGCATCACACCTTCGTCTCATATCAAGTGGCATTTCAGGCTGACAGAACTTTTAAATATGCACAATATGTGCCTACAGAGCTTTCTAACTCCACACAGGATACAATACAATGTGGAAGGAGAAGACATCTGTCTACATGGGGTTTGTACTGAAAGAGTTCCATAATTTTGGAAAGGTTTGTCATGTGGTGCTTAAACAAAATCTTGTTTTGGATGACTTCATTTAGTAAAAAGCTGATAAATATCAAAGAATATCCCCTATATTGTACATAACTATGGGTCATTATTTTTTAGATCCAATATTTTTTCTACACGTTTCTCCTCTTACAATCTTTCTCTTAGCCTAATAATCAACCCATTGGGAGTGGAACCTCTTCACTAATATATTAGTGAAGGAAGCAAGCACAGATTTATAGCTTGTGATATCATTAGGCAACACAAACACAGCCACAGAGCCACAGATTTGCAATGTTTTTTTTTTTTTTTTTTACAAGTATCCAGAAGTACCTCACAGCACAACTGATGTCTGACTAATATGCCCCAAAAAAATCTCAAACACTGCAGGTAAACACTACATGTAAACAAGTTTTCTTTTCTTTTTTTTTATAACAAAACATATGCATTTATACAAAAAATTATATCATAAATCATGTGTTCGTCACTAGACACCTTGAGAAAAAGAAAATCGATAGCATTAGCAATTTTGAGTCATTTCTTGCATAATAACTGCAAAAAGACTAAGCATTTGAAGATATTCATCTGCTCCATCTGTCAAACATTTGTCAACCACCTGAAAAGAGAAACAGTCATTTGTAACTGCAATTTATAAAGAGACTGTTGCATTTCTTTTTCTTTCTTTGAAAAATAATGAACAGAAGAACAGGTTAAAAAAATGTTTGTGACATTACTGCAATACCGACTACTTACTGCAAGTTTCTCTGCAATGATGGCTTTTTGTTTATCTTTTAGGTCCTCACGTTCAAGAATAATATCATGAATCTGGTTCACAAGCTGGTTGGCTGCATGACCATTGTGTATTAGAGTCTGCAAAAAGAAATTACCTACTCAGATATTTTATTGTATCAGACTACAGTGAAAGAAAAAAAAATGTAAAACATGTTAGCATGTGTTTTTGTGTGTTTTCTTCTATTTCCATAAAGCAAAATAGAAAAAAAAAAAAGTAGGTGGATATATAGCATTTAATTTTAGATATTGCATTGGTGTAATGTATAAAATTATACTGCGGAAGTGATCTATTAGTGATGTATTAAAATGTTGGCATTTAGGTAAATCGAATCACTGTTTATAATGCACAAGTTTTGGCATTATTTGGTTCTTGGATCAATGAGACAGAGCAAATACTAATTTAAAAGCATGTTTTCGCATGTTTGTTAATATTAAAATTGATACTAAATATACACAGCATCATCCTATCAATCTACTCCTTGTCCACGTTGTTAAATTCAGGGTTGAGAGGCTTTACATCATATTAGGATGTGGTAAGAGGATGAACGAATACAATAAATGCCATTCCACACACACATATCGTGTGCATGTTTTTTTTCTAACAGGGTTTCTCCAGTGATCCAAATCAGTGGATTCTGACAAAACAACCTGAGGCAATTAGTGTCCACTGTAAAGTTAGAATGTGTACCATTATTTTTCAGTAAGGCTTTATTTGTGTGTGTCTTTTTTTTTCTTTCTTAAGAAGACACTGAAATTCAGCTCTCTTGCTAAAATCATTGGGAGAAATAGTGGTGTGATTGCAGACGAAGGGTCTAAAAGTGGAGAAAATACAGTCACACTCCACAAGGAATGCTTTACTTTGAGAAATTTGCTATGCATCTGATCTTTAGCATCTTTTCAAGGAGGCTGGATTCCAAAGTTCCATAGGTTTTTTTTTTTTAAATCAAATTAACATTTGTGTTTTTTTTTTTTAAATCTTTTTTTGAGTTTCACAGTGATAGACGCATACACACAAGTCCAATACTTTGCAATAACAGATTTGTGCGTACATCAAAGTGCAATCTAAGTTCTTGTACACATGAATCAGTTCACAATAACATTAAGCATTACAAATGTTCTCTACACTTTTACTTATCTTAAGCCGTCCTTACACTTACAGAGTGTATTTTTGTATGAGTCATGGCGGCTCACGTATGTGGTCTTTTTACAGTACCATACAGCGACATGTCACCTTAACCCCATGGTATAAGACCATCATGTGTGAGTTATGTTTGTGTTTTTTTGTGTGTGTGACTGTGTGTAGGTATTAACAACCCCCCCCCCCCCCCCCCCCCCCCCCCCGTCACATCCTACAACTACTCACCATTGTCCCATCCCCTTCACCCATTCATTTAGCATTTGTTTCTTACCTTGACCACAGTTTCCAATTTTTCAAATGAACCACTCTGACACGCTGCTAATACTCCATCGAGTGTTTCTTTAGGGATCACCTACAAGAGTAAGAGAGCAATTTTAACATGCCAATGATTTAGATGAAAGAGCAAGTTTTCAAATGGATGGGTGCTCAATACTAAGGAGCAATCTTCAATTCAGGTGTGTCAGAATTTCAATGACATTGTAAAACATTATTAAAAAGGTCATGTTCTAGGTTCTGGAGATAGAAATTGCTTTACAAATGTAAGAAGTTTAAAAAGTAAATGTAGCATTAAGTACGAACGCACAGGAAATCTGGCCAAGGTGAATTATGTAATTAAGCAGGAGTGGGCAGAGATCAAGGCCATGACACTTAATATGAGTAAACCATGATACGTGTGGGAGGAAGAAATGACAATTGAATGACTTGGTTCCTTTAACCGTAAGTCTTTGTAAAATCAAGTGCGAGCATAAAAATGCTAATTGTTTTCCATGATATTAAAGTGAAAAAAACGTAAACTCACTTAAAATGTCAATGTAGGAGCGTCATATGCACACAGTGTGCTCCTGCTATTACAACCTGTGATGTACAATGCAACGGTGAGAGTTCCCGGTTAAAACAACAGCTCCATAATATACATTCCATAAATTGTACACTTTCTTCCCTGTAGTAATGCAGAATGCAGTATAAAAGAGCAGCTGAAATGGTCTGGTCCAGAGAAATTCCTTGCAACATCCTGGAAATGTAGCCCATGTAATTCTCTATCAAAGTCTTTCACAGAATGTATACCTTTGCGGATTAAACCAGGGTCCACACTATTTATTTCTCTACATCAAGCATGTCAAAATCAAAGGCTAAGACGGGACAAATAAATAAGATTTGCGTTTCTGTACCCTTTTGTACAGTGCTACGGAATCTGATGGCGCTATATAAATAATAATAATAATAATGTGGGACACAAAAAAAAAAAAAAAAAAAACTTCACTTTCCATAGAAACGTAGGTTTATTTAGAAAAGGACAGTATAAAAAAAGTTGCCTGACACTGGACATCCTCGTGCTCGTAGGGATTCAAAATAAACAAAAGAGCAAATTTATTTTAAGAAATAAATTTGCATATAAACAACGTTTCAGTCCAACTACCTTGACATATTAAGAAATGTTTGGTAATGGGACTGAAATGGTGAATGTATGCTGTTGCACACCTGTAAAAAACAAATTACGTTACCTTGTTTATTTTCAAGTTCTATGAGTGTGTTTTTTCACTTTGGCTGAGATCATCAAACTTGATCTCAGCCAATCATATGCTTTCCCACAGGAAAGCATTGGGAGGCTATTGTGCATTTGTGGGAAAAAAAGCTGCACGGCCAAACCGCATCTCCATGGGGAGCGTTCAGCGCCTCCATGCAGACCCAATCTAACACACTGCCCCTCCTACCACTCTAATACACTGCCCACAAATCCAATACATACATTGCCCCTCCTCCCTCCACTGCCCCTTAATCTAATACACTGCCCCTCCTCCCTCTACTCTAATTGAATGGACTGCCCCCAGTCCCACCACTATTTTAATACACTGCCCTCCCTCCCTTCTGCCTCCCCTCAATTTAATACACTGGCCCCCTCCCTCAAATTAATAGATTGCCCCCTTCCTCCCTCAAATTAATAGAGTGCCCTCTCCCAACCTCAAATTAATAGAAATCCCCCTCCCTCAAATTAATACACTGCCCCCCTCCCCCAACCTTACAATTTTGTCTGTCCGTCCTCCAGCCCTGCTGAACCAGGCGAGCGCTCCTCTGGCACTGCGAGCAGGAGGGAAGGGGGAGTGGCTGCTCTGGCAAATATATTCATTGTGGGCCACATGTTTGACAAGCTTACACAGTTTTGTGGCATCATTTCTAATAGACAGGTGTATCCTATCAATCTGAAATTGTTTTTTAAACATGTAATGGCAGCTAAGGAAACGTTTGATGGAGCGGCTCAATTCCTTTAATTGCAATCCCAATTTAGAAATTAGTGCAGTCAACTGTTAAGAAAGTTAGATTGTATAATACAGCGGTTCCCAAATTGTGTGCTGCGGAATGTTTCCCCGGTGCTATGATTATAGCACCGGTTAACATTACTGCTGAACAGGGGCCAGGTCGGGTGCCGTGGTCCTCTTAGAACGCGCCCTGGCCCCTGTAATGTCGGCCAGTGGGGAGGAAGTGACAGCCTGTCACTTCCTCTCAGCATCATGCATCATGCAAAGAGACTGAGCAGGAAGGAGAAAAAGCAGCTGCAGCATGAGGAGCACTCCAGAGCTGCTCCAGAAGCCTCACTCCCACCAGGACTAGGACTCTAAGCCACCCTCCTGGACACATAAGATAAGCTAACAGGAGATATTAAAAATATCACGTGTGTGTGTGTGTATCAGTGTGCTTCTGTGTCAGCTTACACATCTGTTTGTCAGGATATGCATCTGTGTATGGGCATCTGTGTGTCAGAATGTGTGTTTTCATGTCAGTGTGTGTATCTGTATCATGGTGTTTGCATGTATCAATGTTTGTGTGTGTCAGGGGGTGTATGTGTCGGTGTCTATATGAATTTGTCTGTATGTATATACACCAGCAAAACATACAAACACACTCCTGCAATCTAACAAACATTACATACAAACACACCCCTGCATTCAAATGCCAAAAGGATTTACAAACACTATACACAAATCACTCAAACAAAAATACTTCACACTTATGTGCATCCACATTTAAAAGTGAACATAACATTCAAACACAACCCTGCAATCAAATGCAAACATTACAAACACCCCTGGATTAAAACAAGCACCCCTTCAAACGCCAACACTGTACATTACACTATAGCGCCAGTATATGCGGCAGCGCTGTACAGTTATACAACCTAGAAATTTTGACTTGGGGTGCCTTGGAAAAATTATGAAAATATTAAAGGTGCCTTTAACCATAAAAGTTTGAGAACCACTGGTATAATGTATATACTTACCCCAGCTATTTCTACCACAATTTTTTCTGTTATCTCTTTTCCAGCAGTAAGCCTTGTTGCACTCTGTAAAAACGTAATGGCTTTCCTCAAGTCTCCTTCTGAAACTTCAACTAAGCAAGACACTGCCTGCAAGAAAACACATTAAAATGTATATAGTGAAACTTAGCACACACAATCATCAACACAAGTTGAAAGCATGAAGAAGTCCCATTTCAATAGCGTCATCACAAAACCATACAGATGTTGCCATGAATAGCTGGCCACTGCCTTTTGGATCTTTCAGATACCGCACATAATAGCTATAAGGTTGTAAACCATATAATAAGGAAGATTAGAACGGACTTACGAACAGCAAGACCAGTTCTAATCCAGATACCCTGATACAAACTGATAATCCAGTAATAGGCATTAATGCGTTAAATCCCTAGCTGGAAAAATAAGAAAAACATAAATGACTGTGTGAACAGTAAGTGCAAAAAAGAAAAATGAAATGTTAAAATAGGACCAACTGCTGGAGCCTTCTAATAGTATCCAAAAAGTGAAACCTCCACTTGAGATATAGATACAGACCCTAGTAAGCCTGATATAGTGTTGCAACAAGAGAGGTGCTGAGCTAGGTCTGAAGTTGGGGGTAATTGGATGCTGTCAAAAGGTATAATGTGAGAAGAGTATACACATATCTATGCTATGGAGAATAACCAGCAATGGAGACTGCACCCACTCTCCCACTTCAATGGTATTTTTGAGCTTTAACATTGAATTAGAGATACCTACATATCAATTTATTCACAACTGAATTTGCTGATTATTCTCCATAGCATATATATGTATATACTCTTCTCACATTATACCTTTTGACAGCATCCAATTTTATGTCAAGACACGGAGGCTCATATTGCTTAACCCTTTCTTTACTGTCCACCAATAGCAGCAAAGAATACAAACAGTAAGAAAAAGTGGTAACCATAGTGATAGGCCACACCCATACCAAGTCCCAGTATAATAGTCAGCACATCCCCACACATTCCCTCTTTCTTTGCTGCTCCGACCAAAGATAAGTACATAACATTTTCTCTCATACATACTACTATTCTCTTATTGATGTCTGTTTATGTATATAATTTATTTATGGTTATTTGCGTTTCTACTGCTCCTTTTGTTGATAGTTCCTTTGTTTTGCTTTTATTTATCCAGGCACCCAGACCACTTCTGCCCATTGGAGTGGTCTGGGTGCCAACTCCCACTACTCTTAACCCTGCAACTGTAATTATTGCAGTTTTTTTTATAAACTGCAATAATTATCTTGCAGGGTTAACTCCACCTCTAGTGGCTGTCTACTAGACAGCCAATATAGGGGAATTCCTGGAACATAGCACAGGAAACCTGTGCTAGAGTGTCGCTGGACGTCCTCACGCTGTGTGAGGACCTCCAGCGTCGCTCATTTCCCCATAGGAAAGCATTGAAATCCATTTTCAATGCTTTCCTATGGGGAGCGCTAATGCGCATTAGGTCTCCCCGGCCGGTTGGCGGGATCAGTCTCGCCCACTGGCCGACGCAATCACAAGGAGGAGCGGTGGCGGAGGAAGAAGCAGCGACATGGGACATCGTCGCTGCCTCTGGTAAGTTACTGAAGGGGTTTTCACCCCTTCAGCAACCGGGGATTGGGGGGTGGGAGGGAGAGGGGACCTGCAGTGCCAGGAAAACTGATTGTTTTCCTGGCACTGGAGTTTCCCTATAAGGATTTTTTCTGTGTATTATTACATGCTTGTTTACTACTATGTATTATGTTGATTACCTTGGAGCCCAGGGTTCCAGACCTTCCTTATTTTTTATTCTGTGTATTATCCATGCTCACTTGCTTCTTCTGATTACTAACTTATTTCCTTATATTTTCCTCACTACCCTTTGGCTCCATTTTCTCCCTCTCTCCGTTTATTTGGCGCCCTTTTGCGATTGTTTGGCTGTTTTCGTGAAATTCTTCAGGAACACATGCCGTTCGTTTGTTTTTTCTAGCACTTCGCTACATTCGTCTGTTTTGCCGCATTCGACTACTTTTTATTCGAACAGTCAGTGCATTCACCTGTTTCCTATTCATTCCTTTAGTCTATTTATCCCATTGAATTGGTCTCTTTTTTGCCGAACGTTCAGCTCTTTAACTTGACGAATTGACTATTTTTGGTTGCGAATCTCGCGAGATTGCCGGCGGCCTTTTCCTGACTTCCTGTCACTATGACTTTGTGCGTGTTCTCTTATCTGCCAGTCTGGACCCTGGTGAGCTCCCTAACTATACCCTCCTAGGTTATACTAGTTTGGGGCGATTAACTCCTGCTAGTCTCCTCTACCCTGTTTTCAGCAACTTTTCCCATACAATTATACTGTTTAGTTTTTATTCTTTTGTTGGGGAATATCTAACAGCACTACCAAGCCCAGATCTAAAGTGCCTGCCAGCCCCTCCTCCCCTAGGGAGATGGACACGCCCCAGGTTTTGGATAACCCATCTTCCAATTCTGCGTCCCCTTCTTCTGTTGGGGACTCTATGCCCCAACTGATGAGACCCAGTCCCTGGCGCTACAGCGCTCAGTCTCTGACGCCATTATGGCTGCTATGGGCTCTAACGTCTAACTGGCAAAGTCTGTGAGACCCCTGTTGTGGACCCAAAGATGACTCTATTCCTCTCCAAAATGGGTTGGAATCCCCGCAAGGGTCTAGATTCGGCACTTAAATAGTGCCAAGATAAACATCACAACATATTTGGCTCTTTAGCCAAACTGTTTGACCTGGCTGAAATCGCCAGAGCCGAGAACCGGCAAGTTGACCCGGAGGAACTCCGTGGCTGGGTGCAGAGGGCTATGTGCATTGCGGGCAGCGTAAACACTTTCCTATCCATTGAAAGGCGTAAAGCCATTCTGTTCAAGATTGAACCCAAACTGGCCAACCTCGCCAACACAGAGGCGGGCAAGGACGCCCAGAGCCTTTTAATTGGGGACTCCTTTATTAAGGACCTGGGACGCTTTGTGGGTGCCTTTACAGCCCTAGAAAAGGCCCAATCCTCCATGAAGAGGGTGTTTCAGGGGCGGGACTCTACCAGGGCAGGCAGATTCCGGGGTCGTCTGTCCGGCCATTCCAATTACCATGCCCGTGGATCGGGACAAGGCTCCTACACTCAGAGAACACCCTACCAGGAGACCATGGCGCGGAAGACCATGGCGTTCCAGAGGCTTCAGAGGGAACCCTGGTTCCAGACGCCCTTAGAATACATCTACCTCATGTTTCTTCCAATATGTGTGTAGGGGGCAGACTCCGTCATTTTTTCCACACCTGCCACATCACCTCAGATGTCTAGGTTCTGACCACAGTTCGGGGGTTTCCCATCGAACTGGTTGACACTCCGTGTCACGTTCCCCCACCTCGCCCTATTTTGCTTTCAACAACCGACCGCGCCTTGATAGACGCGGAACTAACAGCCCTCCACGCAAAAGGGGCAATAGAGCAAGCCCCGGTGTCCTCCACAGGGGTGATCAGCAACATTTTCCTAGTGGAAAAGAAAGCGGACAAATGTGCCCAGTTATCAACCTCCGTGCCCTAAACACCCTGGTGCGCTATCGTCACTTCAAAATCGAGGGCATCCACCTCCTGCGGGACTTACTCCTTCGGGGAGACTGGATGGCAAAGTTGGATTTGAACGAGTCATCCAGGGACCTGTTACGTTTCCTCTGGAATGGAGACACCTGGCGCTTCACGTGCCTCCCCTTCAGACTGTCATCAGCCCCTTGGTGCTTCACGAAACTGATGCGCCCCACCATGGCTTGGCAGCGCAGTCGGGGAGTCCGGCTAATCGTCTACTTGGACGACGTCCTCATCATGGCACAGGATCGTTCAGTCCTCCGGAAACATCTTCAATGGACGAGGGACCTCCTCTCCCACCTGAGTTTTCTCCTTGTTACGGTTACCTCCAAGCTAGCTGAAGGCTGGACCGCTTGGATGTCCTGGTTCCCGAGTGGGGAGAGAGAGAAGCGCTGTTCCGTTCAGCAGACCACCAGAATCCTGTGAATATAAAGCAATCCCACTCGCTCTAGTATAGCTAGGATACCCTGGTTCCCACAAAACGAGTCAAGCCTGCGATTTGAGGGTCAAACACGAACTGGCTTTAATGGCACAGGGACAGCGTTATTTATGCAAAATCCCAGGTCCAGGGACAGCCCCCTCTGGACCTGATGGGATACAGGGACAATACACACAGTTGACCAATGACAGTACCCTGCATCGTTTGAAATAGTCCCCGCCCAGCTTGGAGATAATAATTCCAACGGTTATGGCAATTCAATTATATCCAAATGCCCAGAATCCTACGTGTATTTCCAACATGTAAAAACAGCATAAAATACACATTTAGAACATTTTACTAGGTACCCCTTACATTCTACCATTCATTAGATAGCTCAGGTCTGAGCGCATTATATAGACGAATGGCGGCCATGTTTTCTATCCGTGAATAGGTGAGTGGGACTCTGCTCCAAAACCCCTGGAGCGAAATCAGGGTAACAGGCTGTGCGAATACCGCTCTCTGGCCAGTTGTCCCAGCCCTTCGTGAACCGAACGTAGACCGCCCTGAAGGGGCCAATTAGCCTGCGGTTAACTGCAGCCTCAACGTTCTGATTGACGACACACGCAGGAGCGTAGGTGGTCCTCGTTCAGGAGTTTGAGTACGGTGAAAATAGTCGACGAATGAGGCCACCCTGAGGCAGTCAATTAAAGTTGTGGTTAACCGCAAACCGCAGCTTCCCGGTGGTCATCCGTTCGGTTGTTTCAAAGGTGAAAAAGGTTAAGTGGCGGCACACGCCAAGGGCTGGGTGGTCTTAGTTCGTATGCACGAATCTATAATCCTAATTGTACGTGTAATTGGGTATAGTTAACAATAATACCGAAGGAACCGTCTTCGGTAACTTAAAATAATGTAATCCAATACTGGTCTTGTGGAGTGTCCGTAACACTCCTCAACTGGGAAAAATCCTGCCTATCTCCTTCGCAACCCATGGAGTTCCTAGATTTCATAGTAGATTCTGAAGCGGTGTCACTCAGCCTCCCTACGTCCAAGATACGGACAATCCGCAAGGAACTGCGCTGCACTGTAACACGCATCCAGCTATCTCTGCGCCACCTGGCATGGATTATTGGCCTTCTGGCAGGATCAATCCAAGTGGTGTTCCCAGCCCCACTCCACTACCGTGCCCTCCAGCACCTGAAGATCGCACACCTTCACAAAGGGGCGTCCTATGCGGACATGATCTACCTGGACTCGGAGACTCGGGACGAATTGACCTGGTGGATCCACAACCTCTCGGCTTGGAATGGCAGGGCCATCTTCGGCTCCCAACCAGAGTTCACGGTAGACTCAGACGCTCAGTCTTTACGGCTGGGGTGCCCATTGCAACGGGGTGACTACCGGGGGTCGCTGGTCAGCAGACGAATCCCGCCTCCACATCAATGCTCTGGAACTCCTGGCGGGTTAATTCGTGATCCGGAGTTTTGCTAACAGGACTGCCAGCGAATGCATCCGGACCGGCTCACTCATCTACGCCTTCCCCCCGTTTGCCATGATCCCTCGGGTCCTGCTCCAAGTTCGCCGCCAAATAGTCGACCTGATCCTACTAACCCCATTTTGGGGGACCCAATCCTGGTTCCCACAACTCCTGGAACTGGCAGTAGACGTACCCAGACTGCTGCCATCTCTACCGAACTCTTCCAGGACCCATCGGGCCTCCGGCATCCCCTCCTAGCGGACGGGTCGTTACTGCTGCTCTCGTGGAGGATTTCGGGAGTCCATGGGACATCCAAGGGGGTTTCGGACGCAACTCGACGCCTCCTGGCTGACTCATAGGCTCCCGGGACTAGACGATCATATGGGACCGCTTGGAGAGCTTGGACTGGCTGGTGCCTGGCTCAGAACTTGGATCCCGTTTCAGCACATGTGACTGCGATCCTTCTATTCCTGAATTCATTATTTGAAGCTGGTTGGGCATATTGCACGATTAATTTGTACAGATCGGCCATTTTCTTGGCTCACTAAGGATTTGACGGCTGCCCAGCAGGCCAACATCTGTTAGTGTGCCGCTTACTAGACCTCGTTGCACAACTACATGGGACGTTTCCTGCGTTTTGTCGCTGTTCTCCTCCTGGCCCCCTAATGCGGAGCTCTCCCTGCGACAGCTGTCGGCCAAGTTGGTCTCCCTGTTCCGTCTCATTTCACGCAAACGGGTATCGGATGTTCGTGCCCTGGACTATGATCCTAGGTCTTTCACACCAGACGGGGTGACGTTTAACATCTCCAGACGCACCAAGACCGCCATTCGATCGGTTTCTTATCCGAGCTTCCTTGGTACTCCGGCCCTATGTCCGGTGGCTTGCTTACGGAAAATGAACTTCGGATGAGCGCACATCGTGCAACGTCGTCTCCCCAGCTATTTCTCTCGCTTCGTCACCCCTCTTCCCCAGTGTCCACTACTACATTGGCTTGCTGGTTGAAATGGGTGATGTATCTGGCCGGCGTGGATACGTCCATCTTCGGTGCCCACTCAGCCCGAGGGGCATTGGCCAAGTCCATGGTGAATTCAGGTGCACGTCTGGAAGACCTGATGAGGCTGGCCGACTGGTCCCAGAAATCAACTTTTCGTGAGTTTCTTTCGACCTCTGCCTCTCGTTTTTTCTCCGGTTATTGATCAGCTTTAAACTTGCAATATGAGCCTCTGTGTCTTGACATAAAATTACATGATTTTGCTATTTCATGACGAAAAGTCATGATTTTATGAAAGACACAGAGGCGAGTATTGTCCCACCCTTCTATGTTATTTCACTGATTTACCCCACGCGGTTGTTTATTCTCTCCTAAAGGTTTTCCAGGGTTGGTAGGTATTCATTATGCGCTGTGGGTTTTTGTATGGTTTCAGCCGTTTATTAACCTGTTCATGTTACATGATTATACAATATGCCTATTTTGAATTATGCACAGTGTTGCTTCTGTCTAGTTATAAAATTATGTCTTGGCATGCGCACTTTGGTTCAAGTACCGATTTAACCGTTCGGCTCCTGTCTTTTGTGTTTTCACAGGTTGATTCGATGTTGATCAAGGGTCTTCATCACTTCTCTCTCGGCTTCACCAAGTGGCCAGGAAGTTTATGGACAGTGCTGTGATGGGCCCCTCACTGTTGGAATCCTGTTTATTGATGGATCGGTCCCAGTTTCGTTATAGTTCCTGATCTGAGTCCGGCTGGATTTTCGTTTCATCGTTCGTGTTTTGTGGTTATTGTGTCGCATCTCCAAAGAAAGAGGAAATGTGTGGGGACGTGCCGACTATTATACTGGGACTTGGTATGGGTGTGGCCTATCACTATGGTTACCATTTTTTCTTACTGTTGTATTCTTTCCTGCTATTGGTGGACAGTAAAGAAAGGGTTAAGCAATACTCGCCTCAGTGTCTTTCATAAAATCATGACTTTTTTTCGTCATGAAATAGCAAAATCATGTAATACCACCCAACTTCAGACCTAGCTCAGCACCTCTCTTGTTGCAACACTATCATGCTTACTAGGGTCTGTATCTTTATCTCAAGTGGAGGTTTCACTTTTTGGATACTATTAGAAGGCTCCAGCAGTTGGTCCTATTTTAACATTTCATTTTTATTTTTTGCACTTACTGTTCACACAGTCATTTATGTTTTTCTTATTTTTCCAGCTAGGGATTTAATATTTTTTTTATCTATTAAGGCATTAAGGCCTATTACTGGATTATCAGCTTGTATCAGGGTATTTGGATTAGAACTGGTCTTGCTTTTCGTAAGTCCGTTCTAATCTTCCTTATTATTTTCTCATTGGGTTATGCCCCAAGTACCCTACAACCATTAAAATCTTGGGTAAAGTTTTTTTCCTCTTACTTCTCCTTGAATATTTCCTTGTAAGCAATATGGTTACAGGAGAGCACTTGCTATAAAAACAAAATGTGTCAATGCCTTACTCAGGTAATTAGTCTAAAGGTACCAATTATACAATTACACTTAACAAAAAAAGTATCCATTTTGTAAATAAATAAAAATAAAACATCTGATGAGAGAAAAGCTGGGCAGGGGTGTGTGTGTGTGTGTGTGTGTGTGTATACACAGACTGGGCAGGGGTGTGTGTGTGTATACACAGACTGGGCAGGGGTGTGTGTGTGTGTGTATACACAGACTGGGCAGGGGTGTGTGTGTGTGTACACAGACTGGGCAGGGGTGTGTGTGTGTGTGTGTACACAGACTGGGCAGGGGTGTGTGTGTGTGTGTGTGTACACAGACTGGGCAGGTGTGTGTGTGTGTGTGTACACAGACTGGGCAGGTGTGTGTGTGTGTGTGTACACAGACTGGGCAGGGGTGTGTGTGTGTGTGTACACAGACTGGGCAGGGGTGTGTGTGTGTGTGTGTGTACACAGACTGGGCAGGGGTGTGTGTGTGTGTGTGTGTACACAGACTGGGCAGGGGTGTGTGTGTGTGTGTACACAGACTGGGCAGGGGTGTGTGTGTGTGTGTACACAGACTGGGCAGGGGTGTGTGTGTGTGTGTACACAGACTGGGCAGGGGTGTGTGTGTGTGTGTACACAGACTGGGCAGGGGTGTGTGTGTGTGTGTACACAGACTGGGCAGGGGTGTGTGTGTGTGTGTACACAGACTGGGCAGGGGTGTGTGTGTGTGTGTACACAGACTGGGCAGGGGTGTGTGTGTGTGTGTACACAGACTGGGCAGGGGTGTGTGTGTGTGTGTACACAGACTGGGCAGGGGTGTGTGTGTGTGTGTACACAGACTGGGCAGGGGTGTGTGTGTGTGTACACAGACTGGGCAGGGGTGTGTGTGTGTGTACACAGACTGGGCAGGGGTGTGTGTGTGTGTACACAGACTGGGCAGGGGTGTGTGTGTGTGTGTACACAGACTGGGCAGGGGTGTGTGTGTGTGTGTACACAGACTGGGCAGGGGTGTGTGTGTGTGTACACAGACTGGGCAGGGGTGTGTGTGTGTGTGTGTGTGTGTTTACACAGACTGGGCAGGGGCGTGTGTGTGTGTGTGTGTGTGTGTGTGTGTACACGGACTGGGCAGGGGTGTGTGTGTGTGTGTGTGTGTGTACACAGACTGGGCAGGGGGGTGTGTGTGTGTGTGTGTGTGTACACAGACTGGGCAGGGGTGTGTGTGTGTGTGTGTGTGTACACAGACTGGGCAGGGGTGTGTGTGTGTGTATATACACAGACTGGGCAGGGGTGTGTGTGTGTGTGTGTGTGTACACAGACTGGCCAGGGGTGTGTGTGTGTACACAGACTGGTCAGGGGTGTGTGTGTGTGTGTGTGTGTGTGTGTGTGTACACAGACTTGGCAGGGGTGTGTGTGTGTGTGTGTGTACACAGACTGGGCAGGGGTGTGTGTGTGTGTGTGTGTACACAGACTGGGCAGGGGTGTGTGTGTACACAGACTGGGCAGGGGTGTGTGTGTGTACACAGACTGGGCAGGGGTGTGTGATGAATGAATTAAGGGAACTATGTATAAGTCTGTAATATGTAGTAATATCTTTATCATGTATATGACTCAATATCCATCATACTTTTAAGATTTGCTAAACCCTACATTGAATAAACAAAATGTGGACACCATCAGCAATACAAGTGCAAGAACCATGTCAATGTAATGATATTTAAACATTAAGCACATTTACAATGTAATGGCACAGAAGAAAATAAAAAATGAGCATGCTATAATGCTACCTTTGTGATATGCAAACTCAATAATATAATATTTACAGAATCATAAAATGTAAACTGACAAACATAAAAGTCAAGATGAAAGAAGTAATGGTATTATGCATCTGTAATTTGTAGTGTCTACCTGCAATTTATGTCAAACGTGAATGCTAAAATAGCCTCGAAATGTAACTATAGCATGGTTGTATAATTGATTTCCACCCAACCACCTCCATAATATTGGGGGTTATGCGGTTATGTTGAAAGGAATGCCAATGTAAACTAAATGAGAGAACAATGTACATGCTCCTCGTTGCTCACTTACTATAATTAGAAAATTCAAATACCTCATTTGTAATTTTCACACTTTCCTTCTCACAGATTTCGAGGATCCTTTGAGTTTGTATAGCGTCAGCAAGTGGTTTAAATCGAAACTTGGAGCAACGAGATGTTAAAGGTTCAATTATTCTGAAACAGAGAATTTACAAAGCTCAGGTCTAAGATCATATTATCCATTTTTTTCCCCCATCAACTGTGCTTCATAAAACAAAGGGTTAAAATGTATAAAATATTCACATATATCAAGTACACATTTACAGCGGGGACTATTTATCGTTTCAGCCTGAGTAGGCCTTGTCAGTGAAATGCAGCTGATATTCCCCCTAGGAACCGTGAGCAAGGTGTCCACATCTGAATTACGATTTTGACTTTTGAAGATCCTAGTCATGTGAAAATTAATGGGGAACGGACATGCCAGTTTTCACTTATCTGAAATTAATTCCTCATCAATTTTCATCTACACTTTGTGCTAGCGAGATCACTAGCAAATGTATAGATCTCTCTTCAAAATAAAAAAAAAATTTAAAAAAAATCACACTGCCCCCTTTCCTAGCAATGTCTGCCTGCAAGCGAGCCCTACTCCGCCAGTCCTCAGGCCCTGCTTCAGTATCTTCAAGCGTGCATATGTTCCGCACGTGTCAGCTTGTTTGCCAACTTGTTTGCAAGTATAATGCGTGCCAAAGTTACTACCAAAAGTGTAAGATACAGTTATTTTTTATATTAAAGAGTATATTTGTGACTGCTGTTTGCTTGTATTAAAATGAAAAGACCTTTGTACGCAATATATAATGACATATCACAGAAATATGTATCTAAAGCTCAAAATGACTGAATTTAAGCAATATTGACCAAAAGCACTAGCCTTCTGCACAAAGGATATACACATCTTTGTCTGTACAGAATGAAAGAGACACCCAAACAGGCAGAAGAAAAAGGCTGCCTGTTCAAACCTGAATCCAGTCACAGATCGTACAGGTAAGAAAAGAAAGTAAAAAGGGAAGAACCTCACCTGCTGACATAATTGCAAATTAGACAGAACCGAGTGGTTTTAGATTCTTTCTCCATAGTGCGCCTTAGGGCAGCTTGAGCAGCGGATGTCATAGAGTCTGCTTCGTCCAGAATTATAATTTTGAATGGAGGGCACGGCTTTCCACTGGATAGAAAAATAAGGTTTAAATTTCAGTATAGTTATAGCTATACACGTGCAATGCATTAGCTTTGTGAATTGAAGGTAACATGATCTACATCACAACTATAATGCTGTTTTTCAATGTAAATCAATTTCCAAAATTCACAATTAATTTTTTGCCTGCCATTAGTAACAATTGAACCAGAAGATGCATATTTTGATGATTAGACGATTACATATTACAGTACCCTAATTTATTAAAAAATTATTAGGAATGTAGTCTAACCACAATTCAGGGTGTTAATGCTGGACACTCTGCTGGTCTAAAAGATAAAAAAAAAAAAAAAGACTTTAAAATATAAGTATGAGTAGAGTTCTACTAACAACTGACAATGTAAAGAGACATTCTACGCACCAAAATCACTGCATTGTAAAGAAATGGTTTTAGTGCCAAAACCCTGTCCCTTTTCTCAGACTATTTCAAACAATGCCGTTTGTTAGAAATAACAATGTTAACATTTGGCTGAACACAAGACTTGAGTGACTGACAGTCAGCCAGCCACTAAAGGCGCTACCTCCTTTTCAAGGGCTTGCCCGTTAAAACGCAAAGCATGACACCACCTCTATGAGAGAAGCACTAGACTAGCGGTTCACAAGGATTACTGTGCATCCCCCATAGTGCATCCCCCAAGAGTGATGGTCTCATTGTGGGCAGTTTAGTGTATCACGGGGCAAGGTTACTGGTGATTTTTTTCCCCCAGCATATTTATATTATATATATTTCATTTGTATTTTGACAAGGGAGACCCATAATGCAAATTGAAAAAGATGAGCATCTAGATTACAAAAAAAATTTTTTGAATGTGAAATGTTCCTTTAAAATACAGCACTAAGCCACGTGATAACATTTCCTTTTTACAACAAATATGAATTTTAATTTATACAGCGGTTCATAAGCTAAAAACTAGCACAGCAAACTGCAGCACAGGGTTATTAACCACTTTAGTAATTACTGTGGAATGCTGCAGGATCAGACCACTTAACCAAGTGACGGGGCTTTTTGATTGTTACTTAATGTTGTTTCTTTGTTATAGCCAGACCAATGTGTACACATATATAGTAGAGAAAATAAATCTTACTCAGAACGGCTGCCTCCTACTGTTAGCTGGGCAAAGTTTTTCACCTTCTCCCGAACTACTTGAATTCCTCTTTCATCAGATGCATTTAATTCAAGGACTCGCTGACGAAATAGTTCAGGCCTGTATATTGTTAAGACAAGCTTATTAAAGGTGCTACTAAATAAACTTACTAGATGCACAGCACAGTCTTAAATTTAACAAAGATAAACAAAAAAATATTGTAAAAATTGAAAGCTAAAAAAGCAGCAGGCAATGGGTTGAATGATTTTTTTCACAGAGTGATGGCCTATGCCTATTGCCTTTTTCCGTATGTAAAATGTCACCAGAACAAGTTGTGATGTGATATGCGATCATTATCCCCTTATCATACCATATCACACCACAAAAGAATAAAAGGCAAACTAAAACAATGTATTGAGCGTGTTAGGGTTAGGGAACGACATACATATACATAGATTATACCAAAAATCTGTTAACTTTCAGGCCAATAGCCGATAACTTGCTGATATTCAGTACATTTACCGTTTTCAAAAAATAAACTATTTCTACACAAATCTACTGTTAACTGAACATGTTTATTATTTAATATATATATTTTTTTTATTAAGGTAAATGCACAAAATATATATGCCAGTCAGAATTTGTTTTCAAGAATATGTGTGTGTAGTGGATGCAGTGAGAGTATTTCATTAGTGGATGCAGTGTGCGTGTTTGTGTAGTGTGTATATAATGAATGCAGTGAGTGTTTGTGTAGTGTGTATATAATGAATGCAGTGAGTGTTTGTGTAGTGTGTATATAATGAATGCAGTGAGTGTTTGTGTAGTGTGTATATAATGAATGCAGTGAGTGTTTGTGTAGTGTGTATATAATGAATGCAGTGAGTGTTTGTGTAGTGTGTATATAATGAATGCAGTGAGTGTTTGTGTAGTGTGTATATAATGAATGCAGTGAGTGTTTGTGTAGTGTGTATATAATGAATGCAGTGAGTGTTTGTGTAGTGTGTATATAATGAATGCAGTGAGTGTTTGTGTAGTGTGTATATAATGAATGCAGTGAGTGTTTGTGTAGTGTGTATATAATGAATGCAGTGAGTGTTTGTATAGTGTGTATAGTGAATGCAGTGAGCGTTTGTGTAGTGTGTATAGTGAATGCAGTGAGTGTGTAGTGTGTATAGTGAATGCAGTGAGGGTTTGTGTAGTGTGTATATAATGAATGCAGTGAGGGTTTGTGTAGTGTGTATATAATGAATGCAGAGTGTGTGTGTTTGTGTAGTGTGCGTAAAGTGAATGCAATGTGTTTGTGTAGTGACGGCCGCGGGACTCACAAAATTTAGACAGGGGAGCTGAAGGGAGCTGCTGGGAAGGTAAAAACTTCGCTGCGGGGCCCACCCAGGACCGCCAGGCTTGTCATGGGCACGCCGGTCCTGGTCTGCATTATCGGTATCTCAAAAGGCAGATACTGATATTTTGCCGAAAATACAGAATATCAGCCAGGCCGATAATCGGTCGATCCCTAGTTAGGGTTATTCCCAAACATGAGAATTCAAAGTGAATACAATGAAAAGGTCAAATTTAAGGTCAAAATGGAAGCATTCTCTAAGTCAGCTATGCTTCCAGTTCAACTACTGCACCATCGAATTTGAAATTTATTTTTGAATTCTCACTTCTAGTGAATTATCTTCAATAATGAAAATGGTAAAGAGACTCCTCAAAATAATACACACTTTGTTTTTTTGCACTGTGTGGTTGATAGCACAACATTTTAGGATCATATATACCAGGGTAAATGTGTTAGAACTGGCATATACGCAAAAGAAGGGTGGGGAGGGAGGGGGTGGGGGAAATAATTGTATATTCTGCTGTAGCTGGAAAAAAATGATTAGAAGACACAGAAATGCTATGGAGACATTTTTGTGTAAGTCAGATTTCACTGAGTAAAATAGTCAAATCAAATCTGGACATAACTGCATCATGACTTATTTTCGAGCATGCTATACATTTGTTTAATTTAATTTATACACTGGTTCATGGAAAAAGAAGCTAAAACTAGCACAGCAGACTGCAGCACCGGATTATAAACCCCTTTAACCATTACTGAACACAGCATTGTCAGAACAATGTGTGTGGAATGCTGCAAGATCAGCACCACTTAAGCAAGTGACAGGGCTTCATGTGTATTGTGACTTACCCGTAGAGCTCTCTGGAGGCTGCCAAAATAGTAGATGTTTTCCCAGTTCCAGGAGGCCCATAGAAAAGTAGATTAGGGAGCTTAAAATAAAATTAAAAAATTATGAAAATTAACCATATAAAATAAGAAACCCAATTTACAAATAAGTTTCACACAGATCATACTGTTTTTTTTGTTTTGTTTTTTGAAGGGTCTGAATATGCTGTAATAACACGTTGAACGGATTGTTTAATGTAATAATCTTGGCTTGTCTAACTTCTGCAGAAACAGAAAAAGAAAAAAAGGAAAAATTGACAAAAATCACATATGCACCTTATTTTATTTTGAAATACAGAACAAAGAACGAGTACGGGAGCCTTTTTTTCCATCCCCCTAAATAGTTTATTGCATCCCACCGCCACCCATCCCAACAGAGATAGTTATGTCGAAGTTGGTCTGCTGGTGGTCCACATCAGGTCTATGATCACACTTGTATATGCTGTGAATGAGTAGGCCATGTTCTCCTGCTAGCCTCGATAGTAAAGTTGCAGAGTTCTATAGTTGAACCAAATAGGTTTATCTTGGTCTCATCGGACCACAGGACATGGTTCCTGTAATCCATGTGTCCTTAGTCTGCTTATCTTCAGCAAACTGTTTGCAGGTTTTCTTGTGCATCATCTTTAGTAGAGGCTTCTTTCTGGGACGACAGCCATGCAGACCAATTTGTTGCAGTGTTCGTGTATGGTCTGAGCACTGACAGGCTGAGACCCCAACCCCTTCAACCTCTGCAGCAATGCTGGCAGCACTCATACATCTATTTCCCAAAGACAACCTCTGGATATGACGATGAGCATGTGCACTCAATTTCTTTGGTCGACTATGGCGAGGCCTGTTCTGAGTGGAACCTGTCCTGCAAAACCGCTGTATGATCTTGCCCACTGTGCTGCAGCTCAGTTTCAGGATCTTGGCAATCTTCTTATAGCCTAGGACATCTTTATGTAGAGCAACAATTCTTTTTTCAGATCCTCAGAGAGCTCTTTGCCATGAGGTGCCATGTTGAACTTCCACTTACCAGTATATGAGAGTGTAAGAGCGATAATACCAAATTTAACACACCTGCTCCCCATTCACACCTGAGACCTTGTAACACTAACTAGTCACATGACACCAGGGAGGGAAAATGGCTAATTGGGCCCAGTTTGGACATTTCCACTTAGGGGTGTACTCACTTCTGTTGCCAATGGTTTAGACATTAATGGCTGTGTGCCGAGTTATTTTGAGGGGACAGCAAATTTACACTGTAAAATAGGTTGTACACTTACTACTTTACATTGTAGCAGAGTGTCATTTCTTCAGTGTTGTCACATGATAAAATAAAATATTTACAAAAATGTGAGGGGTGTACTCACTTTTGTGAGATACTGTAAGTCTGTGTATAAGGTAGTAAAGGATTTATATGTGTCTTTGTTAAGGAAATTAACAATTTATGTGTACTGGTGCAATTCTGGCAGTATGGATCTGTGGTCTCCATTAGAAACGATTTGATTTAACACCCTGCTCTAGAACCATAAAAAGAAAAACAAAAACAAAAAATACACCAAACCTCTAATGAAGCTTCATTGGAGTTACTAAAGATAAGGGAGGGTGGGTGTGGGAACAGAACCTCGCCACGGCTTTTGGAGGAGCCCGGTTGCCAGCTTCCTGCCCCAGTACTATGTGGCCTCTGCAATAGACCTGGCTGAAATACTTTAAAAAGACTGTTTGTGCAATTGGGATTATATGGTTCGGTTCCCGAACAGCCGCACGAACCACAGACCACTCAGGAACTTGTACAACCCTATTAACACTTCGTAACGATTATAAACGCAGTGTTCTAATTGTCTGTCTGGGTGGTAGCTGTTCGCATGAACGACCACGAGGTGGCGGCCATCTTGTTCGCATGAACGCAGGCAGCGGTGTTTGGTCGTTGAGTTCCTGGAACTAAAATCGGACACAATCTCCCGAACACCGCTGGACTTCCATCATTGCCTGCGTTCAGTTCTATACTGTTTAGAAGGGCACTGTTCCGTGAAATCGTTCGTCTGGATGAGGGGAACAAGCTCCAGGGTAAGAACATAGACTATGTTCGGTAGTTTGTTTGTAAACTACCGAACTATACCAACCGCAAGCCCTGTTTCTCTGGAACTGTTTTGGGCATGGGACCAAAAAAAGACTTCCAGGAAATTCCTGAACCGATCTGGGTGATTCTTGGATATGTTGTTCACTTTTGTGGGGGTTTTGCATGTTTTAAAGCTAAGGAACTTTTGTGGGGGTTTTATAAAAATGTGTTTTTGTGTCTGGAGATAATTGAGTTAATACAGTACTTGACTCAATTATCCCGCAGAGGAGGGATTGACCTAGTTATGTGTGGGAGTGTCCTGGATACGAGAGCCAATGTAATCGTGTATTGGTTTCTGCTGTGGTTTACTCTCAGGTCCAGGGGGGAGTGCCCCTTGTATGGGGACTTGCATAAAAGGCCAGTTGTGGCTACCAATAAACTAGTTCCTGCTTACTCTCAACATAGAGTCTCATCTCATGCTTGGGGGAAACTATATTTAGGGAGGCAAGAGGGGGCTAGATGTTGGTTTTAACACTATAGCGTCAGGAATATATGTTTGTCTTCCCGACCCTATAGTGCTCCTTTAATCATTTTTAAACTAGGTTTGTCTGGGCTTTGTATTTTAATTTTACAACTTTTACTCCAGTCAGATTTTTCTTTTATTTTTTAGAAGAACTAAGATACTTAGTAGGTCAGTTTCCATTGTTCTTTCTATGAAACCCATTTTTTGCGTTACCAAATGTTTGGAAGTTTCTATAATGAAAAAAAAAAATCAACTAGGGGAGAAAAAGAGTGGCACTTTTGTAAAGGTGTTTCCAGTTGCAGTTTTCGTGCCACAGCACAAAGAGGAAAGCAATAGTTCTCATAAAGAAGAACCAAAGAACTAAAGGCTAGGCTTTACATTCTTTGCAGTCTCACTTACAATTGTTTATCTTTTGGTGTGAAAAGGAAGCCTGGGTACTTGGTTTTCTAGCAGCGAGTTCCAAAGAGGTAGGTGTGCGTATTTCCATGCTGTTTTTTTTTAATCCAGTGCATACACATTGATTTATTGAATTAATATACTTACATCTGCTCCTTCCAATGATTTCTTCAGTACAGCAACCACTTCGTCTTGATAAGCCACTTCATCTACACATTTTGGTCGACTGTAAGAGATCAGTCAGTATTGGAAGAATTAAACACATTTTATTACACAAACAGTACAATAGGAAATATTTAATAGTTATTAATTTTCTTAACACATTCTTTACTAAAAAACAGAAATTTTTACTTACCGTAAATTCTTTTTTTCTTAATATGGTGGCAGTACCAGTGGGTTTTGCTCCTTCCTGTGGACAAGCATCTAACAAGCTTAATTAAATCAACAAAACCCCTCCCCCTTGCCCTATAAGAAGGGCTATCCGGCAAAACCAACCTCAGTAAGTAGCAAGAAAAATCCCAAATAGAACTCATATGAATCAAGATAAAAATAGAGGGAGGGAAGCTGTACTGCCACCATATTAAGAAAAAAAGAATTTACGGTAAGTAAAAATTTCTGTTTTTTCTGTCATATGGTGGCAGTACCAGTGGGATATAGCAAGATCCTTAACTAGGGCGGGTTCAATGTCACCGTAGGTCGCAACTTATACGCCTAAAAAGCAGTTTCAGAGGATGAGAACATCTCTAACCTGTAGAGCTTTATGAAAATGTGGAATGGAAGCCCAAGATGGTGCCTAACAGAAGGCCACTAGAAAAAACAAGTGTTCTTACTGGCCCAGAGGCAGCCAATACTCCAAGCGTCCTGAGAGAAGCCGGAACTTGAAGACCACCGGGAGAAAATGGCCAACCAACATACTCGCCTGAGTCAAATGAAACAAAAAAGAGTTGCAGGAATCACTGTATCCTTACACCTTTTATGGGAGGCTAACAAACAGAGGACCAGAATAACTGAGCTCTTCAGTCCTAGGAAAAGAGACATTACAAAGCTCCTTCAAGCTACACTTAGTACCAACCCGTAGGGAAAAAAAATGTTTAGCGTGAAGAACCACCGTGTCCATGAGCAATACTGAAAAATCATCTGGGGATGAAAAATGACTGAAGCTCTCTGAACATATTAGCCGATAAGATGGCCCCCAAGAAGGTGTCCTGGAGAAACAAAACTTGTAAGGGAAACCCTTTAACAGGATCGAACGGGTGTTACCTAAAAAAAAATTCAAGGACAAAAATACCAGGAAGGGAAAACAGAACTCTAGGAGGATGTCTGGACCTGGCAGATTACAAAAAACCTCAAGCTTAAAATCTGGATGTAAACTCTAAGAACAGCAGGATTCTCAGGCTTGAAGGCCTGGACCTCAAAGAAGAAAACGCCGAAGCCTGCCGAACAAAAAACCAGAAGACATTAAAGCAAGGGTTTTTAGACGAATGAAACACACCAGCAGGGGTGTTCCCAAAATCCCCCCAAAAAATTTCTAACCTTTATCAGAAAGTAGACCTTTAAACAGGATATATAGTTGCCAAGCAACATAGCCAAACAAATCTTCCCGCAGACCTAGATGATGAAGAAGAACCCTAGCCGTAGTCAGGCTATCAACCTGAAACTCTACAGAACCACTAGGGTAGATCCCTATACATCATGAGACCGATAGAGCTTCGAACGTTTGGGAATCAGAATCTTTATGCTCAGCATGGAAAAAGAACCAGGATAAGGCTCCGATAGACCTAATTTTCTAAGACAACTAGAAAAAACGTAAGCGGAACTAAGACACATTACAAAGAGAGTAATCCATCACCGAGGGACCTGTACTGAAACAGGAAGTGACTTGGTCGTTGAAAAGTTTGTCAACAGAGCCCTGGCTGGAACAACAATTTTCCACTCCAGAGAGTCAAATTACACGGACATAAGGACCAAACTTCCTAATTCCAAATACCCTCTCTGAGCTAGACGGCTATGTCAATCCCTCTGAAAGGAACTACCGAAATATCTACTAGATGAATTTGCACCTCAGCAAGATAACCGCATGCAGGAGAGAGAGAGAGAGAGAGCGCCTACACCGGTTCCTCCCTGCCGGTTGATGTACCAACCCTGTAGAAGAGTGCGCATGAAAATTTACAGCCTTCTGCCATATCTACGGAATGAAGAGATGAAGGGTGGCAATACACCTTAAAACCCCTGGAATCTGCGGATTTTCCCTTAATCATTACCACGAAACATGAAGGGGATTAAAAAAGAGCATCTGTAGCGATCCCCAACCAGAAAACATTAGACGGAAGACAGACTTCCTGAAATGAACTCTATCTAATTTGAAAATTGGATCCGCTACTACCAACACCCCTTCTTCTATGATCGGGGAGAGAAAACAGTGGGATTTCTTTTTTAACATGTTACGAGATCTAGGGACTCTTATGAATAGGCAATAGAACATATGGATTGCTGGGGAAACGTCGGTCTCCCTCTGTACGCTCAGTCTGATCTGATCTCAATCTGATCTCCAAAAATTAAAATAATCGCCTTAATATACACAACAGTACTTCTTTAGACAGTACCGAGGTTACACGCTAATCACCTGCTACAAGTAATGGAATTTATTAGACCACTGCAATTTCTGAAACGACTGGGGCAGAGGTTAATCCTGTTCTGCAGTGTGTTGATGAAAAAACACCTACATTGTGTGTGTTCGTTAACCGTCCAAAATGCCAGAGATATCAGTAACCTATACTGAATCTTGTATGAACAGAAAGCATACCTACACAACCTATGCCATATACCAGGGTTACGCAACTCCTGTGGAGATGATATAGATACAGATATAGATATAGATATATGAGCTACTGTGAAGATGCCATCTCTATACCGGCTAATGAGCATACATCTCCTGGTAACTCATCCATAGAGAAACTAGTGAAGACATATACTGAGGCCCTGTCTTCCCAGTACCTCATACATAAGGCATATAGAGTATACCTATATCCCATAAACTAGTGAGGCTTTTTTTTTTTTTTTTTTTTTTTTTATAGAGTATATAAAAGGAAAAGAACCCCCCTAAAATAGCCTATAGTGGTTACTGAAGTTGAGACCACCCATCAACTCGACAGAGTATATAGTAGATGCATATACTAAGGCTGAGTCCTCAAGTAACTCCTAACAGAGCATGCACGGAGGTTGAGTTCTCATTCTTAACGAATACAGTGCATACAACTAATGAAGCGGAGGCCACACTTCAAACTCGGCATAGAGCATATAGTGGGTGCATCTACTAAGGTCGAGTGGATAACAAAACAATGCGACATAGAGCATCTAGTGGATACATCTAAAGAGGTTCTTGTCCTTATACAAGGACTTTATAGTGTGTACCCTACTGAGGCCGAGTCATCTTAGACACACACACAGAGCATATAGTGGGTACATATACTGTGCACAGCAACTCGTCATAGTGCCCATAGTGAGTGCATACACTGCTCACAGAACTTGTCATAGAACATATAGTGGTAACCTATACTGTTCACAGCAACACAACAGTGCATATAGAGAGAATATATACTGCTCATAGTAACTCGTCATAGAACATATAGTGATTACATATACTGTTCACAGCAACACGTCATAGTGCATATAGCGAGAATATATACTGCACATAGTAACACGTCATAGTGCATATAGTGAGAATATATACTGCTCATAGTAACTCGTCATAGAACATATAGTGATTACATATACTGTTCACAGCAACACGTCGTAATGCATATAGTGAGTATATATATACTGCTCATAGTAACTCGTCACAGAACATATAGTGATTACATATACTGTTCACAGCAACACGTCGTAGTGCATATATTGCATACATCTTCTGCACACAGCAAGTCGTCATGGTGTATATAGTGAGTACATATACTACTCAGAGCAATTCGTCATAGTGCATATAGCGAGTACATATACTGCTCACAGCAATTCATCATAGTGCATATAGTGAGTTTATATACTGCTCATAGTAACTCGTCATAGAACATATAGTGATTACATATACTGTTCACAGCAACACATCGTAGTGTATATATTGCATACATCTTCTGCACACAGCACTTCATCATAGTGCATATAGTGAGTACATATACTGCTCACAGCAATTCGTCATAGTGCATATAGCGAGTACATATACTGCTCACAGCAATTCGTCATAGAGCATATAGAGAGTACCTATACTGCTCACAGCAACTCATCATAGTGCATAAAGTGGGTACATATACCGTCATCTTCGTCCTCTTCTTACCACGTGGCTTCACACTTTGCAAATGAAGTGTCTAAACTTTTACAGAGATCATTTTGAAGGAAAGATTAATTCACCTCACCTCAAAATGCCTCTGAACCGTGTGGGGGGTTGGTGACACGGCGTACCACTTCTGGCAAGCATCCATGCTGTCAGTGGGTACTGCACAGCTTCATCTATGCCGAGCATCAAACTTCGCGCTTTTTTTTTTTTTTTTAATAAAGTTTCGGCATGCGCATGCGCACCACCGGAAACTTTTGGTGGAACGCATCACCTCCCGGGCGTGCGTTCCACCGCTGTGCGCAGGTCATCAAGACCGCCTCCAGAAAGTATTCGCCGGAACCTTCTCGGCATAAGAGGCAATGTATCCATCTGCTCCGTAACCATAACGGAGGTAGCATGGTCTCTCAGCTAACCGCCCGGGCAGCTCTCGGACCGGAATCCCCCAGACCAGCAGCCTGTGTGTCTCACCCTCCAGATGCTGTGTCCTTCCCTCTCGGGACAAGAAAGGAAACTGAGGTTGGTTTTGCCGGATAGCCCTTCTTATAGGGCAAGGGGGAGGGGTTTTGTTGATTTAATTAAGCTTGTTAGATGCTTGTCCACAGGAAGGAGCAAAACCCACTGGTACTGCCACCATATGACAGAAAAAAAAAATAATTATAAATTTCTAATTTCCACAGCTTAATTTATTAGTTTTATTGTCCTTCCTGGACACATTTTACATTACACATACAATTTAAGTGAGGGTTTTTTAATTTTGCATCCCGTCTTAATAATGCAGCTATTCCTTTAGCTACACAGGGGGTAATACATGGTCCAATTTTAACTCCCTATTGTGTACATTAGTTTCCTTTCCAATTATAAAATATATTGGAGTTTTTTCACTAACTAGTGAATTGGGCAAACTGAAAAAAACTGAATTTCCGTTTTATAAAATATTTGCTAGTTTGTAATATTTTTCGTTCTTTATTCTTCTTTGGTAGTTACGCATAAATATTTTATTTCAAACAATGGAGTAGCACTGTTAACAACAAATTGTAAACATTCTGATGCTTTAAACATTTAAAAAAAAAAAAAAAACTTTTAAACAAATTAGAAATAATCTGGAATCACCTAGGAGCGTTTGGACGTCAAAACATGGAAATAAATGTCCACCAGATTTCAGCCTATCCAAATACCACTGGCTGGTTTAAATGTTTCAGTCAGATTTCAACATGTCACCTATAACAAACCTTATAAAAGCAGACAAGTTGGCCTTGCAAAAAAGGGTGTTTGAGTGGATGTTCAGCTCAGGGCCTGCTTAAATCCATTGCTGCTCATTTTTATGGCAGCTGTTTGAGCAGATTGTGGGCAATTTTACGATACTAGATTTGGTACATAAAATTTATTTATTTTTGTTTTGCTCCCTATAGTTAGGGGTATCCAAATGGTATACCCATATCTGTAATAGGACTACAGCTTTTATGATGCAACAGATTATAAGAAAGAGAAAATGGTCCAGGCACTCCAAAGCTCCACAAGACAAATTTATTGGAAAAATCTCAGCTGAGCTTTGGAGTGCCTGGAGGAAAAATCCACAAAAGTTAGTGGAAAAGATAAAGAAAAAAAATGTACAATAAATAATTCATGGACAAAAAAAACAAAACATACATTTGAATGCATACTTAAAGGGATACTCCAAACACCTATAGCACTGAAGCTTGCACGTCTGAAATAAAAATCTTTATGAAACACCAAGAAGAGCTTCTAATGGCGGTCTGGAAGACAGCCACTACAGGATGAGTTAACCCCGCAATAACTAACGTTGCAGGGTCAAGGTGACAGGGGCTACTGCACTCAGGCCACTTCAATAAGATGAAGCTGTGTGGGTGCCTATAGTGTTTCTTTAAGTATGTTCTTACGGACATCAATTGCACAATTTTATGCTGTAAATACTTCAGTAGCATTTATGCTGAGAAAGGAAAAGAGCAATTCCCATAAAATATAAAATACAGAGAACAAAACCCACTCACTCTAAGCCTATTACATTCATAAATACACTTTGCAAACTGTGTCATACAAAGTGATAACAATATGTAAATGTTGTTTTAGAAATATCACATACTATTTTTCCACCCAAGGGACTGCTTTCTGCTTCTTGACATTTGTGCTGCTGCCTGCTCCAGACACGGAGGCTTTATCTTTCAATGGCTTTGTGCTGATGGATGTCCCACCTTTCAAAAATGCTTGCATTTTTTTTGTACCTGCTGAAAAACAATATACATTAGGTCAGGCAGAAAAATCAACATGAGTAAATAAGACAGAACAATCCAGCCTGCTATTTAAATACCCCAGCTGTAAGTTTATCATTTTTTTTTTTTTTTTAGAATTCTGCTTTCCAATTATGCAAGTAATTCTTATTTCTTACAAGATTTAGGACACATAATTTAGTTTAAAGTAGTACTCTGTGCACCATAACAACTTAATCGAAATGAAGTGGTTATGGTGCCAGTAGGTCTCCCCAGGTGCTTTCTTATCTAAAGGAATTAAAGGGAAACTACAGTGCTAGGAATACAAAATTGTATTCCTAGCACTGTATTACCACTTGCTCACGCCCCCCCCCCCCCCCGCCCCCCACACACACAGCGCAGATACCCTTCTGTCACTTACCCGATTCCAGCAAAATACGTAAAAAACCCTAATGCAATATCAAAACACCAGTGGTTAAAAAGGGGGTAATTATGAAAATAAGTTACCCTATAAAATAGTAGATGTTTAGAAGATTCTTCGGCTCTTCTGAATATACATATACATAGAAGAAACAAACAAAAAAAAAAAAAACAAAAAACAACAACCTACAAAATAAAATCAGAAAGGACCACAAATGGTGCAGACCAAAAAACACCAGATAATAACTAGTGTAAAAAAGCACAAGCATAAATTAAAGCAGGCAGAATATGAAAATATTGGTAGAACTTCTTTCTTCTCTACTTCCCAACTTCAGTGCTTGTTAGGAGAGAAGAAACAAAACAATTGCAATACTGTATAACATCAAAAAGAACACTTTATTTTATGCACTCTCAAGACAAATAAAAACCCACCACAGTTTTTTTTTTACTCTCAGGAGAAATTCTGTATACTACCTCCAGGACCCAGAAATCTTTTGGGAAGGCAATCAGTAAAACACAGGAAAAAATGGTGTCCTTTCACCCTATGCTTTTCGTCTATAAATAGACTTCCTCAGGGGTATTCAGCGTGTGTCTGACAATTCTACCAAGTCCTGGGTTTAAAAACCCTGGTTTGCTCCTCCCAAATTGCCTCACAGCCAATCGGGATGGGGCTGGTCCACCTGATGTCTATAATCCTCATTTGCGGGTCATGCCTCATTGTGAATCCTTCTGGTTTCAAAACGTCCATCAAATCAACACGTCCATGGTGGCAGACGTCCTTTTTACTCTGTAGTGGAAAGCATATGCGTTCCATCTTTATGTAAGTTCGAGCCCACTCAAAAGTCTATTCACAAAGTCAATTCTTACCTGAATCTAGCGCCGATGTCCCTCGTCACAGGGTCAGGCACCACCCCTGCTCCTCCCCCGACAGGGACCTAATGTGCATGCACGGCTAGCGCCATGCTCGCATTAAGACTACCCCATTAGAAAACATTGACTCAATGCTTTCCTATGTGGTTTTGCCAACGCTGGATGTCCTCAGATGCCGTGTTTTGTTAGCGAAACACTGCACATACAGACTCCAGCACCATGACCATTCCAGATCACTGAAGTGGTCATGGTGCTTGGAGTAACCTTTTAAAAAGGCTTTGTCACTATACAGTATTTAATAGGGAGGAAGGGGAGTGCCTGGAATGACAGGTATTCCCCCTGCTTCCTGTAGAAAAGTTTAATAAAGTTTTAAAACCGTGTATAATAATATATATACACACACACACACACACACACACAGTCTAAATGTATTTTAATATATATATATATATATATATATATAAATAATATCAAAATACACGTAAAATGAGAGATATATATACACACACACACAATTATATATAAAATAAGTATATTATATTATATATACACATATATATATATATATATATATATATATATATATATATATATATATATATATATATATATATATATGTAGAATAGGTAGCACTCACGGTCTTCAAGTTAAAAATCTTCTTTTATTGTGCAAGTGAAATTTGGTTCTAACTGTATTTTCATATTATTATATATCTATACATATATATATTTTTTTATTTATTTAAATTCTACATATATTTATGTAATATTTTTTACATAAATTAAGTCATTTTATTAATTACAATTTGCGAGACCTGCCCGATAACCCAGGCAGAAAGTCCAGAGAATTTAATTTGCTAGCACTATATTTAACTCTGTAACTTTCCAAGACACCATAAAACCTGTACATGGGGAGTACTGTTTTACTCGGGAGACTTCACTGAACACAAATATTAGTGTTTCAAAACAGTAAAATGTATTAGAACGATGATATCATCAGTGAAAGTGAAGTGTCCATTTTTCACACAAAAACAGTACTTACACCGACGATATAATTATTGTGATACATTTTACGTTTTTTAAACACTAATATTTGTGTTCAGCCAAGTCTCCTGAGTATAACAGTACCCCTAATGTACATGTTTTTTGGTGCGTTTTTTTTAAAGTTACAGAGTCAAATATAAGGTTTGTGTTTCACTTTTTTTACATTGAAATTCGCCAGATTGGTTACATTGCCTTTGAGACCGTATGGTAGCCCAGGAATGAGAATTACCCCCATGATGGCATACCATTTGCAAAAGTAGACAACCCAAGGTATTGCAAATGGGGTATGTCCAGTCTTTTTAGTAGTCACAAACACTGGCCAAAATTGGCATTTAAATTAGTTTTTTGCATTTTTCACAAACAAATAACGCTAACTTTGGCCAGTGTTTGTGACTCAGGTACAGAAAGGTATAACAATTTTTAAACAAACCTAAACTACCCCCAAAATACATGGAACCCCCTCAAGAGTCACATCCCCAGATAGCCCTGATCTGAGTACCTATCATATCCAAAAAGCACTCAGATCGGTTCGGTGGTTTGGGATTGCCATCGAGGTAAGATTTTGACCGACCGCACACATGGCTTCTGCCCAAAATAGTTCCATAAGAAAAGTAGTAGAGGTCGGTCACCTTTGGGAGTCCAAAACCGAATGAAATACCGAAATAATCCTCTGGCTCCTAGGTAGCTATTATTCGCCTAGTTCATGCGAACAATCCTACCAAACGGCGATCTCCTGACATGAGTAGAAACAAAGCAGGCGTCAAAGTTCAGTTGTGTTTGCAAGTTAAAAAAGTGTCAGATTTTAGTTCCATACACTCGACGACTGAACACCACCGCCTGCGTTCATGCTAGATGGCCACCAACTCAGTTGCCACGTGTTCGTACATACGAATGACGGCCACCCAGCCGAACACTTACAATGTTAAGGCATCAGGAACGGTCAATAGGGGGTTAACAAGCCCAGAGGTGGTCCGCATTTCATGTGTTTTGTTCGGTTCCCGAACTAAAAAGGGAAACCACACAAACCAAGTCTTTTAAAGGTTACATGGCCCATAATCCTTGGGCAGGAGGCTAGCCAGCAGGCTCCTCCAGGAGATTGTGGCAGAGGCATCTTTGCTACACATAGAATCTTTACACAATATGATTACTTGAGTGGTAATTTCATTAGAATTGCAATGCAACTAAAAGATCCAATTAGACAAAGTAGGGACAGTATACGTAATTGAAAATGCTCTATTTTCTGTCTACGAGAAAAGCAACAGCGCACAAAGATCTCAGTATTTATAATTCTCCTGTCTGTAATACCTGCCACAGGTTATTTCCCAGTTACTATTTATACCCTGACTTTGGACATACAGTATGGAACATATAGAATATAGGTTGTGTTGGGACTACGATTACAAATATCCACACAGTCATCTGGCTACTGGGTGATGTGGTCTATTGGTATCTGGAGTACAAAGCATTGGCCATAATTATCTGGGAGCCAGTGGGTGTTTATCACAAATCGAACTCCCACCTAGTAAATAAAGCAGTACCCCATGAACCACAATCCCCCACTTACCGCCGTGTGAGTCTCACTATCAGCTGTCAGCCTGCTGCAACACTAGCCAAGGCGCCAAAACTACACAGACAACCACTTCCGGGTCACATGACATCGTGGGAACCACTACACAGCGCGCTAAGCCACACGCAGGAAGGACGCCGTGCATCTCCATGGCAACGGCAGCGCGACAGTACATGTCCGCCATGATTGTAGAGGAAGCGCTTTCTGTTAGTGTGCTGGAACAAGTGGAAAGTGTGTGCCGCTAAAGCAATCTATAGAGACATATTGTAATGCTCACCATTCAGAGGATAGCAGATAGCCAAATCCTTGCTGGGAAGGCAGAGCTTTATCACAGCAACAGGGGAAGCACCCTTCAGCACTCCAAATGTTGTGGACTTTATCCCCCTTAATGCTTTTACAGCCATAATGCTGGCAAAGCATCATGGGAGATGTAGTCCACAACATTTGGAGTGCTGAAGGTTGCCTACCACTGGTTGGTGTTTATTCGCTAGACTCAAAACTGGTGAAAATTAAAATGGGAACAGTAAAATGTAGTATGAAAAAACTAATATGGAACAATTCATTACCTATGGTCACAGTGCGGCTACTTTTGCTTAAAATGTATTATTTTGCCACAGTTACAACCACGCACCATAAATTATTGTGGTTATTCTAGGGAAGTTAGAGAAAGCATATCATATACTAGTAATACTACAAATATCAGCATCTTGTTATTATTTCCCGGGTACTGTCCCCCGACATTCCCAGGTGCTCTGCTTTTGCGGACACCATGGAATGGCCCCAACAAGCACAGTGTCAGCATCATTAGACGTGCTTGCGCTATGTTCAGCACAATTGGACCCTGCAGGGAGCACTCAAACAGTGCTCCCTGCAGGGTCAGCCCTCAGTGGGCCATACAGAAAGATGGAAAGGCAGCCTGGCGTACTGTGGTGGAATCTCGGTAAAAATAAATTTAGTAGGCCGAGATTACCACGTGGCATGTGTACGTGCATATGCTGACGTATCGATCAGTTGGTTGCACGAGGCAAGATACGATCAGTAGTGTACGGAGCATGTGCAAGAATACAGGATATAGTATTCCCCTCCTCCATTGTGCTGGACAAGCCATGCGGTCAAACAGGAAGTTAATTCTTATTTGTGTTGATTGGTTAAGAGAATGTGCGGGTGGAGCTTAATATGGGAGGAGTTATATGCCTATATAAGGAGCCTGCACTATTGTCCGGGGCTCAGAACTTGTGGTATTTTGGTGACGCTAGTCCCTCTGAGTCCCGATCGGTGATCCAATAAAGAATCTCTTCCTTCCTGAAGAAACCTGTGTCCATCTCTCTGTGCTTGGCTTCCGTCAGTTTCTCCGGTATCATTTGGTGCATTGGCCGGGAAGCTCATCGTTCAACGGTAGCTGAGAGGCAGAGGCGTGAGACGGTCTATCTTTGCCCACGTTCTCTACGGCTGCACCCCTGAACTTCTGCGTGGACCTCCCTTCGTCTCGGCGCCACTGGTCTGTTGTCCAGGAGATCATCGGCCTCTACGTGAGAAGTGCTGGGGTGTCCCCGTCGATGAGTGTGAACTCAGGTTCAGGAACGAGGAGGTAAGACAACTGCTGTTTTAGACGGCAGGACCCACTAGGGGTATACCGATTGTGCGGTAGGCCCAAAGGGGTTTTGAATCTGTGTATCTGCCCCCTCTGTCGGAGGGAAGGAGTGAAGGCGCACCGCTCGATCGAACGCTCTTTAGTCAGACCGTTTGATTTGGTTAGTCAGGCGGGGTCCTGGTGTAAATAGCCCTAGCCGGACACCGGTGTCTTGTCTAGACTAGCGTTCTAGGGTGTATATTACGTTCGCTAGGTCGGAGGGACCGGGAGACTAAGCGGCGCCTGTGTAAATTCGGTTCGCTAGTTCTCATCCTATCTGGGCTAAGTGGGAAGGCGTGTAAATTTGGAACCCACTAGACTTTTGATAGTGCGACTAAGAGGCGCCTGTGTAAATTCGGTTCTCTAGCTCGCTATATATGTGGTGATTGGGCAGTGTGGCTAACCAAAACGGGTGTATATAGTTTTAGGTAGTCCATTCAAGGTACTGGCCAATAGTTTAGTTGGGAATTGTAAATGTGTTAACGATTGTTTTAGTAAAGTGTATATCTTGTTAGATAGCGCAAGCTCAGCCGTCTAGCGAGAGTGGTAATAGTGTGTTGCTGTATTATAGTGCACGGTACCATAACCCTGTATATTTACTGACACTGTATATAAGTACTAATCATTGTTGTCCATTGCATGTTTAACACCATAACCACTAATAATTGTATTGTGACCTTAACTTGTGCTTTGACCTATGCTAACCGTACTGTAACCGCTATTTGTAAAAGACGATGTTACTGGGGTGTGTTATAGACGGGTAATTCGTATATAGAGAATTATAGCGTGGGTGACTGTATAGTTACGCCAAAGGGCATAATATTGATTATATAGTGACTGGTGTAACAGCTGTGTGTGTACGGGAATTCCCTGAGTGTTTATTGTTATTGTGTACGTTTCACTTGGTAACCGTACCACGTGGTGCTGTTGCCAGAGGAAACGGGTGTGACTGTTGAATAGTACGCGTGTATAGTATTCGTTGTCGACGACGTTCCATTGTTAAGTATTGGTGCGTCGCAGTCAACGATTCCGGATCCCTTAGGTTGTATGGTGAAGAATTTTAAAAAGGGATTCAAAACTTGTGATTTTGGGGTTAAGATGTCTCCTGTGCGTTTAGTTACTTTGTGCACTAGGGAGTGGCCTACTTTGGTTGCGGCATGGCCGCCACGTGGCAGTTTGGATCTAACTCTGGTACAGCGCTTACACGTGGCTGTATCAGGTAGGCCTGAACTTTACGGCCAGTTTCCTTATATTGACTGTTGGAGACAGGCCGTAAATGACTCGCCAAAATGGCTCCAGACATGCCACGAGGAGCAGTGTCGCCTCATGGTAGCTAGGACTTGTTCGTCCACTAGGACTGGTGTTAGGCCCATTTTGGACACGCCCCCTGAGTCCGAGATCCCTTTGCCGCCCCCTTACTTTCCGTTAAGAAGAAGTGACGCAAACGCAGGAAGTCCTGCAGCCCTCCCCTCATTACCCCCATCCACTTCCGCTTCCTCCTCCAGTACAGGATCCACCCCCCCTCGTACTAAATCTCCCCTTCCGGAACCAGAACCCACCCCCATTAGAAACGAATATCCTGATTTGGCGCCACTTCAGACTTCCGGTCAAGCTTCATCTAGCTCGGCTCGAAGTGTTTTATTTACGACCTTTTCCCAAAACCAACCTCCCACATCCCCATACCCTATCTCTCCCCGACCGGAACCCATGACTGACGCCTCTCTACGTAGCCCCATCCAAACCCGACAGTTGACTGGTGCCCAACAATTAAAGCACTATCAGATGCCTCTTCGTCTGAATCCCGGGTCAGCTTATATCGATGCCGCAGGTCAAATGGCACACGCTGACCCAGTCTTCGTATATGTCCCATTTACCACAACCGATCTTTTAAACTGGAAGACCCATAATTCCTCGTATACTGAGAAACCACAAGCTATGACTGATCTGTTCACCTCAATAGTACAGACGCATAATCCGACATGGGCTGATTGCCAGCAGTTATTAATGACTTTATTTAACAATGAGGAAAGGACAAGAATAAATCAAGCAGCCATAAAAGCACTAGAGGATAGAGCCCGTGTTTTGAACCAAGCTAATCCAGCAGCATGGGCCGCAACACATTATCCCAACACTGATCCCGATTGGAACGTAAATGGTGCTGATATGGTTCAACTCAGAGCCTATAGAGACGCTATAATTGCTGGCATGAAAGCCGGAGGAAAGAAAGCCATTAACATGTCGAAGACAGTTGAGGTGATCCAGAAAAGCGATGAAGCGCCCAGTGTCTTTTATGACCGATTATTGGAGGCATACCGCTTGTATACCCCCTTTAATCCGGAAGACGCAGACAATTCCCGAATGGTTAACTCCGCCTTTGTCAGCCAAGCATACGGAGATATTAAGCGCAAGCTACAAAAGTTAGAAGGGTTTGCAGGTATGTCCATCACCCAACTAATGGAGGTAGCAAATAAGGTCTATATGAACAGGGATACAGAAAGTAAGAAAGAGGAAGAGCGCAAGATGCGTAAAAAGGCTGATATGCTAGCGGTAGCGATCGCAGGCGTAGATAAACGGGGCCCAGATAGAGGCAATAATAGATGGAGTAGGGAGCCTTTGAGTAGGGATCAATGCGCGTATTGCAAGGAAGAAGGGCATTGGAGGAACGAATGTCCGCAAAGAGAGCAGTACGAGAGAGACCAACCCAGGGCAGGCTACGGAAACTTTAGAGGCAGAGCGAGAGGTAGAGGAGGCCCCGGAGGGAGTAATGGTTATAGAGGGAGTAATGGGAACAGAGGAAGTGTTAGGGAAGACAGGTATATTCCAGCAGCGCAAAGGTTCCGCGATAGAGAAGGTAGGGACTTTGTAGGATTGGCTGACACGGTCATGGAGGACTATTGATACCGACCGGGCTCCATCCCCCTTGGTCGAGCGGAGCCTATGGTCGATGTATCAATAGGGGGAAAAAGGAGTGCGTTCATGATCGACACTGGTGCTGAACATTCAGTGGTGACTAATCTAGTTGCTCCTCCATCTGGAAGGACTATTACTGTGATAGGAGCAACTGGAAGAAGTGCTGAAAAACCGGTTCTTAAAAGTCGACTCTGTACATTGGGAGGCCACGTAGTAAAACACCAATTCCTTTATATGCCTGAATGTCCAGTCCAATTGCTGGGACGTGATATGCTATCAAAATTACAAGCGCAGATTACGTTCCTACCAAATGGAACAACATCCTTAAAGTTTAATGGACCTTCAGGTATTATGACTTTATCCGTACCAAAGGAAGAAGAGTGGCGACTTTATACAGTGTTGACTAGCCAAAACCCTAGGAGTGATGAGACATTGTTTAACATACCAGGAGTTTGGGCAGAGAACAACCCACCAGGACTGGCCCGCAATATTCCACCTATAAAAATTGAACTGAAACTTGGGGTTTATCCAGTGAGCCTAAGACAATACCACATCCCACAGAAGGCTAAGAAGAACATCCAATCCTATCTGGATAAGTTCATACGGTATGGTATCCTAAAATTCTGTACTTCCCCCTGGAACACCCCATTGCTGCCTGTTCAAAAGCCCGGTACAGATGAGTATCGACCTGTGCAGGACTTGAGAGCAGTCAATGATGCGGTTGTTAGTATACATCCAGTTGTACCCAATCCATATAACCTGCTTGCTTTAATTCCGGGCGGGGCTACTTACTTCACAGTCTTAGATCTCAAAGATGCCTTCTTTTGCCTCCGAATTGCCGCAGAAAGCCAATGTATTTTCGCTTTCCAATGGGAGAACGCTGTAACGGGCTCAAAACGCCAAATGACTTGGACAAGACTGCCCCAAGGGTTTAAAAATTCACCTACCCTATTTGGTTCAGCTCTAAGTCAAGATCTACTGGATTTCGAGTCTATCCCAGGAGAATGTGTATTGTTACAATATGTAGATGACTTGTTGATAGCAGCAGTTACAAAAGAAAAATGTCAGCAAGCAACGCACGATCTACTACATATTCTCTGGAAGGCAGGATACAAGGTGTCCAGGAAGAAGGCTCAGTTGTGTTTGCCAACTGTCAAGTATCTGGGATTCCATATCTCTGAAGGTCAAAGGATTATGGGGCCAGAGAGAAAAGAAGCTGTCTGCCAAATACCAATACCCAAGAATAGAAGACAAGTGCGAGAATTCTTGGGGGCAGCAGGCTTCTGTAGGATATGGATTCCCAGCTATGCGATACTGGCAAAACCTCTGTACGCAGCCATCAAAGGTACAGAGCACGACCCCTTCTTATGGACCCAAGAACAGCAAACGGCATTTGAAGATGTGAAGAAGGCTTTGATGAGTGCCCCAGCATTAGGTCTACCTGATCACACACGACCATTCTACTTATATGTACACGAGCAAAGAAGAATGGCTGTGGGAGTATTGACACAGTACTTGGGATCATGGCAAAGACCTGTTGCCTACATGTCTAAGCAACTGGATGCAGTGGCCAGCGGACTTCCACCTTGTCTAAGAGCCGTAGCTGCAGCCGCCCTGCTAGTAGCTGAAGCCGATAAACTCACTCTGGGTCAAGAACTTTATGTACGAGTCCCACATGCAGTACAGACGTTGTTGGATTACAAAGGAAATCATTGGTTTAGTAACAGCCGTATGACCAAGTATCAAGCAATGTTGTGTGAAAACCCAAGAGTGCATTTAGAGACTGTAAACACCTTAAATCCAGCTACCCTTTTGCCGCAACCTACTGAAAGTCAACATGATTGTTTGGAAGTAATGGATGAAGTATTTTCAAGTAGACCAGATCTTCGTGATTTTCCCATCCAGAACCCCGATGTTCAATATTATACCGACGGCAGTAGTTATGTGAAAGAAGGGATCCGCTATGCAGGATATGCAGTAACAACAATAGACAAGGTGATAGAAGCTCGGCCACTGGCGAAAGGAACATCAGCACAAAAGGCAGAATTAATAGCACTAACACGAGCGTTACAATTGGCTGAAGGTTTAAGAGTGAATATCTATACGGACTCTAAGTATGCGTTCTTAACCACTCATGCCCACGGAGCTTTGTATAAAGAAAGAGGACTACTGAATTCAGAAGGCAAAGAAATCAAATACGCAGCCGAAATCCTACAACTATTGGAAGCAGTGTGGGAGCCGAAAGAAGTCGGTATCATACATTGTCGAGCGCATCTGAGAGGAGATGGTGATGTAACCAAGGGAAATCGGATGGCAGATAGTGCAGCTAAGCGTGCTGCTGAATCAGGAAGACAGGAGTATGTGGGGCATATAGCTGCTCTTATACCAACTCCACTGTCCCAATGGACTCCAGTTTATACAGCTCAAGAAGAGGAGTGGTTAAAGACTGAACCGGGAAAGTATTTGGAGAACAAGTGGTATCAGCTAGAAGATGGAAGAATAGTCATACCAGCATCACTAGCGGTAGAAATTGTCCAAAATTATCACAACGGGACACATTCTGGGAGAGACAGTACTGAAGAATCCCTCAGGAAACATTTCTACATACCAAGATTGTCCAACTTGACTCAGGCCATTGTACGCAGATGTGTAACGTGTGCTAAGAATAATGCAAGACAAGGACCAGTAAAGCCACCAGGAGTCCAGTTTATGGGGGGACTCCCCATGTCCGATCTACAAATAGACTTTACAGTAATGCCTAAATCGGGTGGACATCGTTACCTGTTGGTAATTGTGTGCACCTATTCAGGCTGGGTAGAAGCATGTCCTACTCGTACAGAGAAAGCAGGAGAAGTTGTAAGATTCCTGCTACGAGAAATAATACCCCGATATGGACTACCCTGTTCTATAGGATCGGACAATGGTCCAGCTTTTGTTCACCAGTGCCTACAACAACTGACTCATATGCTTGGTATAAAGTGGAGGCTTCATACTGCATATAGACCCCAGAGTTCTGGTAAGGTAGAGAGAATGAATAGAACTATTAAGAACCAGTTGGCTAAAATGTGTCAGGAAACCCAACTTAAGTGGAACGTTCTCTTACCCATAGCTCTATTGCGAATCCGCAGTACCCCTACCAGAAGGATGGGCCTCTCTCCTTTTGAAATTATGTATGGGCGACCACCTCCCGTACTTGGTAACTTAAGGGGGGATTTGAGTCAGTTGGGAGAAGGAATTACCCGGCAGCAGGTTGTAGAGTTGGGTAAGACTATGGAGGAGGTACAGAAATGGGTACAAGATAGATTACCTGTGAATATTTATCCCCCTGTTCATAGTTATCATCCAGGAGACCAAGTGTGGATTAAAGAGTGGAATAATGTACCGTTAGGGCCCAAGTGGAGAGGTCCTTATGTTGTTCTTTTGTCTACCCCTACAGCGATAAAAGTAGCCGAAGTAACTCCGTGGATACATCACTCCAGGGTTAAACCAGCAGCAGTCGATTCTTGGCAAGTTACAGTAGATCCAGAGAATCCCTGCAAGATCCGGTTGAAACGCACTACTCAGTGGGAGTAACGAGGAATTATTGTGGATTACAAATTTTATTGTTACAGGTGTGAGTGAGAAGGCCATAATAAAGCCTGTCCGCTTACCAACACATAGTGTATAAGCCAGGAAAGTCTCGAAGGGACACCTGTGAAGACGAGCAGAACTCCATTCCCTGCAGCCCTCACATCCTGGAAGCTGAGGTTCCATCGCACGGACGAAGACTGAGGATGACGGCGAAAGATGTGCTTTTGATTGTGTTTATTTACATGTGTTTTTATATTCAGGAAGGTAGAGGTACCGACACTCCTAGCTGTGAGGTATGCATTAAGACTACGAGAACAGGTAACCATATTTCCCAAACCCTAATTTGGCATTCACAATACGAATGTAAAGGAGAGGTATCAAGATGTAGATACCTAAATATAGACTATAGTGTGTGCCATTTAGGAGTAGGAGAACCTAAGTGCTTCAGTCCAGAGTATCAACCTCGTACAATTTGGTTGACTCTCAGGAATGGAGATCCTCAGGGGACCCTAATTAATAAGACGGTGTTAGAATCCGTATATTCTTCGGGTGTTCTGCTATTTGATGCATGTAAGGCGATATCAAGTGGTAGAAAACCGTGGAATGTATGTGGGGATCTTAGATGGGAGAGAACGTATGGGTCTAATGATAAATATATTTGTCCCAGTAGTAAAAATAAATATGTAAGTCCTAGATGCCCAAATAAAGACTATAACTTTTGCCCATATTGGTCTTGTGTGGGGTGGGCGACTTGGGGACAGACAGTAGATAAAGACATGATAGTGACTAAGTTGCCGACTAGCCCTTATTGTAAGTCTATGGAATGCAACCCAGTCCATATACTTATTAATAACCCCGACAAGTTCCTAGATAAGTATGGAAATTTATTTGGGTTTCAGATATACGGGACGGGTTTAGATCCTGGGACATTATTGTTTATAGGAATAGAGACTGATACGGTATCCTCCCAGACTCATCAAGTATACCATTCCTTTTATGAAGAGATGAGTATAGATAATAAGATCCCCCATAATGCTAAAAACCTGTTCATTGACCTAGCTGAAAGTATTGCCGGTAGTCTTAATGTTACCAACTGCTATGTGTGTGGAGGTACTAACATGGGAGACCAATGGCCTTGGGAAGCAAAGGAGGTAATGTCCGGTTCTGAGGCAGTTGACCAACTAATATCTACACAAGCCGATTATCATTTGAGTGTTAGAGGTAAATCTGAGTGGAGATTAAAGACCTCCATCATAGGTTATGTTTGCATAGCAAGGAAAGGAATAATGTATAATACTTCTGTAGGAGAATTAACTTGTCTAGGGCAAAAAGCTTATGATGATGATACTAAAAATACAACTTGGTGGTCGGCTTCAAATGTCTCAGAACCATCTAACCCGTTTGCTAGATATGCCAGTTTAAAGGATGTGTGGTTTGATTTATCCATCACATCTACCTGGAGAGCCCCAGCAAATTTGTACTGGATCTGTGGTAAGAAAGCCTATTCGGAGTTGCCACAGGACTGGGAAGGGGCATGTGTGTTGGGTATGCTCAAACCATCCTTCTTCTTGTTACCGATTGAAACAGGTGAGACTTTAGGTGTTAAAGTGTATGATGTGAATCATAGGAAGAAAAGGGGACCCTTAGAGATAGGCACCTGGGAAGATAATGAATGGCCTCCCCAGCGTATCATAGATTATTATGGGCCAGCCACGTGGGCAGAAGATGGTACCTTTGGTTATAGAACCCCTATTTATATGCTCAACCGCATTATAAGATTACAGGCGGTGGTTGAGATTATCACTAACGAAACATCACAAGCGCTCAATCTTCTAGCGAAGCATAACACCAGGATGAGGACAGCAGTATACCAGAATATATTAGCCTTGGATTACCTTTTGGCAGTAGAGGGAGGTGTATGTGGGAAGTTTAACCTAAGCAATTGCTGTCTTCAAATAGATGACGAAGGGCAAGCAATAGCTGAGCTTACTAGCCATATGGTTAAACTAGCGCATGTGCCTACTCAGGTATGGAAAGGGTACAATCCAAGTAGTTGGTTTGGTAGCTGGTATGAGTGGTTTGGAGGGCTTAAGGCAGTGGTAGGTGGAGTCCTACTGATTTTACTGTTGTGTCTACTCCTACCGTGTCTAATACCCTTAGTAGTTAGGTCTGTGCAAAGCCTGATAGGAAGTATAGCAGAGAGGAAGGCTGCTGCACAGATAATGGCGATATATAAGTATAGAGCTCTAGATCAAGGAGAACCAATGCAGGAAGATGAGTGTTAAAAGATTCACATCATAAGATAAGTCTGGTCTGGTTCAAGGTAACTTGCGGTGTAAGCAAAACTAAGGTTATGTGATGCCTCAAGTAATTGTAAAATATCAAGAGGCATCAAAGGGGGGAATGTGGTGGAATCTCGGTAAAAATAAATTTAGTAGGCCGAGATTACCACGTGGCATGTGTACGTGCATATGCTGACGTATCGATCAGTTGGTTGCACGAGGCAAGATACGATCAGTAGTGTACGGAGCATGTGCAAGAATACAGGATATAGTATTCCCCTCCTCCATTGTGCTGGACAAGCCATGCGGTCAAACAGGAAGTTAATTCTTATTTGTGTTGATTGGTTAAGAGAATGTGCGGGTGGAGCTTAATATGGGAGGAGTTATATGCCTATATAAGAAGCCTGCACTATTGTCCGGGGCTCAGAACTTGTGGTATTTTGGTGACGCTAGTCCCTCTGAGTCCCGATCGGTGATCCAATAAAGAATCTCTTCCTTCCTGAATCAACCTGTGTCCATCTCTCTGTGCTTGGCTTCCGTCAGTTTCTCCGGTATCAGTACATTCGCAGCAGCCTGAGCTGACAGAAATTTAAGTGGACAGTTGCATCACTGGCCCTCTCCCTTTACTTACCACCAGAGTTGGGAGGCATGGAAATGGGACACTGATAATCAAGGTAAAATAGGGGAGAGCATTAGAAGCGAATCACATCACTGGTACTGCCCACTCGGGGCGACCTGCTGGAAAAAGCTGCCAAAAGATTTGGCAGATCAGCCTGTCAATACAGCAGACCGGGATACCAAGTTCAGACTATGCAGAGAGCATTTCAGCCTAATGATGCACTTACTCTACGCTTTACAAAAACAGGACATCAGGGAACAAAGTTTTACATTTCCACACCTCCACTTGCATTACTATCACTATATATAGGGTGAGGTAGAGGCAAAAAATGCCTACAAAATTCAAAATATAAACAAAAAAAAAATTAGACCCGTGCTGCAGATACTCCACACTGAAGTTCCAACAGAGTATATACAACCAAAAAACAAACACGAGTCCTGCGCATCCAGTATAGGTGTGCACACCCAGGTGCTACCACAGTTTATTTGAGGACAAAGTTAATCAGCAAACGTTTCGAGCAGCAGCCCTTTCTCAATGCTAATGTCCATTAGCATTGAGAAAGGGCTGCTGCTCGAAACGTTTGCTGATTAACTTTGTCCTCAATTAAACTGTGGTAGCACCTGGGTGTGCACACCTATACTGGATGCGCAGGACTCGTGTTTGTTTTTTGGCATTACTATCATCACCTTTCTCTTTCCCCAATTTCCTGTGTATGTGCCTGAGAATGTGTCGGACAGAGAGTATCCTTGTGTGTGTGAATGTATGTCTCTGTGAGCATGTTTGAGGGGGGTGATGGTGAGAGGGAGGGTGATGGTGAGAGGGAGAGGGGGGGTGATGGTGTGTGGGGGTGATGGCGAGAGGGAGCGGGGAGTTGATGGTGAGAGGGAGCGGGGGGTTGATGGTGAGAGGGAGAGGGAGAGGGGGGTAATGTGAGAGGGAGAGGGGGGTAATGTGAGAGGGAGAGGGGGTAATGTGAGGGGGTGTAATGTGAGAGGGAGAGGGGGATAATGTGAGAGGGGGGTGATGTGAGAGGGGGGTTATTTGAGAGGGGGTGATGAGAGAGGGGGGTGATGTGAGAGGGAGGCGGTGATGGTGAGGGGGGTGAGGCTGAGGGTGGTGACGGAGGGTGGTGGTGGTGGGGTGGTGAGGGGTGATGGTGAGGGGGGTGATGCTGAGGGTGGTAAGGCTGAGGGTGGTGGGGGTGGTGAGGCTGAGGGTGGTGGGGGTTATGAGGCTGAGGGTGGTGGGGGTGGTGAAACTGATGGTGGTGACGGAGGGGGGTGCTGAGGAGTGATGCTGAGGGTGGTGAGGGAGGGTGGTGAGGGGGGTGATGCTGAGGGTTGTGAGGGGGGTGATGCTAAGGGTGGTGGGGGTGGTGAGGCTGAGGGTGGTGGGGGGTGGTGAGGCTGAGGGTGGTGGGGGTGGTGAGGCTGAGGGTGGTGGGGGTGGTGAGGCTAAGGGCGGGGAGGCTGATGGTGGTGGGGGTGATGGTGAGGGTGGTGGGGAGTGATGGTGAGGGTGGTGGGGGTGGTGAGGCTGAAGGTGGGGGGTGGTGATGCTGAGAGGTAGTGAGGCTGTGGTTGGTGGGGGTGGTGAGGCTGAAGGTGGGGGTGGTGAGGCTGAGGGTGGTGGTGGGGGGTGCTGAGGAGTGATGCTGAGGGTGGTAAGGGAGGGTGGTGAGGGGGGTGATGCTGAGGGTTGTGAGGGGGTGATGCTAAGGGTGGTGGGGGTGGTGAGGCTGAGGGTGGTGGGGGTGGTGAGGCTGAGGGTGGTGGGGGTGGTGAGGCTAAGGACGGGGAGGCTGATGGTGGTGGGGGTGATGGTGAGGGTGGTGGGGGTGGTGAGGCTGAAGGTGGGGGTGGTGATGCTGAGGGGTAGTTAGGCTGTGGGTGGTGGGGGTGGTGAGGCTGAAGGTGGGGGTGGTGAGGCTGAGGGTGGTGGGGGGGTAGTGAGACTGAAGGCGGGGGGTGGTGAGGCTGAGGGTGGTGGGGGTGGTGAGGCTGAGGGTGGTGGGGGGTGAGGCTGAGGGTGTTGTGGGGGTGGTGAGGCTGAAGGTGGGGGTGGTGAGGCTGAGGGGTGGTGAGGCTGACGGTGGTGGGGGTGGTGAGGCTGAAGGTGGGGGTGGTGAGGCTGAGGGTGGTGGGGGGTAGTGAGGCTGAGGGTGGTGTGGGGGGTGGTGAGGCTGAGGGTGGGGGTGGTGAGGCTGAGGGGTAGTGAGGCTGAGGGTGGTGGGGGTGGTGAGGCTCAAGGTGGGGGGTAGTGAGCCTACCTTAATTTCCCTGGTGGTCCGGTGGCCACTGCTTCCGGTCTGCAGCTCCGCAGAGCTGCAGACCATGTAATCTCGCAAGATGTCAGAACGTTGCCTTGGTAACCTGCGGCAATGCTCTGATTGGCCAGTTCTCGCGAGACACGTGGTCTGCAGTTCTGCTCACTGCGGAGCTGCAGACCGGTGTCTGCGGTTGCTGGGCGGGCAGCCAGGAGGGGCCTCGCACCCGGCGGCATACCGGGCAAGCCGGCAGGCCCCCTCCTGGTGTCAGGTCCTCGGTCAGTGACCGAGGACCTGACACAGTCTGCCCTCAGGTGGTTTAGGCGGCTGCGAGGCCTCTGAAGCCAATCAGAGTTCTCTGACTGAAATTACGTAGTGTGGGAAAGCTTTTATAAGGCTTTCCCTGCCCTGCAAGCTCAGTCTGGGCCGAGCCCCCGATCGGTGGGAATCGATCTATTTTTAAGCATTGTGGTTTTTTCCAGCTTTTTTGTTGTTGTTGCAATTAAGTGCTAGTTTCACCCTTCATGAAGGTTTAACTGATTGGGTGAGCTGCAATAAAGTTGATATAATCACTCTAGGTATTCTACGAGGAAATACTGAGGGTGACTACCAGAGCTCTGGTATATGTAGACATACCCCTACTAGCGGCATGGTGGTCACACAGTTATATTGACCCTCATACGGTTTTATTTCACACTTAGTTCAGGAATATCTCTCCTAAACTAAGTGTACAGTTAAGTTATCCTCTTCGTTGGGAGGAAGCCCATGTTTCTGTTTTTAAATTATCTTATTACTAGTAGCTGCCACCTTGTAAACTGAGAAATTAACAAAGTGCATTGACAATTTTTAGTACACATTTACTTTGTTGTTTGGTCATTTCTTCCATAATGCAAGCTGTTCATTTGTGTTTCACATGATTTAACAAATTGCATAAAAATGAATTCCCAGGTTTGCTTTTACATCAGTCCTATAGAAAGGACCTCCACATATATGAATTCCCAAGTTTGCTTTTACATCAGTCCTATAGAAAGGACCTCCACATATACAAATAGTAAATGTATAGGCAACAATACAATCATGAGTAGTGAATAGTGCCCATACAAATGACACACATGCACCTGGCCATCATCCTGATGTTAAAAAAAATAGTGATCAGACCAGGCAACCTTCTTCCATTGATCCATGGTCCAGTTATGATGCTCATGTCCCTATTGAAGGCACTTTCAGTGGTGAACAGGGGTCATGATAGGCACCTTGACTGGTCTGCGACTGCTCAGACCCATACGCAGCAAACTGTGGTGCACTGTGTGTTCTGACACCTTGCTATCATGGCCAGCATTAAGTTCTTCACTCTTCAGCAGTTTAAGCTACAGTAGCTCTTCTGTGTGATCGTACCATGTAGGCTTTCCTTCGCTCCCCCCATACATCAATGAGTCTCGGGCACCCATGACCTTAATGATAGGTATTATTTATTATTTTATGCTGTAATAGTAATACTTAGTTATCTGGGAGGTAGCTCCTGTAGTAGATACTTAGTTTCAATTCACTGTTACAAGTAACTAGCCTTTACAAGGCTCTCTACTCCGACTTTGGAATAATTTCTATATATTCACTTTATAGATCTGATCAACATATTTCCTTCTTCAGTAGACATTTAGTTGATGTACCTTTTCACATATGTCCTAGTATAAAATAAACAAATTGTCCAATAATTACATAGGCTATGTGTTAATGTTGTTTTTAATGTATTCTCATACTTGTAGTGTGACACATTATTTAGATTCTATAAGTAGATCTTTGGTTTATTATATATGTAATCTTTAAGGGATTTTCTTACATTTAGGTTCCCTTCTCTGAGTAGTTAGGTAGTGTCTTTTTTATATATGAAGAACAGACTGCAAGTAGGTTCTAATGACATTATACAGTGATCTTGAGCCTCTGACCAACATCACTCTTTTCTCATGTACGCATAGAAAATTGATCTTGTGAGACTGAAAATGAGATCAAGCAAAATAAATTCCACTGATAACAACTTGCACTCAAATTGAGTTGTTCAATATTACATATATATTGAACCCTATCGAGAAGAAAGGCACATATTTACTTAATAAATGTATTAAAATGACAACATTATATATTGTTTAGCACAAGCAACACATGCTGTAAGATAGATTTGCTGTTTGATTTTTCATAACAAACCTGGAAATAGGTTTATATTGCTATAAAATTTTCATTATAAAATGAGAGCTAACTAACTGCTTTGCTTTGGCTATCATTCATTTTTTCCATGGCATTAGGGGCTTTAAGTAATGAAGCTTATAGCTATGTCTAATTAAAATGTCAGCATTAAAAATTGTGTGTGCAGGTTTTATTACAAAGTTATAAAAAGTACCTAATTTTATCCTGTCTGGGGGGTTTGCAAGAATTGTGTACATTTATTTTCGATTAAATCTTTTTATTTTAAATGTACTTCCATTGAGGCATTTTTTTAAGCCAGCAAGGGGCCTCATTGGGTAGGAAACTGAAGTAGTCCCAGTATGGGTTTCTATGGCAACCAGTAAGGCTGTTATTTAAAGACGTTCTAAAATACATCGAAATATCCATGGCGTACAGACCTTTGCAATGCTGAAATGTATTTTAATTAAACTAAAATGAAATAATATATATATAGACATTTTCTGAACTACTTATTGAATTCCTATAGGAAGAAAGAGATATCTCAGGGTAAAAAGCAGGCTCCTTGCTGGGGCTGATGGCTGGGCAGACAGTGTCACAGTGCACCCTGAGCCCTGCAGACAGCAATGTGTGGCCCCCCCTTTAAGAGACCTGGCTGGGTGTGAACTCAGAGCTCTAGCATCCTAATTGGGTTCTCTACCATGCTATCCACCACGGGGCTTCAGTATCTGTGTGCATTATCCTGCTTCCTGACTCCTTGCCTGGATGGAGCAGTGCTGATTCACCTGCAGCCCCTTACCAATTAGGGTCAGCTGCTCCTAATCAGCAGGCTGTAAAAGCCAGCTCTGCCTGAGACCTAGTATCTGGACACTTTGTTTGTTTGTTGTTTCCTGCTGGATCTTTGTTACTCTGCTGACTGATTTCCTGGACTCTGACTTCTGCCTGCCTTACTGACTATGATACTCCGCTGCCAGCCCTGACTTCTGCTTCTCGTCTGACCCTGCCTTTGGATTACCCTGTACTGTAATCTGTACTGGTTTTGTTTCCTCCTTGTGCCATCTGCTGCAACTGGGCTCCAACTCCCTGGTAAACTGTTACAGACAGGCTCCTTCCTTGCTGGCTGGGCGGGCGCTCAATGGAGGTGGCGATGCAACTGAGCTCTTTCTGCTCTGCTCCCTTGCACACCGCCGGGGCCAGAGTGACTCCATATTTCGGGACCCTAGAAGGGTGCGCAGAGCAGGTAGAGCTCAGAGGGCCACGCTCCCTCACTGCCTGCCTACACTATGAGCTGCTAAACACTTCAGCCTCTTGTGGGGGGACCCCTCCCCCCAGAATACAGGGCCTGAAAGTGACACCCTAGGCAAATGCCTTGTTTGCCTCGTGGCAAATACAGCCCTGGCGACGCACCAACATCCTCACCCAGGTGCACTACACATGTCGGGGGTGCATTGCCTGGTTGACAGACACCTCACATGAGACTGTGGCCATCGGAGGCCCAGAGCACTGCATTGTGGCCTACTTGAGGCGGCTGCTCTTCCTACTCCTATACTCACCTGACTGCCCAGCTGCCCTCCTACCCCCCCACCAGACTGGTGGGGGTTATTCTGGTCCCCACTGGATCACCATCGATTGCTTAAGCAGCACTCACTCCTTGACGTTACAAGGACGACACTCAGCAACATAAGATGGCAGATGCACTCCCACCGCGCGCACCGGAGCTAAACCTCTCCCAGAAAGCTCTACTGCTCAATGCCTGCTACTATTGAAATAAATATTTCAGCGCTTGTGGACGCAGCTATACGGGCGTGACCAGGAGGCCCGGAATATGCTTTAGGAGCGAGCCAAGAGATGCAAGACATGAAAGGTGGAACAGTCCCCTCCAAGCACTAAGCAGTCTACTCAACTGTTCTCCCTCCAGTATAAACCGAGACTCAGTGGAGGTCTTACAATGTGCTTTTGGTTGCGGAAGATCCACCGTCATCAGCAGCAACCTATCACCACAGCCATCAACTACCCCCAGGAGGGGAAAGTCATGGCAAGCGAAAACAGCTGACTCCAAGGAGTAGTGAAGCTAGCCCTTATGTGTGTTTGGTACTGGAGCAGAATGCACCTTCAACACCAGTCTGTGATCAGTCCCAAGCAGAACATCCCTGATTGTGCCATAGTTTTGTCACCTACGGGAGTTGGATGAACCCAGCTTTTAGCCCACAACTAAAAATATAGGCCTCTCTGATAATGGCGAACTGCACCTTCTCTGCTCCTTTTTTTTTTTTCCTTGCCTAATTTCACTTTATCTGGTGCAGCATTATAGCGCTTAGCTTCGTCCCAGTGGATCACTTACTTGCATTTTGCATGCTATACCAGCGGTTCCTTTGTCTAGTTATTATTATTTATATAGCGACAACAGATTCCGTAGCGCTTTACAATATTATAGGGGGGGGCTAACTCTAAATAGGACAGTTACAAAACTTACAGGAAAGATAGGTTGAAGAGGACCCTGCTCAAACGAGCTTACATTCTATAGGAGGTGGGGTATAACACACAATAGGACAGCAAAATGTGAAGTAGTCATATCTAATACATATTTGCCTGTCTAACTAGCCTGTTATGACCTTAAAATTGTGCTGCTATTTCAATGCCATGCTTCTGTATTACTCTGTTTTAGAAATGTGCAATTCGTTTCGTTCCAAATGTCAATTCAGACGAATTTCGGGCAATTCTGGGACTTCTGAATAGCTGAAGTGTCGACGTGCTGAAGTGGAAGAATGTTACACTGTATACCAGTTTAAATAAAGTATACAAACATAGCCAGGATTCAGCTGTAAGCATTTGCAACACTTACAACAATCAACACACATTCGTATAAAATGTAAATTACTTCCATCTATTCAGCAGGAGACCTTGCCAGTTTTGACATTATTTTCAGTGATGTACTACCACCTCTAGCTTTTATATCAGCTTTGCATGCAGTGTGCATACCACATTATACACAGCTTAATTTCAACCCTCTTCAGGGCCACTTTTAGAAATTGTGGGCCCTCCCTCATCCAAACAAACACACAGATGAATATAAACAGTGGCGTACATACCGGGGTCGCGGCTGCGACCGGGCTCGGCCCGCAAGGGGGCCCGGCCGCCCTGCGACCCAGGTATGCATGTCACTGGGCCAGCCTCTTCTCCTGGGGGGCCCAGGAGCCGGCCACCTCAGGGCCCCCCAAGGCTGGCCCTGCTGTCACCCGGCTGGCGGGCGCGCGAGGGGCACTCTCCCCTGAGTGCTTCCTCTTCAGCTCCCTCGCGCACCGCACTGAAACCGGAGCCGGAAGATGACGTCATCTTCCGACTCCGGCATCAGTACGCGGCGCGCGAGGGAGCTGAAGAGGAAGCACTCAGGGGAGAGTGCTCCCTCGTGCGCCCGCCAGCCGGGTGACAGCAGGGCCAGCAACACCAATGGACCCCAGGGAATCCCCTCAGCTCTCCCACAGGTAAGGAGGCTGGGGGGATTAAATAAAAAAAAAAAAAAAACATGTGAGTGTGTGTGTCTGTATTAGTGTTAGAGTGTGTTTGTGTGTTAGTGTGTGTGTTAGTGTGTGTGTTAGTGTTAGAGTGTGTGTGTTAGTGTTAGACTGTGTGTTAGTGTTAGTGTGTGTGTCTGTTACTGAGTATGTTTGTGTGCATCTGTCACTGAGTGTGTGTCTGTCAGTAAATGTGTGCGTCTGTTCATGAGAGTGTGTGTGTGTGTGTGTCTTAAGCACTTACCTTTCTCCAGCGCCGGACTCCCTTGGCGCTGGGGATCTCTCCGCCCCGATCCGCCTCTCAGCTCCGAATGCACATGCGTGGCAAGAGCCACGCGCGCATTCAAACCGCCCATAGGAAAGCATTACTCAATGCTTTCCTATAGACGTTCAGCGAGACAGCCACTAGAGGCTGGATTAACCCTCAGTGAAACATAGCAGTTTCTCTGAAACTGCTATGTTTTCAGCTGCAGGGTTAAAACTAGAGAGACCTGGCACCCAGACCACTTCATTGAGCTGATGTGATCTGGGTGTCTGTAGTGGTCCTTTAAGTGTATGTGTTTATGCATGCACTGGCGTACATACCGCGGTCGCACGGGTCGCAGCCCTGCGAACAGGTGCCCGGCGCCATGTGTTGCGGCCCCAGCCCGCGCAGAGTAAGCGCGCGGGGGGGGCCCATGGATCAGTTTTTGCACCGGGGCCAAATGGGTTGTGTGTACGCCACTGAATATAAACACATACACATAACTAGCCATTTACAAATAATTACCTACACTAGACAGGCTTACAACATTTTCCATGCATAACTTGTCACACAATAACCTAAAAAATTCTAGCAAACATACATAAAAACACAATAGCATGCACACATTGACACTCATGCATGCGGAGACACACACAAACACTAACACAGATAACCCCACAATAAAACACAGACATACACACACTATTAAGCATTCAATAATACACATCCACTGACACACACAGTCATTATGGTGCTAATTATTGGCTGAAGAGAGACTTCCCCATCAATAAGATAATAGCAGAAAGGATTAACATAAATAGGAATTGCTGTCAGGATAATTTCTTCCTGAAATTAAGAAGAAAAACATGGACATTAGGTGTAATGCTAGAACAAGTTTAAGTACTAGTAGAAGGTCAGGCATATTACATGACATTGTAATACGTTTATTTATTAACTATTCTGTAGGACCTCTGAAAAACACTACATTATGCTACTGCTATTTTGTGCAACTAGTTCTGACTACTAGATGATATAAATATTTACTGTTTCTTGTTTCTGCTTACCATTAATATATTCATTTCTACTTTTGTGACTGTTGCCAGTATCTCTACATGTTGTTTTGGTCAAGGATAAACTATATTAAATGTCAAATATTATGAACTCATGTGGGCTGCATATGTCTAAAAATAAATTTTTAGATTGGCAGCACTTACACAACTTTAACCCCTTAAGGACCTAACTTCTGGAATAAAAGGGAATCATGACATGTCACACATGTCATGTGTCCTTAAGGGGTTAAATCGTGAAAAATATTTAATTCGTTATATTTAATGGTTAACCCAAGCCTGCATTTGCCATTTTGTTCTGGGGATTAAAAGGGACTCAGATCAACAGATGTTTTATGACCCTAAGCAGATTCCAAACTAGATACACTATTTCTGTTATATCACTCTTAACCTATATCTCTGCATAACTCTATTAAAGTTGTTGCGGCCAATTGCAGGTCCCCTCACATCTTAAAGGACCACCCTAGTGGTCTCTAGGTCCCCCCCCCCCCACCCTCTGGGTCCCCCTCGCGCCGGGGTCTAGGGGATGGAAGGAATAATCCCTTACCTTTTTCCCTCGGAGCGGGGAACTTTCCTCCTCCTTTTCGCCGTCATCGGCTGAATGCGCATGCGCGGCAAGAGCCGCACACATTCAGCCAGTCCATAGGAAAGCATTCTCAATGCTTTTCCTATGGACGCTGGCATCTTCTCACTGTGAAAATCACAGTGAGAAGCGCGGAAGCGCCTCTAGCGGCTGTCAATGAGACAGCCACTAAAGGCTGGATTAACCCATAGGTAAACATAGCAGTTTCTCTGAAACTGCTATGTTTACAGCAGAAAGGGTTAATCCTAGATGGACCTGGCACCCAGACCACTTCATTAAGCTGAAGTGGTCTGGGTGCCTATAGTGGTCCTTTAAAGTACTTTGAGCATCTACATCACTACATTCACTACATCACCTATATACACACACGTGCACTACACCCCCTATATGCATACAAACATTAACGTTCATAGATACACACACACACACACACAAACACACACAATGCAGTCCCAAGATACACACGCACACACTCAACAGGTCCTATATACACAATTTCTACATGAACCTATAAACACGCGCGCACACACACACATACTTTACAGCCCGAAAACACCCACACTATAGCCCATAGCCACACGTAGTACACCCCTTACACACACACTAAAACACAAACCGCCTCCTCTACACATATTCCCACAAGCAACCTCCAAACACATACAACAGCACAGGGAGCATAAACAGTCACACACATGCACAACACACTTTAACAACCCTGGACCACTTTTGTACTCTAGTACCCCACTTTTGGGGACACCAGAGAAAGGTCACTAGCAAACAGAGCACATGCATGTCATTAAATTTGGTTGCACTGTTCAGAACAAAAACAGGATATTCTCTCCATCCAATAGCATTTTTAGCAGGGCTCTGCACATGGGATGCCCTGGAGAAGAATCCTACTCATTTTGGGGGCAATATGCTTGTCATTGGTGATGACATAACACTACCCCTTTTTGGCCTCACCCTTCTTATCGCCTGCTCTGCCTTTAAATGCCTAGGCTGAATATTTGTCGAGGTGTTACAAGAATAAATGTCTGATCTATTGTGCCTTGATTTATTATTACAATAATTAAACATATGCTTTCCACCAGTGTCCTGTATTCTGCCACTCCAATTCTGGCAGATTCTAAAAAGCAGTGGATATGTGCGGCCAGATTGTACCAGCAGATAATGCTTAGCATGATTTTTTTACATTTTTCACATCATTTGTTTACCATCTGTGCTCATAGCTAATGCAGTAGGGCGCCATTATTAACACTGAAATCTAGTAACTGGAAGGATGGACAGGCCCCTAGGGTGCAGGTCCTGATGATATGTAACCACACACAGCAGCTGCTCTCCAACTTCAACAAACCCGTTATATGCCAGAAGGTAAAATACTGAGCTAAGCATAGCTGACCAGATCCTTTCATGCAATCAAATGAGGCAGCTGAAAACATTTGTATTATTATTTTAGTTTTTGCACTGCTGTATTGGTGTTTATTTAAATACCAGTCTGCTTGCAGTGCTACATACTAGCATTGTGTGGTATGTAGATACATTTTATGTTTTTCAATTTTGCCAATTTAATCACTTGCTATCCTAACTTTAATATTGATCTTTCCTGACTGGAATCTCCCAAACATGTCTCAACACTTTGTTTCTGGAATCAAGAGAACCCTACTGTTGTTATTAAACTGGGTACTGTGGAGAATTCACAATAGAATTGCACTTTTTAAACAATTGAATTGCATTTTTTTCCAGTTCCACTTTAATTCATTATAAGCTTTTTTAGCTTAAAATATTTAGTTTTCCACAATTTCTCAAACTTCCTTGTTTTTTTTTTTTTGGTTTTTTTTTATGGTCTTTTCATTAGGCACCAAATCGAAAACTGATAAATTCAGGCCAAACTAGCTGAGTAGGAAAAATTCTCCTACTCAACCATCATCATTATTACGAAATACAGATTAAGAAACAGCACTCACAAAAAAATCACCTATCTCAGAAAACAAATATGGGGGTACAGTTCCACCATATGACTATATCGTGATAAGACCACTACTACTTCACAGTGCCCCAATATTGGTAGGTCCTACACTAACTTTAATGTGGGAGACAAATTAAATGGTGATAGTACTAAATTAAATAAAGTGCATTTAGCTAATCTGTTGTAAGTGCATGGTGAATATATATCATGCAACAATTAAAAGTAGTGTAGCACCCTCCGATATTGGGGTACTGTGACGTCGTGATGGGCTTGACACAATATGGACATTTGGTGCAACTGAATTCCAATATTTGTTTAGTGAGATAGATGATTTAAGTAGCCTTGTAAAATGTAAAACTGGGGGGCGGGGCCTGACTGCCATGCTGGGCAGACGTGTTTCACATGAGCTTCAGACTACTTTACCCAAATGAGGATTTTTGCCCAAAAACGTGACGAAAAACCAAACCAAGTTGGCAGATTACCCTCGGTGGCGGTACCGGAGCCCGATACAAGCGACAATAACGACCTGCAAATGGTCACAAACCCGGAGAGCAGGATGACTGACCTGCGGCCTGGTGAACCCTGGAGAAACGGCCGATCTCATACTGGGGAGCGCCCGGAACGCGGAGGTAGTCACCACACAGAGCCCCGTAACCCCCCCCTATGGGCCGGTGGGGGATATCCCGGCCCTGGAGGCAACCAGGCGAAGATAAGCGCAACTACCTTGCAGCCTCCCAAAGCGGGAAACACAGTGACCCACCCAATATGGCGGACGCCACGTGCACGGCACAACCAAGACCCCAAACCTCGCTCGACATGATCTTCGAGGAATTCTGGGCAAAACTACACCGAGCATTGCTAGAGCCCTCCTTGCTAACGCACCACATGAGAAGCCTCCGAGCACTCAGCCCGCTCCAACGGCTATGGCTCCACGCCGGCGACACCGCCTTGAAGAAACACAAAAGCCTACCTACAGCGAAAAGCACTGTAATAAACCAGCGCAGCCTGTACATACATCCAAGTATCGACCGCACAGGCAAAGGGCATCGTACAACAAAATCCTGCCGAGACTGGAGCAAAGGAAGCGCCGAGCGGCCTCACAGCAGCCGAGTAAACGCCTACCTTCAAAGCGGATTCCAACCCGACAGCAGAAGCTTACAGCTCTGGCTGCGACACAGGCCCCAAAATGGGGGCGCGTGAAGTGTCGCCCATCGCATCAGAAGCAGGCAGCACTGGTGAGAACGCAGCGGCGCCCCAGTCATCAGACTTCTGACGCACCACAGGTGGTACTGGGGATCTCGACCCGTAGGAGAGACTCTGCCATCTGGCCCACCTCGATGCTGGGCGATATGCAAACCACGTCCAAACGGGACTTTGATATGCCTCTGGAGGGTATTGGCTGACCGGGACACTCGAAACGGTTGCGGTATTAATCGTCCTGTACCTCATATTGTCTTTATACGTAACAGATGAGAACCCATTGTTTTTGTGTTACCCGTTTACTTTTATATTATTCTCTATAATCTACTACTCAGACCACCTTTGTTTGTTAGCAATGAGGTCATACCTCACATCAGGCACAAGCACTGGGTCCCCCCCAGACGATAAACGCCCTGTCCCTCAATTATACTAACCAGCGGTCTGCTATAGCTAGTACTTCTGCAGCAACTCATAGGCTGAGCTGGTTAATGTTACGCTTTATTCTGGTTTTGTCTATCAAACTTACAAGCCTAGCCTGCAAACCTAACACTAGAAATGCCTATTTAGTATGTCCTACATTTTTATTTTTCTATTCTTTTCAGTGTGATGACAAACAACCTGACTTAACTCTTAAAGTCCTAAAGTGTTACTAGCACTACTATTACTTACCTACACTCTTAGCATAGCGTATACATTTGTTGTTGCGTTGACCTGAAATTTATGCTCATAATATGTTTCAATCTTAATGTCTCAGCTTGGTTACAACAAAAATAACTTGTGAAACCCCCTCAGCGGTCTAACTAGGATTAATGTGCAAGCTCAACCACGATATTAAACCTCTACCTGACATCAACTGACTAGCGAGAATACACCTTGCTTAACTTTAACGTTGGCGCTACATCGTTATAAGCCTGTTGGTTATACCAGCCTATGTTATTATGTTTCAAGTTCAACCGTGATGTGTTTCCATTAGACGTTTATGCTTCCATTATACATCTATATAAAAAAAATGTGCAACTACTTAAATGCCATAATTGTGAATCGCTGTAATATGACCATGCTTACGAAAGCTGTTGTGGCAGAGTAAGCTGTTTTGTTCACTCATGCACTCAAAAATAAAGAATTGAAAAAAAAAAAATAAAAAAAAAATGTAAAACTGTATTTTTGTGTGCGTGTTGTTCTCTAATCTGCATTTTGTTTAACCCCTTAAGGACACATGACATGTGTGACATGTCATGATTCCCTTTTATTCCAGAAGTTTGGTCCTTAAGGGGTTAAATTTGGGGTTTTACGGCAGCACCACTGCTGAGAAATGCATGCTCTGGTTATGTCCATAATTCCCCTTTTTGTCAATTATGACAATTTAGATTGAATTTTGCAATTTGGGATTCAGTACAAATCCACACAACAATAAACAGTAAACAGGGTTATTCACTATAGAGAGAATGCTGTCCAGATTAGCAAACATTATTAAAATGTGTCTCTCATATTTAATGGTTTATTCTAACCATCATAACCACTTGGGCTTTGAGAAGTGGTCACGGAGGTGGAGTCTGTATGTGCAGCATTTCTGTCTGAGATTATGCAAATACTGAGATATCTTCACCTTTGTGCCTGGGACTAGTTGCACCCCTGGCGCGCATGAATTAAGGGAACACTGTAGCATTAGGTATATAGAACTGTATTCCTAAACTATAGTGTTTCTCTGCCTCATCCCCCCTCCCCGGTAATAAAAAGGTTAAAAATGTTTTTTTTTTTTTTTTTTACTTACCTGTTTCCAGTGCTGATGTCCCTCGGCGCTGGATCGATCTCCTCCTCCAGTGATGTCATGCTGATGTAGAGAACCTAATGGGCATGCACTACAAGCACCGTACTCTCCTAAGACCTTCTCCATGAGACCTTCTCCATTTCTCTGAAACTGCAATGTTTTACATTGATATGGACACTGCATCCAGATCACTTCACTGAGATGAAGTGGTCAATTATGTGCAGCAATTATCTTACTGAGCGCACACCACCGATGTTACCAGTTTTTACCCTTGCAGGCAGTGTACCCTCCTCCATTCCTTTTATTAATCTTCTCTGCTGTTTCTATCAATGGCTAATATTCCTTTTTTTTTTCTATCCCTCCTTCTCTCCCTTGTCCAATCCCCACCTCTCTCTCCCAAGTTTAGAGAATGGGCATGCACTTTGAGCCAGTGAGAACAGTCCAATCAAATGTTTCTTTGTAAAACCCGGCAAAAGAAGCAGTAATGTTGGGCGGATGTGTGAAAACCAGCAGAAAGACCTCTGTCTAGTGCTGGATTCCAGGTTAGTTTCAAACTGGTTTTAAAGGGGACTTAACTACTAATGCCCGATATGAAGTCGTATATTAATATAAATAGTTAATGACAAAGGTTTAGAGTTACCCTTTTATAATGACTAATCTGGAATTTATATTCAGTATATGCTTTAAAATCTGTAATTCTCACATTTGAATCATATATCAATGATAGAATTTACATATTTATCAAAAACTTCATTTCAATCAGATTCACTCTGAACAAATCCGATAAAAGTCAAATTTGCTAAATAAAATTACCTGCTTTCTGCTGGAGAATCTATTTTCTCATTAGAAGTGCAAGCAGCCTGTGGGCAAATGGACAACCCGTCAACCCAGAACTTGCATATCCCGGAGTCGTGTATAGATGATTTTACCAATTGCAAGTGTAATAATTGCAAATTAATTTTGTTTGCAATTAACACCCTCTTTGCTGTGACCGGACTACTCCTATTAGAGATTAAAAAAAAAACCAGTATAATAGACACCCCCTCTAATACCACCAACACACCAGTTCAACTCCCAAACCACTGTATTAAACACACATAAAACACAAAATGGTGCTTACATAAATAAGCAGTCTTCAGTGTAATATCAATCCAATGATGATATATGACAGATAGAAACATTGAATGTGACAGCAGATAAGAACCCTCGGGCCATCTAGTCTGCCCAATTTTCTAAATACATTCATTAGTCCCTGGCATTATCTTAAGTCTAGGATAGACTTATGCCTATCCCACGCATACTTAAAGGAACACTATAGTCACCAGAACAACTACACCTTAATGTAGTTGTTCTGGTGAGTATAATAACTCCCTTCAGGCATTTTATGTAAACACTGCCTTTTACGTTGCCCCTAGGGAAACCTCCAAGTGGTCCCTGGAGGGGCTTCCTGGCTCAGGGCTGCACAGTAAGCAGCCCTGCCGTTCAGCGTCCCCACACTCTGCATGTAGACGCTGAATTTTCCTCATAGAGATTCAAGGTCCTAAGGAGGTCCTGTTTGGCCAAAACGGCATTTGGCCCCGCCCCCGTGCCAATTTTAGCCAATCCAATGAATCGTCAATTCTAAACTTGAATCACTTATAAAACATAAAGACAACCATAGTGTAAAATATTGTATAATCATTTACAATGGGTATAAAGAATAGAATACTCAAAGCACTCACAAACACATAGCCACCAAAGTGGCTGAAGACGTACGCAAATAGGTCCCGAAGACCAACTTAAATGGCAATGGTAATGTCCCAAAGGTTCCTCTCCACCCTGCTTAAGGTCCGGATCCTGGCAGAAAGTGTAGTTCCTCCCTGGTGTGTTCCAAAGCCGAAATTCAGGAGCTCAGTGTCCTATTAGAGTCAGAGCCACTCTACTATTACAGGTCTGTGGTGTGCACTGCCTCTACTCGTGCTAGTGAGGGGATCTAAATATTTCCTCACTGTCTCTGTGCTCACCCGCAGCTGTGAGGGAACAGCCTGTCTGTACCTCCTCTGGGTACAGATCACTGCCAATGTACCCTCGCAGTCACAGAATGGAAGGGAGCTGGAGGTACAGACCTGCAGCACAGAATCACTAAACCATCAGGGAGAATGTTTAGAGCCCCACTGGAATACCAGTTAGACATTTCTCCCAGCCAGTGTCGTACACATGACCCATGGGGCCCCGGTGCGAAAATTAATCTGTGGGACCCCCGCCCCCGCGCTTACTCTGCGCGGGCCGGGGCCACAACACATGGCGGGGGCACCTGGTCGCAGGAGTTGCAGGGCTGCGACCCCTGCGACCGCGGTATGTACGCCAGTGCATGCAGATGCACATACACTTAAAGGACCACTACAGACACCCAGATCACATCAGCTCAATGAAGTGGTCTGGGTGTCAGGTCCCTCTAGTTTTAACCCTGCAGCTGAAAGCACTGAGGGTTAACCCAGCATCTAGTGGCTGTCTCACTGACAGCCGCTAGAGGAGCTTCCGCGATTCTAAGACACTGAACGTCCATAGGAAAGCATTGAGTAATACTTTCCTATGGGCGGTTTGAATGCGCGCACGGCTCTTGCTGTGCATGCGCATTCGGAGCTGAGAGGCGGAGGGATCCCCAGCGCAAAGGGAGTCTGGCGCTGGAGAAGGTAAGTGCTGAAGACACACACACACACTCTCACAAACAGACGCATACACACTAGCTAACAGACACACACATTTACTGACAGAGACACACTCAGCGACAGACATACATACACACTCACTTACAAAACATACACTCTCACTGACAAACACACACTCACTAACAGACATCAAACAGACTCACTAACACACACACAAACACACTCACTGACACTCACTAGCAGACACACACGCAGACACACACGCAACAGACACACTCACTGACACTCACTAGCAGACACTCACACTAACACTCACACTAACACACACACTCACACTAACACTCACACTAACACACACACACACTAACACACACACTCACACTAACACTCACACTCACACACAGTAACACTCACACTAACACTCACACTAACACACACACTTTTTTTTTTATTTATTCCCCACAGCCTCCTTACCTTTTGGAGTGCTGAGGGGATTCCCTGGGGTCCAGTGGTGCTGCTTGGCTCCTGGGCGGCTGGTCACTGGGCGGGCAGGCAGGCTGGCCGGTCCCCTGAGTACTTCCTCTTCAGCTCCCTCGCGCACCGCACTGATACCGGAGCTGGAAGCCTACGTGGCACGCAAGGGAGCTGAAGAGGAAGCACTCAGGGGAGAGGGCAGGACAGGCCGTGGATTGACAGCAGGGCCAGCCTCAGAGAGCCCTGAGGTGGCCAGCTCCTGGGCCCCCCAAGAGAAGAGGCTGGCGACAGTGTGTACATACCGGGTCGCAGGGGCCCCCTGCGACCCTGGTATGTACGCCACTGCTCCCAGCGTCTCCCAGTGTTTTGTTGGAATCGCCATCAGATGCCTCATCGTATTTACCTGAATCTCATCGATAGTCTGAAATCTCTTAACTTTCAAAGGTCATTTTAGTTTGGGGAAAAGCCAGAAGTTGCAGGGTGCCAAATCTTTAAACAGATTCTTGTCCATCTTTAATGGGTTTGTGCCACACTTTTGTTTGTGCTGCACTCATAGCATCGTCCCTGAAAACCTTCTGAATCAGCCGAATAGTTTACGCTTAATGCAGATTCATTGCTCTACGCAGACTTCATGTGTGTAAATATATATTGTGTGAGGATGCTGGGCACATAAACACAGCCTCCCCACACGCATTCACATCCACACAGGTCTCTCCCACAAATCAGCACCTCTACACAGTCACCCCACACACACAGGCAGCCCCTTACACATAGTCACTCCCATACGCACATAGTCACCCCCATACACATACTCTCTCTCCCAAACACACTCACCCCCATACACAGAGTTGGCCTCATGCACACACAGTCACCGCACACACAATGTCAGCCCCATATAGCTTAATGTGGTAAAATATACAATATATATACATATAGAATACATGATACATGTTTGTTAATTTCTTTCATGATTAGTCTATATGGGTGTTTGGAAATTGCGAATCGCAAATTTTACCATAGCCAAGTTACAGCAGCAAGGTGTACTGACTATAAGTAGAAGTATGTTTTAGTCGTCATGAGTGCATCTTGTACCTCTCAGCAGAGTTAACCCTTTTTCTTACAATAACTTGAATAAGAACTTGCAACTGTCTGCCTGTAAATTCAGTACAATAAAATTGTTAAAATTCATATGTGCAGAATTTACAGACTGACGCCGGCTGTCAATTCTATTTAACCATCAGTGTATATGAGCATGCGGTGTGAATTTCCATATTTGGTTCCGGATTTCACTCATTCATTTGCATCTGGACAGACTGGAATCTGGTTTTACATTCAAGCTAATTTAGAAGCAACATTGGAAAATCTTGAGAACAATAGACGATTTTGTAGTCCAAATGCTCCGGATGGCACTGAATTATTTTTGATAATACAGACTGAGAGCATTGGGAGTTTAGTAAATTAGTTGGAAGTGTTCAAATTCAGAAGTAAAAAGGGAAATGTGCATGGAGGTTAAGTATCTATCTATCTATGAGAATTTACACTTAATATATATTCTATCTATTTACCTACCTATCTAACCATGGATGGATGAATAGATAGACAGACAGACAGATAGATAGATAGTATTTTATTCCAGACTGAACATAGAATCCGGTGAGTAATAGAGAACATGTGACCCCTGGCTCCTTTCTTTGCTCACTCCAGTCCTCAGGCTCCAGCAGTCCATGATTTCCTTTGTATCACCATCTTATGGCCCCTATAGGCAGGTAGTGAGTCTGCAATGATGCACTGGGCTTGTTCATCGTCTGAAAGAAAGAGGCTCAGTATGAGAAGCAGAGGATAGCCAGCCACCACCAGCACCATTTATACTAAAACCAACCTATATTTCCACCATCACTGCTTTAATCTGGCTCTGCTCCCATGAGTGGAATGACAAGCATGCTTGGTGCCTGGATGCTGTGAGCGTTGCCTAGTGACAGGTATAGAGCTGGGGCTGCCTGGCTGAGCTGGGAGTGGCACTCACAGCCTTGCTTTGTATCCTACACACACCGGCTCACTGCAGGCACACAGGCTGGAGGGCACGGGCAGCCAGCATCTCCCTTTTACTGTGAAATGCTTTTTTGGCTGAAGGAAGAAGAGATGTCGCACCAGGAGTTAACAGAGAGGCTATCCTCAGTCATCACTCATGTCGGTAAGATAATTGGTGGCTGGGGAGGGGGAGAGGGATGGAGCTGGGGAGATGTAAAAGGATGGGTCCATAATATCTGCATTTATAAACCATCAGTCAATATGGGACTTTACACCAGCTGGAAATTACATACTGTTAGAGAAAATATGAGCCATGCTGCAGTATGATGTCATATATATATATATATATATATATATTTGAAATGACAGTACATAATATATTGTGTTACATTGTATCTATCATCTATGTGTCTGTCTATCTTGCTGTTTTTTGTCTGTCCAAGGATATTTGATGTTTATCCCTTTTTTTAAGGTACATAGTTGCATCAGTGTCTCTAGTAAACCTACTGATTTAATGGGTTATCCTGCCCATTACATTGCAATATGTTGATGACCTCATAGTTGATGTGTCATTGTTTTTGGAATTGTGTATGAGAGTGGTGTAGCTCTGGGTCATTCTCTCTATGTAGCATTTAGTCTACTGCAAGATGTTGCTGCTTATATCAGGGATATTCCCTGATGTGATTACACCTGGCCCTGACCATATTGAAAATCAGCAAAGCTTCCTGGGTATCTCCCAATCATATTGCTAGTAAGGTTTGTTTTTTAAATACATCAGGCATTAACACACAGACTCACACATGAAATCAATAGTTCATGCTTGACAATTCTGTGTAAGCATAAATCCTCACTGGAATCAATGATTACCGTAATTGATGTGTAGTGTGTACCACAGATAGAATGTACAGAAGTAACAAGGTGTTGGTGTGAAATGCTTAATTCATCTCTACATTTCTACAAATGTAGAAATTGTAGTGATGTTTGACCAATTACAATTAAAATGTTAAATAACATTATTTATGTTCTTTATATTTGATGTTTCACTAATTACCATCAAAATCTTAAATAACATTCACTTCTATAAAGCAGGCTGGCCATTCTAAATTATTTTTGTCTACCATCTATGTGTGGCCCTGTGGTTGAGCATTAGAGAAGCATGCATCACACATGATTATACATATTACACACACAAAAACACATTCAACTCACAATGCGGATGCATTATACAGACACACACATGCTGCACATATTAGCATTTACATAAAAATGTGTTCATATGACATCATGACACACATGAACATTCACAATTGTGTATAGGTAGTCAAAAAAATTACACCTATGCATATTGATTCATACACACGTACACTGACACATTACATGCTTGGGTATGTAAATACTTGAGATGTGTTAGTGTAAGTGTATGGAGACTGCATAGACCAGTGAATTCAGAAAAGCTAAATACATCACTTTATTATTGGAAAGTGCCTGGACTAAAGATGATTTCATTACTGAAGTATTCTACCATTGTGCTATGTGTAAGTATAACTATACACAGAACAATGATTGTTAAAGCCAATGTTAAATTATTCATTTTTGCTAATTGCCTTATTCATAACATTATCCATTAGATCATCCTTTTTCTTAAAATCAACTTAGCATGAACTTCGCCATTTCCTGTCTTTTGAGTTTTTGAGTAATTGTCTCAAATTGGTTTTCGAGAAACATATTTACTTTTTTAATTTGAGAGCCCTTTCCAAACTTAATAGAGTGTAAAAAACGTGGAATATAAAATTTATAGCATCAGTTAAACCCAGCAAGGGGGTTACGCTTATGTTTCATGCAGGAATAATGTGTCTTTTCCAGTTTCCTCTTCTTTTAATTTTCGCCCATGCACCATATTCTTGTTTCCCTTTATATATATCTATGACCCCTACCAGTGATAGACCTGTGTCTTTTCTCGTGCTCCCTGACACATGTCTATTTTGATGACTCCTTCATCGAGGTTTTTTCCTCATGCCCCAACCAACCACCCTTTGTCCTTTCCCCATGACTCCTTCACACTGTTCTTCCACTATTAAATCTTTGTGTCTCTCCACACCTCCCCACCATACACCCTGTGTCTTCTCCTATTCAGCCAACCATTCATTATATTAACTTGTTTTCAGTTACTAGGAAATGTATAGTTGAAATGTATTCCCATTATTTTTTTTAATTGCCTTAACTTTTGCGGCAATGCCATTGCCATAGTGATAAAGACTACAATATGAAGTCCACTGACATCTGCACACAGTATTATGCAGCAACTAGCATGTTCCCATGTGACCAGGACATGTCAGATGCTGCAAGGTGATTTAGAGGCAGGGCAACAAAAGGTGATACAGTCTTATCCATCCCCGAGGTCACATATCAGGGTGTGATTTGCAGTGGCAAGTTTCAGAATTTCATTAGATGAAAAAGATATCCAGACTTGGACACTTGGACTTTTCTTCTGCTGAAAAACATTTGGTAAAATGAATCAGATTAACCAAAAGGGGGTGAAAATGGAATAGTTTACTGTACAATATATGCATAGGATGAATATTAGTTGCATATTTTGTAATACACTTATAGGCGCTATTTGGTTCCAATCAAAGAAAAATAAGAAGAGCAATAAGATATCTATACTTATATATATTAATTAAATATATAATACGTATATGAATATATAGATTTATTTGACTGCTCCTACTTTTTTCCCCTCTATTGGCCACTTCTTACTTGATGTGTGAGTAAAATAAACATTTAGTAGTGGTCTCCTAGCCATTAATCATCTTATTCTTTTTGGTTCCACGAGCATAACTCAGAAACATGATTCAAAGCGAACAATCTTGTTTCTTTCATGATTAGACTATGTGGTTGATTGGAAATCAGGAATTTGGACAATCAATCGAATGACCCAAATTCAGACATAATACACTTTTTAACAAAACAAATGTCCAAGTCTGGATACACTGATCAGCCACACCATTAAAGCCATCTGCCTAATGCTCCTGTCCTCCCACCCCACCACCTGCTCCCTTGATCCTATTCCCTCGCATCTCATCCGCACTTTGTCTCCCTCTCTTGCTCTTCCTCTCGCTAACATTTTCAATCTCTCCCTTTCTTCTGGCACATTTCCCTCACCCTTCAAACATGCAACCGTAACCCCGATTCTGAAAAAGCCCAACTCCCCATCCAACTACCGCCCTATCTCGCTACTGCCATTTGCCTCCAAGATCCTCGAGAGAGTTGTGTACGCCAGATTGACAGGCTTTCTCGAACCCAACTCTCTGCTTGACCCCCTTCAGTCTGGATTCCGCGCTGGTCACTCTGTCAAAACTGCTGTGACCAAAGTATCCAACAACTTAATTGCTGCTAAATCTCGCAGCCAATACTCTATCCTAATCCTCCTTGATCTTTCTGCCGCCTTTGACACTGTTGATCATCAACAGCTTCTTCACATTCTCTGTAACTTTGGTCTACGGGATACTGCTCTGTCCTGGTGCTCCTCCTACCTCTCCCAGTGCTCTTTCAGTGTTTCTTTCTCTGGCACTGCCTCTTCTCCCCAACCCCTCTCTGTCGGCGTCCCCCAAGGTTCTGTCCTCGGCCCCTTACTGTTCTCTATCTATACTGCCTCCCTTGGTAAACTCATCAGCTCATTTGGCTTCCAATATCATTTATATGCAGATGACACACAAATCTACCTGTCCTCCCCTGATCTCTCTCCACCCACCTTGACTCGTGTTTCTGACTGCCTCTTTGCTATTTCCAACTGGATGGCTGCTCACTTCCTTAAACTCAACCTGTCCAAAACAGAACTTTTTCCTCCCTCAAGTGCTGCTACTCCTGTGTCTGTCTCCATCCAAGTCAACGGCGCTACTATCACTTCTACCTCGCAAGCTTGCTGCCTAGGGGTTCTTCTTGACGACGGCGTGCTGACACGCCGAAACGCGCGTCGAGCTAGACTTTATTTAATTTAATTTGTTCACACTTCTTTGGTAGCACTGATGGATTCGATTATTTAATTTTAAATTTTGTTTTCATTTATTAGGACAGGCAGGGATTCTGGTTATAGTAGGCACTAGCTGCTCCTGTACAGTGCCGAGGTACTTAGGGTCAGACCTCTTCTCTCAGCGTTCCTGCTTAGATTAATTTGGGATCTTGTGTGTCCCTTTCTAGGGGTCTCTCGTTGCTCTGTATTACAAGGGTTTTGTCTGGGGGAGCCATAGGGTACTCTGGTAACAGTAGGCACTAGTACTCCTTATATGGTGCCGAGGTATTCAGGGTTAGTCCTCCTTATTTAGTAGTCCTGCTCAGGTCCACATCGGGACCTTGTATGTGTCCCCTGATAGAGGACTTTCCCCTTATTTGCTCCTCCGGTTGCAGCAAGTTTCACCTACCACCTTAGATCCCTCTACAAGAGCTAAGGGGAGCCCAGTCCACTGAGGATATAGTTAGGAACCTCCTGATCTCAAGGGGGACCTGTTACACTATTTGTCCTCTGACTGTTGGCATTACCCCTTACTCTTGTTTTACCTGTCCTATACCTTCCCCATTGTTTGTTTTTTCCCCTTAGGATTATTAAAGGTAGGGATCCCCTAATTTTTCATTATAACTCTCCACCTCAGGGACTCTCTCTGGTTCCTTCTTTTTCTTTCTATTTACTTACAACAAGGGTTATTCCCTTCTGGGAGAGTTATTACAGGGCATTGTGACACTGATCCACCGGTCTTTATCCTGACCTCTGTATAAGTGCCACCACCTATTTAGTCTTCTTCTTGATTCTGACCTCTCTTTTACTCCTCATGTCCAATTGATAGCCAAATCCTGTCGCTTCCAACTCAAGAACATAGCGCGCATCCGCTCATATCTAACGCCGGACGCGGCTAAGGTACTGGTTCATGCTGTTGTTCTCTCTCGCCTTGACTATTGCAATCCCCTTCTCACCGGTCTTACATGTTGCCAGCTTGCACCGCTGCAATCTATAATGAATGCGGCTGCGAGGCTTATTTTCCTGTCCGGTCGCACCTCCCATGCCTCCACGCTCTGTCAGTCACTGCATTGGCTTCCAGTTAGATATAGGGCCCAATTCAAAATTCTGGCGCTTGCTTACAAATCCCTACATAATGCTGCTCCAACATACCTATCCTCCCTCATACACAAGTATGTCCCATCGAGACCCCTGCGCTCAGCCCAAGACCTACGCCTATCCTCTGCCCGGATCCCCACCTCTGATGCTCGCCTTCAAGACTTCTCCAGGGCTGCACCTCTTCTGTGGAACTCCCTTACCTCCTCAATCCGACTTTCACCCAGCCTCCACTCCTTCAAAAAATCTTTGAAAACTCACTTCTTCATTAAAGCATATCAATTACACTGTCAGCAGGTTTCTCATCCCCCACCCCATGACTCATTTCCAGCAACTGTCAAAAATGACATACCAAGCACTCAATAAACCCTTCTCTAACAAACTATTTAATTCCCCTACTCTAACCCTTTGTGTCACTATACCCCACTCCCTCTAGCATGTAAGCTCATCGAACAGGGCTCTCAACTCCCTCTGTTCCTGTACGTCCAGTGGTCTGATCTCAATTATGTGTCTGTTAGTCCACCCATTGTACAGCGCTACGGAATTTGTTGGCGCTATATAAATAATAAAATAATAATAATAATAATATCATGTCAGTTCCCTTTGTGCTGTCAAAACAGCTCTGATACATCGAGGCATGGACTCCACAAGACCTCTGAATGTGTCCTGTGGGATCTGGCACCAAAACATTAGCAGTAGATCCTCTCAAGTCCTGCAAGTTGCAAGGTGGATCAGATATGTTGTTCCAGCACATCAAACAAAGGCACAATCAAATTGAGATTTGGGAAGTTTGGAGGCCAAGACAACACCTTGAACTCTTTGTCATGTTCCTCAAACCATTCCTGAACAATTTTTGCAGTGTGGCAGGGTGCATTATCCTGCTGAAAGAGGCCCCTGCCATCAGGGAGCACCATTGTCATGAAAGAGTGTACATGATCTGCAACAATCTCTAGGTAGGTGGTACGTGTCAAAGTAACATCCACATGAATGCCAGGACTGACTGTTCACTTGCTGCCTGATATATCCCCCCCCACCCCCCCCCGCCTCATTGACAGGTGCCATTGTAACAACATAATCAATGTTATTCACTGCACCTGTCAGTGTTTTTAACTTTATGGCTGATCAGTGTATATTTAGTGTTCACTTTACATTACTTTTAAGTGTAGCAGTTTTCATAGATATTGTTATAAACAGAGGTATATTTAGGCATATGGGTAATGTACCAAGTAATAGAGAACACTGCCTGTGGATTTTTTTTTACATTTGTATCACTTTAAGACAAATCATGATATATATAGTTTTGCAACTCCCCCACCTTAGCCTCAAGAACCCACAAGCAAATGAGTTTAGCTTTTGTAGGTGTGTATTATATAATTATGCTTTCCACAGGGAGTGACAGAGTTGTCTGAACCTCTGGTTGCTAGCGTATACCGATGAGAATATGATTGTTTTTTATATAATTATACGTGCTGGACTTATTTTTTGCAAGTGGTATAAAGTGAAAACTGGCCTCTGTAAATGAAAGTGAGTAATTCATAAAATGCATACTGATTATTCTGAGCAGTTAAAGTCTATAACTGTAGGATGCATTGTGGTCATTCTTATAAACTATTTATAAAGCACAAATAGATACAGCTACCCGTAGTACTGAAAACCTACATTTGTGGGGCTTTCCATCTTGAGTGACTAGCCAAAGGCCACTTCTAGTTTTGTCTACATGTGGAGGATATCTTATATCTGTCGTGTCAACATTATATCTGCAGTTTCCTCCCTCTTTTATTGATGACTGGAGATGCTGTTGAGAAGTTGAGAAATTATTGTTTGAATTTTGTGATCTTTAAAAAAAAAAAAAAAAAAAAAAAAAAAAAGGCAAATTGTTTTGTATATAGACCACTAAAACTGGCTTTTCATAGGGCAGTCAGATCCTACTCACTCTAAAAGACAGGTCAGCATTTTGTGTTCTGTCTTCTAGCATGTCTCCCAACTGTCCCTTTTGGCGGGACAGTCCGGATTTTCGGGTTCTGCCCTGATGTTCTCTAGTGCCATGCTTTTGGAAATACCAGGAACCTGTCCCCAACAAGCAAAATACAAGCACATCAGGGGTAGAGTTGGACCTCGTTAAAGTAGTAGTTGTTTCCCATATAATGTGTATGTATAGGTATATGGTGTTGAACAGGGCATTTACATGATTAAGGCTTGACGCTAAAATGTTGTATATAATTTTGTTCTTCTGATCCTGAATTAAACTCCTTCCTGTTTGCACTACTCTGTGAAACCATTGGAATTTGTTTTTGAATACTTTTAAGGGACTGCGGATCCCTTCCATGGTGCTCCTGGTGTGGTAGCTGATTCCATTGGGTTTTCTGAATGCAACACTACCTTTGGAATAGGGCAAGGCCTGTCATTGGGTCAAGGGGTTGAGCACATGGGGTAAATGGGAAGTACCCATATCATGGGCCAGCTACCCATCATCATTAAACTTCACATGAGGTGAAGGCTTGATTGGCAGCTTCTCATACATTTGTTATCATTGTTTAAAATGAAAGATTACATTTATTATAGCCTTTGCGTACATTATTTTGTAATTTAGGTTTAAAGGGACATTCCAAGCTCTGTAGCCACTACAGTGCATTACAGTAGTTATCGTGCCAGAAGTATCATGCGGAACCCGCCAATATAATAAGTAAAAATCCATTTGGTCATGGTTTCACTTTTTACCTGGGGTTTGCCGGGTGACGTTTCCTGTTTCCACTGCTCTCTTCACTGAGCTATGCACAGTAGTCCAGGGCTTAGCTAATTGGCTGAGAGCAATCACCTGGTGTTCTCAGCCAATGAGAAGGCCTTGCTAGGAGCTTCAGGCTCTCAGTACTAGCTGTAGGGTCCGGTGGACCAACGGTAAGGAGTCAAATAATTGGTAATGGTTTTTACTACTTACTATTGGGGTTACTAGGGCACTCTAGCGTGTTTAATTGGTTACGGTGCACAACATGTTCCTTGAGCGTCCTCTCAAAAAAAAAAAAAAAGAGGAGAAAAAATAATCAGCACAGATGCACTTACAAATGCACTGAATTGTGACTTGTCAGGAAACTAACGTGAATTCCAAGTTAATTTAAAATGTTATAAATGGGAAAGAGTCAGCTTTATTTTTAGCTTGACTTATTTTGGCCTAAAATTTAGCAGTTGCTTTGAATTCACTTTGAATTTCCAATGTTTCATGCATCAGTGAATCGCCCCGGCAAACACAAATATTCAAAACAACAATGAATAAATTCATATGAATGCAGTTTTTTTTTCTGCTGTCTTTTCTAGAGTTCAGAGTGATTCATTTAATGTCAGTAAAACAGAAAGCTACTATCCCTTCAGGCACAGTGTCTAGTTAGAATGTGCTTTTTGATATTCTTGGTTCTAAGATGAACACTATAGCGTTAGGAATACAAACCTGTATTCTTAATGCTATAGTGTCCCTGTCCCTATTTCTGTGGGTTTTCCCTTCCCAACGATGTGTAAAAGATTAAAAACCCTTTAGGGAGCAGGATGGGTCTCTAGTGGCTACCTGGAAGACAGAGGTGTACTTTTTCTGAAACTACACTGTTTTACATTACGGGGTTAAGGGGACAGGGCCATTTCACTCAGATCATTTTAGTGAGATTAAGTGGTCTGAATGCCTATAGTGTCCATTTAATACCATTTTCAGGGTTATTCATTAAAGTTAGAATTCAAAGTGAACCCAGAGTGACTTTCAAATTTAAGGCCAAAGTAGCTGAAGTAGTAGCATAGCTGACAGATAATTTTTCCAATTTGGCTATTTTAACCTTAATTTTAAAATTCACTTTGAATTCTCTTTTAGTGAAAACCATGCAAATATGTTTACTTGTATTCTGTTGTTTAGTTTCTTAAAGGGACACTATAAGTGCCAGGAATGCAAAGCTGTATTCCTGGCACTATAGCCCCTCCCTCGCGCCCCCCTCTCTCTAGTAAATAAAGGGTTAAAAACACATTTACCTACCTTACGCCAGCGCCGATGTCCCTCAACACTGGGTCGTGGCTCCACCTCCTCCTCTGTCCCGCGATGAGCGGGCACTAATACGCATGCGCGGCAAATGCCATTGAATCACTGATTTCCTATGGGGAAAAATCTGACTCATTCAGAGCGTGAGGACATCCAGTGTCAGATACCGGACAAAAGGTCCGTTAATATCTTGGAGGTGCCCCAGTGGCTGTTTGGAAAACAGCCACTGGAGGCAGACTTAGTGCAGCAATGTAAACATTGCAGTTTCTCTGGAACTACAATGTTTAACATTACAGCACTAAGTGGACACTGCACCCAGACCACTTCAATGAGCTGAAGTGATCTGGGTGCATAGTGTCCCTTAAAGCTTTTTTTGTTGTTTACAGCAGCCATACTGGAACATATCCTCCTGATTTTTTTTTTCAATGGATTAGCAAATTACACTTTGACTTATTTTTTACCTTTTTAAATACATAAAAGTACACTCCACTGTCCAAATGGGCAAAAAAAGTAAAAATCACACGTGGGTATGTTTTCATAGGGGTATATCATAGAAGTGCTTGCAAATGCTGCAGTTTTTATGAACTCATTGAGAAGTCTCTGATGTTTGGTTCCCGTCCATGCACAGTATTCTGGTCTTAGGCTTGAGAAGGAGGTATGTGGGGAGGAGGAATGGAGAAAGAGAGCATGCCTGCCACTTCCGTTCGCTCAAGTGCGCTAATGGAAGCAGGATATAAACCTACCTGGCTGCATGGGCGTCCGCAGGAAATTTTCCAGGGGGGCATAATTGTAATGACATTCATGCTTGGTTCCTTTTTTGACAGTGTCATGAAAGGGAAGGGGCATAGTCATTATCACATAAAGTTAGGGTCAGGGCTAGAGTCCTGCAGGAACGCGTGGGAACAGCGTTCCTGCACTATTTCCACAGCAGGAACGCCGTTCCCGTTACTAGTCCTGCAGGACCCAGGGCTGGCACAAGCGGCTGCCAGAGCAGGGGGAGCACAAATCCGAATCCCCTGCCTCTGACTGGGGAATCGGATTTTTAAACTCACCTCTCTCCCTGCAGTCAGTGGAGTCGTCCGGCCTCTCCTGATGATGTCAGGAGGAGGGGGCGTGACTTTCTCTGCTCTTCTCACAGGACCGCTGGGGAGCAGAGGAAGTCACGCCCCCTCCTCCTGACATCATCAGGAGAGGCCGGACAACTCCACTGACTGCAGGCTGCAGGTTCCAGATCCTGTCCCACCCCTCCTGGCCCAAGGTAAGCCTCAGGGAGGGGGGAAGGCACTTTAGTTTTTGTTTGTTTGTTTTTTATCCCTTTCCTGAGTCCCTGCCCTCCTCCTCAGTCCATGTCTCCCTCCTCAGTCCCTGTCTCCCTCCTCAGTCCCTGTCCCTTTCCCCAGTCCCTGTCCCCCTCCTCAGTTCCTGCCCCCCTTCCTCAGTCCCTGTCCCTTTCCTGAGTCCCTATCCCCCTCCTCAGTCCCTGTCCCCCTATTTAAGGCCCTGTCCCCCTTCCTCAGTTCCTGCCCCCCTCCTCCGGCCCTGTCTCCCTCCTTAGTCCCTGTCCCTTTCCTGAGTCCCTGTCCCCTTTTTTTAAGGCCCTCTCCCCCTTCCTCAGTCCCTGTCCCCCTTCTCAGTTCATGCCCCCCTCCTCAGTCCCTGTCTCCCTCCTCAGTCCCTGTCCCCCTCCTCAGTCCCTGCCCCCCTCCTCAGTCCCTGCCCCCATCCTCAGGCCTGTCCCTTTCCTGAGTCCCTGTCCCCCTATTTAAGGCCCTGTCTCCCTTCCTCAGTTCCTGCCCCCCTCCTCAGGCCCTGTCCCCCTTCCTCAGTCCCTGTCCCTTTCCTGAGTCCCTATCCTCAGTCCCTATCCCCCTATTTAAGGCCCTGTCCCCCTTCCTCAGTTCCTGCCCCCCTCCTCAGACCCTGTCCCCCTTCCTCAGTCCCTGTCCCTTTCCTGAGACCCTGTCCCCCTCCTCAGTCCCTGTCCCCCTATTTAAGGCCCTCTCTCCCTTCCTCAGTTCCTGCCCCCCTCCTCAGTCCCTGTCTCCCTCCTCAGTCCCTGTCTCCCTCCTCAGTCCCTGTCTCCCTCCTCAGTCCCTGTCTCCCTCCTCAGTTCCTGTCTCCCTCCTCAGTTCCTGTCTCCCTCCTTAGTCCCTGTCCCTTTCCCCAGTCCCTGTCCCCCTCCTCAGTCCCTGCCCCCATCCTCAGGCCCTGTCCCTTTCCTGAGTCCCTGTCCCCCTATTTAAGGCCCTGTTCCCCTTCCACAGTTCCTGCCCCCCTCCTCAGTCCCTGTCTTCCTCCTCAGTCCCTGTCTCCCTCCTTAGTCCCTGTCCCTTTCCCCAGTCCCTGTCCCCCTCCTCAAGCCCTGTCCCCTTACTCAGTCCCTGTCTCCCTCCTCAGTCCCTGTCCCCCTCCTAAGTCCCTGTCCCTTTCCTCAGTCTCTGCCCCCCTCCTCAAGTCCTGCCCCTTACTCTGTCTCTGTCTCTGTCTCCGTCCTCAGTCCCTGCCCCCCTCCTCAAGTCCTGTCCCCTTACTCAGTCCCTGTCTCCCTCCTCAGTCCCTGTCCCCCTCCTATGTCCCTGTCCCTTTACCGAGTCCCTGTCCCCCTATTTAAGGCCCTGTCCCCCTCCTCAAGCCCTGTCCCATTACTCAGTCCCTGTCCTCCTCCTCAGTCCCTGTCCCCTTACTCAGTCCCTGTCTCCCTCCTCAGTCCCTGCCCCCCTCCTCAAGCCCTGTCCCTTTACTCAGGGGACAGGGCTTTAAATAGGGGGACAGGGACTCAGGAAAGGGACAGGCCTGAGGATGGGGGCAGGGCTTGCCCCCCTCCTCAGTCCCTGCCCCTTTCCTCAGTCTCTGTCCCTCTCCTCAAGCCCTGTCTCCCTCCTCAGTCCCTGTCTCCCTCCTCAGTCCCTGTCCCCCTCCTAAGTCCCTGTCCCTTTACCGAGTCCCTGTCCCCCTCCTCAAGCCCTGTCCCATTAATCAGTCCCTGTCTCCCTCCTCAGTCCCTGTCCTCCTCCTCAGTCCCTGTCCCTTTCCTCAGTCCCTGCCCCCCTCCTCAAGTCCTGTCCCCTTACTCAGTCCCTGTCTCCCTCCTCAGTCCCTGCCCCCCTCCTCAAGTCCTGTCCCCTTACTCAGTTCCTGGTGGGGGGGGGGGGGGGGGGGGAGGGGGGTGGAGGAAGGGGGAGGGGAGTGGATCTTGGGTGAGTTCCTGCACTTTTTTTACCCAGGACTTGACAGGGTGAATAGCGTTTTCACGACTATGGTGTCAGGAATACATGTTTGTATTCCTGACACTATAGTGCTCCTTTAAAGGGACTCTTCAGTGCCAGGAAAACAAACCGTTTTCCCGGCACTGTAGGTCCCCTCTCCCTCCCACCTCCCTTACCTGTATCCAGCGCCAATGTCCCTCGGCGCTGGGTAAGGCTCCGCCAACTCTACTCCCCCGCCGACATCAGCGCATTGCATTACACCGCCCCATAGGAAAGCATTATTCAATGTTTTACTATGGGGATTCCAGCGACGCTGGAGGTCCTCAAGCATTGCTTGAGGATGTCCAGCATCTTTTAAAACACCAAAAGTGTTTTAAGAACCCGGAAGCTCCTCTTATAGACAGCCACTAGAGGAGGACTTAACACTGTTAGGCAATTAGTGCAGTTTATGAAAAACTGCACTAATAACACTTGCAGGGTTAAGGGTAGTGGGAGTTGGCACCCAGACCAATCCAACGGGCAGGAGTGGTCTGGGTGCCTGGAGTGTCCCTTTAAGCAAATTAAAGGAACATTCTGGCCACCATAAAAACTTCATCTAAATGAAAATGCTATGATGCCAGGAAGCCCCTGGGTGCTCTCTTTCCTTTAAGGGGTTAAACCGCTCTCAAATGGTTTAACCCCAAAGGCTTCCTCCAGCTCCAGATCTCCAGGTCGCTCAGTGGTATTCAGCTTCTGAAACGGAGTGTCAGGAAGTGCAGATTGACGTCAGGCATGGGTGCTGCAGATTGGCTAAAGTGGTCAGTTGACGCTCTAAACCAATCGCTAGTTCACGGTTCATAAAAATGTATGAATGAGCTACTCTAGCCAATCAGCGACACCCCTACCCAGCGGCACTCTGTGCTTCCTGACACTCAGTAAATAAAAGTGAACACATTAACACTGATATTTTTTTTACCTGGGGAGATGAGAAGGTCCAAAGTTTCCCTGCCAGGCCCAGGTACCAAAGCCTTATGATGTGGTGTCCAGAATAAAGTGAAGGGTTCACTTCACTTGTCCTTCCTGCTCCAATTTCTTTTTCTTCTCCTTCATTTGATAAAGTCTTCTTTTTCTTCTGACACTGTCTTCTCTCCTCCTTGGCTCCTTCACCTACTTTTTGATTATTTTGCTCCCCCTTCTGCTCCTTTCTCTTTCTGATCCCTTTCTGCTCCTTGCTACCCTTTTCTGTTCCTTCTCCTACTTTACCTTTGTGCTCCTTCTGATTATTTCTGCTCCTTTACCTTTGTGCTCCTTCTGTCCCTTTCTTCTCTTTGCAGACCCCTCCTTCTCCTTGCAGACCCTTCCTGCCCCTTGCAGATCCTTCCTGCTCCTTGCTGCCCCTTCCTGCTCCTTGCAGACCCTTCCTGCTAATTTCTGCTGCTTCACCTACTTTATGTTTGTGCTCCGTCTGCCCCTTCCAGCTCATTGCTAACCCTTCCTGCTCATTTCTGTTCCTTCTCCTACTTTACCGTTGTGCTCCTTCTGTCCCTTCCTGCTCCTTGCTGCCCTTTCCAGCTCCTTGCTGACCCTTTCTGCCCCTTACTGTTTCCTGCTGCCCCTTCCTGCTCCTTGCTGACTCTTCCTTCTCCTTGCTGCCCCTTCCTGCCCCATCCTGCTGCCCCTTCCTGCTCCTTGCTGCCCCTTCCTTCTCCTTGCTGACCCTTCCTTCTCCTTGCTGACCCTTCCTTCTCCTTGCTGACCCTTCCTTCTCATTTCTCTTCCTTTGTGCTTCGTCTCCTACTTTACCTTTTGTGATCCTTGCTGTCCCTTCCCGCTCCTTGCTGCACCTTTCTGCTCCTTCTCTTACTTTACCTTCTTGCTCCTTGCTGGCCCTTCCTGTGGGCTGCCTCACCCCAATCCCTCACTTACCTGATCTATAGGCTACCCCCCATCCCTCACTTACATGATCTATAGGCTGTCTCCCCCCATCCCTCACTTACCTGATCTGTAGGTGGATCACCCCATCTCTCACTTCCCTGATCTATAGGCTGCCCCCCATCCCCCACTTCCCTGATCTATAGGCTGCCCCCCAATCCCTCACTTCCCTGATCTATAGGCTGCCCCCCCATGCCTCACTTCCCTGATCTATAGGCTGCCCCCCTATGCCTCACTTCCCTGATCTATAGGCTTCCCCCCTATGCCTCACTTTCCTGATCTATAGGCTGCCCCCCCATGTCTCACTTCCCTGATCTATAGGCTGCCCACCTATGCCTCACTTCCCTGATATATAGGCTTCCCCCCTATGCCTCACTTCCCTGATCAATAGGCTTCCCCCCCTTAATTAATTAATTATAAAAGTGTTAATATTTCATAGAAATCACCACTTTTATAAATTGCCTTTGAAAAGGGGTACTCATTTATGGGTGGGGAGTGGTCTTTTAATTTTGCTCATTTTTCATTGAATTCAAACACAGATTAAATGCCTGATGTATGCAAACAATAGTATCACTATTCTAGTGTGTGATATGATGTATAATATGCAGGGTGGACATTGGACAATGATATACCAGCTGTCACTGCCTCATCCTGTGTGTAAGGACATTGGACCAGTAGAGGTCACTGGAGGACCAGACATATTTTTTACTACAGAAGGATCTCTGATTATGTCAAATAAATCTTTAAGGAGTAAAGATTTGAGCATTAAGGATCGTTTCAGGTTGTCTATGGATTGATACTTTTTTTTACTCAATCAAAATAAATACACAAAAATACATTTTACTATTAGAGTCCTCAAACGTGTAGAATTTATATAATATTGGCAGTTTTGGTGGTTTAGACCCGTTAAATACAGAAATAGACAGTAGATGTTGTGGTCCAAGTTGAGGAGTGTTCTGTGGACTATAGTTTGAAAAATTAGCCATGCTTCGTTGGCAGCCAGTGTTGTTTTCTTATTTCTCTAATCGTGATCATATTTCCTGTTTGTCTGTTGTAACGCATACTGGAGGTTTTCTTTTAAATGTCACTTTAAGAGAAATTGGGCACGATGTTTTAACCAAGTTGAGCCATCTCTGTGAGCTGGGAAAAACCTGCAGACCTATTGTCTGCAGCCTTTGCAAGCACTCTCCTCTTTCCCAAACAGAGACTTTCAAACTGTGCCCGGGAATTGGCCATACAGAGCTTTCTTATTGAGATGCTTCTGTGCTGGAGCAGGAGCGCATGCACAATAATCGAATTGTCGCTTTCCATTTCTTCTCAGTGTGTTGTAATACAAGTCACTGAAGTGAGGGAGGTCAATTGGAAGAGTAAGAAACCCTGCCCCGCTGTCTGAATGATCAGCCAAAGATGTGTTTTTTAATGTGGGGATTTCTTTAGAAATTAGCACATTTATAAATTGTCAAAAAAGGAATGACTCTATGGTGGGACTGTGAGGAGTTGAAACCTATGAAAATAACTTTATCGGATTTGGCAAATCTTATTTTGAAGGTACAAACTGTTATTACGGCTCAAATGTTCCTGTTTCATTTAGATATGCCAAAGGTCAATATAAAATTAAAAATTCTTATGATTCACAGTATGGGTCCGTTAATTTGGCAAGATATTTGTATACAAGTGGATTATCAATGCAGGATGGAAGCAGGTATAGCAATAAATAAGGTATCCAAAGAGAAATATGATGAGATCTGGGCCCCTTGGAATAGATATCTTAGTCTTAAAACTTAAAACCCCCCTCCCGCCCTCTATTGATAACCACTCTTAGGTAGTAGTTTTATGTGGAATTGTAAGAAAGAGGAAAATGTATGTAACTTTCTGTTTTTGATTGTAGTTAGTGTATAATTGTATAAAATATGGTTTTATTAAAAATATGTACAATATTTAATTCACTGTAATATTTCAAACCTATTTTTGAAAGTGTGTATATGGATGAAATTTTAAAATGAAAAATAAAAATTAATATATGAAAAAAAAAAAAAGAAGGAATGACTCTAGACAGCAGCTGGCGTTCTTTATGTGTCTGAAGTGTTCCTTTAAGTATAATGTTAAAAAGTAATTACAAGAAAGGAGACAGTTGAAAAAAAATATTTTTACAGAAATAGTGTTAGATGCATGGAATTGCCTACAAGTAGTGGTTTTAGAGGCAGTAAATAAGATTAGGACAACATAAGATTGTGCCTTGAAATAGGAAATTGACAAACTAGATAAGGTCATTAGTGCTGTTTTTTTTTTTTTTTTAATAATCTTGAATGTGTAAAAAGGTTAAAAAAAAGTTTTGATCTAGAAAACAGTGTCTCCGATTTTGCGTGGTCTCCTGGCAACAGTGTAAAATGATACTACTCTAATTAAAAACACTGTCTAATAAGCATTAATGGTACATGATGTTTGCCATATGTGACAGAACTGATTGGTATATGTAATCTATAAATCTACTGGAGGTAGAACATGCAATTACAGCATGGAATACGTAATTTTGGTGTATGTAGACCCTATATGCAGGCTGCCGTGACTCACACAGTGGAGTCATTATGAAACAAGGAAAACATTAGTCTGGATACATATGGGCCTTATATGATCAGGTACATCTGGAAACAAGAAATAACACAGTCTGTATTTAAAATGACATGTAGTTGAATGCTGATAGTAAAGTGTGAGAGTGTATATACTAGACACCAGGATCATGGCCACACTAGAATCTCAGGAATTTTGTGTAGCCCAGACTAACCCAAAGCCATCTGTTTCTTTCTCTAGTCTCTCTGTCTCCCAACCATCAATCAATCATTTTTTTTCTTTTAATCATCTCTTTTCCATGGCTGCATGGACAGAACACTGGATCAAGAAAAAAGTAAAATGGTTTTCGTCCATTGCCCATTTAATTTGTTTTATGATTCGGTCATATGGAGATTTAGAATTCCGCAACACAGATGACCTGACGACCGCCCAAAACTCTGGTTAATAGCTTTTAGTTTGAAAACGAATGCACAAGTCTTGTTGCAGTTATGGTCACAGAGTTCTGTAACAACTGAACAAAACAAAAAAAAAAATATATGCACAACCCCGTCAATTTCTGGAAAAAAATGCCCGAAAGTGCTTGTTGTGTAAAATAAATAATGAAATCTTCAACCACCTTATCCATGAAAAGGTTTTTAGAATAATGTATCCATTAATGCTTCGAAATATCTATCTATCATGTGCCACAGATGTATATGTTTGAATGGAGGGTGGCCACAATCCAGGTAAAATAACACTAGCCCTTATGTAATAATAGAGGCTAGGGAAGCATAGTATTCCAGATAAGATAGGAATATAAAAAAGACCTTTATCACACAACCTGTGCAATGGAGAGGAAGAGTTGGCAAACAACAAATACTCTGCTTGGTTTAGTAACCCCTTAAGGACCAAACTGGAATAAAAGGGAATCATGACATGTCACACGTCATGTGTCCTTAAGGGGTTAAAGATACAGAACCCTAAGACCTCCAATAAACAGAAGAACCATTGCAGTTCCCCAGTAATTCCAAAAACCTCACCTCTATGGCACTGAAAGAGTTAGCCTAATGTGCGTGTAAGCAGCTCTAGAATACGGAGAGCAGCAATTTCCGCTGTTAGCGTATGATAAATGATCATATGTCTGCATAGGCTCTAGATCTAGTTTTAAAAAGGGTGATTTCAGTAATTTGATAGTGCACAGATTCATGAACAGCTGCAGGAAATGCATTTCCTCTATTGCTCTAACAGGATGGATTTAGTCAATTGCCAAACTTAACAAAGCATGCCAACACATATTGAAAAACAAACTTATTTTAAATACAATTGTGTCCTAAAGCAATTGCACCGACTAGAGAGAAATTGAAGACCTAACGTGTTTGTATATAACAAAATTATGTTAAAATGTGATTTATGTATTTTCATTTGAAGCGGCACTGTCACCGCCTGGGGAGCTTGCAGAGTTCGCAAAGACACCCAACAGTGACATTCCCACATGGGGTCTGGTGGATGGGATGGGGGTTGATAAAGGGGAGATTTACTTATCCGGAACCTGTTCCTCGTGGACACGCCCATCATCTGTTGGCTGGTCCTCTTCAGCTTCTGGTGCCCAGTGTCTAGAAGTGTTAGGCGTAGGAAATATACAGAGAAAAGTAGTCCATATTTCAGTGAAATTCCAACACAGTCAATATGAGTATTTCTATCTTCATGAAATACTCTTTTTTTTCATGGAGGGCCGCTTTAACATTAGTCATAAATTACTCGCATAGCAGAGTTCAAAAGTATTAATTCTGATACTTTGAGGGTGCAATCCTTAGTAGATACTATGTATCCAATATAACCAATTAATCTCAACACAGGATGCACACCAAAAGTACTGCTGATATAAGTAGCTTTATTTACAAATCAATATCACACTATATCTAACATACATAAAGTCTGTCCGGAAAGTATTCAATCATGTAATATGAAAATTAGAGACATTTATTGAAGAAGATAAAAGATACAAGAAACATTGAAGGGAACTGAGGTGTCATGTTCCTACGTACAAAGTAGGCCTCACACAGTTCTCCCAGCATCTCTGCCACTGTTCAAAATACTCTGCAAAATCCTTTGTTGGAATCGATATCAGATGCCTCGTTGTATTTACTTGTATCCCATCGGCGGTCTGAAATCTCTTCCCTTTCAAAGGTGATTTTAGTTTTGGAATAAGCCAGAATTCGCAGGGCGCCAAATCTTTGAACAGATTCTCGTACATCTTTGATGGGTTTGTGCCACACTTTTATTTGTACTGCATTCTTTGGATCGTTCTTTAAAAGCCCTCTGAATCATCCACATAGTTTCTATGGAGGAATGTTAAACCTTAACACAAACTTTGATGCAGATTCGTTGCTAGTCATTTTGAATGAGACAGCCACACAGTACATGTGATTACTCAACGACGTCTAGTGCCCCTACTGGCCAGACAGACCTCATATAAAAAAACAAGACAAGACAAGAGTGTTAAGGCTAGAAATAAAACATACAGTATAAGTATTCACATCAATAGCCTACCAGAGCCTACCAAATCACAAAAAGAAAAATAAAGTTTTGGCACAATCAGGTGGCTTACTCAAGGGAAGCGTGTCAACATACACTATAAACAGGGCTTTATGATAGTTTGTGCTGCTGCGATAGTTTATGCCCTCTATCAAGTTAGATTATTTTGAGCGTACTGCCAGCCATGTTACCGGGCACTCGGAAGAACTTACATTGTTGCTGACTAGCGCCCAGTAGCATACCGGCCTGGTGGCATCCACCTCAGAGCCTGAGATATATATATCTCAGGTAAAGATATGTATAGGTTTTTAGGTTTATAATATATATATATATATATACAAATATTAATGTTATATATATATATATATATATATATATACGTCTGAGGAACACACCAACATGGTGCAGGACTGTATTTGCCACGAGGCTAACAAGGCATTTCCCTTGTGCGCACTTTCCAGGGGGCTGCAAAAAAACGCTGGCCCAGGCAAATGCCCAGGCAAATGGTTTGTTAGCCCCGTTTTTTTTTTTTTTTTTTTTTTTTTTTAATTCTTTATTTTTGGATGCATGAGTGAACATAACAGCTTATTTTGCCACAATAGCAGTGATAAGCTCGGTAATACAACGTAGTACAATTATGGCAGTTGAGAAATGCAAGAAATTTTTTAAGTGTATAGGTAATAAGTGGTAACAGGTAGCGAAAAGCAGTACATATGTCAGGTATTACGGTTCACAAGTGATTAAGGCAAGCTATATACATTCACCAGAACATAAATATCACTGCGAGCGAGGATCATGTAACTGTTAAGTGAGCGGAGCATGTTTGTTAGGAGAGGGAAGCAAGGTGAGAAAAAAAAAAACAACAACATTTAGGCTAAACTGACTAAACACGCTTAATAGTAAATTAACTTAGGCTGTCTGGATTCATGCTTCTGCGTTCAGTTCTAGCTTAGTGGACTTTACATCTGCTTGCACAGTAACAATTATATTGAATTGTGAGACACATAAAGGCTATTTGAGTGTGCAGCATGCCAGGTCAAGTGGCGTGTAAGTAATTACGTTTCCTGCGTATATACTGGTGCTGCTGGCTATCTATGCACTCTGTACAACAGTTTTCCTAAATGCTTGAGGCAACTATCATACTGCAGAATGGGGGTCTTCTCTAAACATGGGGCAAACAGACAAGATCAACTGAGATTTAACAGACATTAAAAGTAAAAATACACTCGCTTATTTTAGGAGAGCTGTCCCTTTTGTACCCAGGTATCGGCTATGGGAGATATTGTGAATCAGTCCCTGTGAGGTCAGCCGATGCCCGATCTGGAGGCTGCGGTTTCGTGCCTGTCAGTCGCATTGAGAATGGCGGGCAGCCAAGGATGGGTCGGTTTCGCCTCCTTGCTCCGGGCTCGTTGGGAGGTTGGCATCGTTTTTCCTCGGTCCTGAGGTCTTGTAAAGCCCGGGCCCTTCCCTGTTCGGGCAGGTCTGGTAGCCGTGATGGTGGTACGCTGCCGGCGGCGTGTGGACCTCCACCTGTGTGGGAGATGCGTTGGGGCATTGCCCTTCCGGGCCTTCAGCCCGGCTGGGCTTGTGTGGGCCGTGGTCGTCTGCTGTGTCGGGTTCATGCCCAAAGGTTTCCCGGTCCCCAACAGGCTGTCGCTCTCTCGTGTCTCCATTGCCCTCCTGCTCACTTGTGCTTGCGACTGTGCTGGAGCATGTCGAGCTTCCACCTTCGCCCAGAAGTCCTCAAATAGCTTTTGCAGACGTGTGTCTAAGGATTCGTCTGAGCTAGATCGGCACTCTGTTAGCGCATGGCCGTAGTTGGACTGAGCATCCGCCATTTTAGTGCTACTTGCGGCCTGCTGGTTTGGCATGTAGTTTGGGCTGTCATCATCGTTCGTCAGCCATGTGAGTATGCAAGATTTGTTGGTTGGGACCGGGATAACCCCCGCCGGTCCCAAGGGGGGGGGGGCAGCCCGATACTGCGGGTGCTGCATGCTTAAGTGAGCCAGGAGATCGGCCGCCTCTCCTGTGCTCTGCGAGGTGTAGGCCTCGATCCTCCAGCCCGGGGTCCCAGCGGGCAATCTGGTCGTGTAAGGTATCCCCGTGTTCCCGAACCTCTGTAGTACAAGGTAAGGTAGGTTGGGGTTCGATATGAAGCGGGTTCCCCTCGATTTATGCTGGTGTTTGGGTCTAGGATCGGGAGCCCACAGACAACGTGTCTGATCAGCTCCCCGGTCAGGCTCCGCCCCCGTTAGCCCCGTTTTAAGGGGGCCCAAGAGCTGGGCGGCTAGATACCTTTGCCCCCCCCCTACTCCCGGGACGGGCGGCGAGGGAGCTTTGGCCTGTGAGCACTCACTGCTCAGCTCCCTCACGCACCCTGCAGTAATGCCGGCTGGCAGGTGCGCAAAGCAGGAAGTGAGGGAGCTGAGCTCTCCCTGCTCAGCTCCCTCGTGCGCCGTGGAGTAATCTCGGGAGCCGGAGTGACGTCATATTCCGGCTCCTGGGATTACTCTGCGGCGCGCGAATGAGCTGATCAGGGAGAGCTCAGCTCCCTCACTTCCTGCTTTGTGCATTCGCCTGCCTGCCTGTCTTCCGGCCTGCCCAGCACCATTAACAGCCTGGCCACCAGCCAACCCTGCAGCCCCAATGGACCCCAGGAAAAAAAAAATCCACCCAGGTCTCCCAAAAGTAGAGCTTTTAAATTAAATTAAAATTAAATTAAAATTCAAAAAATAATCTGTAAATGTGTGAGGGAAAATGTGTGTGTGTGTGTGTCTGTTTGTCAGTGTGTGTGTGTGTGTCTGTCTGTCACTGTGTGTCTGTCAGTCTGTGTGTGTGTGTCTGTGAGTGAGCATGTATTTGTGAATGAATGAGTGAGTGAGTGTTTCTGTCAATAAATGTGTGTCTGTGAGAGAGCATGTGTGTCTGTCAGTGAATGTGGATGTGTCTGTGAGTGTGTGGGCCTCTGTTAGTGGATGTATATGTGTGTCTGTGAGTGAGCGATTGTGTGAGTATGTCAGTGAGTGCAGGGCCGGTGCAAGGATTTTTTCCCGCCCTAGGCAAAAAAAAATGTGCCGCCCCATTATGTCCTGCCCACCATGTGACATCACAATGCCCCGCCCATATGCTCTGCCATATGGGCCAACGCCAGTCTGCACAAAGTGTCTTTTATCTGAAAAGACAGTGTGTTTACATTAAAAAGCCTACAGGCACAGGCTATAGACACCAGAACCACTACATTAAGCTGTAGTGCTTCTGGTGACTATAGTATCCATTTAATGTGAGGTAAATTAGAGATTAGTGCCACTAATAATATATTAAATTGCCTACTTACCACCAGATGAGGACAAGAGGCTGATGATGGGCTCAGTCTGGTTCCACAGGTCTGGTGTAGAAGAGGCTCTCTGGAGACTGTTTGTTTGTAACAGTGCTCACAACAATTAATGAACAGGAAACAGCTCCATTTTTGGGGCCCCTTACACAGCTCAAGGTCTGGGCCCCCAGGGCTTGACCGTGAGTATGCCTACAATGCCCACCCATAAATCCACCGATATGGCCCACCCATGAGTTCTCTCACAGGTAGTGGAGTGTATATGTGTAGGGGATGTTTTATGTGTTATTGCAGAGGATGTAATGTGTGTGTGTTCTTATAGAATGTAGTGTATAGGGATACCAATTTGTGTAAGGGATGTAGTGTGTGTGTATAGGGGATGCAGTGTGTGTTTGTATGTAAGGAATGCATTGTATGTTTCTCTGTGTGTGTGTGTGTGTGTGTAAGGGATGCAAGGTGTGTTTCTGTGTATGTAATTGAATGCAGTGTGTGTCTGTAAGGGGTGCATTGAGTGTGTAAGAGATGCATTTTGTTTCTGTGTGTAAGAGAATGAGTGTTTGTGTGAGCGAAAGGGATGCATTGTGTGTTTCGGGTGTGTCTGTGTGTGAGTAGGGATACATTGTATATTTTTGTGTGTGTGGGGGGGGGGATGCATTGTGTATGTGTGTAGTGTAAACGAGAGGGTTTGTGGGGTAGGATAGGGACTGAGAGGGAAGCAGCTCTCCCCTGAAGTCAATTAGTGATTTCCCCTTCCCTCCTGTCTCTCAGTATTCTCCCCTTCTGTGCCATAGTGCTCTCACTCCCTTAGTGGTAATCTCCCTCCCCTCAATGGTCATTATCCTCTCCCCCCCCCTTAGTGGTCCTTACCCTTCTCCCCTCTCCTTAGTGGTCCTCCCTCCTTACCTCCCTTTGGTGGTCATTCCCCCCCCCTTAGTGATCCTCCCTCTGCCAACCCCCTTAGTGGTCCTTACCCCCCTCCTTCAGTGGTCCTTACTCCCCCCCTTCCCTATGGGGTCCTTATTCCCCCCCTCCCTATGTGGTCCTTACTCCCCCCCCTCCCTATGTGATCCTTACTCCCCCCTCCCTATGTGGTCCTTACTCCCCCCCCTCCCTATGTGGTCCTTACTCCCCCCCATGTGGTCCCTACTCCCCCCCCTCCCTATGTGGTCCTTACTCCCCCCTCCCTATGTGGTCCTAACTCCCCCCCCTCCCTATGTGGTCCTAACTCCCCCCCCTCCCTATGTGGTCCTAACTCCCCCCCCTCCCTATGTGGTCCTAACTCCCCCCCCTCCCTATGTGGTCCTAACTCCCCCCCTCCCTATGTGGTCCTTACTCCCCCCCCTCCCTATGTGGTCCTTACTCCCCCACCCCTCCCTCCTTCCCTCCCTCAGTTGTCCTTACTCCCCCCCCCATCCTCAGTTGTCCTTACTCCCCCCCCCTCCCTATGTGGTCCTTACTCCCCCCCATGTAGTCCTTACTCCCCCCCACTCAGTTGTCCTTACACCCCCACCCCTCCCTCCTTCCCTCCCTCAGTTGTCCTTACTCCCCCCTCCCTCAGTTGTCCTTACTCCCCCCCCCTCCCTATGTGGTCCTTACTCCCCCCATGTGGTCCTTACTCCCCCCCACTCAGTTGTCCTTACACCCCCACCCCTCCCTCCTTCCCTCCCTCAGTTGTCCTTACTCCCCCCTCCCTCAGTTGTCCTTACTCCCCCCCCTCAGTTCTCCTTACTCCCCCCTCAGTTCTCCTTACTCCCCCCTCCCTCAGTTCTCCTTACTCCCCCCTCCCTCAGTTGTCCTTACTCCCCCCCCTCAGTTCTCCTTACTCCCCCCCCTCAGTTCTCCTTACTCCCCCCTCCCTCAGTTCTCCTTACTCCCCCCTCCCTCAGTTCTCCTTACTCCCCCCTCCCTTCTCCTTACTCCCCCCCCTTCTCCTTACTCCCCCCCTCCCTTCTCCTTACTCCCCCCTCCCTCAGTTCTCCTTACTCCCCCCCCCTCACTCAGTTCTCCTTACTCCCCCCCCTCCCTCAGTTCTCCTTACTCCCGCCCCTCCCTCAGTTCTCAGTTGTCCCTACCCCACTCTTCATTCCTGCCTTTGTAGCGTGGCCGGGCGCAGCAGAACGCGGGACAGGAACCTCTGTTTCCTGTACCCGACTGCCGGCGGTGCTCACTTCCTGTCATTCCGCCGGCGGCCGGGTACAGGAAACAGAGGTTCCTGTCCCGCGTTCCGCGCCGCCCGGCCACGCTACATTGAGAGACCGGCAGGAGGGAGCGCTCTGCGCTTCCCTCCTGCCGGTCACTCAAACCCGGCCGCCCTCCATACAGCAGTGCTGCGCCGCCTGAGAGCGCTCAGGCGGCGCAGCATGAGGAGGCGCAGTGGGGACTCCGAGCACAGGGATCCGGCGCCCCCTGCTAAGGTGCGCCCTAGGCGGCTGCCTAGGTCGCCTTACAGGTGGCGCCGGCCCTGAGTGAGTGTGCGTTTCTGTCAGTGAGTGTGTGTCTGTGAATGAGTGTGTGTGTCTGCCAGTGAATGTGTGTATGTCTTTCATGCCTAGGGTAGCACAGATCCAAGATACACCACTAAACAGTGCAGATAATTAGTTTGGAAGCTGATGAGTATTATTAATTCTCTTCAGGGCTCAGCTGCATGACACCAGGTTACAGAATTTAATTAATAGACCTGACCTTTGTAGCCACCTCCATTATTCGGCCACGTGATTTACATCAAAGTGCAGCATGATTTTCCTCAGAGTTAATCCCTAGGAGATGTTGCAATAAATACGCAGAGGATTTGCCTTGATCCATACTATTTATACAGCAACAAGCACCTGCCTTGTTTCCGTTCTCTTAATATAGTTCAGATTTCATGTGTTTTTACATGAAGAACAACATTGTATAATATAATTGCTTATGTTTTAATAGCCAAGCTATAATATACCTCACTATAGAACCAACGCGTCCTCCACAGTATTTTTGCACTACATTATCTTTAATTAGAACTGATCAGTGATCACTATTTGCCTGCAAATTCAGTTCAATCGAGTTCTGTGAATACAGTTAAACTATATTTACTGGATGATAATTGCCTATTCTTTCTAATTATCATTATAATTCAGCAATTTGTTGCACAGTTCCATAGTTCTATATTGGGTTTTAGTTGTTTAGTTAAAAAATCCAACATAGAGTCAATCTAATTCGGAGTCAGTGTTGCAAAATATGGTTACTGGTAAATCTGGTGATCAGTGTCCAGATTTTGTGGTTATTTTGGTATATTTTGGTAGGTTAGCAAAATAAATTGCAGACAGAACAATAACACAAAGAGACAAACTGGTAAAAAAGGAAAGGAGAGCTTCGAGCCTAAAATCCGGCAAGTAAATACAGTGTAGAGTTCAGAGAGAGATGACTGGTGAACTTAAAGGGTCACTCCAGACCCCTAAGCAACTTTAGCTTGCAGAAAACCTTTATGTATGAAGAGTGTGTCCTCTTTTTTTTATTTTGCAAAAAGTGCAGATTTCAATAGAAATTGACACTTTTATAAATTAAAGGACCAATATAGGCACCCAGACCACTTCAGCTCAATGAAGTGGTCTGGGTGCCAGGTCCATCTAGGGTTAACCCTGCAGCTGTAAACATAGCTGTTTCAGCGAAACTGCTATGTTTACATTGGGGTTAATACAGCCTCTAGTGGCTGTCTCACTGACAGCCGCTAGAGGCGCCTCCGTACTTCTCACTGTGTTTTCCTGACACTATAGTGGTCCTTTAACTGGTTACACCCTCTTGGCTTTCAAGCATACAACAAGTAAAGTTACTTCCTGGTTTTGTTAGCTCAATGCAGCTGACCTCAAGAGGCAGCAATTGCACAGGCCTACTGACTTACAAAGACTTCTCATTGAGCTGCATTGAGAAGTCTGTGATTGTAGAGCTGCACAAAGTCTTAGAAGGGAGAACTTACAAAGGCTTCAGACAAGAGAACTGCAATTAAATACATGCAAGTTTCCATTTGGTTTATAATCTACTAAACAGTGATTTAAAAATATATATATTTTGTATTTGAGTAGTGGAGTGTCCCTTTAATGGTGTGTAAACTTGCTACAAATAAAAAAAATGATATGCTACTATTATTTTTAATAAAAATGTACTTGGTAGTGAAGAGGTTATTTTTTTTCACAGTTTTCTGTGTGGAAACAATTATCAATAGCTTGATTTAAAGAATATGAAGAGTTTGTGAGTGTGTCCATAACCCTCCTTGTGCAGATCAGCAATGGCACCTCAGGAGAGATTGACATCCAGTAATAAGGAATTAGCCGGCTGCTTCCGTGAGCTGCCTGTGAAGATAAGTACCTGGCTAGAAAACAAGACTGTTTGTGGGACAGGCTGTCACAGTGTTTCCTCTTTTGCTGATGGCGTACTGGTGTTCAAGATGTGCCCAGCCGGTGCCCAGCAATATAAAGCTCTTTACTCTGGTCCGAATAACAGAAGGAGAAATGGCTTCTTATCATCATTTCCTTGGGAAGTGCCTTAACCTACAGTATACTGCCAGGAAATGTATGTACTAACCTTGATTGGAGCTGTATGTACGGTGGCTTGTTAGAGATGACACATTACCACATTCTATACCAGTAACTGCACATAGTGAAACATTGAGGAATACATTATATGATGATGCATTTTAACCTGTTATACATTCTATCAATGTTGCCTAAAAGCCCATTCTTTTATAGTCTATAAGTAATTGATATTTAATTAACAAGGGTACATTTATCTGTAGTGGCAGACGTCTTCCATAAAGTAAGAATGGCACTATTATACCTGGAGCATTATTAGTCTGATTAATAAACTCTATAAATGTATAAATAGATATGTTAAATAACGCCTGAAGGACCAATGGTAGTCCTTGTAGTGTTATCAATCCGTTCTTTAGGGATTTCTTATTGCACAGTAGAATGACCCACTCATTTTGTGACATTGATGCAATACATTTCATGCTGTCTTAAGTTCTATAGGGACCATTTTGTAAGTATGGAAACATTTGGCATTTGGTCCTTAAGGTGTTAATGCTAAAGCTGTTTAGTTACATGGCAAATATGAAACATTTATGGGATTATTCACTGAACTGATGTTTATGGTGAAGAGGTTTAAAGGTACAATCTACACACCACAAGGTGCAGGGCTTAGTTTATTGTCTCAGAGCTATCAGCTGAATCTCTCAGCCAATGAACTGACCCTGACTTAGTTCAGGAGAGGTAATGGAAGCTCCTGGCAGGAGCTCCAGGCTCTCTTGGAGGTTCCAGAGAAGCAAGGGGTAGCAGTCAGGGCAACCCAGGTATGATGTCAAACGCATTTATAAAAATTAGGCCAAAAATACCCAAGCTGAACATGCTTGGCTGCAAAAAAATGGCAAACAATAGCCAATTGGAAGATCTGTAGTACTACAGCAGATCAGCATTTATTAAACACATCTGTTCACCATTAGTTCATCTCAATTTGCTGTTTTGAATCCCTTAATAAATTATTTTAAAAAAATGTGGCATCTCTTGCCATTTTTAGTAAAATGGCATGATGTACTTATAACAGCCTTTTGCATATATTTGATTATATTTGTGTCCATACTATACATAAGTGTTTTATTAATTTTTCCGGTTTGCTGATTTTAACAAAGAAATATGTCTGTTTCAACAAAAACTCACTTATCATGGCACAATACGCAATGATTCTAGCCCCTTGCCCCTTTCTTGCATTATAATAAGGTATATAAACTGTGACCTTGCTGTGTACAAACTGATAAAGATGGAAACTCATTTACAATCACTCATATGCCAGGGGCTCCTGCCTTCTAAAAACCCTCAGGCCTGCCAATTGATTCTCTCTCACCTGCAATTTTGCACCAGTAGAATATACGGTCATATCCCCAAGGCCGCATTGTAAATGCCTCTAACCCATCCTCCCAAAGATGGTGTCCAGGGCTGGACTGGGAATAACATTTGGCCTGGGCATTTTTTAATTACAGCAGCCCACTTAAAAAGTGGTGGGGCCAGGTAGGGTGTGATTTGTCATCACCAATGACAAGCACACCCCATCACAAAGTGAGCATGTTGGTTCAATGCTCTTCCAGGGCAGACCATGCACAGAGCTCTGCTGAAGAGTTCTAGCTTGAGAAAAAGGCCCTGTATTTGTTCTGCACAGCGCAAGCAAATTTCATAACATGCTTGCACTGTTAGTTTGAAATTTTCCTCTGGTGTCTCCATAGATGGGATACCAGGAGACAAAAATGCCAGGGAAGAGTATTGTGCAGTGTTTGTGTGAGGGTGCTGTGTGTGTGTGTTGGCGGTTGATGTGTGTGTGTGGGTAAAGTGTGTGTGTGTGTTTGTATAAGGGGTGTAGTGTGTGTGCAAGATGGGTGCAGTGTGTGTGAGGGGTGTAGTGTGTGTGAGTAAGGGTGTTGTATGTGTGAGGGTTGCAGTGTGTGTGTGTGCTGTGTGTGAGTCATGGGTGCTGTGTTTGCGTGAGGGTGCTATGTGCGTGTGAGGAAGCTGTGTGTGAGGGTGCAGTGTGTGTATGTGTCAGGGGTGCAGTGTGTTTGTGTGTCAGTGAGGGTGCTGTGAGTGTCAGGGGTGCCGTGTATGTGTGTGTGAGTTAAGGTGCAGTGTGTGTGTGAGTGAGTGTGCTGTGAGTGTCAGGGGTGCAGTGTGTGTGTGTGAGTGAGGGTGCCATGAGTGTCAGGGATGCAGTGTGTGTGTGTGTGAATGAGGGTGCTATGAGTGTCAGGGGTGCAGGGTGTTTGTGTGTGAGGGTGCTGTGAGTGTCAGGAGTGCAGGGTGTGTGTGTTGGTGAGGGTTAAGTGAGTGATTATATCCCCCACATTACCTATAGTCTGGGAGGGTGGATCGTGCTGCTGCCATCCCTGGCGGTGCTAGTGGTGAGTGATCTCTAGCCTGTGGGGCTAGAGTTCACTCTTGCGAGACCCGGAGCGTTACCGAATCTCGCGAGAGGAACCCAGCGGAGCTGCAAGTTAGAGCTCCTCCGGGTTGCTCTCCTGTCTCCCTCCCTCTCTCCCCACCGGCCAGGGCCGGACTGGGGATACAAAGCAGCCCTGGAAAAAAAAAATCTATGCCAGCCCCATAAGTCATTGCGCCATATATTGCCGTATGTAATATGTGAGGCAATGTCTTGCCACCCCAGATGGTTGAATAATATAAATATATATATATATATATATATATATATATATATATTGCTTTTTCTAATATATAATATTGGTCCTTTTAATTTAATTATACATTAAGCATACTCACATGCAGTGTTTACATTGCTTCTAGTGACACCTCTAGTGACAGTCACTCAGACAGTCACTAGAGGTGCTTCCTGTGTCAGTGCTGCACAGCGTGATTGCACAGTGTGCAGCACCTACTATCAGGGCCTTTGCAGCCAATCCAATGGCAGAGCATTGGATTGGCTCAGATCATCATGCTTGATGATCTCAGCCATAGAGGCAGGGCCAGTCGAGGGGAGACCAGCACGGCGTGAGGAGAAAAAGAAAAGGTGAGTAAAAACACTTTTTGAAATACACACAGACACACAATGACACAGACACACAATGACACAGACACACACACAATGACACAGACACACACACAATGACACAGACACACACACAATGACACAGACACACACACAATGACACAGACACACACTCACACACCATGACACACACTCACACACCATGACACAGACACACACACCATGACACAGACACACACACCATGACACAGACTCACACACCATGACACAGACACACCCACCATGACACATACACACACACACACCATGACACACACACACACACACAATGACAGACACACACCATGACACAAACACACACACACCATGACACAAACACACATACAGACACACAATGACACAGACACACACCATGACACAGACACACAATGACACAGATACACACACACACACACACACACACACCATGACACAGACACACCATGACACAGACACACAATGACACAGACACACACACAATGACACATACACACACACAATGACACAGACACACAATGACACAGACACACAATGACACAGACACACCATGGCACAGACACACACACCATGACACAGACATACACTTACACTGACAGAATTTACCTGTGGGTGACCGGCTGGGTGGGCTAGTGGCCGCAGGGGGAGGTCTTCTGGCGGCTGCTGGCTGGGGGAGGTCTGCTGGCCGGCGGCCTCTGACTGGGGGAGGTCTGCTGGCCGGCGGCCGCTGACTGGGGAGGTCTGCTGGCCAGCGGCCGCTGGCTGGGGGAGGTCTGCTGGCCGCTGGCTGGGGAGGTCTGCTGGCCAGCGGCCGCTGGCTGGGGAGGTCTGCTGGCGGCCGCAGGGGGAGCAGGCTGTTCTGTCTCTGCTCCCCCGCCCTCGCGCGCTAGAAAGAGACCGGCGCCGGAATATGACATCATATTCCGGCCCCGGTCTCTTTCTAGCGCGCGGGCGTGGGAGCAGAGACAGAACAGCCTGCTCCCCCTGCGGCCGCCAGCAGACCTCCCCCAGCCAGCGGCCGCTGGCCAGCAGACCTCCCCAGCCAGCGGCCGCTGGCCAGCAGACCACCCCAGCCAGCGGCCAGCAGACCTCCCCCAACCAGCGGCCAGCAGACCTCCCCCAGCCAGCGGCCGCCGGCCAGCAGACCCAGGTGCCGACGGCCCACCTGGAAATTTTCCGGTATCCCGGTGGGCCAGTCCGGCCCTGCCACCGGCGGCCGCAATATACTGCATGTGGGCCGATGAGGGAGATCTTTGATCTCACCACCTGCCCGCCATGGAATGCAGCAGGGCCAGCGCTCTGATAGTGCCGACCCAGCATAGACCGTCAGGATCCTGTGATCCTGTGGTAGCTGATTTCTTATGCAGTTTGTATTGAAATGAAGCAAGGTGAGGAGTGCAGGATTTTCACTTACTGTATACATAAGCATTTTACTTTGCACTGTTAAAGCAGACATTATTTTATTTTTTTATTTGTAGTAGTTAAAGGACCACTCTAGTGCCAGGAAAGCATACTCGTTTTCCTGGCACTAGAGTGCCCTGAGGGTGCCCCCACCCTCAGGGACCCCCTCCCGCCCGGCTCTGGAAAGGGGAAAGGGGTAAAAACTTACCTTTTTCCAGCGCTGGGCGGAGAGATCTCCTCCTGCTCTCCTCCTCCGATCCTCCTCTTCTCCTCCCAGTCGGCTGAATGCGCACGCGCGGCAAGAGCTGCGCGCGCATTCAGCCGGTCACATAGGAAAGCATTCACAATGCTTTCCTATGGACGCTGGCGTGCTCTCACTGTGAAAATCACAGTGAGAAGCACGCAAGCGCCTCTAGCGGCTGTCAATGAGACAGCCACTAGAGGACATAGGGGGAAGGCTTAACCCATTCATAAACATAGCAGTTTCTCTGAAACTGCTATGTTTATGAAAAAATGGGTTAACCCTAGAAGGACCTGGCACCCAGACCACTTCATTAAGCTGAAGTGGTCTGGGTGCCTAGAGTGGTCCTTTAAAGGGAAACTTCACTGCCCAAATACAAAATAAAACACACTGGCTAAGTGTGATTATTTTGGTGTTTATTTATTTATTACTGGTATTTATAAAGCGGCAACAAATTTTGCTGCACTGTACAATTAGTGGAGGACATACAATATACACAGACAAATACATAGGGTAGAGAGGGCCCTGTAAGCTGTTATCTAGCCCTTGAAGCGCTATTATACAAAGTGTTTAGCCAGATAGCCCGTGAGCTAACTATCTAAAGGATACAGTGGGGATTTGAGACAAGAGGTAGCAGGTGTTGGCTGAGTTTGATTGTATATGGTGGTTGCCTAATTGTGATTGGGTGTTGGCTAACTGTGATTGTATGTGGTGGTTGACTGAGTGTGATTGTTTCGGGGCTGGCTGTGTATAATACCAAATTCCATCCTGTGATTATTTGGGTGTTTGCTGGGAGGGGTGGGGAAGGGGGGGTTGGCTAGGTGTGATTGTGTTTGGGAATTGGCTGAGTGTATGAGTGTGAGTTTGTGCTTAATTGTAAACGCCCATCCTACTTACCTTTTATGAAAGGGATGGGGGTGTAATATCTTGTGATCCAGTGGGTACCGGTGGCTGGATCTCTGGTGGTCCGGTGGGTGCTATTGGCTGGATCTTTGGTAGTACAGTGGAGGAGCATGTGGTTTGCTTGTACAGACCACACACAGTACATGCTCCTTTTAGTTGGTACTTGTTCAATGAGTCAGTGTTGCCATGGAAACCCAGCAGCAGTGTTCTTACTCATTAAATGATCATTAAATCTCTCTTTTAATGTCAGAGAGGAAAAGTATGGATTTTAAAATGTTACTTTTTTGCCTAAAATTCAGATATATGAAAACCAGTAGTAATGTACATGCACTTACTCAAATGTATGAATATGTATGCATCTACCTTACATTTATGTCAGTAAAAGCAGCATCCTTGTATCTATCTATCTATCTATCTATATATATATATATATATATATATATATATATATATATATATATGTTTATTTTGTCCCACATATTGTGTAACTCAGTTTACGCACACATGCCATAAGCAGTGAGAATTCAAAGAAAATGTTACATTTAAGTCCAAAATATCTGAACTGCAAAAATTCACCAGTCCTCCAGATTGGCTTAAAGACACACTTCAGACCACTAAAGCACTTTAGCTTGCTGAAAAGCTTTAGGTGTTAAGAGTGTGTCCTCTTTTTGGGGGAAATAGTGTAGATTTTAACAGAAATTGGCACTTTTAAAAATTATAATGGTAACACCCCTTGGATTTTCAAGCAGACAACAGGTCCTGTCACTTCTGGTTTGGTTAGCTCTTTTGCACTGAACTCAAGAGGAAGCAATTGCTCAGAGTACTTTCGTTGCAAAGACTTCTCATTGTGCTGCACTGGGAAGTCTGTGATTGGACAGTCACAAGAAGACTGGGCGGGGTTTAAAGGGGATGCAGCAGACAGGAGACCTGCAGTTTTTGCAAGCTGTTTTTACATATAACTCAAATGAAAAACAAACAAACAAAAAAAAAAACATAATTAAATGCATACCAGTTTTCATTTGAGGTACATCTACTAAACAGTGATTTTTTATTTATTTTTTATTTGGGCAGTGGAGTGTACCTTTAAATTTGAAATTAATTTTAAATTCCCAACAATTCTTCTTTTAGCACATAGCCCTGTGAGATGTTAAAATATAGGTACCCATTTATTCAATTATACAGTGGAATCAGAATGAGAGTTAATACAATATGTGGTTCAGTCATGCTTTAAATGTTACAGCCTTCAGTCCTTCCTTTCCGTTGTCTTGGCCCAGTGCCTGGTGAACTTAGTTTTGCTTTGCCTTCAAGTACATCTCTCTTGAGCCTCTTGTGGTATCCTGGCCACAAGCTGCCTTAAGGATTCAGACAGACACCCATGCTTGTGGATTTATTTCCTACATATGCCGTTTGTTCATTTTTTAAAATGGAATTTACTGTCTGGAGAAGAAACTGTTTTTTACCGTCTCACTGTAAACGGTCAAGAATGCTGAAGGAGAATTGAACATTTCAGATACGAACAGGTCTGTGATGTTAATTTTCTTAATTACTCCTTTTGAAAACCTTGGGAAAACATGTTCCAAAGCAAAATATGCTGATTGCATTTTACAGACATTGGGGAGGACACAATAGTAATTTGCTTGTAACATTATCTAAAAGATTGCATACTTTGTGGTAGGTTATATGTAAAAGGAAAAATGCAAGTATTACATTCAGTTAGATCAGCAAAGTTGGTTAGATACACATTGAGGGAACAGCTAACTCACAAAAAAAGAGATTTCAATCTTCCAACAATATTTAAAATCTCCTGGTTTAGCAAATAAATAGAGGGATTTCATGTTACTAAATCCTCATTTTTATTTACTAAGATGGGCGATTTTGTTAACTCTTTTGGTCCATGGTGATACAGGGCTGCAGTGATTTGGCAAGCGGAATTCTGCTATAACCCATCACTCACTGCCTACTATTGCACACATTTCAGGTTCAAACTATCCAAATACTTAGGCGATTAATAATAAAGAGAATTAACTCATTATGGGACAAAGGGTTTGGACTCTGATTTTGAGGAAATCCCATATTTTTCATCAAACAGCTTTAAAACGTTTTTACAAAAATAGAGGCACTGCACCCAAAGCCCCCTTGCAACATAACCACTGCCTTCAACTGTAGTGGTTATAGTATTTAGAGTGTCCCCGTAAGGAGAGTTTAACATTGTATGCATGCTTTCTGGGAATTAAGTATGCTACTCCTTTGAAAATATAAAGGAATGGATAAATGGAAAAAATGACCTGAAGAATTAAGTCCTGGCAGCAAGATGAGACATGAGCTAAATTATTTTTCCAGCTGGCATGGGGAAAAAATCTAACTGTTGAGATGAACTAGAATTGTATCATTTTATTGGTATATGTAGAGAGAACATATGCAAATACTAAAAGGGCATTCTGGGACCACGATACCGTAGTTGTGTGCCAGACTTGTTTATGGTTCCAATGTTTGAATAAACAAGCGCCTTGCTGTGAATTGACCAATGGTTGCTTTAGCACAGTCTCAGCATAAGCAACATTGATATCCAAACCAAAAGCTAACAGTAATGAGGGTTATGTGGGGAAAAAATTAAAGAGTTCCTCCTCTAATTGTGCATCCTGCATACACTCCCCATATACTTGCTGTACTATACTCCTGTAATCAGCATTGGAACAAACAGAAAGGGAGAATGATGCACAAGTTTATAATTCATTATATATCTAAATAGTATCCAATACCTCATAACAAGATACATATAGTAGAAAGTAACTGGTTGCATATCGTGATACATTTGTACATCTTTTTAGTTGTTTGCATTTTTTTCTTTGTTGTGTGTTCAGTCATTACCTTTTAAAAAGACACTGCAGGCACCCAGACCACTTCAGCTCATTGAAGTGGTCTGGCTGCCAACTCCCATCACCCTTAACCCTAGAGTGGTAATTATTGCAGTTTTTATAAACTACAATACTTACCTGCCAGGGTTAACTCCTCCTCTAGTGCCTGTCTACCAGAGAGCCACTAGAGGGAATTCCAGGGTCTTAGACGACTAGGGCCTTTTTTCGGAGGAAATCTTATTTGGGGGAAAAACGGTAGAAAGCATGTGCTAGAAAGCAGGTCTACAGTCGGGGGAATTCTCCCGAACATAGATCAGTTCACTAGGGCATGGTTTATATTATGAGCATCCCCCGAAAATAAGCTAATATGTGACAAAATAGTGTCACTATTAAAGTTTAAATCGTTTTTATCTGTATACATTTTTTATTTTTATTTATTTTTGCTCATTTTGGATATGGCGATGACAGTGCCGCTTTATCTAGGTTTCTAGTGGGAAATTTCATTGGTTTACTTCTTCCTCTTTTCTCCGCCATGTGTTTGTACCATTGGCAGAATAATTTTAACGTCAGGTGGACATTGATAATGGCACCAAAAAGTGACCAGTTGAATCACGTCTTACACTATCCATAGTCTTCCAGAGCAAGTTTTATATAAAGACATACAAAGTACACATACAAATATACTAAAGATACCACTGGCTCCACTCACTATGTGTACCCTGCTTCTAGAGAGCTTAGCCATTTACATGAACAATTTTTATGTCACTTGTAGATAAATATATCTGTGATCAAAACTTGCACTAAAGAAATTAAGAAAAAAAATCCCAATAGAAAAAAATCTGAATGAGAAATTCATATTTAAATAGAATACGTGCAGTGTCTAACAAAGAAACCCCAGTGTATAGCAGTCGCATGCAGCATGAGGGTCTACAGGCGGCCATCCACACAGGAGCCCTATTCATTGCCTTCTGACTGGTTTCTATGGTATTCAGCAAAGCTTAGGGCATATATTGGTCACAGACTCACAGTACTGTGTATTTCGTCTAACTCATCTTTTGCTGGTTTGCTGAAACCACTCTAAAGGTTATTTATATCATGAGATACAAGGAGAGAAAAAGAAAAACTGCAGGCAAACAACTAAGAATCTATTATTTCATTGCCCGACATACCCGACTCCGTCCTGAACTTATAGATTTGATTTAGGATTCCTTCTGCTGATTTGTCTCATTTGACACTGTAACGGATCACCTGGCACCCCAACCGGATACCTTCCGTTGATGGATGCTCCTAGTGCTTCCCGTGCTTCCCTAGTGCTTCCCGCTAGACACTATAACCACTGCAGACCCCACGAACCACCGCAGCTTGGTTGGGGTCTCGCCGTCTCCACCCACTCTGGACCCAAGACCAGGGTCCAGCTTAAGTAGGTCAACCTCTCCAATTCCAGAGAGCAGGAACAAGAACCAGCTCTTAGCAGAGCTTAGTGATTATACCCTGGGGAGTATAGTGATTATAGCAATCCCCAGAGTGTAGTTCTCCAATCCCCCAAACATGAGCCGAAACTTCATGAAGGTCCAAGATGATCTGACTTTAATTAACACACACAGACTTTTATGCAAGTCCCCATGCAAGGGGACATCCCACAGGGAGGGACAACATGTAACCAATCACGTACAGTAAAACAGAAGGCACACCCAGCACAAACACATACAATCCCTCCCCTCTACCTGTGATATAATTACTGAACACAATGGGTTAATGTAATTTATCACAGGCAGAAAAAATACACTTTTTATACATATACTATAACTTTAAAAATATGCATCATATTCACATATAACCTACATATTCGGAATCAGCATACTTTAAATACAGACATGGGGGGCGGAGCCTGACTCCTAAGCAGACTAGACGCACATGCCGAGAGCTCCTGAGTCTGGAGCCCAGATTCAGGGTTTATTGCCTGACCACCTGGACGTACCGACAGCTTACCGCAAGATTCGTACCGGGGAGACGGCACTGCACCAGGGGATACCCGATTCACGGTATTCCGGTGCCGGACTGACCCAATCGAGTTTAATGGCCTACACGGGTGGGAGCCGAGGAGAGACAGCCGCTCTCCCGGTTCTCTGGGGGACAAAGGAGCACTCCAAAATCCCTCCCCCCCCCTATGGACCGGTGGGGGTCATCCCGGTCCCCGAAGACCTGAAGTGCCACGGTCTCGGATGCATCTGTCGGCCTCATAAAACTCCCAAGCAGAGAGGGATGGAGACACCAAAGATGGCAGATATCCCCAGCTCAACACGCGGTCTGAAACTGCCGCGGCTTGAACCAGCTGAACCAAGCACTGGACAGACCGTTACCCTGAGCGCCATAATAGGCAAAATATGGGCCATACTGAGCTGCAATACAGGGCAAATAACAGCCACGCAGAAGCCAAACATGAAACCACGTGTGGGCAATAAGAAGAGACCTAGGGGGCTCCCTGAGGAAAGACAGAGATCCAGCACTCACCTGATTGCAGCAAAGCGACGAAAACTCCGGAGGCAATGCTATCAGAGGAGGAGGAGAGCTGCGGACGGACGTCGGGCACAAAGCCGCCGAGGAGTGCCGTGCACCAACACACGAAAGCCAGTCCTATACCGCACGACTAAACCACTGCAGGGCCAACACCCGTGCCGCTTACAGCTGGACATCTCCTCACCAAGCGACGTTACCAGTCCATGGCAAGCCACCACCATACTGGACAACTTTATATACCCGGTGGGAATCGGCTAAACGGGGCTAATCTGAGATGCGTGAGGTGTTGGGGGCCTGTACCTACAACCTACCCAATGCAGGACATTGCAATCGATGGCAGACACCCAAGGCTCCGATGATCACCCTCACCTATTAATACTAATATTCACATTTCTGCGTGGCCACACGCTCGCCTGGTTTAACTTGTTATACATAAGTTTGTACATAATATGATTCATGACGACCCATAGATAACGCATCCCTACCTGCATTATTTAAAATTGTATAAGCTGTCCCAAATGGTAAACCCCCTGCAAGCAACACGATTTTATTTAAATGCGACTGAGCCAGTTCCGGCTATTAGCAGCCCACTAAAAATGAATAGGGGCTTAGACCCACAAATCTACTTGAAGCAACAGGTTGTAGCCTGATACAGGGAAGGGGGAGTTTAACGCAGGGCCATAGGGTAATGACCTAACTTGCAGAAATCCTTCCTGCAACAACTAAACGAACTTGATATCATAGTTAACTGTACTTGTATGCAACCTAGCAAGCCTACCCGAATCTCATTATTGTCACTCTTAAAGGACCACTCTAGTGCCAGGAAAGCATACTCGTTTTCCTGGCACTAGAGTGCCCTGAGGGTGCCCCCACCCTCAGGGACCCCCTCCCGCCCGGCTCTGGAAAGGGGAAAGGGGTAAAAACTTACCTTTTTCCAGCGCTGGGCGGGGAGCTCTCCTCCTCCTCTCCGCCTCCGTTCCTCCCCGTCGGCTGAATGCGCACGCGCGGCAAGAGCTGCGCGCGCATTCAGCCGGTCACATAGGAAAGCATTCATAATGCTTTCCTATGGACGCTTGCGTGCTCTCACTGTGATTTTCACAGTGAGAATCACGCAAGCGCCTCTAGCGGCTGTCAGTGAGACAGCCACTAGAGGAAATAGGGGAAGGCTTAACTAATTGATAAACATAGCAGTTTCTCTGAAACTGCTATGTTTATAAAACAATTAGTTAACCCTAGCTGGACCTGGCACCCAGACCACTTCATTAAGCTGAAGTGGTCTGGGTGCCTAGAGTGGTCCTTTAAAAATGTTTTCCAAGCCTGATGACCTAACCATGCCAAGCATAATCAATGTAATTTTGTTCATTTATAAATACAGACATAACCAAAAATCAGACAAATACCCCCAGTACATAAAAAGTTAAGTGGAAGTCCTTTATGACCGACCGCAAGCACATTTCCCTGCCCAAAACAGTTCCATAGATTTGGGCTGTGCGGTCGGTCAATTTCCTACAGAAATGAATGGGTCCGTTCGTGCAAATAGCACATTGCAACCGGCTGTTCGAATTGTCGAACGTACTTCGACTTTTACCGAAGTGTCTAAGTGGAGGTGACGGTAAGGGTCAGCGGTGTTCGTATATTTGCGCAGCCGATTTTAGTTCCATAGATTCTTTAGCTTACACCGCTGACCGCGTTCGACTAAATTAAAATGGCCGCCGCCACGTGTTCCTTTGTCGAATGGCGGCCACTTCGACGACTTCGACGAACTTCGGCACTTTGGCGGAATCCGAAGTGCCATATAAAAAGTACCAAGGCACTCAGGCTCCTCCAACAGCCATGGGAAAAGGGCCGCTTGTCACCTAACCATCCAGAGACAAAATGCGTTTTGTCACAGACACAATAACTCAGTCTTCCATGGGATGCTATGTTCATCAGGAAAGCGTACTGAGCAAAGGGTGCATTTGTTGTGGTTACATTATGAACGCTTCTCTTATTTGTTTATTTTTAAGTTTTAGAACCATTGTGTACTGCTCTCTTTAAGTTGGAAGGTAATGACCTGTACTCACTCGTCCATGCACCGCAGCCGAACTGCAGATCCAGCAGGAGCATGGTCTTATGTGCCAAGCCCCCGATTGGAGATGCCCATCAGTTATCCCTAGATGTGGCCTTCTGTAGCACCAGTGATAGTTTCACCACAATATATATATACATACAAATACACACAAAGACACTCCCTCCCAAGGAGACACACCGCTTAATATTAAGACAATTCATACTGTGCTATAAATAACAGTAGCTTTGAAATGATTATGAAATATCTGAACAAATGCTTACATTGATATACTTGCACTGCTCTACTTTATATGTGCCCTTGAGAGGTTTTACCATCTAATCATCTCTGGTTTGCTTTTCAGATGAAATCATGCAACAGGAGATCCGTCCACTGCTTGCTGTAGATATCATAGAACAACTTCATCGCCAGTTTGCAACTTTATCAGGTACGCTTTATGTGAATTTATTTATTTTCACTAAACTCAAAGGACTATTTCATTATTAGCAGAACACTCCAAGAATCATAACCAATACAGCGTGCTTCCCCAATGTCCGTAGTAAAAAATGTTTGCTAATAATTGTGATTTCTTACTTTGGGTACTCTGTGTTCCTGTATCTTCCTGCACTAAAAGCTGGAAGCTCCTGCATGGACCCTGTCGTGTGGATCGCGGACACAAGATATTAAAAGAACACTCCATACTCCATAACCTGTAGAGCTGATTGAAATAATTATGGTGCCAGGAGAAACAGCCCTCTCTATAATATTATTATTTTTTTTTACTTCTTTGTTTATGGTTTTTATTTTCACACAAAGAGAATGTGGTTACAACAAAAAGTGTTACATTTGTAGGATATAACAATGTACGCTATCACAGACTTTTTGAGTAGTAGTAGTAGTAGTAGTAGTAGGAATTGCTATTTCATCCATACAACAATATAATTAATGTAAGTGGTAATTGTCCAGAGGTGGTGATGCATACAGCTATTCGTCTACTGTTAAATGTCACCCACATACTGCACATATTTATAACTCAAAAATATTGCTTGGGTGTTCAGAGCCTACTCTGTCTGATTTAATCACTTAGGGGACCAGGTATAGGCAGGAAGCCAGGGCATTTGGTGAGAGTTCCTAGGTGTGACAATGCATACTGTTAACAGTGTAATCTAGATTTATTTTCCCTAAAAATTTAACATTTAAATATTGATTAAAGTATCAGAAATAAAGCTCTAAATCAAGGATAGGCAACTGTTGGCACTCCAGATGTTTTGGACTACATCTCTCATAATCCTCTTACAGCCACAATGCTTGCAAAGCATCATGGAACATGTAGTCCACAACATCTCGAGTGCACAAAGTTATGCCTGTCCCTGCTCTAGATTACCTGCAAAGTTACTTTCTTTACTGCCTAGATTCTGGGGCAAACCGCAACCTCCGCCAGTGTAAACACACTGTTACTCGAATGCAGTCCACTATGTAGCACCAGATATGTTAACATGTTAACAAAATCCTTTAAGAAAACAGCTCCACTGTCCTTGTTAGTGCACATCTGTTGCATACTATCTAATGTTTTAGAGACTCTAAAACTTATTTGAAAGATTAACATCTACAAGCAAGTGTGAATATGTGCTGAAGTAGCTTAATATTCTCGCTGGATTTAATGTGTCTCCTAGTTTGTCACTCTCAGGCAGCTTAAAACAACAGAATGTTATGTCTGTAAATGAGCATGTTGTCACGGCAACAAAGTAGTTGTACACAGAATCAGCTCAGTTGATGTGCAGATACACATTGTCTTGACTGTCATGGCAACAAGCACCAGTATGATGCAAGTTTGATTACCTGGACCTGCCTGACATTGAATAGGATACACTTTGGGCACTCACATAAGTTGTGTGCAATGTGTAGGGTTAAGTCACAGCTAGTTATCCTGAGGGGCTTTTATCTCATAGAAAAAATAATTTAGAAAGCTGACACAGTATTGACCTGACAACTGAACTACAATTCAAAGGAACTTGTCCCGTGCCCAAAAATCAGGGCTTATTGCAAATGCTCAGCAGGGCTTTGGAAATTAAATGCACATTGTGATTGGCTGACTCAATTCCTGTCCTGGGCAGAGACCATTTGCAAGAGCTGCAAATAACTTTTTTTTGGTTGAATTCCATTGAATGGATTTTTTAATGTTATGTTGTAAGTGGATTTGAAGCATTTTAAGTAGTTTTTTCTTTCACTATATATTTGATGCACTTAATTTCTTTAATAAATAATGATACAAAATTATATTCAACGATTTTGGCCAAGCGGCTTGCTAGAGTGCTTCCATCTTTAATTATCTTTGACAAGGTGGGCTTTGTTTTAAATGGTCAGGCCCCAGACAATATAAGGTGTTTTATTAATTTGATCCACAAAATCAAATTGAATCACACCCCTTCTTTGCAGAAGGCATTCGTTAGAATTCATTGGGGTTTTCTTAGGGAAGTCATGTCCCGATTTAATATTCCATATATTTAATATATGCCACTGGCTTTGTTTCTGATAGTTTTACTTTATCCAATGGAACCAGGCAGGGATGTCCATTGTCACCACTTCTTTTTGAGCTGGCAGTGGAACCCTTGGCTGAAGCAATTAGACAGTGTGCTAATATAGAGTGCATTGCGGTAGGAGACAGAGAACATAAAATAGGCTTCTTTGCGGATGATATTATTTTGTTACTAAAAAAATCATTTGGCCTCTCTAAAACCTCTAATGTCCATCCGGCAAGAATTCGGTGAAATTTCATACTATAAATTGTATACTAATAAAACTCACTTTCTTTTTTTGTCCCATGCAAGAATTGGATATTTTAAAGAAACTTTTGACTTCGACTGGAGGGATTCCTACTTGTCTTACTTGGGCATTAATTTGTGCAAGAACCTGTCAAAGATGCATACTTACAACTTGGCAAAAATCTGTCCATCTCTTAGGGAAGATATTGAAAGGTGGTGTAGTGTTGAAATTTCATAGTTAGGCAGGATTAATTAGATAAAAATGACTCTCCTTCCTAAAATTTTATATATTATTAGAGCTATTCCCCCAAACATATCTTCCTCTTTTATTCAGAAGGTTCATTCTACACTCTTGGCTCTCATTTGGAACAAACAAACATGTAGGATCAAATTGCCTATTTTGCAAAAACGCAGAGTTTGTGAGGGTATGAGTTTACCAAACTTGAATCACTATTATTTGGTGACCAATGCTGCTGCAGCCCTTAAATTTAATATGGAGCTTGCTTGTCCCTTGTGGTGGGAGATGGAGGCTGCCAAAATCTTACCTTACTCCATTAGGGAGGTCTTAGGGTTACTTCCTGCTCTTCGGCCACGGATGGTGAACATGTATCCAACCACCAAAGCCACTATTAAGGCTCTGAGAGTGTTATACACCAAGATTAACCCTTCCACTACCTAGTCCAGAGCTACCCCCTTATCGGTGTTGCGATCTGCATTACCTGACTTAGATGTGGAATCTTGACTTTCCCACTCTGTCATACATATTAATGATTTACTTTTGTCCAATTCCTTTTCATCTGACCCACATTTGACCAGTTACAGGCCAGATTTGGCCTGGATGCCTCTGTTGCCCCTATCCATAGACAAATGGTCAATTTGCTTAGTGAACACTTTAACGTCTCGGATAGGGATCTTGGAGAACGTAAAGTAAACATGTCTAATCTAGTATAATACATATCTCTTGGATCCTGACCGTAGACGTACCAATTCAATGTGCTATGCTTATTTTATGCATTATATCTATCTATTTTATCCCTATTTGAAGGGAATTCACTGGCATTCCATCCAAAAACTGGTAGAATTGATATTGCTAAATGTGAAAATAGGGACTTTCACTATAAAGATATATGAAAAAATGACCAGATCGCAGACACCCAGGGGACCCAGGAAGGTGACAAAGTGTTCAATAATGATTTGACAACTAAGCATGTTACTACAGCACTCCGTAGTAGTTTTGTTGCTTAGCGTGCCCTTGTATTTTGCATTATTTTGCCCTGAAATGTAAAATAAAGAAAGTATAGTTTGATGTCTATAACAATTCCCAAGTCCTTTTGAACCCCGTACACGAAAAGGACTTGGGAATTGTCATAGACAACGAACTATGCAATATTGTGCAATATCAATCAGCAGTGGCTAAGGCCAGTAAGGTATTGTCATGCATGAAAAAGGGCATTCATTCTCGGGATGAGAATATAATTTTGCCTCTTTATAAATCACTGGTAAGACCACATCTTGAATATGCTGTGGACTTTTGGACACCTGTTCTAAAGAGGGATATTATGGCACTGGAGAGGGTGCAGAGTCGGGCTACAAGATTAAGAAAAGGAATGGAACACATCAGCTATGAAGAAAGCTTAAGAAATGTAAACATCTTTAGTTTAGAAAAATGTTGTCTCAGAGGGGATATGATAACATTATACAATTATATCCGGGCCAATATAAACCATTGTGTGGAAATCTATTCACAAACCGGACTTTACATAGGTCACAAGGTCATGCGTTTAGACTGGAAGAAAGAAGATTTCGTCTAAGGCAAAGGAAAGGATTTTTTACTGTAAGAACAATAAGGATGTAGAATTCTCTGCCTGAAGAAGTGGTTTTATCAGAGTCCGTACAGATGTTCAAACAGCAACTAGATGCATACTTGCAAAAACAGAATATTCAAGGATATACTTTTTCAATGTAAGGTAATAGCTTCTTGATCCAAGGATAAATCTGACTACCATTCTGGGGTCAAGAAGGAATTTTTTCCTAGTTTGTTGCAAAATTGGAAGTGCTTCAAACTGTTTTTTTTTTGCCTTCTTTTGGATCAACAGCAGAAAACAGATGTGAGGAAGGCTGAACTTGATGGACGCAAGTCTCTTTTCAGCTATGTAACTATGTATAGAATTTACAAAATAGCTAAACCTAACCAAATCTAACTTCTAGTTTGATATCTGGCTGTAAAAAAAAGTCATATGTTACAGTTCAATTTTAAATATGGTATCTGTGAGCATCGTGAACTATATTTACTTGCTCTGTTTAAAAAAATAAAGAATTGAATAGCAATGCTGGTTAAAAAAAGACCCAAGTCCAACAAGTTCAACCTTTCACTCATCTATCTTTCTGCTGTCATTTCATGTCTTCTTTACAATCTGCTAAACTTCTCTGACTACTTTGGTCATCATGTGCATATTTCTCTGCTGTCTCTATAATTCTGCTAGCACGGGCGAAGCTAGGTCATGACGAACCCAGGGTAAGTCCTATACTTGCGCATCCCTCCAACCAGTTCCATGACAGATTGCAGGTCCCTTGGCAAGAATTGTTTCTATAATAATAATAATAATAATAATATTAATCATAATATTAAAATAATATTATCAAAATAATGCACTACACAGAGTTGGATTACCCTCGGTCTGGAGCTCCAGCTCTGGTGGGGCTTCCTCGAGCCGGAAGGGAAATAAAAAAATCCCCCTGCGATCCCTCACTTCATCTGTACCACAGTCCCTGGATAACTCAGAGTGCCACTGAGAGTAACTTAGCGCCAGAACTACGAGGAAGCTCTCAAAGTGTTCTGTACAATGGAGCTACCCATCCCCCGGACCACCAGGGATCCACTGGACAACCAGGGAAGGTAAGCAGGGGAAACGGGGGACATACACACCACTCGGACACACTAAACTCCTCTCCACACAGTCAATACTCAGCCACACTCAAACTCCCTATACATACACAATTAAGTCACCACACACACACTCAGCATCCCCCTATACAGCATTCACCAGCCTAAACACACATACCCTCATACGCTCTCAGAAACACAACTCTTACCACTCACAGAAAAAGAAACCAAGACTCTAGGAGAAGGCACCAATCTGGCACTGGGCAACCTTAGTCTGACCCTGGCTCTATATGATTAGACTAGTATACGAAATGGGTCTTTATACTAAAAAATGAAATGAGGTGAAATGTTAATGAAATTTAGGCCAATGCATCTGACTTGGAAAAGGACTTGAATTGGATATTTATTTACACTTTGGCTATTTTTGCAATTCCCTTGCAAATTCACCACATTTTCATTTTTATTCACAAACTGAAAATTATCTAGAGTTCCAACTGAATTTCAAGTTCTTAAAAAATAAATAAAATAAATACAACTCACTATTTAGCAGATATACCCAAATGAAAACATGCATGCATGTTCTGAATGTTTGTTTACGCGCATCCAGCATTTCTTTCCCATTTTCACTCTTGCACTGCACCTTTTTTGTACACCTTCACTATGGAGTAACTTTTGACTCAATCTAACTAGTATAGGAAAGAATACAGATAAGATAAACTTGGATTGAGGTCTGTTCTCTAGATTGTGAGTGGTGGCATTCCTGACAGCTGACGTACTTCTTTCCTCTTTCCAACCTTTTATTTATTGATCCATATCTATTTTTTCCCATGAAGATTACTATTACATATGATTGATCTTATGCAGAGCTTATAGATATCTGAGCAAAATATGTAAAAACCCCTTATGCAATATAAAACACCAGTGGTTAAAAAGTGGGTAATTATGAAAATAGGTTACCCTATAAAATAGTAGATGTTTAGAAGATTCCTTGGATCTTCTGAATATACATATACATATACATAGAGAAAAAAAACAACCTACAAAATAATATCAGAAAGGACCACAAATGGTGCAGACCAAAAAAACACCAGATAATAACTAGTGTAAAAATGCACTCACAAGCATAAATTAAAGCAGGCAGAATATGAAAATATTGGTAGAACTTCTTTCTTCTCAACTTCCCAACTTCTGTGCTTGTTAGGAGAGAAGAAACAAAACACATACTGTATAACATCAAAAAGAACACTTTATTTTATGCACTCACAGGATAATAGAAAAATAAAAGCCCATCACAGTTTCTTTACTCTCAGGAGAAATTCTGTATACTACCTCCAGGACCCAGAAATCTGTTGTGAAGGCAATCAGTTTGCTCCTCCCAAATTGCCTCACAGCCAATCGGCTCTAGACAGAAAGAAAAAATAAATGGTGAAAAGTAATGAAAGAACAGTAAGAAAAGAGTTCGATTACTTCATTTTTTTTTTTTGCCTTGTAACGTGCAACTGAGAGGGAGAGCAAAGGTAGAGCAGAGTACCAAAGTAGTGTCCCCTGGTCTTGGTCGTGGGTGTGTTGAAACCATTGATAGTGCTCCTTTCCTCACCAGGCATAGTTTATTTAACTCTGTCCCAGGAGGAACTTGAATTTCAAAAGGAATGTCTGGAAAAGATAGGCTGCAGTCTAGCTAGTGGTTTCTCCTCCTGCATCTTCTCCACCTTTGGTAAGTCCATCTCTGTTTGCATTTGCATTGCCTCATCCAATGGTAACATTTTCTGTTACTAGTGCCACACATAGCTCATCCATGTCTATATTAACACCACCACCCTTTTCATTAGCATTAGTTAACCAAATGCAAGAGGCTAGTGTTGCAATAGCTTCCTAAGCCACTGATGATAATTTACCCACATCTTCAGCAGCTGCAAGCCGAAAGGGTTGAGGCTAATGTATTGTGCCCCAGCAAAGTTTTGGATTACTTTGAGTGGCTCTAAGAAGGATTATTTGCTTTGAGCAGATTGTATGGCAAGGGATCAGTAGGGGAGACAGTTTTGGGACATCTCACTAGTGCCAGTATTAACCTAGATCTGGAAAAACATCTGTTTTAATAAGGGATGAAGCAGAAAGAAAAAGTACTGGGTCAGGCAGCCCGTCAACTGGTACTGTATCTGATTCTGTGCCGTTTTCACCACATACCAGCAGCCGTACTTCCTCCAATACTACCACTCTTAGTCATAAAAGGTAGGATATTGAGGATAGTGCCACGAGTTGACAAAGGCATGTTGGGCAGGGGCAGTCAAACTTTTCATCATCCCAGAGATGTGTTCACCAGCCCACTCTTTCATTTTGTTGGATTTCCTTTGAGGGCCATGTCAAAACAGCCCGCTAACAAAATCACCCACCTAATTAAGCATGTGATCCCTGTAGTGGGTGCTTCTATTTCCATGGTAGAAGGGAGCCCTTTAAGCAGCTAATACATCCCCTTGTTTGTGTAAGGATGTAGTGTGTTTAGTGACTGCAGAGTGTGTGCTTGTGTAGTGGATGTAGTGTGTGTATACTGACTGCAGAATGTGTGTTTGTGTATGGATGTAGTGTGTGTATAGTGACCGCAGAGTGTGTGTTTGTGTAAGGGTGTAGTGTGTATAGTGTGTATAGTGACTGCAGAGTGTGTGTTTGTATAAGGATGAAGTGTGTGTGTTTGTGTAAGGATGTAGTGTGTCAGTAGTAGTATAAGTAGTGATGGGTGCGGGAGGGGGTTGTTCATGATTTGGCAGTGAAGGGGTTAAAGTAACACTTGTTTTCTCTCCCTGTACCTGGCAGGCTACATTACCCTGATAATGAACTCTGACCCAACCAGCCACCACACTCGCACGGCCCCCCCAAAATGCCAGGTAGACTCACCTACGTGACGAGTGAGTTGTCCAGGAACAGGTCCAGGAGCTGTGAGATTGTAATATCCATCTTGTGCTGGGTTTAATAGGTTGAAATGTCTCTGGATCACATATTGTGTGCACTGCAGCCTGTGGTACTAGCTTTCAGTTTTGAACTATGAGAAGCTCATCTCTGCAGGGGGGAGAGAGAGCACACCCTCCCCCCTCCATCTCCCAGACTCAAACACTCTCAATGCAACTACTGGCTTCTCATGGCAAGGTCCAGGGAGCAGCATGCATTCATGGTCAATCCCCTCTGGGAGCAATGCAGGCTGCGCTGGCACAGGACTGACCCCTGGTGCATGCTCTGTAACTGTGATTTCCCACTCACTGGGAATGAACTCAATCTACAGGTAGCTGCAGCTAAAATTGCTATATATATGTTCACATAGGGAATGTGCAGTTCAGACCCGCTGTGCCCATGACAACCGTCATGGTTGTTATGCCCTGATGGCGGCCCTGCTGCAGATTGATGGCGTGCAGGAGCAAATTTCGCTCAGATTTATGAAGTGGAGGAGGTCCAGACAAATGGTGACAAATTGGTAAGGAGAGAAGACAGGCATAAATGTGGGGTTTGAGAGGGATTTATTTATAGGTGTGTGCTGTTCTGCATAAATCCTACTTCTGCAGTAAATAGTAAAATGTTCTTGAAGTATTTTAAAATCTGGCGGTGAATAATAATAATAATAAAAAAAAAGGTTCCTCTTTTTTTTTAGATCAAACTACTCTTGCTGCTTCTCTTCCCTTTGGAAAATGCCTTTCATTAAAGTAGTCACCCTGCCTGGCTGAGTCTTGCCGTGTGACTATGCTTTCTACCTCTGAAGATGTAAATTGCCATCAAATAATTTTTCCATATTTCTAAAAGTATTCTAACATGGGGTGGTGTTTTACAATGCCTTTAATGGTGGTTGTTTCACCATGTCATTTCAGTACACTAATGCCTCGTTTACACTGAGCGGATCGGTTCGGTTCAGTTCGGTACGGTTCGCTATTTTGGGTGTTTCCATTATGAAAGTGGTCCATACAAGCGAACCGTACCAATCCATTCAGGGTCCTGCTTCAGATGTAGGGCCATAGAAAATGGAACGGTTTGGTTAGGGCGGATCTACTATACAATCCATTGATTGGTGGACAGGAAGAGCATTTTTTCTAAACCCCGCATGGCCCTGAAGGTCTGACTTGCAGTGGAAACGCTCACCAGAATGGGCTGGTCCATTCTAAACCTTCCAAACTGTACCAACCCGAACCGATCCGCTCAGTGGAAACGAGGCACTATAGGCACAATGTGGTGCCATTTTGGTGCATTAGAATAGTTTTAACCAAAACAACTGCATGGACGAAATTAAAACAAAAAGACAAAAAGGGAATTGAGGGCACAACTGAAACATGCATTTTTCAGGAACGGTGCTGCCGTTGAGAGCAACATTTATGGAACTTTAATTATAATTTGTATTTGGTATAGATATATCAGAAGCAGGGGCGTATTAGCCGCGAGGCAAACAAGGCATTTGCCTTGGGCGGCATTTTCCAGGGGGCGGCAAAAAAAGCCGCCCCACAAATGCCCAAGGCAAATGTCTTGTTAGCCTTGCGGCTAACAGACATGCCGGCGGTCGGGCGGCGCTGGCTGGCGGGCGGGCGGGCGGCCGGCGAGGGAGCACTTCCCCTGAGCTGTCTGCTCAGCTCCCTCGCCAGCCGCAGAGTGAGGCTGGGAGGCGGAGCCGGAATATGACGTCATATTCCGGCTCCCAGCCTCACTCTGCGGCTGGCGAGGGAGCTGAGCAGACAGCTCAGGGGAAATGCTCCCTCGCCAGCCAGCCGCCCGCCAGGCAGTGCCGCCCGATCACCCAGCAGCCACTGGACCACCAGGGAGGAAGAGACCCCCCCCCCTCCCCAGTATTCCCAAAGGTAAGGAGGGGGGGGGGGGGGGGTTTAAATTAAAAAAAAAAAATGTGTTAAAAATTAATTTAAAAAAAGTGTTAGAAATAAATTTAAAAAAAACGTGTTAAAAAAATTAAAAAAAAATGTGTTAAAAAAAAAAAATGTGTTAAAAAAAAAAAAAAAGGTTAATGTGGGTGGGTGAGTGTGTGTCTGTGTCTGTTAGTGTGTGTGTCTGTTAGTGTGTGTGTCTGTTAGTGTGTGTCTGTGTCTGTTAGTGTGTGTGTGTGTCAGTGTTTGTGTCTGTTAGTGTGTGTGTGTGTGTGTGTGTGTGTGTGTGTGTCTGTTAGTGTGTCTGTTAGTGTGTGTGTGTCTGTTAGTGTGTCTGTTAGTGTGTGTGTGTCTGTTAGTGTGTGTGTGTGTGTCTGTCTGTTAGTGTGTGTGTGTCTGTCTGTTAGTGTGTGTGTCTGTCTGTTAGTGTGTGTTTGCCTGTGAGTGTGTGTTTGCCTGTGAGTGTGTGTGTATGTTAGTTTGTCTGCTAGTGAGTGAGTGTGTTTGTCTGTTAGTGAGTGTGTCTGTTAGTGTGTGTGTGTTTCTGTTAGCGAGTGTGTGTGTGTGTATTTAGAATGCGGGGCGGGGGGAAAGGTTGGGTGGGGGTGGCGCGTGGGGAGGGGGGGCGCCTGAGTTTTGTCCTGCCTAGGGCAGCACAAAACCAGGATACACCACTGATCAGAAGATAGGGTTTTTGGGATATCGCTGAAATGCCTATAATAAAAGATAGAAAACGTAGTGCAATATTGTTTGAAACCAAATTAAATTGTAAGGTGTAAAATTACACTCACAAATTCCAAGCGTTTTTAAAGCAAATCAGAGGTGCCTCTCCACAGTAGAGATGGGGGTTGGAATAGAAGGCCTCCTTTAATAATGACCGCAGGGTGCCCGGTTGCTAGGACGTAGCAAGTATCCAGCCTCACCAAACAGCTCCCAAAAAACGGTTTTAATTGATAAATAAAATCAAATACAATTCAAAATAACAAATTGATTCAATATAAGAATAAAATAAAATGGAATAAAAAGTCCACAGGTCCTACGCGTTTCGTTCTATAGAAAATAGCAAATTGATTCAATATAAGAATAAAATAAAATGGAATAAAAAGTCCACAGGTCCTACGCGTTTCGTTCTATAGACAAAATTGATTCAATTGGTTCTATAGAACGAAACGCGTAGGACCTGTGGACTTTTTATTCCATTTTATTTTATTCTTATATTGAATCAATTTGTTATTTTGTATTGTATTTGATTTTATTTATCAATTAAAACCGTTTTTTGGGAGCTGTTTGGTGAGGCTGGATACTTGCTACGTCCTAGCAACCGGGCACCCTGCGGTCATTATTAAAGGAGGCCTTCTATTCCAACCCCCATCTCTACTGTGGAGAGGCACCTCTGATATGCTTTAAAAACGCTTGGAATTTGTGAGTGTAATGTTACACCTTACAATTTTATTTGGTTTCAAACAATATTGCACTACGTTTTCTATCTTTTATTATAGGCATTTCAGCGATATCCCAAAAACCCTATCTTCCGATATATCTATATTATATGGTTACCAACTGGGAGGCAACCGTGGGATGCTGTTTGTACCTATAAGTTAAGTTATTTTAATACATTTGTGTTTGCACTAACCTTCTATTATTGGTGGTTTGCAATTGTTCTTTTTATACTATTTTGTATTTGGTATAGAGCAGGTATATGACATGCATATACATCAAAGCACTATCAATTTAAAGGACCACTATAGGCACCCAGACCACTTCAGCTTAATGAAGTGGTCTGGGTGCCAGGTCCCTCTAGGATTAACCCTTTCTGCTGTAAACATAGCAGTTTCAGAGAAACTGCTATGTTTACATATGGGTTAATCTAGCCTCTAGTGGCTGTCTCATTGACAGCCATTAGAGGCGGTTCCGTGCTTCTCACTGTGATTTTCACAGTGAGAAGATGCCAGCGTCCATCGTAAATGCTTTCCTATGAGAATGCTTTCCTACGAGACTGGCTGAATGCGCGCGCGGTTTGTGCCCGGTGCTGGAAAAATGTAAGGGATTAACCCCTTCCTCCGCCTAGAGCCCGGCAGGAGGGGGCCCTGAGGGTGAGGGGGACCCAAGGACCCTATAGAGCCAGGAAAACAAGTATGTTTTCCTGGCACTATAGTGGTCCTTTAATTGTTTAGTGACACTGCATTTTTTTTATTGCATTTTGTATCATTATTTTGCATTTTATATATTCACAATGCACTTACAACAAATTATTACAATACACTTCAGCTTATTTAGCACTATTTCAATTGTTTCCCACATTGGTATTTGTGTAGGACCCACTGATATTGGGGTATTTTGAAGAAGTGGTGGGCTTCACACAGTATGGCCATATGGTGGAACTGAATCCCCATATTTGTTTACTGAGATAGGTGATTTTAAGGAGCCTTATAACATTTAAAACTGCATTTGTATGTGTGTGCTGTTCGTTAATCTGTATCAGGGCCGTCTATAATAGGAATAGGACCCTGGGCAAAGCATTTTCTTGGGCCCCCTAGGCCCTGCCCCTTCCGCCCGCCCCAATTACGCCCAACCCCCAATCACACTGACAGACCTTCTGACACATACACACACAGAAAGATATATTAAAACATTCGCAGATACATACTGACTCACATACACTGACACACAAATATATACTTATATACATTCAGACATACTGACACACACACATACATACAAACACACACAGACACATACACTGACAGATATACTGAAACACACACAGACACATACACTGACAGATGTATTGACACACACAGACATTCTGACACACACACAGGGATACTGACACACACAGGCATAACAACATACACACCGACAAGCATGCTGACACACACGCACACTGACATACACACACACACACACAAATATACTGACACACACACACAGACATACTGACATACACACACAGACACTGACATACACAGACATAATGACACACGCACACACAGACATACTGACATACACACACAGACACTGACATACACAGACATACTGACACACACACACACAGACATACTGACATACACACACAGACACTGACATACACAGACATACTGACATACTGACATACACACACAGACACTGACATACACAGACATACTGACACACACACACACAGACATACTGACACACACAGACATACTGACACACACACAAACATACTAACATACACACACACACATAGACACTGACATACACACACACACAGACATACACACACACACACACAGACATACTGACATACACACACAGACATACACACACACAGACATACTGACATACAAACATACTGACACACACACACATTTAGCCACCCTCCAGGTTCTTACCTTTTCCTGGAGGGTGGTTTCCCTGGGGTCCAGTGGCAGGCTGAGGCAGATGGGAGTTCTCCTCTGGCCATTCTCCTCCCGCGCGGCTGTGCTCTCCGGTGGGAGGAAGTGACGCGCGGCACTCACTTCCTCCCAGCCGGTACAGGAAGGGGCCCGGTCGCGCTGTTTAAGCGTCACAGCGCCCGACCGGGCCCCTGCTCAAACATGCTTACCGGGTGGCCCTTAGTGCATGGGCCACCCGGAGGGCCTCCTTAGTTGGCGGGCCGGTGCGGCTCTGTGCAGCCGCACCGCTGGGTACATGGGGGCTGCTCAAATCGCGGGGCCCACGGGGCAGCTGCTCTGGGGCCCCCCAGGAGCAACTGGGCCCGGGACAGCTGCCCCGTTTGCCCCGCGCTAAAGACGGCCCTGATCTGTATTATGTCCAGTCATATCAATCATTTTTTAACAGAAAACAAGGCCTGCACAGGTAAAAATGCCCAAATAATGATAATAATCAGATATACATAAAATGTTAAAAGGGTGACTTTTCAGTGTAATTACAGCTCGTAAATATAAATATACAACCCATATGATTGGTAAGAAGAGATGATGCTGATAAACAGATATTTAGGACTATATGCAAAGTGGTACTCAGAAAAAGGTGAAGACAAGTCTTATTCACAATATCATAGCTCTGAATGTTTGTCAGTAATAACAAAAGGAACCAGACAGCCGACAAATAAGCTGTCTTAAGATGCAATGACAAAAAAAATTACAGCAAGGTACTGCGTAACCATAACAAAAATAATAAAAACATGTTTTTATAATGTTAGAATCAATTATAATGTCTGGTAAGGCAATGGTCATAAAACCACAAAATGTCTTATGTATGCCACCACCACCACCAGGAAGCATTCAAGCTCAATTTACAAATATAGTGTATAATTTCTATCATATTAATCTTGTTTTATTTGTGTGTGTCTGTGTGTCAAGGTGTGTGTATCTGTGTGTCAATGTGTATCTGTGTGTGTGTGTGTATGTATCTGACACACAGATATACACACACACACTGGCACATAGTAGCACACAGATACACACACTGACACACAGATACACAAACCTTGACACACACTGTCTGTGCGTGTGTGTGTATGTTTGTATGTATCTGTGTGTCAAGGTGTGTGCATCTGTTTTTGTATGTGCCAGTGTGTGCCTGTATATCAAGGTGTGTATATCTGTGTTTGTATTTGCCAGTGTGTGTATCTGTGTGTCAGTGTGTATGACTCTGATACACAGATAAACACACTGGCACATAGTGGCACACAGATACACACACCTTGACAGACAGATACTCACACCTTGACACACACTGTGTATCTGTGTGTGTGTATGTGCGTCAAGGTGTGTGTATCTATGTGTGTGTGTCACGGTGTGTGTATCTGTGTTTGTATGTGCCAATGTGTCTGTGTGTATCTGTGTGTACGTATGTATCTGACACACAGATACACACACTGGCACATGGTGGCACACAGATACACACACCTTGACACACAGTGCGTATCTCTGTGTATGTGTGTGTGTGTGTGTGCGTATGTATGTATCTATCTGTGTGTCAAAGTGTGTATATCTGTGTCAAACTGTGTGTGTATCTGTGTGTCAGTGTGTATCTGTGTGTTTGTATATATCTGACAGATCTGACCGGTATCTGGCAGACAGATACACACACTGATACACACACCTTGACACAGATACAAAGTGTGTATCTGTGTTTGTATGTGCTGGTGTGTGTCAATGTGTGTGTATCTGTGTTTTTATGTGCCAGTGTGTCTATCTGTGTGTCAGTGTTTATTTGTGTGTGCGTATGTATCTGACACACAGATACACACACTGACACACATACTGACAGATACACACACCTTGACGCACATACACACACTGACAGATACATTAACACACACAGACACTGACACACATATATATATATACACACAGTGACACATACACACACATTGACACACAGATACACAAACTGTCACATACACACACAGATTCACGCACATTGGGAGAGACACACACTGACACAGGTACACACACTGACACAGGTACACACACAGACACATACACACACGCGCACACGCGCACACACGCGCACACACATATGTTTACATTTGTTGTGCACTTACCTTTTTTCTGTAGGAGGATCTTCAGTGCTGATGGCTGAGGTCGGCAGCTGCTCACTCCCTGCTGCTCCCTCTCCCTTCACCAGGCGTGCTCTGTCAGCATCCAATACTACAGGGGTCCGGTCGCGGTTTTAGAGAACTGTGGTGCCTGACAGGACCCCTGTTTAGCGATACCCATCGGATGGCCCTAAATGCTTGGGCCACCCGACGGCAAATCGCTGCGGAATCCCAATTTTGTTCTCCTAGGGTTCCGCGGAACACTAATTGGGATACGCTGAAAAATGGGAATACACACTCTTCATAAATAAAATAGAATGCTACAAACAAACATTTTGTATGGGAGCAGACGGGAGCAGATAGCCATATAAGAACATAGAATTGGGATATTGCGAATGAATTCCCGACATATGTAGTAATTCTATTGAAAGGAAAGGAGAAAAGAAAATAGGGAACAAAATATTTGCCCCTCCCTACCTTATCAATCAGAAATCTCACTAATCAGAGTGTGAGCGGTACCTTTCAATTGAATTACTACATATGGCAGGATTTCATTCCCAATACCCTAATTATTTGTTCTTATATGGCTATCTGCTCCCATCCTTACACCTGCTCTAGCTGTACTGCTATACTGGCTACTTAACGATCTTGTATATATATTGTGAATAATCACCCTCCATTCATTCGGTACTTTCCCTCCCTGCTACTTTATTCATGGATTTATTACTGTGACGAAGTGCCCTTCGCCTCTTGTGCCTGGAGAGGACTGCTTGCCCGCCTCTTGCCCTGTGACTATGGACCCTGGGAGATTTGGCCTGTTCAATTCAGTATGATAGGAGTTTTGTATTTTTGTATCCTTTTGTGTTTTACTGGTAACATGTGCTCAATGGAGTCTGCCTCTATCCCTGGATATAATTGGATTATTTCCCCCATTGTCTCCAGGATAGAGGGCTCTGTAAAACCGGTTTGGGCCAGATAGCCATGCTGCCAGCCAGGCCCCAAAATATACTTTACTAACTTCTGAACCCCTGGTCTGATTCATGCCATTTTTTGATATGTTGTTCCCCTGAATGGATTGATTGTGAATATATATATATTTTTTATGTGAATGTGATGTATATTTTAGAAGTTATGAATATGCTGTAAAAACTGTATTTTTCCTGCCTGTGATAATTGCATCTTCTATTGTATAAGATAATTGAATCACAGGCAGAGGGGAGGATTTTGTGTGGGCTGTAACCTCTGTTTTATTGGCTACTGTAGATAACGTGTGTGTCTCTCCCCTGCATGGGAGCAGGGCATAAAATAAACTGTAGCTTGAATACCTGTTGTTGTTACTTCCAGTAAAGTTCTGTTCCAGCATTAAGCTTTGGCTCATGTGTGGATTATTTGGTGATACCGGCGATATTTATTCCTGTGGATTATTGGGAATATTATTTTATGGGAAGAAGGGAATGCTTGACGGAGTAACGGATTGTACCGTCACAACTGGTGGCAAGCGGCGGGATTTTCCCTTCTTTTCCCCTGCACAGAGGATTCAAGGAAGGCACTAAGTGTATAGTGCATGGAGGGCAACGCTAGCACTCGTGCAGCGACCCTGGCTTCAGAGGAACTCAAGGGATAGAGCTAGCTACGGGCAGCGTCCCTATCCACAGCAACATGGAAGGATTGCTAGCAGCAAAACCAAGCAGGTCGTTATGGCTGAGTTAATGGAGCTAGACCGGGAGAACTTGGTTGCAGCAACACCAACCATTCAGGAGATGGAGACACCAGCGATTCAGGAGAATGAATCCCCAGCCAACAGGGAGATTCGGGAGAGACTAGCGTGGTTCGGTCCGAACCCAACAGCTGACATTGTTCTACAGGTAATGAACAGTGTAGCGAAAGAGGCGAAACAAAAGAGGGAAATAGAGCTGCAACTGAAGCTAGCTGAAACCCTGGCTTCGGAGGAACTCAAAGGGATGGAGCAAGCTAGCCCCCGGGCAGCGTCAACCTACGAGGAGGAGTTCCTATGGAGGCTGTAAAATGCCTTGGCCCAGGAGTGTGGCCCTATTTCAGCCGAGGAGGAGCTGGCCTGGAGAGATGGGTTACGGCGAGATCTCTGGCACGAGGCCTTGGAGCGGACACAAGGTTCATGGGGAGAAAATCTCCCAAGTGAAGCACAGCGCAGTCAGAAACAAGCGGCGCTGAGGATGCCCTTCCTGGGGTGTCTACCCCCAAGTGAGGGGGTGCTGGAACTGCAGAGGTTGATCAGAAAAGAACTGTGGCTGGATGAGGCATACCGGGCGCTACGGTGGTTCTCAGTCCAGAGGTGCCCCTGGATGGCTGAGAGTGAGAGGCCAGAGGGCAGTGACTACGATGGCCCTGGTCTGTTATGGGAGGCATTGGAGGAGGACAGTGACTTTGGCAGCACCAAGGAGTCCCGGTATTGGGACATCAGGGAATGGCGATTGGATGCACTGGAGCTCCCTGATGCTACTGACCTGGAACCAGATATCACCCGCCTGATCACCATCGAATGGGAGCTAGAACAGGATTACCATCAACTGTTCGACTTCGGCCATTTCCCATCCGACAGCTCATGGAATGGAGTACCCACGCTTCCTACTACTACATGTTTAACTTCTCACCATTAGGACCTGTGTATGTTGCATGGGGACTCTTTGTCGAGTCCCCCTGTTTTCAAATATTTATTCCTACATCTAACAAACCAGGATATGGAGGTAGGGTAATGGGGACAGATACCCAATGCCCACTTGATCAGTTGTTTTTGCTGCTCATTCCTTGTGATGCGAGTAATAGATTTAATACTTTCTTCATTTATCTTAGGTTTATTTTCTTCATTTATCTAAAAAAGGTACTCTGTTTACAGTAATGTTTTTGTATTTTGTTAGTGAATATCACTCTGTGAAGAATAGGAGAGACATTCAGCAATTATGGTGATTGTTGTCTGGTTTTTTTTTCACTTAACAATGGAGTTTTGGTGAACTGAACCCCAAAATTCAGGCTAAACTAGCCAAGCTGTGAGTATAGCTGTGTTCGAGAATTATTGTGGATTACTTTTTTCAATTCTGTCTCCACTCCCTAAAATGTATTGTTTAGTGAGTAAATTTTTTTATCTACTTATTTCTTTCACTTCGTTCTTTCTCCTTTGCTTTTATGCTAGGTAAAAAAAATAAAAAATGAATACCACTTGGAATGTAGAACATCAACTTTTTTTTTGTTTGGCATATGACATTAATGGTGTTATGACCAGGAGGTGCAATAGAAGTATAAATTGGCTTCTTGTACCACAAGGTGGCAGTGTAAAGCCATTCCAGATTATTTTATTTGATTCACGCACCAGTAAAACTAGCTGGAAGGTGATTGCTGAGGTTATTTAGTGCCCTTTTTTATAAGAAGACGAAAATTGAGTGCCATACCTAAAACTTAACTTTTATTGTAAATACAAATATTAAAATAAAATTGGCGGAAAAAGTATAATTGTGCAGACGTGCTCAAAATATATATATATATATATATATATATTTTTTTTTTTTTTAAAAAGCAACCAAGTCTATATACAGAACGTGAAACTTTTTAGCCAGTATTGAAGTCTCACTTATAAAATAGTTGAATACAGTGTATTGATATGCCCTTCTTTTCAAGCATTTAAGACTGTGTATTTATTTTCGATGGTTTCCAGGATTTTGCTAACCAAGTTTTAATGATTGGTGATAATGCACTATTATGACTAGATTGTTATAATGACACATTTGATCTGTGCTCGTTTAGTAAGGTCTGCTGTCAGTTTTCTTTATAAATATTTGTTACTGTTAATTACAGACAAAGTAAATATAGTACAATAATAGTTTCCAAAATTTTGGTGACCAAGTTTTAATTGTTGGTGATAATGCACTATTATGCCTAGATTGTTTAATAACTCATTTGATCTGTGCTCGTTTAGTAAGGTCTACTGTCAATTTTCTTTATAGATTTGTTACTGTTAATTACAGACAAAGTAAGTATTACACAATAGAGACCTGTGATGTAAGAAGAGAAATTGTGGGAGAAAGAATACTGGTCATAGGTATTCTCTAAACGGTAGTGTACTCCAGTGAGATAATGTTATATATGTGTGTATAAGACACTGTGCGAATACTACCGATCAGGTCCTAGGGTGATGACCCGATAGAATTATTTTAAAATCTCCTGCACTGGGGATGAGTGTCAAAGGGAAGAAGAGTCAGCAGTTAGGGACTGAGTTAGTGCGCCAAGCATTGATAATAGGTGCCCTTTACTCGGTCCGTAGCTGGTGACTCTTCTTCCCTTTGACACTCAAATGAGTCATTAAACAATCGAGGCATAATAGTGCATTATTACCAACAATTAAAACTTGGTCACCAATATTTTGGTAACCAATACCATTATTGTACTATATTTACTTTGTCTGTAATTAACAGTAACAAATATTTATAAAGAAAACTAACAGCAGACCTTACTAAACGAGCACGGATTACAATATATAAATACTCTCTTAAATTTGAAATTCACTTTGAATTTAGTTTGAATTCTCGCTTTAGTGAATAACCCAGTTAAATAAACAAATACTGCATGGGAAAGAAAACAAAAATGTACTTACCCATCCCTATTTTCCTGTTTCTTGCTCAACGTCAGCTGACTTTTAGTTCCTTAAAGGAACACTATATGGTCATAAACACAAACATGTATTCTTGACCTTATAGTGTTAAAAACACCATCTCCCCTGACCCTCCCCCTAAACCCCCATACCTCCTAAATATAGTAAAATCTTACTTTAATTCCAGTCTGCTGCTGCTGAATATACCCTGATCTTCCTGCTTGGCTGACATCATCAGAAGTTGTGATCTTAGTCAATCACAATGCTTTACCACATGAAAGCATTGAATTGGCTGAGAGTGTCAAGGAGGCAGGCCAGGGGCAGAGTCAGCACAAGCCAAACACAGCTCTGGCAAATCAGCACCTCCTCATAGAGCTGCATTTAACCAATGCATCTCTATGAGGAAAGCTCAGTGTCTAAATGCAGAGGGTTCCCCTTTAAGTGATGGTATAAGAAGAAACTTCTGTTTACTTTAGCCTTTAGTAAATGCTATGCACCTTCTGTTTCTATAAGAGATTCAATGTGGAAAAACTGCTCCTTCTACATTATTAGACTGGCTGATCTTTACTGACAAAAAAACGATTGCATTGTTGCTAACATTTCTTTAAAAAATCCACTCCAACAATAATTTCCACAGCTCCACCCATGTTGCACCATCCCAAAACACTCATGAATAGTACATTTTCCTTATCCCTCTTACCAAGTACATTTCCCGACAGCCAGATTCTTCAGTTACCCTCATAACCCCTGTACCATAAGCCCCTCACCTCAATCCCACAATTTCCTCATTATCCCCAGTGCCACAATCCCCTCAAACCCATTCATACAATTCCTTCATAACTGCTTGCGCCATAATCCCTTCAATCCCCATATTATCCCAATATCCTTCTTCAATCACATTACCCCATCTCATCAACTCCAATCCCAAACAAATATCCATAGTTTAAACATTCCAGTCCCAACAATCACATCATTATTGAACTATGATTTGCTCCTCACAATCACATTGCCCATGATTACAAAGTGCAATCATCCACATTCTTATCAGTACTGCCAGCCAGATGGTTCTCTTCAAGCCCCTAATCACACCAATCCCAGGCAGCCATTTTAGAATGGTTTGACTTCTTACCAAAGGTCTGCCAGGCACTGTTTTCCCCCGCCACTACTTCAGACATAGAGCTGGAAGCTTTTAAGAACCAAGCTCAGTGATGCATCGCTTAGCTCATTGACCGACGCTCTCAGAGAGTGATCTAGACTTGCATTGGAGAAAAGCTAACTGAAGCTCCTGCTTAGTTTTCCATCATTAGCAGTGGAAGTGTGGGTTGGTGACCAGAGGACCCCAGGTAAGTAGTCAAACCATTCTAAAACAGTTGGGCTACTTACAACTGGTGGGGGGCACCATGGACATTCCTGGCTCCATATCTAATACAGCAAGGGTAGTGTTTGTGGTGCTTGGAGTGTTTCTTCAATTTAGTTTTTTTTTTTCAATTTGATAATTGTTATTTGTTTTGGGAGTAGGGTACAGAAAAGAAGAAGGGAGGGAGGTAGGTAGGGGACGCATAGATCAGTAACTTTGTCAACACTTCAATCTTGTATTTTGTGGCATGTGATATAATATTACTTTACAGTAAAATGTAATACAATATAATAGAATAGAATAGTAGGCAGAGTCATCACAATCACTCTTCAACAATACTGTTCCTGTCTGGTTTCTCACTACTGTGGATTTACCTCGGTTCTTGTCCCACCCGGGGCGTACCGAGGATGTCAACTACACCTGTGCGCTTATTTTGCACCTGGTACCCGTGTTGCTCATATCACCCATTGTGTTCGAAACCTGATATGAGGACTTTAGTTCCCCCTTGGGTTGTGTGTGCAGCTTTACAGACCCTGTTATAGAGATGTGTATAAAAGGTGTGGTTTATGTGGGCTCCCAATAATTCTGCCCAGGCTGTTTTGCCTTGCCCCGTTTGTCCATTCCCCCCATTTGTTGTGCTTATGCCTTCTCTTGGCTGCATTCCAGGTTTCAAGGTGTGGGTACCACAGGGAGGGGTTGAGAGGAGGGGGTGTAGTCAGGGTGTGCTAGATCTGTGGGTACCCGTACATGGGAGATGTTTCTCCGTGGCACTTGGGCCTGCTAGTGGAAAAGTTTGATGGGTCTAAGTGTTCATGTGTCCTGTCTTTGGTTTCAGTTCTGTGTTTTCATTTCGGGGGAGGTCTACCTATACTGGTTGCTTTTAGCTGGTTGCTTTTAGCACGTTGGGTGTTATGTAGGGGTGTGCCATATGTTCATAGTCCCAGTTGAGAGTAACTTGTTCCCATAGGGCTTGTTTACTTTGGACTTTACTTGTCGTCCAGGCCCTTGCTAACAACGTATTTGCTGCCATCAAGATTTGGAAAGTGAGTTTAACCTGCGGTCTGGGTATGCCTGTTGGTAGCATGAACAATATACAGTGGTCAGGCATGTGTCTTTTGCTCTATTTGGGTAACGCCAGTCATTTCTGCATTGACCATTTTCCAGAAACTTTGGAGTGACGGGCAAGACCACCAGACATGTAGCATTGCTCCTACCTTCTCCCTACACCTCCAACATCTATTTGATACATTCCGGTACATGCCGGAATGTTTGTCAGGTACATAGTACCACCAGTACTGTATTTTCTTCATTAGTTCTAGGTGTGCTGCACAGGATGTGTTACCTCTGTGTGTCATGTACACTGTCTCCCACTGTTCATCTGATATTGTGTACCCTAATTCTCTATGCCATGCATCTCTGAATGTCCTAGTCTCATGCAAATCTATGTTGAGCAACGCATTGTATGTAATTTAAAGTGTTTTCCTCGGTGGAGTCTGAGATGTGCACAGCTTTTCGAATTGTGAAAGTTGGGTTGCTCCTGTTCCTACGTCATAGTTCTCTAATATATATGACTTCAATTGTAGATATGAAAATAATAGTTTGTTTGTTGGACTAAACTTGGCCTGCAAGTTCGGGAAAGTCATGATTTGGTTGTTTTGAAGCAGCCCTGCGAGGTTCATGGTTTATAGTAAAGTTTTGGGACTAGGATAACTCATGCCCTGTATTAACATGGCCAGGGGTGTTGGTCTGACCATGCAAAGGGAACCCCTTATCCTGTCCCACATCTGAAAAGTGAGAATCGTGGTGGGGAGAGTGTTGTTAGCCAAGGGGTGGTTTGCCCTTGGGGAAAATGAGATTTTTAAGACTTTGTTGTCCCACCCAGTGTGCCTCTATATCTGCCCATTGTGGCCTGTCAACTAAGGATTTTAATGGCACTACAGCAGCCACTATTGCCGCCTTGTGATAGATTTTTATGTCTGGGAGGCACAGACCACCTTTTGCTTGGGTTTTGTTAGCATTGCAGTAGCTAGTCTAGGTTTACTATTGTTCCACACAAATCTTCTCTGGAGTTTGGTGAGGTAAGTTTTTGGTAGGAACATTGGCATTGTTCACAAGAGATAGTAGAACTTTGGAATCAGGATCATTTTTACTGCTGCCATCCTACCTACCAGCCTTCCCATCTCTGCATGGTAGAGATGAAACCGTTAAGAAGCGTTTTTTAGTTTTGTTTACATAGCATGGAGGGATTTTTAGTTACTTTTATGCCCAGGTAAGTGAGGTAGCCCTCCCTTCAGTTGAAGAGAAAAGACATCCTCAGCCCCTTCATCTGTACCGATTCCTGCCCTATGTATAGAGCTTGGGTTTTTGACACATTCAATTTGTAATATACAATAAATACCTCCCATATGTTTCAATTAGTGTTAGCAGGTGTGGTAATGATGTGCATGGATCTATCAAAGTGCGGAGTATGTCGTCAGCAAATAGATTGGCAGTATATTCCCTGTGTCTTGTCTGCATTCCATGTATTTGATCGTGCTGTCTGATTTGGAGTACAAATGGCTCCAATGCCATGACATATAACAGTGTGGAACGTTGACATCCCTGTTGGGAGCCGTTTGTAATGGGAAAGGGTCAGATAAGAAGCCTGCGTTGAGCACCTGCGCAGATGGCGTGGAGTATAATGCTTTGACCTCTGACAGGAAGTTCTGGGAGATATTAAATTATTCAAGACCCCTTCAAGGAATTCCCAGTGCAGGCGGTCAAAAGCTTTTTCTGCAGCAAGTGATCATAACAACCTCCCCCCTGCCCCCGTGAGTCCTGTAAACTGTGGATTATGACTAGGACTTTGCGTGGGTTGTCGCTGCCTTGGCGCTCTTTGATAAATCCCACTGGGTCTGTGTTAATTATACTTGGTAGGACTGTGCTCAGCCTGCCTACTAGAACTTTAGCAAATAATTTAATGTCTGTATTCAGAAGTGAAACTGGATAAAAATTTTGGGGGTGCGTGCGTGCGTGGTTTACCAAGTTTGGGGAGTGTCACTAACTAACTAACAGGTTTTCCCTTGGCATTGCTCGGAGGCTGATGGCTTCATTAAAAGTCTCTGTCAGATGGGGGATTAGGGTGGTTCTGAACTTTTTATAGTAACAATTTGCAAAACCATCTGGGCCTGTTTGCAAACAAGTGGAAGGCAAATTGACTAATCAGAGGCTGTCATACTGATAGCTGGGAAGGTGTTGTGGCGAAGATTTATAAAATTGCCAAGTTTTTGTAGAAATCAGCACTTTTATAAATTGTCAGACTTCTAGCTGAAGAGCTTTAACCCCTTAAGGACCAAACTTCTGGAATAAAAGGGAATCATGACATGTCACACATGTCATGTGTCCTTAAGGGGTTAAAGGACCACTATAGGCACCCAGACCACTTCAGCTTAATGAAGTGGTCTGGGTGCCAGGTCCACCTTGGATTAACCCTTTCTGCTGTAAACATAGCAGTTTCAGAGAAACTGCTATGTTTACACTAGGGTTAATCCAGCCTCTAGTGGCTGTCTCATTGACAGCCGCTAGAGGCGTTTCCGCGCTTCTCACTGTGATTTTCACAGTGAGAAGATGCCAGCGTCCATAGGAAAGCATTGAGAATGCTTTCCTATGGACTGGCTGAATGCACGAGCGGCTCTTGCTGCGCATGCGCATTCAGCCGATGACATCAGAAGAGGGAGGAGAGTCCCAGCTCCAAGGGAGCCCGGCGCTGGAAAAAAGGTAAGGGATTAACCCCCTTCCTTCCCCTTCAGCGCAGCGGGAGGGGGACGAGTTTGTTTTCCTGCCACTATAGTGGTCCTTTAAGTGTCTGGAGTGTTCCTTTAATTCATTGTCACATCTTGCCATTGTAGCTTACAAATTGCATTTCATTTAAAATATGCTTATCAAATGAATGAAGTATTTGGTAAATACATTCTGCATTGTCTTCAATACAGAACAGTATATTATTTGTTCTTCTATTTTTGTTGACCTGCTTCTCCACCTGCCATTCCCTAACTTCTGTTATTTTCTCCGCCTTCCCTTCTCCCTTCTTCTCACCAAATTTCTGTCTTCAACTTCCTGCCCTGCTGTCCTTGCAGTATCGTACAAGGAAAACTACTGAACCCATGCTTTTGATGTGTTACTAACTTGGTTTAGTCTTTAATCATGTTTAATTATGTATTTTTATTTTAAGGAGGAAGAGGAAAAGATGGAGCACCAATTATAACTTTCCCAGAATACCCCAGCTTTACGGAGATTCCTGATGAGGATTTTCTCAATGTTGTAACATATTTAACCAGCATCCCCAGGTGATAACCTACTCTGCATGCTTTGGAACTTGAACAGACTACAAGCTTGCAAAACACTTTCTTTTCAAAGATGAACAGGTTTCCTTAGGTTTTGTTGCCACTTAAAGGGACACTCCACACCACCAAAGCACTTAAACTTGTTAGAATGCTTTCAGTGTGAAGAGTGTGTCTTCTTTATTTCATTTTACAAATAGTACACATTTCAATAGAAATTAGCACTTTTATAAATAAACCTTGTTACACGCCTTGGCTTTCAAGCAGACAAATGGTCCTGTTGCTTCCTGGTTGTTTAAAGGGATTCTATAGTGTATGGAATAAAAAGTTGTATTCCTTACACCACGTCAACCCCAATGATGCTTTGCATGACTTTGGCTCAGAAAGGGTTAAAAAAATGATTTAATTTTTTTTTTAACACTTACCCAATGTCCCTCGGTGCTGAGTTGGCACTACGCCTCCAATGAAAGGAGGGGGTGGGGGGATTTGTTTCCCACGTGGCTTTGACGTGAGGGGATACAAGGAGCTATATCTTTGTGTTTAGAGTTGAATCCTGAGGACTTCATTTTTTACATGTGATAAACAATTTGTCATATGAATGAGTTGTTTTGCACAAGAAATGTTAATGTTGAAAATTATGATTTACTGTATATAGAAATAGAGTATGAATGTACTAATTGGTACATCAATGAAATGACATGGGTATGCCATTATGTCGTTATAAACATTGTTCCATTTTATATACTTTTTGAAGGGGAAGAAATTTGTTTTGAATATTTTTTTTATTGTTTTCATAATATGACGTCATGCATCAAACTGATTTGTAATAAAGCAAGTGATTGCCCACGCAGGGGCTTAAGCATTGGTTTAACACAGTATATACAGTTGGTTGCCTGCGTAGAGGCGGATTTGTCTGTGCCAGTGTAGCTTAACTTTTTTTGTGCACAATTGGTTGCTTTGTGTTTTATAGTTTTGTGTACTGTGTCGCCTTTTTGGCTCTGGTAGAGCGTTAAGTAATTGCTTTGTGTTGACTATTGTGTGCCAGTGCTGTGTGTTCGCTGGATGGTAAATGCAAATTGTCACCTGTGCTGAGGCGCATTAATCATCTTGCAGACATTCAGCAATAATCAGAAATACAGAAAACATTTCCAACTTTCAACCTGAGGTGCATATTTGTTTTTAGGCTGCCGTGGAGTAATATATAATGAAGCTATCTGGCTATCAGGTATGCCGTAATAAGCGACTGTACAGGCCGTCGTGCAATAGTCTGTCATTATGCATGCAGCGGCAGACAACGTTATGTCATGACCATTTGGCGTTTTAAGCGGACATAGTAATTTTATGCTGCTGTGCAATAATTCTTTATGTAGCTATTTGGGTATCAGGTTTACAGTAATAAGCGACTGTACAGTCCATTATGCAGCAGTCAGTCATTAAATGTGCATTAGTGAACAGCATCAACTTATGGCCCCTATGGGCATTATGGACTAAACTGTACATTCCTTTGGCAATATAAACCGACTCGGTAGAGGAGAGCCAGCATCACATTGACAGAATAGGTAAAGACTCAAAATATAACTGCAACTTTGAAAATACACATGCGAGCTATCAGTCGACTGGATCGCCCTGTCAAGAGGGTCACCTACATACCACATATACCAACTAGCATAACATTATATGCAGAATGTGCAAAACTTAAAAATAAAATAAGTAAGAAATAAACGTAGCTTGTGAGATGCAAATGCATGCCCGTGATCCGCAGGGCCGCTATGTGAATTCCCATGTCCATCTGGGAAGGCCTCCCATGGTGCTGCCCCCACACTGTCCCCGGGGTGCCAGGCCTCCTTCCCTCACCCCCAGTCCGATCACCGCTCACCGGTCGGGTCCCCCACAGTTCCGTGGGCACTCAGGAGCTGAAGCTGTTCGTTGGGCCCCACCACAAAAACCCTCCGGCCGGCTGCTCCCTGCACCTCCCCAGCTCTGCGTGGTTCCCTTGAGGAGTGTGTCCCTGTGTCTCACCCGACGCCGGACACATACTTGGAGCTGGCGTCCGCCCCCCACGACCACCGGTCCGTCGAGGGGGTCGGCACGATCCCGCCCCACCGGGCTCGCGGCGCCAGGGACTAGGCTTCCCGGGCACCCCAGACCTTGATGCCCGGGCACCCACCTCTCCCGCGGTCGAGGCCACGGCCTGGTTGATCCATCCGGTACCTGGCCCTGCCGGGGCCAGCGCAAGTCGCCCATGCCAGACCTTCCTGGTGCGTCTCCTTCAGGGATAAATGTTCGGGCGGGCTGTATACGTTGCCTATGCCCGGTCAGGCGGCCTGCTTGGGCCCCGCGCGGTATCTGCCGCCCCGGGGTGTGCCGCCGCCATGCGGCCTGAGTTACCCCCCATCCCCCGGCCGGGTGGGTGAAGAAAAAAAAAGGGGGGGGGGAACGGGGACGAGCCGCCCCTTGCCTCAGTGTATTCTTTCAGGCTGCTGTTTGTTGTGTCTCCCGTCCGGTCTCATCGGCGGGAGTCGCCATTTTCCATGTGCGTGGTGCTGCGAAGGCCTGCTCGTTTGTTTGCATCGTTCCCGGCCTGAAGTCTGCCTCTGTTTGGGGTCCCCAAGAAGCTTAAGTTTTGCTGGTTAATTGTAGACCAGTTAATGCCCGTTCATGGTACAATGGGCGCTCATTTTCGCGTTTTTTTCCGGGCCCAGGCCGGGAGGCTCAGTGTTGTGCTGCCTCTCAGTTCGGCGGCACGGCCCCGCCCCCCGGGGAAGAAATTTGAAGAATTGTTTCTTTGTATGTTATGAAATGATGTGTTGAAACTCTCGAATTATTTGAACCTTGATATCAAACAGTATCTCCGTTTGCTCTGATTGCTCAGTGATCTAAAACATCAGTGATCAGTGATATCTAAGACTTCTCCATGGAGCGATATAGTCTTTTATTTTGTTATATGTACATTATTTTATTGATCCTTATAGCATGGAGCTTTAATTTAGTAGTAGAAGCATTTGATATTATTACTATTATTATTATTATTACTATTATTATTATTATTATTATTATTATTATTGATATTTACATAGCGCCAGCTTATTCAGCAGTGCTTTACAATATTATGAAGGCTGGAAATGTAACAATGAATGGGACAATTGCAAAATGATACAGGAACAACAGGTAGATAAGGGCCCTGCTCAGACGAGCTTACAGTCTACAGGAGTGGAGTATAAGGACATCAAGGGGAATAACAAAAATTAGGTAGAAAGGTAACAGAACTGGAGGTGGGAGTTGAGTGTGGCTCTTTAGGAGAGAGCCATGACAGATTTGTAACATCAAAGCTACTTTGTGAGGCCATGAGCATTTCTAAACAGATGGGTTTTGAGGAACTTCTTAAACAATTGAAGACTAGAGGAGAGCCTGATGGGAGTAAGCAGACTGTTCTGAAGGAAAGGAGCTGCTTGTGAAAAGTCCTGCAAGCATGAGTTAGCAGTGAGGGTGATAGGAGCGGCCAGGAGAAGGTCACTGGCAGAGCGGAGCCAAAGTTGTTTAAAGCTTTATAGGTAAGGGTTAGTATATAGAATTGACATCTATAGGCTACAGGAAGCCAGTGTAATGATCGAGAAAGGGGCAAGGTATGGGTGGAGCAACAGGGGAGAAAGATCAGCATGGAGGCAGCATTTATTACAAACTGTAACTGAGTATTTCGGCTTCTGGGGAGACCAGTTAGGAGAGAATTACAATAAACAGAAGAGGACCAAGAACAGGACGAGGGGAGGTGGTGTCATTGTACAAGGAGGCACTGAACAAACGTTGGGAAAGATAGGAGGACCGTATTGCAGAGGCAGAGGGATTGAAGAGTTTGGAGAATGAGGACATAATCAACAGTGTCAAAGGCAGCAGAGAGGTCAAGAAGAATCAGTATTTAGTACTCGTTTTTGGATTTAGCTGCAATAAGGTCATTTGTAACTTTAAGCAAAGCAGTCTCAGTAGAGTGGAGTGGCGGAAGTCAGATTGAAGAGAGTTGAGGAGAGCGTTGGAATTGAGGAAACAAGCCAAACGAGTAAAGACAAGTCTTTCACGAAGCTTTGAGGGAAAAGCGAGCAGGGATATGGGTCGATAGTTGGAAGAGGAAGATAGGTCAAAAGATGTTTTTTTTTTTTTAGGATGGGTACGACAGTAGCATGTTTAATTTGCAAACACCAGAAGAAAGAGAGAAGTTGAAAATGTGCATTAAGGATGGTACAAGACAAGGGGAGTGAGATCTGATAAGGTGAGCAGATGGGATCAAGCAGACAAGTGGTGGGATGAGAGGATGTTCAGTAGCCAGGAAGAAGGCCTTAAGGGTAGCGAAGGTATGATCCAGGTGCGGTTGAGAGAGAGGAGCAAGGTGGGGAGCACCGAGCACCTGCAAGCACCTGCAAGAACCCCACAATTTTGGTATAGCAGTCTAGTTTTACATGCTTTTTTTTCTGTTAAAGTATTTGTGCATTCTTTTGCTTAAAGAAAATATCATTGACACTTTGTATGTCCTGCACTTTAGCATTTGGCACTTTACTCAAGCATTGTATAAGTATAGCTGCTACCTCTAGGGGCTCTTGATTCTTTTGTGCATGTTGCACTTTTAGATATTGTCCTAATAAATTGGATTTTATATTTTCATATATGGTATTTTTATGACATTATTCTGAACTATTCAGTATCATCTTTAATTAGATCATCACACATCTTAATGCTTGTGGCGCCCTGTAGTCTGTACTAGAGTCCAGACTTTGTGTTTATTTCTGTATAGAGGTTGGAGTGACCTCAGAACAGTGGCTTGCCTACATTAAGTTTAAAACTTGTCATTTCCTTCACCACCCAACCAATTTATCCTTTTGAATTCTTTCCTTAACTGGTTAATCAATGTGCGTTTTGAAAGGTTGTCAATAGCAAAGGTTAACATGTATTTGTTCTTTGTGATCATAGGTATTTTTATTCATTAGTTAAATATTAACCTTATTAAGCCATATGGTTCATGTCATTAAAGTCAATTTTAGAAACTGTGTGAGATATAAATAACCTTTGGTCCCTGTGCATAAATTGTGATCTGCGGTCTAATGTAGAGGAGATGGTACATAGAGAGGTGAAAAGCATGCCTTATTATAATGCCATTTGTAACCCTGGTAGCAGATAGTAAAGTTCAACTTCATGGCTGCTGCCATATATTGTACACATTAGTGCAAGCTAGGCATGGCATCCCATGGAAGTAATGAACATTTCTGATGGCTATCCTGAGAGTTCTTTGTCTATTTCTGTTTCTCAAGTCCTTCACATAATAGCAGGGCTATAAACCACAATCAGGGCCAGGTCTGCCAAGCCAAATCATATTTACAAATAAATAGAGCACTGTAGAAATGGGCTCTTTAACTACTAACACAATGCATTTTAACTGTCAAAGATCTTTATCAATATAAATGCAACCAAAAGTATGGAGGATACAGCTGTGAATCTACAAAAAAAGAACAATTAAAATATTGCAACACTGGGGGGCGGAGCCTGACTGTGGAGCTGAGCAGACACACTATCTGTGAGCACCCGAGCCTGGGCCCGATTATCGGCTGAAATTGTGGGCAAATCGCCTTATCTTGAACCCCAACCTACCTCCTTTTGCTATACAGAAGCTGATGAACCAGGGGATACCTTGCATGCCCAAAATGCCCACTGAAATGCCTGAGCCGAGGCTTGGGGCCTACACTATGCAGAGCAGGGAAGAGGCGGCCGCTCTCCCGGCCCATCGACGCACGCAGCATCCACGGTACTCAGCTACCCCCCACTCAGGACCGGCGGGGGTTATCCCGGTCCCAATCATCCCAATCCACATACCTCCATGGACTCCAAAAGCTGGCACAAGCCCCAACCATGTACCATGCCTGAAGGCCGCTCGCCACTCCAAAATGGCGGACGCACGATCCAACAACTTATTTGTGCCTCCGGAGTACAGTTAGAGCACAAACGAGCCTCTAATCACCTGCTTGAACAAGCTGTTTGATCATTTCTGGGCACGGATTAAAGCTCGACATGCTGCTGCACAGACACAGCTGCAGGAGACCTGGAGCACAAAGGGAAACCAGAGTGGCGGCAACTGGAGAGTGACTGGGACACCCTCGGGCACTACCTTGATGAAGCAGTCCGCAACTCACCACACTAGCCCATCTGGACCAAAGGCCATCAGGGGAATGACCCCGGCACATGTACCATGCAGGCGGAGGCCTGCCCGCCACAGGCGGCGCAAAAACACCAAGGCCCCCAGATCTGTCCCAACAGAAAAGGACTCGGTCTTCAGAAGCCCCCGTGTCTGTGGCTACATGATGCTGGCCTTACAGCAGGCCCCGAGCTGGAGGGAAGAACCGGCAGTCTGCCAACATCTGTAATTACCCAGTGCCGCCTGCACAGATCCCCCCTGGAGGAATAGGGTGACCCACTAACCCACAGGCAGTCCCCCCCCACATCCATAAAATGACGCTACCCAGTCACATATGGACGCTGGCCCTATATGTCCTGATGCCTCACAATGATGCAGATCTCATTTGTCTATGCATATGCTCACTTGCATAATGTTTGTCCTTCTTAATTTGCTGACAATACTATAACTTAGCCAGCCATCATGCTCCCCAGGCTACGATGTCTCTATATAAGCTACCACCTATATATCTGTCTTATACAGCATGAGACACCCAAAGTTAATCCGGCTACGAATAGCACTTAGGATGACCAAGACACCTAGCCCGCAACCTATAGCTGCATTCTATATCGTCATTTAGCAATATCACACGATCCCAACTTAACCACTGCTAGATAACCCATCTTTATTCCTTCATAAATATCGGTTATGCATGATTAAACTGTGTCCACAGAGATACTCTTACCGTTCTCTATACATGTCTTAAGCTTACTTACTCAAACCTGAACGCATGTATGTCCTCTTAATCCTGCAACCCAACTCTTTAATTCTGTGACATGTCAGAAAGTTTGCCTGTTTATAATTTGAAACTGTGCAATGTTGTCTTGCTAGAATGTCAATGTGTACGCTGTTGTGGCGTTTTTACGCTGATTTGTACTCACCTGCACAACAAAAATACATTAAAAAAAAAATGGAAAAAAATAGTGCAACACTGTATAGAAATTATATAAATGCGCTTATTAGGTACACTCACAGGATGGAAGAAGATATAATCGCCTTAGGGTGCCTCCCCTGATGGAGATGGGGGGCTGATCCACAACTCTTCCCTCCAGCGATTTTGTGTTCTAATTGTAGATTTTTATAGAAAATGGAAAGGCATTTAGATTAGATGGTTATGAGGAGTCCCCTAATAACACATTTGTGCACTGATGAACTATTGTCTGTAAAGTAGTTTTCCAATGAGAGCTTGATTTGGGATATTATTTCTGGGTCGTTTAACAATAAATCATTCAATTTCCATGGTCCGACTAAGTGATCAGACCGTAGGAGCAGGATTGGATGAGGTGGAGAAATCTGTGGGGTAAAAGGAATAAATCAATTCTGGAATATGTACCAGTTGCGGGGGGATAAAACAAGTAGTCTCTTGCAATCATAGAGTTGTGACTAATCTAGTAGGTGGTTCATCCTTTGACGTGTAGATGTTTTGTAAGTGTGTGTGCTAGATGTAGTGTCAAGTCTAGATTCCAGAGAGATGTTTAAATCCCCTCCCGTAATTAGGATCCCTTCTGCAAAATTGTCAGTAGAGTGCAGACATCGTCTCAAGGTTTTACTCTGCGCTTGTTTGGAAGATACATGTTTACGAACGTTACCATGCTGTGGCCCATCAGACTCTTCACCATTACCAATCTATCATTATCAAAACGTTCATGGTGAACATAGGTAATGGGAACCTGTGCATAGATCGGAATGGCCACTCAACATGTTTTGGCCTCTGTGTAATTACAGAAGAAGCCATGGGAAATTTGCGATTAGAAAGTTTAGGAGCTGAATTTTTCCGAAAGTGTGTTTCTTGTAAGAAGGTGATGTCTGCCTTGAGCTTATGGAGTTCATTAAGAGTTAATGAGCGCTTCTCAGGAGCCTTTAAGCCTCCGACGTTTAAGGAGACTATGCAAAGAGTAGCCATTGTGTGATCTGGTATAATTGTGACTTTCCCCATTTAGTCCTCATGGCAGCAAATAACAAACAAAAGTACAATAAACTATATACATAAAAACACAAAAGATAAAAACTTGTGCAGATGTATAGATAAGATGAGAGTACACTCCTTAAGCATACAGATGGTCGGTGTCTGTCCCCAGTTGGTGATACTTGACCAATAGGGATCCTTTGTGTCACCGCGAAAATATCCATGCCAGATGTAGGTTAAGCAATCTTATACATTGTTGTAATATATCGAAAGGTTTTGTTTAAGAAACCAAGTAAAATTTGTACAGGTGGGGGTTGGGGGTGTATCGGAGAAGTAGATTAGGGTGAGAAGAGGATATATGTAGAACACCATTTACACCATAGGGCAATAATCCGCATGGTTGTGTCAGTGCAGTAGTAGGCTATATGTGTAGGGCTGTTCAGCAGTTAATTAACGGTTTTGGACAGTTCTGTGGATACTGGGATGGAGATATCACTGTGCACTCGCTATGCAGTAAGGTGAGTACCTCACGGGGTGTGTCCCAAATAGTGTAGAGGTCGGGGATGGCTCTTGTTAATAAGGAATAAAATATTGGAAAATTAAGTAAAATAAATGGTTTCCCCTACTGGGCTTCTATGCCCTCCGCCAAGGGACAGTAGTCAGGGCAGGGAAGTCTGTTAGTGCAGACACCCCTACTCTGATACTAGTACTAAGTAGGATGAGAAAGAGGAGGTGGATTTTTCTATGGGGAGAAAGGCACTATGAAGCGTTTGTATTCGTGGGGTATTGAAAGGTGTCGGGTGTAATGCAACATTCTGGAAACAACAATGAGCAGTTGTCCCCTCTGTGATCGTGCAGTAGGGGAGAGTGAGGGTTCCGGTAATATTGAACATCGGTATGGGCATGCGGTGTTTATATTTATATTTATATTTATATTTATATTGAGCGGTGTACCGGCGGTAGTCAGGGAGCTATACCTCTGTAGGTAGGATATAACATTGCTGGGAAGCTTGGGGTTTCCCATTGTGATGGGTATCGGGACAGTGAGTGGAGTAAGCAGTGGTCGTTTCCGATTGGCTGTGCCCCTCGAACCAGGTATTATTACAGAGAAAAAAAACATATGAGAAATACACAAGTACATTCATGAAATCAGGAAATATGTGACTGCTCGATAAAGAGTAGTGAGAGAGGTCAGGTGAGGAAGGGAAGGGAAGAGTTTTTTTTGTTTGAGGGGATAAAGAGTGAAGAGGTGGAGGTGAAGAGTGAAGAAAAGGGATGGATGGAGAAGAAGGTATATACACCCTGTTCCAAATTATAATGCAAATGATATTTTTCTCATTTACCTAAATAATTGATGTAAATAACACTCAGCATAATTCTCATGTTATCAACTATTAAGAGTACAATTCAAATTTTATTGAACAAATCCTAATGATAACAGTATTTTTTTTAAACATAATAACTTACAATGCACTGTTCCAAATTATTACGCACAGTAAGTTTCAAAACACTTTATAGGTTGTAAAGAATTGAAAATTGTCATTTGTTATGTTTGCAGCATATTTACTGAAATAAAAAGCTATTTCAATCAAACTTATAACAACTTTTTAACTTTTTAACTTTTTAAACATTTTAACAGGTCACGTTACATTTTAACATAGGACCCCTTATTTGATAGCAGCTTTACAAGTCTTGCATCCATTGAACTTGTGAGTTTTTGGACAGTTTCTGCTTGAATTTGTTTGCAAGATGTCAGAATAGCCTCCCAGAGCTGCTGTTTGGATGTAATCTGCCTCCCACCCTCATAGATCTTTTGCTTGAGGATGCTCCAAAGGTTCTCAATAGGATTGATGTCAGGGGAGGATGGAGGCCAAACCATGACTTTCTCTCCTTTTATCCCCATAGCAGCCATTGACGCAGAGGTATTCTTTGCAGCATGAGATGGTGCATTGTCATGCATGAAGATGATTTTATTACGGAAAGCATAGTTCTTCCTTCTGTACCAGGGAAGAAAGTGGTCAGTCAGAAACTCCATATACTTTGCAGAGGTCATCTTTACACCTTTGGGGACCCTAAAGGGGCCGACCAGCTCTCTTCCCATAATTCCGGCCCAAAACATGACTCCACCACTGCCTTGCTGACGTCGCAGACTTGTTGGAACAGGGTGGTGTCCACCAACCATCCACTACTCCATCCATCTGAACCATCCAGGGTTGCACGGCACTCATTAGTGAACAGGACTGTTTGAAAATTAGTCTTCATGTATTTTTCTGCCCAATGCAGCCAATTCTGCTTGTGAGCATTGGTTAGTGGTGGCCGAATAGAAGGTTTATGCACAGTTGCAAGACTCTGGAGGACTCTACACCTTGATGTCCATGGGACTCCAGAGGCACCAGCAGCTTCAAATATCTGTTTGTTGCTATGTAATGGTATTTTAGCAGCTCCTCTCTTGATCCGATGCATGGATCTGGCAGAAATCTTCCTCAATGTGCCTTTATCTGCACGAACCTGTCTGTGCTCTGAATCAGCCACAAATCTCTTAATAGTGCGATGATCACGCTTAAGTTTTCGTGAAATATCTAATGTTTTCATACCTCGTCCAAGGCATTGAACTATTTCACTCTTTTTGGCAGCAGAGAGATCCTTTTTCTTCCCCATATTGCATGAAAATGGTGCTCTGCTTAATAATCACCCTCCTTTAGTAGTTTTTCCGAGATTGTTTTCAGTGATCAAAAGAGCCCTGAGACACAATGCCATCCATGAGTTAAACTGAAAAACAAAATATTTAATATTTGTGACACTTAAATATAATTTACATAATAATTTGTAACAGGCTGTAGTGTGAGGACATCCAGCGTCGTATAACACACTTTTTGTGTTTAAAGAACACGGAAGTCCCTCTAGTGGCTGTCAGATAGACAGCCACTAGAGGAGGACTTAACCCTTCATAAACTGCAATAATTACACTTGCAGGGTTAAGGGTAGTGGAAGTTGGCACCCAGACCACTCCAATGGGCAGAAGTGGTCTGGGTGCCTGGAGTATCCCTTTAACTCATCTGTGTCCCCAATCATTGTTTATTTGCTCCCTATTCAGCACCATGTACCTTAAATTTTGAAGTCTTGGCAGAGCTGGATCCTCATTCCTGGTGCTGCCATCTTCTAATTGCAGGGACATAAGGCCTTCTCTTACCCACAGTATGCGACAGGGAGCACTTTGGAGTGCATGCCCAGTAAGTTGCAAGTGATGAAAATGGAAATGGGCATGTGCATCAATAGAAAATCACACGAGGCAACAGGTGGAAGGACAGGATTGAGGTGAGTATTGTGGGAAAGTTAGCTTGACAAAGGAAGTGGCACCCTTTTGTCACAATTGTCAAGTTTACAAATGTAGGAAAAATATTTAAGACAGAATAGTCCCTACTTTGTCTTGTGTTTTTAAGAGATGTAGATCAGAAATGAAGAAAAGAAGAACAGATTGTGAAAGTGGAAGATAAGAGGAAACACGAGGAGAAAGATACGTTTAAGGTGACAGAGCCACTTCAATAGGAGCGCTGCAGGAACAGTTATAGAGGGTGTCCCAGCAAATCCAGCCTCTTACACAGGAACTGCAATGCAGGAGATGCAGGGGAAGCTCTCGGTGATTTCACCGTATAACCACTCATGTGGCTGTCTCTAATATATCAGTAACCCCAATACTAAATTTAACCCAACTCTAACACTAAACTCAATAATCCTACACCGTCATTATACAACAACATTAACCCCTTAACGCCGTTACGGCGTTCTATGCCGTCGCGGCTTTAAAGGGCTTTAAAGCCGTTGCGGCGGCATAGAACGCCGTAACGGCTTGCAGCCCAGGAGGTCCGGCGGTACTCACCTCCGCCGCGATCCTCTTCTGGGGGGCTGCCTCAGAGCCCAGGCAGCCCCCCCACGGCAAATCAGGCCCCCGGGGGCCATGTGATCACTCTCAAAGAGCGATCACATGGCCCCCTATAGCTGGCTGTGGATCTGCCAGCAGGGGGGCTGTCTGAAATATCAGACAGTCCCCCTGCTGGTGGGAAGAATTAAAAAAAATAATTAGACATGTGTAAAATTAAAATAAATGCATTTTTATATATATAATATATGTATATATATTATATATATAATATATATACATATTATATATATGTAACGTCATGCGTAATGTATTTTAATAGTAATATTAGTATATATATTAGTATTAAAATACACTTAGAGTGACGTTACATATATATAATATGTATATATATTATATATATAATAGATATATACACATATATTATATATATATATACATATAATTACAATAATAAATAAATAAAATTATTAAATAAATAAATAAAATATTGAAACAAAATTTAAAATAAATTATATATTCATATGTAATTTTATTCTAACTGTATTTTGTTATTAAAAAATATATATTGGTAACAAAATACACTTAGAATGACATTCTATATATATATCTCTATCTATATATAAAATACAAATAACCGCAAAAATATATAGAGAGATAAATACATATAATTACATAATAGATTACATTAGTATACAAGTAGAATTTAAATACCTATAAATGCATATATATTAAAATTCTACGTGTATATTTAAGTAATCTTTTAACATAATTATGTCATTTGATTAATTAAAATTTGATTGACATGCCTGACAACACAGGGAGAAAGTGCAGAGAATTTAATTCGCAAGCACTATATTTGACCCTGTAACTCTCCAAGACATCATAAAACCTGTACATAGGGGGGTACTGTTTTACTCAGGAGACTTCGCTGAACTCAAATATTACTGTTTAAAACTGGTAAATTATATTACAACGATGATATTTTAAGTAAAAGTGAAGTTTTTTGCATTTTTTACAAACAAACTGCACTTTTATGGACTATATTATTGTTGTAATATGTTTTACTGTTTTAAAACACTAATATTTGTGTTTAGTGAAGTCTCCTGAGAATAACAGTACCCCCCATGTACAGGTTTTATGGTGTTTTGGAAAGTTAGAGAGTCAAATATAAGGCTTGCATTTCATTTTTTTTCACATTGAAATTTGCCAGATTAGTTATATTGCCTTTGAGACCGTATGGTAGCCCAGGAATAAGAATTACCCCCATGATGGCATACCATTTGCAAACGTAGACAACCCAAGGTATTGCAAATGGGGTATGTCCAGTCATTTTTAGTAGCCACTTAGTCACAAACACTGGCCAAATATTAGTTTTTTGCTTTTTTCACACAAAAACAAATATGAACGCTAACTTTGGCCAGTGTTTGTGACTAAGTGGCTACTAACAAAGACTAAACATACCCCACGTTCAATACCTTGGGTTGTCTACTTTTTCACATGGTATGCCATTATGGGGGTAATTCTCATTCCTGGGCTACCACACCGTCTCAAAGGAAACATTACTAATCTGGCAAATTTCAATTTAAAAATGGAATGTTCTATATTTGACCCTGTAACTTTCCAAAACACCATAAAACCTGTTAATGGGGGGTACTGTTGTACTCGTGAGACATCGCTGATTACAAATATGTGCATTTTTTTGCAGTAAAACCTAACAGTATTATGACATTTACAGCTAAAATGTGAGGCGGAACTACAAATTTTTAAAAAAATTTAAAATTTCTCACAGTTTTTTTTTAATTTTATTCATAATAAATTAGGTTTCATATATAAATATTTGATATGGAATGAAAGCCCTGTTTCTCCTGAACAAAATGATATATAATAAGTGTGGGTGCATTTAATATGAAAGATGGGAACTACGGGTGAACAGACATATAGCGCAAATACCAGTTTTTGTTTACGTTTTGTTTTGATCAGAACGTGCACTATTGACTCCGTCCTGAAGGGGTTAACCCTTCTCAAGATGTTACTCTTCTTAACACCCTTTAAATTGAAACTCTGAAATTAACCCCTCTCTAACCTTACACCCTAACCACTTATAACATCTTTACCCAGCTACATGCACTTACTATACTGACAGATTCAAACAAACAAAATTACAAGCAGAGCAGAAATATGCACATACATCTATACCTATGCCATTGTCAAATATGTTTTCAGATATTTGTATGGCCTGCAATGTTCCCTTGATAAATTAATTATATTTACTTTATATCCTTTATTTTGGGGTTGGTGAGCATGGAGCATCTTAGAATGTTGTACCTAAATGCACCTGATACTTAAATCTAGCCACTAGCACATGTTGTTTTCATGGTTCTAATATTTGCAGTAGATATTGCAAATAGTGTTGGCACAGCTTTTTGCGGTTTCAGCAAGCTGGGAAGTCAAGGAAAAAAAATTCCAGTAACAAAAATCATGCTTTAGTGCCAGTGTGACAGACTTGGATTCCAGCCACCACCTCTAAATGGACTATAATCACCCACTTATGCCCACAAGACCGTTCCTCAGTGGCCTTTCCAGCGGCGTAGGAGATATCAGAGACCAGGATGTAGATCGCAGAGGCATGGCGTGCTTGACTGGGAGCAACCCACAAACACCATGGAACTCCTAATCAGATTACAAAACTGCAGTGATTTGATAAAACCTCCTTGAGATCGCTTTTGGTCCCAGGGTCACCAATGGGGAAGTGGTACAACACCAACCCTCTGCCCAGAATCCATTCTGTCACCTAGGGAACAACTTTATAAGCAGGCTGGAGGAGCGCTATACTAGTGATCTTTTAATTTATATAGTACAGTTGCTTTGGAATCAGCTGAATGCTGTAAAAAGAAAAAACAGAAACAGCAAACACTAGGACCCTGCTGCCTCTTCACCACCTTTAGAACTCAGGGGTAAATAACCCCACATCTGAGGATATAACCCCCCTACTCCAGCAACAACTCTTGTCTACATGATGAGTTAGCTGCCCCTCTAAACTGGTACTTTACAGAATCCCAGATTTATTTGGCTCTTTCTTTTGATTGTGTTTTTCCCTGTGGTTTACATTTTGCAGCTTCCCTGAAGGTTTGACTTTTTTATTCTGTACAATAACCAGGGCAGTTTAACAGCAACGGCATGCAGAATGCATTAAATACAGAAACTATTAACAACTTTGACTTCTCACGATTTTTAATACTTACAGGGTTATTCAGTGGCAGTCACTCACAACGTACAACACTGACGTTCAGCATTTCCACCGTCTGCATGGAGACACTGAACCTTCCCCATAGAGACGCATTGATTCAATGCATCTCTATGAGGAAATTCTGATTGACCAGCATCAATTCTGATGATCTTTGCTAATGGTGAGTTTTTATCCAATTTAAGGTAGGCAAGGAGGGGCTGTTCCTTTAAGGCCATTGTAGTTAAAGGAACACTATAGTCACTTAAATTACTTTAGCTAAATAAAGCAGGTTTAGTGTATAGATCATTCCCCTGCAATTTCACTGCTCAATTCACTGTCATTTAGGAGTTAAATCACTTTGTTTCTGTTTATGCAGCCCTAGCCACTCCTCCCCTGGCTATGATTGACAGAGCCGGCATGAAAAAAAACAAACTGGTTTCACTTTCAAACAGATGTAATGTACCTTAAATAATTGTATCTCAATCTCTAAATTGAATTTTAATCACATACAGGAGGCTCTTGCAGGGTCTAGCAAGCTATTAACATAGCAGGGGATAAGACAATCTTAATTAAACATAACTTGCAATAAAGAAAGCCTAAATAGGGCTCTCTTTACAGGAAGTGTTTATGGAAGGCTGTGCAAGTCACATGCAGGGATGGGTTACTAGGGTTCATAAACAAAGGGATTTAACTCCTAAATGGCAGAGGATGGAGCAGTGAGGCTGCAGGGACATGTTCTATACACCAAAACTGCTTCATTAAGCTAAAGTTGTTCAGGTGACTATAGTGTCCCTTTAAACTGAAAGTATAGCTGACTTAGAGAATGTTTTTAGATTGGGTATTTTGACATTAAATTTGAAATTCACTTTGCATTCTCACTTTAGCGAATACCCCTGTATGTGTACTTATCACTTATATCTAACAAATGTTTTTGCAAGATCTGAAAAATAAAATGAAATATAGAATCCTCTGTTTTGGCTTTGTATCAGTCATTGTTCTAAGGCTTAGAACAATGACTAAGACTTAGAACAATCTAAGCGATCCCTTTCTTTCATTAGACATAGCATGTGTAAGAGGAGAAACAAAACCAGTGTAGATTTATCAAGTTGATCTGAAAAGACTCTTTTATGTTTCGCCTCTGATCTGTTCTTGTTCATTAAAAGTGGTCTAATAACTGCCATTTTTTTCATCTGCCTAAATTCTGCCATTTGTTTTGCAGAAAGTAAGTTTCAAAAAGACTACCAAATTTAGATTGATGAAAAAAAGTTTAAAAAAGGGCGTAAATATGAAAAAGAACAATTTTCTAAAGGAAAAAGTGAAATTTTTTTAATTGTATCATCAAAACAGTGGTACACATTCAAAAATGACAAGGTGCAAAAAAGACAACAGACAAACAAACTGATAGATTTTATAAAAAAAAACAAAAAACAAAAACACTCCAAAACACTGTTGGGAGGCATGCTTGCAGCCAGAAATGCCATCGGGGGTTACATACAACCAGTACAGGTGTGTGTATCTATCTATCTATCATCTAGATAGCCAGTACAGGGTGTGTGTGTGTGTGTGTATATCTAATCGATAGATAAATAGCCAGTACAGGTGTGTGTGTGTGTATATATATATATATATATATTGTGGCAGGATGGCCAGGCTCTTCACAATAAACTTCAAGTGCAACAGTCAGGATAAAATAGTACTGCAGTTTATTGTCACTTTCCACAATTTATACAAGGTTGTGCTCTCCCACAAAATAAAACAAAAAGAAAATAAATCCTACTCCAACTTGGAGACTTACTAAACAACAGTATTACTAACTATCCAACTGGCCAGCTAATCTAGTTCCCAGTTTTAAACAAAATGAAATACAGCACTTTTAGCAGGTTTCACACAGTACCTTTTTCTCAGAGTCTCAGGCTTAACTACCTCCTCTCTCCCAGCTGTTAGACTCTCTGATGTCTTCAGAGGCTAACCTTTTAAAACCCTAGGGCTGGTTAATTACATTCACCAGGTTGATAACATTCAAGGGGTGACTCCCCCCAATTATCCCCACCATGCTGGGAATAGAGATCGCTCCAATCTATTACTCACATAGAAAGCCTCTCTGACCTTGCCACATATCCTCCCCCCCAGCTTAACACTGGTGTGTGAAGCGGCCTTAGCCGAAAAGTCATGCACTCTAGATAATGCATCCGCGTTAGCATGCAGTAGACCAGCCCTGTGCTTTACAAAGAATTTAAATGGTTGCAGAGAGAGGAACCAACGGGTGACCTTGGCATTCTTGTCTTTATTGTTCTGCATCCACCGTAGTGGAGCATGGTCCGTGATAAGGGTGAAAGATCTGCCCAACAGATAATATTTCAATGTTTCTGTTGCCCATTTAATGGCTAGACACTCTTTTTCTACTGTCGCATAGTTTTGCTCTCTTGGCAGTAACTTGCGACTTAGAAATAGCACTGGGTGTTCTTCATCACCAATCATCTGAGATAGTACCGCCCCCAGGCCTACATCGGAAGCATCGGTTTGCAAAAAGAAATGCTTCTTAAAATCTGGGGCTACCAAAACGGGTTGCATGCATAGAGCTGTACGCAAATCTGTAAAAGACGTTTCTGCATTATCATTCATTTTTACTGTATCTGGTGCCTTTGCTTTAATCAAATCAGTGAGAGGGGCAGCTCTGGTTGCAAAGTGGGGAATGAAGCGTCTATAATAGCCAACTAATCCTAAGAAAGCTTTAACCTGTTTCTTTCTTAGAGGGCGTGGCCAATTTTCAATTGTCTCAACTTTAGTCATTTGCGGCTTTACCAGTCCTCTCCCTACAGTATAGCCAAGATATTTGGCTTCCATACAACCAATGGAACATTTGGAGGGATTAGCAGTAAGACCAGCTTTCCTTATGCTGTTTAATACTGCTTCTACCTTTTCCAAATGGGAGACCCAGTCTTGGCTACAGATGACTACATCATCTAAGTATGCTGAAGCATACCTGGAGTGAGGTCTTAGCAGTTTGTTCATTAACCTCTGAAAGGTTGCTGGGGCTCCATGAAGCCCGAATGGTAAGACCGTATACTGGTATAGACCCTCAGGGGTCACAAACGCAGTCTTCTCTTTAGCTGGTTTTGTCAGCGGGATCTGCCAATATCCTTTTGTTAGGTCTAGAACACTTAGAAACCTGGCCTGTGCCAGTTTCTCAATAAGCTCGTCCACTCGGGGCATAGGATAGGCATCAAATTTAGAGTGTTCATTAAGTTTTCTAAAATCATTACAAAAACGCACTGACCCATCTGGTTTAGGTACTAAAACTATGGGGCTAGACCACTGGCTATGTGACTCCTCAATAACTCCTAGTTCAAGCATTTTTGCTACTTCCGTTTGTATCGCCCCCCTTGTGGCCTCAGGAATTCTATAGGGCTTTAATTTTACTGTAATTCCTGGTTCTGTGATAATGTCATGGCAGATTTCGCTAGTTCTGCCAGGAATGCTAGAAAATACATCTTTATTTCTGGATATCATTTCTTTGGCTTCCATCTGCTGTTCAGGGGTGAGATCAGCGCATATACTAGCGTCAACAATTGGGGATTTGTCTACAGCAATCATACAGCTTTCCCTATCCTTCCAGGGCTTTAATAAGTTTATATGGTAAACTTGTTCAACTTTCCTACGATTAGGCTGTCTAATTTTATAGTTTACTGGCCCTACTTGTTCAATAACCTCGTACGGGCCTTGCCAATGAGACAGGAGTTTGCTCTCAGCTGTGGGGACAAGTACCATCACTCGGTCCCCAGGTTGGAAGGACCTTACTACTGCCTGATGGTTGTAGATAACCTGTTGGCTCCTTTGAGCTTCTTCCAGGTATTGCCTGACTGTCAGGCTTACCTTGCTGGGAGTCCAACATGCAGAGATAAAAGCTCTCCCTTGCAATTAGACACAGGCCGAGGTGGTCAAGGTAGAACTCACCTGGCCTGTGAATCTGTGCACGGGGGCTGTGCAGGTGAATGCTTGTAGTCGCAGTACAGACAAGGAAATCCAGGAGAATAGTCGTAGGTAAGCCAATGGTCAGAGGGTGCCGGAAATCAGGGGATACGAGTAACAAGCCAAGGTCAAAGGATGCCAGAATTCAGGAGATACGAGTCACAATCCAAGGTCAGGAGAATACTTAGAACGTGGAGTAGCAACTCTCTAACCAGAGTCACTGAACTGACACTGCCCTTAGGGAGGAGCAGTGTCTTATACCTTGATGATTAGTATATCAGGTTCAGCTGGAGAGTGATCGACAGGTCTGAGCCAGGTGAAGTCCAGCCCCTTAGTGCTGCAGGCAATACAAGATAAAACAGGAGTTATCCCAAGTCCTGAAATGGCTCAGAGGTTAAAGAGCAGGTTCAGAACTGCCAAGTATACAGGTTCAAATCCCTCTTCGGGCAATAAAAGGGCGACCCCGTCTGGCAGTCTGGAGGTCTCGGTGTGAATCCTGACACTGACTATTGGAGAAATGTGTGTAATGTGTTCTTTGAGTTGATCTACATAGTGAATCACATTCTTTCCAGGTACTGTTTGTTCTTCCCATTCTTCCTTTGCTATATCCAATAAACCCAAGGTGTCTACCATAAAGGAGCTCAAAAGGGGAGAACCCTACAGAAGATTGGGGAACCTCCTGAATAGCAAACAGCAAGTATGGTAAGAGAGTGTCCCAATTTTTCCCATCTCGACCTACAACCTTGCGCAACATGTGTTTTAGGGTTCTATTGAATCTTTCTACTAAGCCATCAGTTTGAGGATGGTACACTGATGTCCTCAAGGCTTTTATTTGCAATAATTGGCATAGCTCTTTCATTAGTCGGGACATAAAAGGGGTACCTTGGTCAGTTAAAATCTCTCTTGGTAACCCTACCCGAGAAAATACCTGGAGCAATTCCTTTGCTATGGTTTTGGAAGCAGTATTGCGAAGCGGAATAACTTCTGGATAGCGTGTGGCATAATCCAATACAACCAGAATGTACTGATTACCCTTAGCTGACTTTTCCAATGGTCCCACCAAATCCATAGCAATTCGCTCAAAAGGGGTTTCAATTATAGGCAATGGGATTCTACCGCCTGGCTGGAAGTAGAACATGGAGTCTACAGGGTCCCCCTCTTCACCATGCATCCACTACACAAACACACACACTGCATCCACTACACAAACACACTGCATCTTGTTCACACCTTCTATCTACTACTACTACACATACATGGCATACACTACACACACAGTGTTCACTACAAACACACTACATCCACTTTACTCTCTCACACTTTTTCCATCCACTATATACACAAGCTGTGTGTAAGTGTACAGAGGATGATAGGTATGTGTGTGTATTTGTATAGTGGATATAGAGTGAGTGTGTGTATATGTGTATTGTGGACACACACACACTTACACTATCCACTGTACACACACACTCTCTACATCCACTATACTTATAGACACACCTTGCATCCACTATACATATACAGACAGCATCCACTTTACTCATCCTTATTGGGATGGACTCATGGGGTGGGCCATGTAGATGGGGGCCCAGGCTATGAGCTGTGTAAGGGGCCACATAATTTCTGATGGCAACCCTGATTGCAACTGATCCAGTTTCCATTGTAATTTACTTCTGACTTATAAAAAATTACTTTTACCTGGCTTACAGCTCTCATGAGTGGCAGTGAAGCGGTTTCTCATACAGGGTTATTTGTTAAAGTAACAATTCAAGGTAAATCAAAGTTAATTTCAAATTTAACCCATTAAGGACCTAACTTCTGGAATAAAAGGGAATCATGACATGTCACACATGTCATGTGTCCTTAAGGGGTTAAGGCCAGAGTAGCCAAACTGAAAGCATAGATGATTTTTAGCCTTTTTCCAGTTCAGCTATTTTGACTGCAAATTTGTAATTCTCACTTTAGTGAATAACCCTGATTGTCTTCCTACAACCAATATTGCCCTAACAAATAGGGCTAAAATCCCATTCTCCACTTTTGCACTCTGAAATGGACACTTTCTGTCCACAAATTTCCAAGCAGACCATGACTTAAAGCCTGCCACAATAAACTGTAATCTCTCCTAAATTACCCCCTTACCACCAGCCCTCCCGTGGCGGTGCTAACCACACAACAGACAAAGGAAAGAGAGAAATTTTCTTTAGAGATTTGCTTTAGAAACTGGTCAACAGTGGTTGGCATTCCAATTTATTGAAACAGTTCAAAAAGGGGAAACAATTTACTCTTGAATGCCCGAGATAAAGTTATTAGGAGTACTTGTCTTGCTTATAGTTGCCCTGAATTTATAGAAAATCCATTGTAGGCAATATGCAGTCTATACAAAAGGAAAGTATGAAGTACTGACCTTTCTCTGTGACAGCTGAGGAGGTAAGGGCCAAATAAGTATGTGTGTTTTGTTTTTGTTTTTTTAGTTTACTAAACAGGAGAAGCCGCAGACATTGCAGACTGTCAACCGGTAAATTAGATGTGTTTTGGAGACATATAATTTAAAACATGTTTGCCAACTTAAGAAACGTCAAACAGTTTGTCAAATAGACTGTTATGGCAACATTGATCACAAATGGCTTTATTCTCTGAGCAAACATAAACTAAACCTGTCATTGTCTGATGCGTTGGACTCTGAATAGTACATTAAGATTCCAAAGAAATACCTGTGCCACTGTATTGTTGATGGCTTGACTCCCAGGGCAGCCTGGCAATAAAATGTCAATAAAAGCCTAAACTGTAATCTTGAAAGAGTTTGAGATATGTATGCTACTACTAAATTTTCCATTTCAAATAATTAGTGGTATTTAAATAAATGGTGCCACCCCGTCCCTTGTGATGGAACTGCACTGTATACAGTCATACAACATGAATTAGGACTACGGGCAGTAAGACATACTCTGTATAAGACTTCAGAAATCCTTTGACATTAAAGAATGTATTACTTACCATTCAAAGCAAGTTATTTAGCTTTTAAGTTGTCCATGTGGACTAAAATATGTAGGACAAACAAAGAGGATGTTAAAAACCAGACTTAATGAGCACATTTATAATATTAAAAGGAAATTTGACAAACATTCAGTATCTAAGCACTTCATGGAGCATCATGCCAGTGATCCGGGGTGCCTTCATTTTTGTGGTATCGAGAAGGTTAATATTCCCTGGAGAGGAGGAGAACTAGCAAAAAAAATGATCTATCAGGAAATGTCCTGGATTTACAGACTGAGAACTCTGACTCTGTTGGGAATAAATGCCGATTTTGAACTTGTTAATATTATTTAATAAGCCCTTGTATATAGTGCCCAAGGTGGGGTCTTTTACATATGTAGTGAGCCATGTCTAAGGATAAATATAAGCTGTTGAATTTAAGATTCAGTCTAGCACTTTAAGAATAGATTTCTCTGTACCTCTATTTATGGATCTGTAATCCGTATTTATAAAAATAGAATGAGATACAAAATATGGCATTTTTGATTATAATTTTTTAATATATATTGTTTATAATTTATGCATAATTTTTACCTGAATTTGCATGTATATCATTTTATCATTACGTCATATTGACTAACTGATATAGTGGGAACACATTTGGAGTAGTACTATAGATGCCTATGATTTCCCTTATTTGGTCAATTTTATTTTGCACATATCTTCAAATGGTTCATCCATATCTGTTAATTTATTAGAGTGCAAAATGTAGAATATCTATGTACCTTTAGGCATAGGTAGTACTCCTTATGGATAACTCTTCCATTTTTTACAATTATTCAGAATATTGAGAATTTATATATGTATTTTTTTTTATATATATGTTTTTTATATATGTTTTTATATGTCTTCAGTTTGTAGCCAAATTTCTATTTGCATTGGGTAACTTATATATGTTTTTAAGAATTTTATTTCTTTATTGTGTTATATGGGATCATCGTATCCACATAACGGTATAATTGTCATAATGTTCACAATCTGCGTTAACAGGATTTAAATGGTTAATTGTATACGGACTCTGCACTAAGGGTGCTCATGTATGGAGAGCATTTTTCACGGAAATGTCAGAGTAACAGATGTTTTATGAGTTCATTGGATAGGAGCGTATATAAGAATGCTCCAATGAGCCGATACACTATCTTGAAAAAGCCCGGTATCTCGGGCGAAACGCGTTGAAGTGTAACCGGCTTTTGCTGTCAGAGGTGGATGCACATCAGACTGTCAACATCGTTCACAAGCTACAGCCTCCTCCCTGTACGGACACGTATCTTATCAGTACTGAGATCGGGCGGGAGTGTGCACTGTCAGAATAACAGACGGTAAACGGCTGCTAAGCCTCTGATATATTTGAGCCTATTCGTGGTATCTTGGAGACGAGTGCCACCACTTGCTGATATAAGGGGTTTTTATTTGGGGGAAGGGTATCGTATGTTAACTTGAATAAATTGCAGTATTACGCTATGAAAGGTTTTCTTGTATCATTTTAAGGTACAACGTTCACTGTGCAACAGTGTTTCAACAGATGCTGTGTCATAGCTGCAAGACAAGATTAATCCTGTAAAGATCATCACCCAAAGACTTGTTGGACCCTTTAGCAAGACTTTATGGTTGTTTGAAATTACACTTATTGTGGCTTATTTGTTTTGATGCATTTTATCAGGAATCCACATTTATAAGTGTTTTATTTCTTATTGATATTGATTACCTAATTTAGGTTTTCAAGTATAGCGCTGACACTTTATTTGAACATGTAATTTACACAGTCTACACCAGTGGTTCCCAAACCATTATTATCGCCTACCAGTCTGGGATTTAGAGATTACCCAGTTGTGTCTAAGGTATTTTAGAAAAGAAAAAAAAAAACGCCTTGACACAACTGGGTAACCCCTAAATCCTGGCCTGATATGTGTGCCTTGAGGACTGGGTTGGAAACCACTGGTCTACACTGATACATAGGGAATTTGGAGTGTATTAGTCAGAGCAATTCCATGGACAAATAAAATAAAAATTCTATGTGAACAAAATGAGTGCCCCCATATTCCCATTTATTTATCAGTCTGTCCTGTTTCCTAGTCTTGAAGCTGCTAGCATTGGTTTTGTCATCGTAATAGACAGACGGAGGGATAAATGGAGCTCGGTGAAAGCATCTCTAACTCGCATAGCAGTAAGTATAGGCTTACCTTGTGTTTAGTTGCCATTAAGAAAGTTTAGTAATTAACTCTCCAGCCGCTGTAATCTTATTAACAGTCAACTAAACCTTTTGTCCATCTATGGTTCCATTCTCTTGGGTAATAATATAGACACTTTAAGTGTTATTTGAAAACAGTCAAATATTTGATACAATTATATGTTAAAATATTTTTTTTTTGTTAACGTATACACCAGCAGTAGATGCTTACACTTAGTGATGATCAGGAGAACATTTTCCTCACAGGTTCAGTCTGGCTACACATATAGGGGTTTACTTGCTAAATGTGGAATTGTAGTAAACTAATAAAATTTTACAACCAACATTTTTAAATTTGCCATAAATCTTTTTCTAGCTAAATAAAAATTGAATAAAGGACAGTCTGACATTGAGGCAAAACATACTACATTTCATTTATATAAAAATATGTACTATAAATAAAATAAGACTCGTGGGCATCCACAATATTACTATATTTCTTTCTGTTTCACCTAGGGGGCATTTCCAGGAAACCTTCAGCTTGTGTTTGTTCTGAGGCCATCCCGACTTATTCAAAGGGCTATTGCCGATATTGGCATCAAACTCTACCGGGATGACTTTAAAATGAAGGTACCGGTAAGCGTATATTTTCATCTCATGTTCACCTCTCTTTAATTTCACGATACCATTTATGTGTCTGTCTGTCATTGCTTGACCTCTGAGCTTACACTCATATAAATTAGATATTGATATTCATAACTCTGTGACTGGAAGTTGGATAATATCTGTAGTTGATAAATGATAACATTTTAGACTTTGTGTCTGTTGCAGTTAAAAACCAATAAACCAGTCAATGTTCATATTTATTGCTTATGTAATGAAAGATAATTATGCCTCTGCTAAAGGTCAGACTTGATTTCTGCCATTTAATTAAGGAAAAGCAAGTTCTTTCAACATCAAAACATATGCAATGCCAATGTCAAAACATATGAAATGCAACAAAAAGTAATAGTTTTTCTGAAAACTGACAAAAACAGTGTCCAGCAGGGGTAAGCAACCTTTGGTACTCCAGAAGTTGTGGACTACATCTCCCATAATGCTCTTACACCCATAATGCTAGCAGATCATCAGGTAGACGTAGTCCACAACATCTAGAGTGCCGAAGGTTGCCTAAACCTGGCCTAGAGTAAAAGAGGTGTTACTGCCATCAGTATTAACAATAATTTACACGAACCATCGGAATGTCAGGATACCTGTAAGTTATCCTCTAGGGCCTCTTGCCTACTAAATAAACCAGTTCTGCCAGTTAGTTTGGTCTTACCTGTAATCCTGTGTAAAAGTATCTGGTTTTGTGCTACTTGCTTCGTCAGTCTATTTAATATGATAGTCTTAAAGGTTAATATATTCTTTTTACTTTAAACCTGAAGTATCGATAATGGTTTCTTAATAATCAATTTCATTGTGTAGTATCGATTATTGTACATGAATCATATATTTCCTAATGCAATCTTAAAAAGTAATCATGTTGTTGACTTATATATCCGATTGATTTATTCCCTATTGCAGCCAAATAATGCGCAGGGTCATTTACTATTATTATTATTATTATTATTATTATCGCCATTCATATAGCACCAACAGATTCCGTAGCGCTTTACAATATTGTGAGACGGGGGTTTTAACTATAAATAGGACAGTTACAAGAAAACTTACAGGAACGATAGGTTGAAGAGGACCCTGCTCAAATGAGCTTACAGTCTAAACCACATATAGTCGAGGAGAATTTCAGGTTTTAAGCCAACACATCTGGACACTTTATTTTTTTTTTTTTCAAACGTGTGTCTTATGGCCTAATTTTTGAAATAAACCTGAAAGTGACTGAAAAATTTCCAAATTCCAGGAATTAATTATCACACATAGACTTGCATTCAAATCAGTTAAACAATAGTTGATTTGGAGGCAAAGTCAGGACTTTAGTGCATTAAAAAGTCATGAAATAACACCGTCATTATTGGGCATGTTAAATATTAGTGTTAATAGGAATACGAGAAGATTAATATTATTATTCGATGGAAAAATGTGTTGGCATTAAATTGACTTCCTAGGCACTATAAACACTTCCAGTGTTATTCACTATAGTAAGATTTACCAGGAATTCAAAGTGAACTTTAAAGTTTAGGCCAAAGTAGCTTATTGCCAGAAGTCAGTTCTGTTTTCTGTTTGACACATGACATGTGTGGCATGTCATGATTCCCTTTTATTCCAGAAGTTTGGTCCTTAAGGGGTTAAATTTGAAATTCACTTTGAATTCTCTGGCAATTCTCAGGTTAGTAAATAACCCTGTTTGTCTCAATAAAAATATACCATATAGGTGATACGTAAACCTCATAGGGAAAATCCTGGAAATACATTTCAGTTCTCCTTTAAAATGAGATTTCTGAATCCTAGATAACAGCATAAAAATATATTATCATTCTGCATTCTCATTAGACAACAGACATGGAAAAGTATAGTTTTGTAAAAAAAAAAAAAAAATCAAACAAGCATGGTAAAATCAAATAGCTGAACAGTCAAAAAGAGGTTTTCACACAACTTCCCCAGGTCTGTTGCTCTTAACAAAGCAGAAAAAAAAGAAAAAAAGGAATGTTTAAATTAATGTAGAACTATGTAAATAATACAAAAATAATAATAACAAAAAAAAAATCAATACAGAAGCAAAGCATAAGGATGAATAAAGTGACATAAAAGTGTGTTTGAAAAGAGATAAGACAATAGAAAACTGGATTAGACCTACTTTCCCACATTTATTTATTTTGGTTTTTGTTTGTTTTTTCTAAGCTCAGGGGAAATGCAAATGTATTTGCTCGTTACTAATCATAGTGCATCTAGTGGTGATTATCAGATGTTCAGTTGATTCCTTCATCCTTCTGATACCATTAAATGCATCCTCTCCCTACCACTTGCATGTGAATTTAGAGCAGATTGTGCTTGGTGGTGTTCATGTTAAATATTACTTGTCAAACTGGTACATTTTAGTAGGTGATTTTCTACTTGCATATTTTTCCATCTTTCTTTATAAATAGGTTATAATGCTAAACTCAGTGTCTGATCTCCATGGACATATTGACAAAAGCCAGTTGACCAGTGAACTTGGAGGCTACCTGGAATATAGCCATAGTCAGTGGATTCAGCATAGAACAGTAAGTGTTTTCCATTTACCCGTCAATGTACGGGGTGCAAAAATGACAGACAGCCCATTGGAACCTTACATCCTATTAAACTATCACTGTGCCATCTCTGCACTATTATACAATAGACTAAGCTTGAAATTAATATATATTTATATATACAACTTTAAAGGGACACTATAGTCACCTGAACAACTTTAGCTTAATGAAGCAGTTTTGGTGTATAGAACATGCCCCTGCAGCCTCACTGCTCAATTCTCTGCCATTTAGGAGTTAGATCACTTTGTTTATGAACCCTAGTCACACCTCCCTGCATGTGATTTGCACAGCCTTCCATAAACACTTCCTGTAAAGAGAGCCCTATTTAGGCTTTCTTTATTGCAAGTTCTGTTTAATTAAGATTTTCTTATCCCCTGCTATGTTAATAGCTTGCTAGACCCTGCAAGAGCCTCCTGTATGTGATTAAAGTTCAATTTAGAGATTGAGATACAATTATTTAAGGTAAATTACATCTGTTTGAAAGTGAAACCAGTTTTTATTTTTCATGCAGGCTCTGTCAATCATAGCCAGGGGAGGTGTGGCTAGGGCTGCATAGACAGAAACAAAGTGATTTAACTCCTAAATGACAGTGAATTGAGCAGTGAAATTGCAGGGGAATGATCTATACACTAAAACTGCTTTATTTAGCTAAAGTAATTTAGGTGACTATAGTGTTCCTTTAAGAGATTTATTCACTATGCACAGATCTTGCAGTGAATTGAAAAATGTAGGCTAAAATCGCAAGCTGTAACGATGACTGAGTTAGAGAATTATTTTTACGTCAGCTTTTTAAAATGTAGTTTTCAGTTCACTACAATTCACGGTTTAGTGAATAAACTTTAGATCTGTGTCTAGATTTGTGTATGATTCTATTTCTGTTATAGGCCATCGAAAGCTTTGCACAAGTTGTGAAAACAACAGCCCAGAATTTGCAGACATTTGGAACTAGCCTTGCGGAGACCGAGTTACCCAATGATGTTCTGTGCACAGAGGAGCTGCTTCTGTCACATACGGAAAAACAAGACAAGCTTAAAGTACGTGCTGAATATAACTTTTTATAAACATTTATGTGCTGCCAGTAGTGTTTACAACATACACACGGGGTTATTCACTAAATTGTGAATTATCCTGAATTCAATGTGAATTGAAATTTAAAGGAACACTATAGTGTCAGGAACACAAACATGTATTCCTGACCCTATAGTGTTCCTGATCTTGATTTTCTGGTATTTGAATTTGTTTTGACTTCCCTGATATCTGGTATCCCTCATCTGGTATCCCTCCTTGGCTTTCCCTCATCTTTGTGTCTGATTCTGTGTCCCTGACCTCAGGAAGCATTTTGACTATTCTTGGAGACATTAAGTCCAGCCATTCTAGGGTCCGGTTACACGTTATCCTTAGTCCTAGGTGTGACACAGTACTGCGTGCTGGATCAACTTGAATCAATGCATCTCTATGAGGAAAGTTCAGTGTCTGCATGCAGAGGGAGGAAACACTGAATGGCAGTACTGCACAGTGAAGGGTGGAGACTCTGAATGGTCAGTGCACACTGTGCAGCACTGCCCCGGGGAGCACCTCTATTAGCCATCCGAGGAGTGTCCAGTGGAGGTACACCCAGGCTGTAATCTAAACACTGCCTTTTCTCTGACAACACAGTGTTTACTGCAAAAGGTCGCAAGGGAATGATTATATTCACCAGAACAAATACAAAATATGTAGTTCTGGTGACTATAACCCTTTAATTGTACATTTTAGACCACAATAGCAGGTCTGGGGAAAAAAAATCTTCAAGTCAGCTAATGTTTTTATTTTGACTTTTTTAGGCTAACAGTATTAATTTTGAATTTCCAATAATTTACTAGAGTCATTAGTGAACACTCCTCACCAGAGCAGACACTCATTGACATTGTTTTTACTTTGTTTTTGTAAATGGATGAACGTGGTTTTAATATTCATTGAATTTTCATTGAACAATGGATTTTAAATGGCACCCAAGCACCAGTGGAGCAGAAGCCTGGTTGTGCGACGTATTATTTTCTTCAGTTGAATTCAATTATGCTGTGCAACTGGCAATATACATTACTTATGGCTACCTGTCCCCAAATAAATGTAGTTTTTTTTGTTGTTGTTGTAAATCTTTATTTTTGGTCGTGCATGAAAATACAGTGCAACCTGCATTGCCACAACAGCAAATGCAAGAGTATCAATGACATAGATAGCATGACACCAGAAACATTTAGCGATAACCCTACGATTCATTTCGATGAAACAGCACAATATTTTATGTTAAAGGTATAGTAGATAAACTGTGTTTTTTCAATTATATGAATAGGATAAATGTAGGTTTTAACCCATATTTGAAATTTATAACAGAGCTGGGTTGATATATACATCTAACTGTTAGCAATAATGACTGCCAGAAACATACAGCCGTGATTATCTGTGGTTATTTGTAAATTAGACATTTTTGCAAATTTAAGGTTATTTTTAACAAAGTACTCACAAAAAATGATTCAGTGAATGTTAATGTTGCCATTTTTTGCCTAACGAGTAGAGCCGGCTTGCAGGCAATTGTTAGACGAACATTTTTCAGGTGAACATTGGATTTCCTTGGGAATAAATAAATGTTAAATGTTATGTGCAAATGAGCCAAATGGCTCTGATCTGCTATAAAAGTGACACAAAGTATGTTTCTCTGTGTCTTCAGTCACTCTGTATATGACTAATAATTATCTTATGTTTGATTTTATTACTCTAGAATGACCTAAAGTTGGCATTGCAACAAGGCAGGACTTTATTAGTATGTATTAAGGATCCAGTGTCCAAAGATCCCAACTACAAACTGAATCCAGACGAACAAGAAAACAAGATTACAGTTGAGAGGTTAGTATAGTACATTCATGCCACGTATTTAACAAATAGGAGCCACTCACACACGTGCAATAACACAATCTATTGACATATTGGTTGTGGATGTCCTAGCCAAACTGTCCATTTGCTACCACCATTAATAGAAGTTGCCTCCTTGCTATGGCTACTCATGTTTTACCGATCAGCTGTAGCTGGCCATCTATGAAATCACTGTAACTGACCTACGATCGCCATCTCCAGACCATCTCCAATATATATTTTTTTATTATTCTGTATATATTCATATTTCTTTCATATTATCTATATATTGCATTACCAAATGGGGGTTGAGTCTAGAGTGGAGTTTCAAGAAACATTCCAAGTACCATAAACACTACAACTTGCTGCAGTGGTTATGGTGCAAGATGTTCCTGCATAGGAGACTTTAGCTCTCCACCATTAGTAGCGGAGGTGGGGAGCAATGTCCAGCAGAGCCCAAATAAGATGTCAAAGCATTCAAAATAGCGAACAGTGGTGGTTATGGTGCTTGGAATGTTCCTTAATTTAGGAAGAATGGAAAATGGAAGCACAATGGATTGGAATATCTAGCATCTTTTTTGTACTTGTTACTTGATTTATAGATTTTTTTTTGTAACTTTTCATATTTTTTGCCTTTAGCAAATTTAGAAATACTTTTTTTTCCCTATGGGGCTTAGAAATAAGAATCATAAGAGTAAATCAAATTTAGTATTTGTTCAATAATGTTTTCTCATTTCCTCACAGTATCATGTGTATTTTCAATGTAATCAGACCCCAAAAGTGACACATATAGTGAACAAATAGGAGGTGGTCCAGCAGCCCCAAAAATAAGGTTACTGGTGGGCAACTGCTGTAAAGTCACAAAAAACTGTACTCCCAATAAGTAACCCTAATAGAAATTCTCAATAAACGTACAAAACCCCAAACCCTCGGGTCTTCTAAACAAGAAGGAAGGGAGAAGGGAGAACAGTATAGAATGAAAAAAGGAACCCCTAACTTTTATTGACAAACAAAGTATCAGCTGAAACATCCTCCCTCTCCCCCCCTCCCCCCCCCCACCCCCCCCACAAAACACAGATTCTTCCTATACATTTGTTTCAAGGATAGCCCTTTTTGCCTTCTCTCTAAAAATTTTAGTGCATGATTTGAGTTGGAGGGGTGGGGCCAGACGTGCCCTTAAATTTCAGCGATTTAAGTCATTTATCCGGCTACCAGAGGGTCCTAAGTCATTGGAAGTCTGGCCTTACAGTCTTGCGCACAATGTTGGGACCAGTCTGGGATATCTTACTGAGCAGTAACCCAACCTGACTGTGAGGCCTATCAAGCCTGCTACACCGGCAAAGTGAAGAAGCCCGCAACTCAACGCCGACAATTGCTGCCCATTTGAATCGGTCCCTACAAAGGCTTACAGATCCTGAGGTGGAACTCCCTCGACGGTTGCCTCGAGAACCACGTGACGCAATAATGATGGCCACCTAAGCTGAGTTATAGGGAGGACATATGTTTATAATCCCACAAAGAAAAATAGCCCGGCAAATTAAGTCACAATTGATCCTTAGAAAAATAGCAGAGGACTGTTACAAAAAAATGCTAGTTAATTAGTGTAGATACTCACTCGGAGTCAAAATATTGGTCTGTCTTGATATAATGATACTTTAGAAAAGTATGTATCAATCGAGTCTCTGTAACACTAACAGTAGTAGTGATTAGGTATAATACATTTGACTACATAAACCCAGGAGATTTGGGGGAAAGCATAAAACAAACCAAAAAAATCATTCTCCAATGCTATGTGGGTTATGCCCTTGCAAGCTTCCCAACACGACCAATTGATCCTCTATAGGGATCAATTTATGTATTATTTTTATTTTCATTTAGTACAAAAAGTGTAGTTTCCTTGATATCTCATGATATGGCTAAACCTTTTCTTGACGCGTGTGTTCGTCAGAAATGTCTACATGTTGATGTCTGTTATTCTAAGCACTACAAAAAATTGAGAATGCCGACATTTCTGTTCAAGTTTTGTGTTTTATTTCGCAATCCCTATTTTGTCAATAAAAGTTAGGGCTTCCTTTTTTCATTCTATACTGTTTTCCCTTCTCTGGTTTCTTCTTGTTTAGATGACCCAGAAGGTTTTGCAGGTTTAATGACACTCCTTTTTCTGCCAACGATAAAACTGCAGTTAGAAATAGTTATCTACTTAAAACCAGCCTTAACGCAGCACTGTCACCCACCCCCTGCAAAATGAGTATTATGAAATACTCATATGGACTTTGTTGGAATTTTACTGAAATTGCAACCCAGTCAGATGTTATACTGAGACAAAGTAGGGTCTACTTTGTCTCAATATTTTTATTACACCTAACATTCCTTGACACAGTGCGGAGCTACTGCCATCAAAATGTGTCAATCCCCCAGCAGTCACCAGTGACGACTGCAAGGAATTGGCTCTATTTATGGAGGATCCCGTGGTCCTCCATAGACCTGAATGTTGTACTCTCGCACATGAGTGAGAGTACAGTTGTGACATCAGCACCTGGCTCTTCAGAAGAGGACCAGCCTGAAGATGATGGTGCTCATTAACAGTTTCAGGTAAATTAAACTCAACTTTGCCTGCCCCCCACTCACCAACCACCGACCCCCAGCGGCAATATCACAGTCCGGAGTCTTTTATAATTCTGGAAAGTACTGACAATTCCACTTTTACTTCAGTCATAATCTTAATCACATCTGAGATCATAATGTCAGTGAGAAACAAAATCCATCATGGAAGGATCTAATCTGCCTATTTGGCACCTTTTGTAGTGCATGTGTGATAATAAGTGTTTCATTAATCTGTTGTGTTCCAAATAAAAAATTAGTTCCATATCCAAACCAGACCTTTTTTATTTTAATAATTTCACTATGTTATTTTGTTGTTACAGTGTATATTTGTACTTTCGTTGCTTTCAATGAATTTGAGAGAACATTAGTGTAAATTTAGTAATGCTGCTTCCACATGTCAAAAACTTATTGAAGATGCTTGTACTGCACTTCTGTTTTTGGAAATTGGATAATTGTTAGAAAAGTGGTTTAGCACTAAGTGTTCTATGGTTATGTTAATGTGTTGATGAAAGTGCTTTAGGAAGGATTGTGTTTGCTTAAACTTGACTGTTTTATGGGCATTGAAGGATCCCAGCATGCGCACCAGATGTGCATGCACATTTACAGCCAGCACATCCCATAGACAAGAGTTATATAAATAGCTATAATATACTTACATCCAGTGGTACACATCTTGGTACCAACAGGTGATTGATCTACCTACCTTCATCACACACATCGAGCTGCCAGAATGAGTGTAAACTCACATCTTTACAATACAACCTCCCCTCTTTATAATATTAAAGGGACACTATAGTCACCTGGACAACTTTAGCTTAATGAAGCAGTTTTGGTGTATAGAACATGCCCCTGCAGCCTCACTGCTCAATCCTCTGCCATTTAGGAGTTAAATCCCTTTGTTTATGATTCCTAGTCACACCTCCCTGCATGTGACTTGCACAGCCTTCCATAAACACTTCCTGTATAGAGAGCCCTATTTAGGCTTTCTTTATTGCAAGTTATGTTTAATTAAGATTTTCTTATCCCCTGCTATGTTAATAGCTTGCTAGACTTGCAAGAGCCTCCTGTATGTGATTAAAGTTCAATTTAGAGATTGAGATACAATTATTTAAGGTAAATTACATCTGTTTGAAAGTGAAACCAGTTTTTTTTTTTCATGCAGGCTCTGTCAATCATAGCCAGGGGAGGTGTGGCTAGGGCTGCATAAACAGAAACAAAGTGATTTAACTCCTAAATGACAGTGAATTGAGCAGTGAAATTGCAGGGGAATGATCTATACACTAAAACTGCTTTATTTAGCTAAAGTAATTTAGGTGACTATAGTGTTCCTTTAATTACAGTTAGTTTGGCCAACTGATTATCTTGGATCTTTAAACAAAGAAACATAGAATGTGACGGGAGATAAGAACCATTCGGCCCATCTAGTCTGCCCAATTTTCTAAATACTTTCATTAGTCCCTATTCATTAGTACTATCTTATAGTTAAGGCCAGGGCCTTATGCCTATCCCACGCATGCTTAAACTCCTTCACTGTGTTAACCTCTACCACTTCAGATGGAAGGCTATTCCATGTTTCAACTACCCTCTCAGTAAAGTAATACTTCCTGATATTATTTTTAAACCTTTGTCCCTCTAATTTAAGACTATGTCCTCTGGTTGTGGTAGTTTTTCTTCTTTTAAGTATAGTCTCCTCCTTTACTGTGTTGATTCCCTTTATGTATTTAAATGTTTCTATCATATCCTCCCTGTCTCGTCTTTCCTCCAAGCTATACATGTTAAGATCCTCTAACCTTTCCTGGTAAGTTTTATCCTGCAATCCATGAACCAGTTTAGTAGCCCTTCTCTGAACTCTCTCTAAGGTATCAATATCCTTCTGAAGATATGGTCTCCAGTACTGCGTACAATACTCCAAGTGAGGTCTCACCAGTGTTTATTTTGCTCTATGTGTGAATCTATAGAAACCACTGAAAAAGAAAGACATAGGAGATTAAAGACAAATAGATAAATCAAATTGTTTTTGCCTAAAGGTCCCATACTAGTTAACTCTTGAATTCAGTAAACCCCTCTTTGTTGAAATATTTTTTTTTCTATCCTCTTCTCTTGTTATTCAGGAATGCGGTCATTCACTTGGAATCTCAATTAAGTACATTTTTTAGCCTCATTAAAATTATGTGGCACTGACAATTGCAAGTATGTATCAAATTTAGGAGCACCAAAAATAGAGATTTAGGAATAATGGCCTTGATTCAATATTTTTGGATAAACTTTTCAAATAACTTTTTCAAAATATTAAAATATTAAAAAATATATCAAGTATAAAAAAATGTATCAATATATCCAAAAATATAATAACACTAGAATAGTTTAACAAAAAAAATCATTTTAAATGTTTTTCATATAGAAAGAAGGCGTAAGCCTGGAATTGTAGGAGGGGTTATACGGCTTATTAACCTCCAACCGCCTCCCCTTACCTGCAGCCATATTCTCGAAGTGACCCTCCCACCTCTTCCCTTTAAAAAAATCAATTATAACTGGTGGGCCCAGTTTATTACAGGCCTGACTTCTTGTCAGTTTCGGCACAAAACAACCGACTTGTTCATACAATAGTTTCCGATTACATCACATATTACAGTTTATACGACTATAATGTTCACAGACACAAATATATATATATATATGTCAATATATACGTTTGTTAATGTAAAAAGGTGTCAGTGCTAAAATGATAATCCCCTGAAGTTCATACAAATGGGTAATATATTATGGTATTACTTTTTCTTGTCATGCAGAGTTCAAAGACACAATGTCCACCTCCACAGCGGTAGATATGTGGGATCTGAGGCAGTCTTAATGTTTTTCTGTGTTATATCCCATATGTGCAGCACTGTGCATCCAATTATATTCGTATACCTTAAAGCATACAAAGAAACAGACTATAGTGAAACACAATTTAATTGCACAGAAAGATTCCCCAACCCCTAATAAAAACTCTTACATGATAAAAGAATGTGGTTATGGATTCCCAACAGCCACAAAAATATCCAGTGTTTAACAGATAGGCAGTGTGTAGATTATTATTTGTTATTTTATTATTTATATAGCGCCATCAGATTCCGTAGCGCTGTACAATGGGTGGACTAACAGACATGTAATTGTAACAAGACAACTGGATGCACAGGAACAGAGGGGCTGAAGGGGCTCAATGAGCTTACATTCTAGATAAATGGTTACCACTTTTTCAGAGCAGCTGGATCTGTGAATGTGCTGTATACCAAGAGATCTTGAAAAAGCCAGCGGAGCTTGGACGAACCGCATAGATTGGAGACTGGCCTTCATACTTGCCAGTGAATACAGACTTGTCCAGCAGTGTTGCATTACAGCGTCCCTCCGATTCGGCTTCCACACCTTGTGGCTTGATTTACAGGACATTCACGGATCCAGCTGCTCCGACGGAGTGGTAGCCATTTATCTACACAATGGCTATCTGTTAAACACTAGATATTTTCGTGGCTATTTGGAATCCATAACCACATTTTTTTATCGTTTTTATTAGGGGTTGGGGAATCTTTCTGTGCAATTAAATTGTGTTACACTATATTCCGTTTCTTTGTATCCTTTAAGGTATACGAATATAATTGCTTCCATTGGATACACAGTGTGGCACATATTGGATATAACACAGAAAACATTAAGACTGCCTCAGATCCCATGTATCCACCGCTGTGGAGATGGACATTGTGAAAAAGTAATACCAAAAAATATTACCCATTTGTATGAACTTGTGGGGATTATCATTTTAGCGCTGACACCTTCTTACATTAACATTTCGTTCAAAGGTTTTTTAGGAATAATCTTTCATGTCTCTAGCAGCTTCTAATTAAGGTTCATGTATAATTTTTGTTATCTATAATTGTATTGCACTCTTTTGTTAGTTTATTGTTTAAAATAAGTTTATACATGAATATAACAAGTATAACAAGTATAACACGCACATGAAATTTAACTCCTAGAGAAATCAGCCTCTTTTTAAAAAATATATATATTTTTTTATCATAACACAGGCTAGGTATGAATGAGTAGACATCAGGTAAAGATTAAAAGTTCATCTAAAAATATTAAATAATTTGAAAGCTTTTTCAAAAAGAAAAATTAATGCCTCCATTAGAAATTTCAGATTTGACAAATAAAATCTTTGCCTTTTTTGAATGTGAACATAGCATAGATTTGAAACTCTTTAGTATTGGGTATGGATTTTTTAAGGCCAAATGTTTCCTCAAGATTTTCTTAATATCCACACCGTGACTTCCACACTGAGAGCTTTTTTTTGTACTCCATTTAGTAATTCTACCCCACTTCCACAGTTAATTGTTTCTTAAACACCTCATGTGGATAGTTTATTTCCCTAAATGTGGTACACATTTCAATGAAGCATTTATCGCAATCTTCATCTTTCTGCAATAACTTACTCAAGAGAAACTACAAGTATGCGGACACATACTGGAGCTACATTGGTACCCATAGAAGTTCATTACTAAAAAATAAAAATACCACCTCAGGGGTGGTATGTGTATTACTCAGGGGTGGAAAAAATAAATAAATATATATATATATATATACACACACATATAAACCTACTTCTAAAATAGTTATAAGACAAATACTGAGGATCCATCTTGTTATCAATCCCTATAGATTATTGGCCCAGCTGGATGAAACAGAAAAAGCATTTGACGAGTTTTGGAGTCGGCATCACCTCAAATTGGAACAATGTTTGCAACTGAGACATTTTGAACATGACTTCAGAGAGGTATGTCACTGAATATTTTGGAACGATATCTATGCATTAAACAAGAAACCGTAACACTCACACATACACTTACTCACTGGCCACTGCATGTGTTCAACTGGTTTCATAATGGATGTTTTAACTACATATGTATATTTGTTTGAACTGATAGAATCAATTAAAAGTCAGGTGGACTTCCTTTTTTCCTTTATAATTTCAGCCTGGAAGGCACAGTAAGGTCATATGTGACCATGGTAACTCTTGCCAAAAAACTCTATTTCAGCAAATATGTAAAATTACTTCTTGTAAATTCAGTAGAATATGTTCCAAGCTATCATCCTGTAGACAGGATATGGGGAGGGTAAAGTATATTGCCATAAAAGTGTGTGCCACTTGCATTCAAACAGACACATTGTAGCGGAAACCCCGCTAAACTGTGAACTCACCAGATGTGTGTGTGCTGTTATGTGTGTTCTGCCCTGACATCCCCTTTTGTGTGTTTTCCCTATCCTGACCCTGTGTTTTATTCATTGTACTTGCAAAGCTATCTGCTCCCTGTTCGGGGGAGCTCATACGTACAGGTTCCGTTCGTCTCCCAAACGAAACAACCCCAAGATCCCATTTAGAATGTTTAGTTAGAACGTTCCCACCTTGATAACGAGGTGTGAAAGCCACAAACCGCAAGAGAAGCCTCGGCGCATGCCGACCCTTGGTAGCTGACCTTCATTAGACGAATGCCGTACAGGGGGAGCATTCGCGGATTGCTTCTCGTCTCATTCGGTTCCTGAAAGAGAACCTTCTCAGTGCCCCTTGGAATGTTTGCATCAATCAATTAGAACATTGGCAACTTGCAACATAAGTGCGAAACCGCAAAAACATTTGGCAACAAGTATGAAACCACAAGGATAGTAATTAATGAGTGCTTCCCCTGGGTGGCTGCCGTTCGTATATACGAACGCCAACCAGGGGGAGCATTTGTATCCCGACAGGAGACGCTTCCCGTGCCTGGTTTCACACAGGGACTTCACAAACGGAGGAGGTTTGCACTGGACATCGTTGTGAAGGTCCTTGAGACTGGTGGGGACATTTCCTGGGGACAATGGTGGTTTGGCAGGCTTTCTGTAGCTGGGAGTCACAGAGGCGTGAAGCTTGCCCACGCTGGGACTCCCAGGTAAAGAAGTTCATGGGTTAGAGACCCCTGGTCACCTGAAGTAGGAATCCCTGAGGATGGGTGTCGGGAACTGGGGACAAAGGATGTAGAGTTCCTGTCACATGCACAGGCCCCTGGGAGGGGGAGGACCCTGAATGGCGGGAACAGGGGACAAAGGGACTGAGGTTCCGGTTCTGTTATGTGACCCTCAGGAAGGGGAGTACCCTGGGAGGGGACATTGTCTTTTTGTGTGGGGAAATTATAAAGCCAAGTGTGGCCAATAAAGTTGTTGATGTACCCCTGGAACTGTGTGTTGTCCAGTTACTGGGGAAAATGAGTGTCTTTATCTATTAATAGCTGGGGTAACCAGCTGGGTTACCCTGGGTCCACTACACACATCTTTAAAAAGTAGAGTTAATTTATTATAGAAACACAATGTTCTCAATAACATGCCAATATTTACAGCGCATTAGTCATGAGGAAACAGTCATCAAAGTAATTTACACTTAACCCACTAGGTGTATCTGCAGGTAATTGACTTTAACAGGTTTATTGTCGTTACATGAAATTTGAAGACGCAGCTAAATCGGAATCCAGAACTCCATATTAACCATGCAAGAGTCAAGCATGTTTCTTCATCCTATCCCAATATGCAGTAGATGGGGGACCCATAGTAACATGGGTTTGGCAAATATTCAGCATACGCTGAAGAGAACACTCTGCCTACAGTTAAGAATGGTGGTTGCTCAGTGATGTTCTGGGGCTGCTTTGCCTTCTCTGGCACTGGAAACCTGTACCGTGTGGAAGACAAGATTAATTTATTGAAGTTTTAGGAAATCCTAGGAGGAAACATCATGCCGTCTGTGAGGAAGCTGAAGCTTGGGCGTCATTGGACCTTCCAACAAGACAATGATCCCAAGCATACTTAAAATTCCACCAAGGCTTGGTTGCAGAAGAAGTCCTGGAAAATTCTACAGTGGCCATCATAGTCACTTGTCTTAAATCCCATAGAATATCTTTGGTGGTATTTGAAGAAGGTGGCTACAGCACACAAATCCAAGAATATTACTGAACTGAAGGCCAGTACTTATGAATAATGGGCTTAGATTCCTCAGTAAAACTACCAGAAGTTGGTGTCTGGCTATGCATCTCATTTGCAGCAGGTCATAACAGCAAATGGGTGCTCTGCTAAGTACTAAAGATGCTTGCCATGAAGGGGTTGAATAATTGTGAGACTGGAGAAGTCATTATAAGTTGCATTTTCAGCTGAATTTGGAGAAACCACTTAAAGTATTTGTGTGTAAACTTGTAAATTTTGTCAGTAAACGTGATTTTCACCGGGTGTTGAATAATTATTGGTTAAAACTGTATCTATATCAAACTATAATCAATGATGCCATGAATTCTAACTAATAAACTTAATTTCTCTTCAGCTGAAGCTCGCTCTGGATGCCTTGATGGAGATTCAAGCCACTTTCACTGACATTGGGGACAGTGTAACACGTGTTGAACAACTTCTGAAGGAGTTAAAGCAGCTGGAAGAAAAAGGGCAGGTGAAGACATGTAAAATGGTTATCAAATATTTCTTACATTACCAAAAAAAAAAAAGCCTACTGAATTTTCATCTTACTGGTTGTGTTGACTAGTAAATGGAGCACATTTCCTGTTACTACCTAATCTATTCCTTGTGATTTAGGGCACAAACCTACGGACATCTGCACCTATGGCAGCACAGGTTTCTGCTTTATAGCAGTGCATATGCATAGGACGAGTAGACAGGACACGTCCTTCCAGGGGTACAGATTTGCATTAATGTGGAGGTGGTTTCTTTTAGCATCAGTAGCATGATGCTTAATCATAATATTTGCCAGTACCTAGCCTGTCAGGAATGGTAATTAAAGACCTTCATGATCAGGTGAAACTCTACTCCAATACTAGCACATTATCTGCATTTTGGTTGCACATTATCTAACCAATCCCACTTAAACAGCAAGAATATGTTACATTACAACCTGACCACCGTTCATTCCAATGAATATGAAGTTACGCAACCCTGGTGGCTAGAAGTCCCCATTCTCCTAGCCACACACCATTAAAAATGAGTGGCTATACCTACCACCCACCAACACCCTAATGATAATGAGGGCAATAAATCTAATACATGTAAAATAAAATAAAATAAAAATATATTCACCCATCTAAATTTCTTCTAACTCATGTTATTTTCAGCCACCAAAAAAGGTCAAAACCTAAACTAACGCACACAATAACATAACATTTTCTTCTCCTATGGAGGGCTCTACACAGACTGACCTGCCATAGCAGGGTACCCTTACATAGGCTTTCCTATGCTACATCAGCTATTACATAGTGTGGGAAATTTCGCACGCTATGTAATATTAATAAGATGCACTGATTGGTTTTCTGGTAAGCCAACCAATCAGAGTACTCTGACAGCCAAATCTCCACTTATAATTATCACCACAGTGGGACAAAAGGATGTACCTCTGTTTATTTTATGAAATAGTCCCTAACAGCATGGGTAAGGGTGGTGGTTAGACTATGCCACTGCTGTTGAAGTGGTGCCTGTCACTATGTGCCTGGGGTGGTGGCTCTGGGCAGGCAGGGTCTGAGTGGCCTCTAACATTGAAGTAAGGCAAGCACCTTTTCTAACACTGGGTGCCTATCTGACTTTGATATACAGGAAGGAACTGGGGGACTAAACTGCACGCTTCGCTGTCTGTGTGGTGCCTGCCTTAACAGAAACAGAGTGAGCTGGAGGAGGCATGCGGCAGGCATTGCTGTCAATGCATTGTCTGCCTTACCAGTATCAGAGGGGAGCTGTGAGACAACGCAGTCACCACAGGGTGCTTGACTATTACAGGGGAGAGCTGGGTGAACCGGGTGGCAGGGGAGGCAGGTAGAGAGTGGTCTGTGTGATGCAGCGAGAGACAGGGTTAAGAGGCAAGGAGAGAGGGAGCTGCGAGAAGCAGGGAGAGAGGGGCCTGTGTGAGGCAGGGAGGTAGGGAGATATTTGAGACAGAGAAGTACAGAGCATTGAGGGAAGGTGAGAGGGGACTGTGAGACTGGTAGGGAGTTGTAGGAGCAAGCGAGAGGGATCTAGAATCGCAATGGCAAACTCAATGGCCAGCGTTCCTCTTCCTCAACTGCACCAGTTTAATTGGAGTTCTGACAACTCCACCCCCTGGTGGAAACAGCCAATAAGTCTAGTAGGCTGGCCTGTCTGCTTAGAGCTATTTTTGCCCCACCGATTTGTTGCCCTAATGAGCCCCATTAACAAACAATGGGGGCTAACAAGGGGAACCGCAGTACAGTTAAAAGGGACCGAAAACATTTTATCACACAGAAACAATAATGGTGTTAGTTTACACAAAAAAAAGTTAAAAAGCCAACAGAAAAAAATATATAGCTAATATTTTTTATTTTATTTTATATATATATTTTTTATTGCAAAAAAACTGGTGGGGTGCTTCTCCAGCTACCCGTATGGACTAAACACACATAAAAAGATAAAACATCTGACCTGATAAAAAGCAGCTCAGACAGAAACACAAGTGAAATATGTTCCTATAATTTTTTTTACTTGAGGCTGTTGTATTTTATGATTCATTTTGTGGTATGTTCATATTCCTTCCAGGAAAAATTGTCCACTGCAAAGGAATTGTAAGGTCAGTATGTGATGCCAGTTAGAGGAATATATATTGGCGTTTATATGTAAGCACACATATTAAAACAAATATATTTCATTTTCAGTTCTGTGATTACAGATGTTTTGCAGTTTCTTTTAAGAAGTGAAACAAATCCTCACATCGGCCTTGATTCATTACTTTCGGCTGAAAACAGTTGAAAAATATTTATTGAAATTGAATCAAATGGCTGAATTTAATGCCAGCCCAAAAAAGGGCCGACTGCTCGAGAAATATGGTTTGCACATTTAACGGCCCTATTAATCATTAAGAAAATAAATGGGGAAAAAAACCTACTGGGGTCAAAATTACCCTATATTAGTAATAAGGAAGTGAGAATCCTTCCCCTGGCACCCACTCACTATACCATGAATGGGGGTATATCCACTAGTAAACGAGTAGCCACTTATAATGTATAAAAGACTATTGACTGGGCAGCTATAATTCTACATACTCCCCTAGCTCCCCCAGTTATTAATTAAGAGATCAATTTAATAATTAGATTAACTTTTCAAATTACTTAATATTTTTGGATAAACTTTTCAAATATTTGTTTTCAAAATATATTAAAATAGCAATAATATATCACATGTAAAAAAATATATCAATGTAATCATATAATATTCAAATATTTTTCAAAATATTAAATCATTTTAAAACGTATGCAAACATATTAAATTGAGGTCTAAATTAGAGCCCCCATCTGCCGCTAATCTACTGGTAATCAGTTTGATCATGCACAGCAAGCTCCAGCATGGACTTCTCTCTGTAGTTGCCACGTTTCTGTTGTTAGCAGTCTGGTCTGAAGCTGAGATGTGTAGGTAAAGGGGGGAGGGGCTGAGGCAACTCTACTAGCATAGAGGCTTGCCCAAGAAAGCAATTTGACCAAGTTTAATTTTAAAAACATTTATTAAATACTTTGTAATCATTTTTCTTGCTTTATTATAGTTTCTATATTTGTTTAAAAGTGGTAATAATTGATAAGTGATGCATGACCCTTTAACCCCTTAAGGACCAAACTTCTGGAATAAAAGGGAATCATGACATGTCACACATGTCATGTGTCCTTAAGGGGTTAAGCAGAATAAGTGTAAAGCCCATAGAATTTTAGATTATATAAACAAATATTTGCAAGACAGGGAGGCACAGCTTGGCAAATACTTTAATCAATCCATTATTTCATTGTGTAAACCACACAGCAAATGAACAGCTTGCTCTCACAACTGGTACACAGCTTGCTTTTTTGAACAATGTATCAATTTTTATATGGCTTGTCTGGTTATAGTGATAGTTTGTCCTCAGTTTTATTTGTTTTTAAAAAAAAATTGAAATACTTCTATAATATAATATAATATATAATAATAATAATAATCTTCAATATGGAAAACACAGATTTTGGGCAAAAAAAAATATATAAAATTTGCATAAATATATATTATTAGCATATATTTCATTTTTTCACAGAGTTGTTAAGGATTGAAGAATATTTGTTGAGTTGTATAGGGGTTCACCTACGCCTGAATATTATTAAGATAAAAATTTTGCAGCATGATAGATATTACCATTCCGGTTAGTCACTCTCACCCATATATCGAAATAAAATGAAAGGAACAAAACAAAAGAAATGTTAACGATCTAAACACATCATGAATAAGAAAGGCCTTGTGTGTGCCGAAATGTTGAGCCATGGTGTTCTGCATGATGTAAATATAAGCTTGCTGAGGGAATCCAGGAGGTCACCAACGTAAGCATGGTTATAGATGTAAAACAGCATGACAAGAGAGCCATGCAACAAGATATCAGGAGTTAGTCTGTGGTGATTATGTTTAAGAAGCCTATAAGTCTAAGTGCACAGAGAATGCTATAAATAGCAGTAAGTAGTACCTCGTGCCTCCATCGCTTGTAGCTACCCTTAACCGAAGAGGGCAGTAAGGGAGGGGGAGGGAGAAGTATTATCTCTGCCAATTCAAAAATACAGAAAAACTGTGTAAATTGAAAATTCATCTTAAACTACAGCTCAAACTGTGCGGTAACATCTCATAGTGGTTCATTGGTAAATATAGCCGTGGTAACAGCCAGATATTAATGCACTTGATCAGTGCCTTTAACCCCTTAAGGATCAAACTTCTGGAATAAAAGGGAATCATGACGTGTCAGACATGTCATGTGTCCTTAAGGGGTTAAAGCAGAACCTAGGTACCCCTTGTGACCCGTTGATAGAACAAAACGTGCCACATTGGAGACATCCTACTGATGAGTGGTCTTCGATCTTTCCGGTACTTGGGCAACTTCTGTGAGGCGAAGTGCTGAGAGGAAAGCCGGGGCATCTGTTGGGAATGTTACCGTGAAAGTCAGAACCATCAGCTTATGGGATGCGGACCAGCAGTATGCTACATCAGCCTCTTGCAACTTCTTTGTCATGGGCTGCCATGCCTTTCTCCACAACAGTGTGGAGCGGGTGACATCTGGAAGTATAAAGTCCCTTGGCGAGCTTGTAGGAGCTCGATGAGATCTTTTGACCTTATAGGCCCCATCTATGGAAAGTAGTTTTTCCTATTTTGCAGCTAATACTGTGGATATATACTGTCTGATGACGTATGGAAGTTCCTCTGTGGATACTGTGTCAGATACTCCTTGGATTTTGATGTTCTATTGCCAACTCCTATCATTCAGAGTGTCCACTCTGAGAGTCAAAAAAGATTGCAGGGTTTGCAATTCTTGCACTGAGTCTCCCAGGGCTGCGAGGCCTTGTTTAAGATCATACACGTCTTCTTCAGTAGCCTGAACTTCGGTTTTCACTAAGGCAATATCGGCATGAAATAATAATTTGATTCTCTCATAGAGATTCAAGATATCCTCTTTAGTTGCCGATGCAGACCCCTGGTTTTCAATAGTTGCAGCCGAAGTGGAAGGTTGATCACCATCTGATCTGACATCCATCAGGCTACCCTCATCATTAGATGCCTCCTCAGTGGCTGTCAGGATCTAACCTGGTGTGGAGTCTGACATGCAGAGTTATACGCTCACCCTTGCAAATAAACACAGACCAAGGTGACCAGGTAACAAGCCACCTGGGCTGTGAGTCTCTGCACAGGGGATGTGCAGTAATAGTGCTGCAAGTTGCAGTACAGGCAAGGACAAGCAGAAGAGTGGTCAAGGAAATACAAAGTCAGGGGAAGCCAGAGGTCAGAATAAACAAAGAAATTAGCCAATTTCGAAAGCCAGAATCAGTCTGGAGAACACTGGATCAGGATACACAATAACAGGAACCAAACAGGAGAACCAGAGTCAATGAACTGACACTACCCTCAGGGAGAGGCAGTGTCTTATACCTGGCTGAATAGGCATCTTCTTCAGGTGGACTGAGATTGACAGGAGCAGCCACAGGTAAAGTTCAACCCCCTAGTGCTGGAGACAAGGCAAGGTTAACATCAAGCTGAAACATGGGCTGAAGTGTGGCTCAGAGGCAAGACAGCAGGAAAGAGTCCAGAGTTCAAATCCCCTTGGAGACACCAGGTCACAGTGTGAATCGTGACAGTGGCAGAGTGTGCAGAGTTGTCTACTGCTCTGAAACGTGGTGTGCATTTAAGAAATGTACTGATATCCCTCGACTCCTGTGGTGGTGCCATCTGCTTTTTCTGAGTTTTCCAACTCATCGTTTTGTTGCCAGAAGTGCTCAGTCAGGGAGGTAAGTAATCACAGCAGTCCGCTAAGAGCTCAGCGTGGTTTGGTGCGGCCTGCATGCTTCCCGGCCTAAGCCTTTTTCAGACCTTATGAGGTGCTGTGGCGGGCATCCAAGTACAAAGTGAAAGAATGTGCAGAATCATCAGAACCTCCCCTGATAATGGCAAGCACCCCGGATGGTTTTTGGTTAATCAGACCCGCAATGAGCCAAATCAAAATTTTTGCCCACGGAGCTGCTAAGTATGGCATCTGAGCTGTAGCGGTGCTAGACCCCTGTCCCCCAACTATGTTATTTTATAAAGGGATCCATAATTGGCAATGTTACTTCTGACCATCTTTGCATTATGGTAGTTGTAGTTCTGCAATAGATTTAGAGCTACACTTTGCCCAGGATTTGGACAGGGCTGAGGTTCTTACCTGCTGGTTCAGAAGGCAAAACTAGCACCCCCATCAATTTCAGTTGGAATTCCACTGGTTGGAATAGGCACATTATTCAGCACTAACCTGCTCACCCAGTATACTAGGTGCCTGAATCTCATCCGATTACCTCTTTAGCATCTTCCTAATAAAACAGCTTTCTAAATGCCTTATCAATTTCTCTAACCATCCATTTCTAACCTCTTATTTCAGCTCCTCTTTAGAACCTTTAAATTGTAAGCTCACAAGCTGTCTTGAAAATTACTTTCTATAAAAGTGCTCTAAAGTCTAGATTTTATGTTCATGTTCTTTTTTATGTGTATATCTAAATTGTTCTATTTGCTTTCTACAATTGTACAGTGTTGTGGATTATTTTGGCGCTTTATTTAAACTAATAATCATAGTCATAAAATCCGACACAACTGTTCACAATATGTAGTTTATTGCAGCACTAATGCTTTCCAAATTGAAGTGGAAAGGCCTGTTGTCTCTAATGCAAAATGTATTGTGATATATACTACATGACAAATGATTAATGGGTCACTGAGCTGATTTTGCGATTGAACGATGGGTTGCCCAGCTAATTAAATGAGCATTATTTAGGTGCCTGACAAAAAAAAGTTAAAAAACCTCCAGCACATGGCATCTCGCCTAAACCACTTCTCTTTTCGTGTCTGCTATAATGTGTTTCATGTAATAAGGTTTCAAATTATTTCACAAATAGGTTATTGCACATAATGAAAAGAGATAAAGGTTGTGTTTGTGAAAGAGGGACGTTTAAAAGTATGTTGTGAATAGATTAGATGAATGATACAGTTGAACTGGAATAAAGCCAACAACTGCATATCTAAAGCTGTATTACTACCTGACCTAAAACTTATTCTCTTTTTACTTGTTCTCCAGGGATCTTTAGAAAAAGCCCAGTTACATGCTCTCCATGGCGATCAGCTCATCCAAAATAACCATTATGCTGTGGATTCTATCAGACCAAAGTGTGTTGAACTAAGACGGATCTGTGACGACTTTACAAATGAGACTAAGAAAAAATATGACATTCTTGGAAAGTCACTTGAACTACACCAAGAACTTGAGAAGGTGAATGTACTATATAAAGGCAAATCACAAGGTTGTTTCTGTATAAAAGGATTATTAAAGGAGCAGTAAAAACGAGCAGGGTCATACACTAACGTTAGGCCAGAGTAGCGAAACTGAAAGCATAGCTGACTTACAGAGTTTCTCCAATTCGGCTGTTTTTACTTTATTTTTAGAATTCACTTTGAATTCACTTTCATTTCTCACGTTAGTGAATAACCTTGTGTAAGTGTAATGTGATTTATAGAACATTAAATATTAGTGTAATGTGTTCCTGCTGCATCATCCCATACAATAAAGAATAACTTGTTATCTATTAAAAAGCAAAAGACCAGAAACTCGTTTGGAAAGCTTCCACTCAAATCTACTTAACGTAAAGGAATCACTTTTTTTCCTGTATTATTTCTTAAAGTAATTTTGTATATTTTTGAAACTGGACTTCTCAAAGTAAAAAAAATATATCTAAAAAGAGAGTAAATTTTGAGCTTTGCTAGGTACATTATTAAGTCATGCCATTGCACATGTAAATTTGTACTATTGGTTATTACTAGATCGGCCGAATGGTTCTTATCTGCCGTCACATTCTATGTTTCTATGTTTCTATTACAATTATCATACATTACAAAGAGTAGTTTTCTGGCATACCATACAAATGCTAACATTTAATATCTTTTCCCTCTAAGTTAAACAGAGATTTTATAATATATCTCTCTTTTTGGATCTTCCTTTCCCAGTGGGTCTTGCTTTACATAGCTTCATACACACCTTCACTGGACTCTGCTGAGATATACTGTTTGTTCTAAACTTGTAGTAACTCCTGTTTTTTAGGCCAACCATTGGTGTGAAGATGGAATCTACCTCTTGGCATCGCAAGCTGTGGACAAGTGTCAGTCACAGGATGGTGCCGAATCAGCATTACATGACATTGAGAAATTTCTTGGAAGCTCAAGAGGACACCAATTGTCCAATCCCTCCGATTTCTACATCAAATATGAAGCGATCCTATATCCAGAAATAAAGGTAAACATTCTGACAGAACACGAACATGCAACTTGCAAGTCAGGATGGGGAGCATTTTCAGCATTCAAACAGTCTGCAGAAGAAAATGATGTAATCTTTCAAACAATAGAAGACACGGCATACACAATACATTTTGTTGATAACCAAGTGTTCACATAGGTTGTAACTTATAACATCTAACATCTAAGACTGCTCCCCTCAGGTGCTTATAATTAAATATCAAACACATTTAATCTTAGTGTTATCTTTAAAGGAACACTATAGTCCCCCTAAACATATTTTGTGGGCTGAATAGTTAGAGGGGTCTTTTAGATTCCTAAGCCCCACTTTTTATAAAACAAAATCAATCAAATTAACCTTTTACTCACCTGTAATTCAGTGAAAGCCTTTTCTCTCTGCAGCCCAAATGACCTCCACAGATGTTATCAGGCTTAACGATCATCTTGTCCAATTAAATGAGAAGCCGTGGAAGTTCAATGTGCTCAAGCAATGTGTGAGGACGTCAAACCAAGTCATGAACCAAGTTTGACTCTGTTCTGGATGCGGAAGCACTATCAAGTGGCTGTCAGAGTGACGGTCACTATAGGTGTGTTTAGCTTCACAATGTAAACATTGCAGTATCTCAAAAACAGCATTAGTTTACATTGTAGGAGTGAAATGGCAGCGACACTGCACCAAAACAACTTTGTTGAGGAAGTGTCCATTTTAAAGCCATTTTGAATGCAATATTTGATAAATATTTGATGCAACTGATATCAACAAAAATAATAAGTTTTAAATTCTCGTTTAAGAGAGACCATTTGACTCCTTAAGGACCAAACTTCTGGAATAAAAGGGAATCATGACATGTCACACACGTCATGTGTCCTTAAGGGGTTAAACATGGCTGCGACATGCTTTTTAAATTTGCCAATGTTCTAGGACTATAATTTATTAGGCACCGTGTTCTAGTCTCTAGTTATATTTTATATATGTATTGTTTTACATTTACAGTTAATTGTGCAAAAAGTACTAAAGAAGTTGGATGATGTCCAGGAAATGTTTGACAAAAGACAAGCTAGTTTAAAGAAGCTTGCAGCTAAACAGACACGGCCTGTACAGCCTGTGGCTCCACACCCAGAATCATCTCCAAAAAGAGCTTCACCCAAGACTACACGGCCAGCTTCCCTGGGTAAGATAACATTTTCCACGTATTTTAAATCCCACTGATTTTATTTGTGACACTGGGGACTAGTTCGCAGAATCTAAAGTGTGGGGGCTTAGGTTGCAGCTTAAACTTAATCTTAACTATTTGTTTATTATAGCAAAGAACTTGGTGGTATTTTACAGGTGCCATTTTTAATAAAGAACAAGCCTAGGCAGCTGTATGGTTATACAAATAGTTAAATCGTTAATGAGCCACAATTGTTTCCTGTCTTGGGACAAAAGTACCTCTCCATTGGCAATCATCCTCTCAGGGCAGAAAGATAATACATGCTGGGTACATGGGCCCTGAGCCGATGTATGCTTAGACTGGATAGTTGCCGGAAGTGCTGCAAAAGACCCAAAATGACTTAGCATGGAAGTGGTGACTGAAAAGTGTCCTGTGGCAATTTGCTCCCTTGCATCACCTAAAAAGTCCTAGAGCAAGGGTTGCTGTGACACATGGGGTGCCTTCGCATGGCAAAATGGCCCAGATGATATCCCCAGCCAGCTTAGAGTGCCCCGAACCTGGACTGCAAGGGAGCCTGTGATTTCCACCTCCAGTGGGTGCAGGTTACCATGGCAATGCTCAAACTATCTTGTGAAGTACTGGAATGGAGTGCATGGGTCTACAGTCATGGAAGTGACTGTAGACACCATGGAAGGTGCAGACTACGAGTTTCACCACAGGGATTAATGAGTATTCATGACCCCTCTTTAGCCAAAGATAGGTAAGAGGTAGGGGGCAAAAAAACAAGTTTATTTTAGCTCTCATAACACTCTGCACATGTAATTTGATCTCTTTCACTTCCTTTCCTAAACATTAGGACATTTATCCACGTTATTAAGCTCTTTTCTTGTACTGTAAAAGTCTCTTTGTCCTTATCACCTCCTCCTCTGCAGACCAGAAGCTCTCTGTACTGAGCTAAGTCTGGAAGTGCAGGTTTTAGCTCATTGATTAAGAGCACTCTCCTCAGTGCCATCTTAACAGCATTATAGGCCCCCGGGCAAAGTACTGCACTGGGGCCCCTACCTTCACCACAACTCACAGGAATAAAATTGTAAATTATCGACAGACTGACTGCTGAATACATACACAGATTGTTGAATACACACACACACAGATTGCTGAATACACACACACCGACAGTTGAGTACACACACACAGACTGCTGAATACACAAACAGACTGTGTATTCAGCAGTCTGTCTGTGTGTGTATTCAGCAGTCTTTGTGTGTGTATTCAGCAGTCTGTGTGTATACTCAGCACACACACCGACTGCTTAATACACACACCAACTGCTGAATACACACACCAACTGCTGAATACACACACACAGACTGCTGAATACACACACACACACAGAGTGCTGAATACACTGACTGCTGGATAGATAAACACAGTCTGCTGAATACACACAAACAGACTGCTGAATATACACACACAGACTGCTGAAACACATGCACTGCTAAATACACACACAGACTTCAGTGAAGGGTGCAGAGTGTGTGTGTGAGGGGTACTGTGTGTGTGGGGGGGTGCAGAGTGTGTGAAGGGTGCAGAGTGTGTTTTTTATTTGAGAGGGGTTCTGTGTGTGTGTGAGGGGTTCTGTGTGTGTGTGTGTGAGGGGTGCTTTGTGTGTGTGGGGGGGTGCTGTGTGTGTGAGGGGTGCAGAGTGGGTGTCGGGGGTGCTCTGTGTTTGTGAGGGGTGCTGTGTGTGTGAGTGGCGGGTGCTGTGTGTTTGTGAGGGGGGCTATGTGTGTGGGTGGGACTGCTGTGTTTGTGTGAGGTGTGCATAAGGTTAAGAGAGCATATGTATATTTTTTAATAAAAAAAATAAAAAAATTGTAAAAGCTTTGTTTTTTCCCGTCCCCTTCTTCTTACCTTTATCCAGGGAGGGTGACACACTGCCAGCCCTGGTCCAGTGGTGAGTAGTGCTCTTTAGCCTGCAGCTCTTCTGGCTGCAGGCTGTCTGTACTTTCCCGCAAGGTGAGTGCTGTGTTGGAGCATTGCCATGGCAATGCGCAGCAATGCTCCAATCAACATTCTCGCGGGAGGAACTTTCTCCAAGCTCCCTCCTCCCTGTGTCACGGATGAAGAGCCTCTCGGGCCAGTGAGGGACATCATTGATCTCTTCAATGGTCGAGAGGGCCCAAAGCAACTGAGCAGGGCCGGCTCACCGTGGGCCTGCAGGGGAGATGACAGGATTTCCCCTGTCGGCCTATGCACATGGGCAACACTGTGGGCCCCCTATACTTGTGGGCCCCCGGGCAAGTGTCCAGAGTGTCCATGGTGCTCTCAGCAAATAAGCCTTCAATGCATGGCAGTGCTTTGCTCAGTGGAGCTAACAAAAGCTCCTTGCAGTAGCCTCAGGGCTCGAGGGGGGGAACTGACCTGTGTCCGTCAGATCTCAGGTAAGTTGTAAAACTACACATTTGATTACTTACACTGTGAAGGTCCCGGGCACTTTTGAAACCATAACCACTACAAAAAAAATTCTATAGCCACCTTTATTGTTTTAAACCATTTCCTATTTCTCCTTTTGCCTTGTCTCTAATGTACTGAAAGGACTGTGCTTATTGAATCATTTATTGGCCAGTTGCTCTAAGGACATTTCATATCTTCTGAACTCTACCAAAAGGTACTTATTGACCTACTTATTGTCTAATCCATAGCGCACTCATCTGGACTACCTTTCTGGATTCAACCCTATTGCTCATCAACTTTTTCGTTACATTATTGTGTGTTTGGATATACACAATATCACTCTATAAATGGCCAGTTTCTAAGCCACTTTCCCTCTCTACAATGTTCTTCCTCTTCTACAATGTTGGTTGCAAACTTATACCACAATTTTCAATAGCCTATTCCATTAATTTCTACAACAGGTTGTAGTAGTTATGGTGCCTTAGTGCCCCTTTACTGTGTCTAGCATTGTGCAATGTGTTGGCTGTATATAAAAAGGGACTGCAGAAAACCATGTTGAATTGGTGTAAACCGATGTTGAATTGAATGGTAAACAGTAGTTACCTATGCCTTAAATGTTCTATAACCATCCTAGACTATACACACAGAACCACACCTAACAGAATATTTAACTAGGTGGGTTGATCAGACGTACAAAGGTACACAACAGTCCATTCAGCTGGGAAAGTCACTATGTATGTCCGTGAATAGTGTCTACCAGCAGAGTCTAGTTTTATTAAGGAGAATGACTCTCTTATTTAACCCCTTAAGGACCAAACTTCTGGAATAAAAGGGAATCATGACATGTCACACATGTCATGTGTCCTTAAGGGGTTAAAGAGACACTATAGTCACCAAAACCCATTTTGAGTGCATAGACCATGCCCCTGCAGTCTTACTGCTCAATTCTCTGGTTTTTGTTTTTGTTTGTGCAACCCTGGCACAGCTTGGATGAAAACAAAATTGATTCATTTTCAATCAGATGTAACTTACTTTAAAAGTGTTTATCTCCTGCTCTGTCAATTGGGCTTTAATTACATCCTAGAGGCTCCTGCAGCATCTAGCAAGCTATTAACAGAGCAGGAGATTAAAAATTCTAAATTAAACAGAATTCGAAATTAAGGAAGTGTAAACATTAGATGATTCTTTACAGGAAGTGTTTATGAAGGTTGTGTAAGTCACATGCAGGGAGATGTGCCTAGAGCTGTATAAACAAGTGGTTTAACCCCTAAATGGCTAATAATTCTGCAGTGAGACTGTAGGGACATGATCCATACACCAAAATTGCTTCATTAAGCTAAAAATCTTTTTCTGACTATAGTGTCCCTTTAATGTAGTGACTATACAACATCAGATAACCATATTTTAACAAACTGTAGACACAAATTACACATATAGTAGTTTAAAGGTATAATGGAACAAAAAAGAAAATACAATAAAACTGAAAAAACATTATAGGGAAATATTGCAAAAAAAATGAAAATAGTAAATGGAAAGACAGTGGGCCACGTACAAACTTACATGGTATCTTGTTCACCATCTATTTCTCCTTCTCGCTGGAAACCTCCATCAGGAATTCTTGTAGGAATGCATTACCTAAACGTTTCTACTTTTTAACTCCCACTTTTTGTCACATGTATTGTAAAACGATAAAAACATAATCATGACGCAGATTGTTACATAAAAATACATAACACTGTATGTAACGGATCACCTGGCACCCCGACTTGGTACCTCCGCCAAAGGACCACTTCCTAGCTGGACACACTGGCCTTTTATACAATTTTCCAGGTCAGAGGAACACCCCCTGGACCTGATGTGGCACAGGAACACAAAGGACATAAACCAATCATGTGACACGCCCATGTACAGCACACAATCCCTCCCCTCTGCTTAGGAGATAATTGAGTAAAGTCCTGTAAGTAGCTCAATTATCTCCAGGCAGAAAAAACACATTTTCACAAAATTCAGAAAGTACCCCAAAATCCAACACATCCCCTGATAGCCCGATCTGGGTGAACAACATATCCAAAAATCACCCAGATCGGTTAAGGTTTTTAGGAATTTCAAGGAAGTCATTGTTTTGACCGACCGCAAGCATGGCCCCATACCCAAAACAGTTCCAGGGAAATCAGTGCTAACAGTCGTCAAGTTCGGTAGTCTTTTAAAGGTTTCCTTGCAGGGCCCACAGTCTGTGGGCAGGAGGCTGGCAAGCAGGCTCCTCCAGGAGCTCGTGGTAAACTCACTTGAAAAGGGGAGTTTGTCACACTGTACTTGCATGTAAACCTGAAATCAAATAAACCTTTTACTACAAAATATATCCGTTGTAGCTTTGATAGAAACTTAGCACATGCAATTTTATTACTTTTTCATTTTATTAACTTTATTAATTTCCACTATTTATGGTTATGATTAAGTGTCACCTTACACTTTATATAGTTGTCATGGGCTTGAACACAGAGCTGATTAGCCAAGTTATTGAAAGTAATTTATAATCTAAACTCTAATACCATAATCCGAGCAAGTATTATAACATTGATGCTGTATCTCGGAACCTAACCTAATCCTCTAATCCAAGCAGAAATCTCAGCCCCTTTGGACGAGCCTCCACTGTCAGTCACAAACTTAACACCTATGTGATTCCTTGTAAAAATAAAATATGTTCTGCTTTCATATGGCACATCTAGATTTTTTTTCAAGAACATTGTGCAAACAAGAAGGTGCACATTTCATATGTACTGTAAAAGCTCAGGAGGATTTAAAAAAATATCATTATCATTGTATGTGTACCATTAAGCTATAAAGTGGAAAGGTTGTAGCAGAGTGCCTGATTGTTGTTGTAAATAAACATCAGCGGAGTTGGCAGCCTTTAATATTTTCACGTTCTGCTCCATTAGCTGTACACAAAGCCTTTTTGTTTCCTGTTCTCAGTGTCAGACTACGTTTGATAAAGCGATGGTTCATCTATTTTCAAAGCATTGCTAACACAGTGTGATAGTTGCCGCTGCCAGAGGCCATGGTTAATCATTAACCATTTTAAAACATATTTAACATTGGGGTGAAGAAGCTATTTATATTACAGTATTATTTTTATTATTTATGAAACGCTAACCAATTTTGCAATGCTGTACAATAGATGGCCTAACAAACAAGCAGTTGCAACAAGATACGTTTCATGAGCGGAACAAAAGGTGCTTAAAGGACCACTATAGTGCCAGGAAAACATACTCGTTTTCCTGGCACTATAGGGTCTCTAGGTCCCCCCCGCAACCTCAGGGCCCCCCTCCCGCCGGGCTCTAGGGGGTAGAAGGAGTTAAATCTTACCTGTTTCCCCCGCTGGGCTCCCTTGGCGCGGGGAACTCTCTTCCTCCTTTTCGCCGTCATCGGCTGAATGCGCATGCGCGGCAAGAGCCACACACGCATTCAGTCAGTCCATAGGAAAGCATTCTCAATGCTTTCCTATGGACGCTGGCGTCTTCTCACTGTGAAAATCACAGTGAGAAGCGCAGAAGCGCCTCTAGCGGCTGTCAATGAGACAGCCACTAGAGGCTGGATTAATCCATAGGTTAACATAGCAGTTTCTCTAAAACTGCTATGTTTACAGCAGAAAGGGTTAATCCTAGATGGACCTGGCACCCAGACCACCTCATTAAGCTAAAGTGGTCTGGGTGCCTATAGTGGTCATTTAAGGTCCTGCTCAAACTAATTTACATTGACACAGACAGGGCAACAAAGAAAAAAAAGATGGGTGGAAGAATATATATGAGTTATTAAGTAAAATTAAGTAAAATTCTAATGGAAAACAGAGATACATAGATGGGCAGAGGCATACTTGACCTAAGGCAACATTTTCTTTGGGTGCCTCTTGCCTAAATTTACAAATCTGACATGCAAAAATATAAAAAAAAAATTGATACTTACTGTAATTTTCTGTTCCTGATTAAGATATGGCAGCATTGGCTTGTGGATTAGCTCCTCCCCTCATAGCAGAAAGGACAGAAAACAGAACTGTTAGCAAGAAATTCGTATAAATATTATTATCGTCCTGTCAAGCAGTCTGTGTCGCTAGCGCCACAACCCCCATACAAGAATGGTGGGAACCTAATGCTGCCATGGCTTAATAAGGAAAAGAAAATGATGGTATTGACTTATGGGAAATACACAATCAATATATGTGATGGGAGAGACAGATAATACAAAGAGTTCATATATCAGAAAATTAAAAATAGACATCATTAGGGGCGGGACCTGGCATCCAAGATGGCCAGACGTGTTTTCCACTTGCTCCTGTCATATAAAACAATAACTACAGCTGACATTCTGACACCAGAAGACCGAAAAGCACGGAAGCCATTATTTAGAACAGTACATCTTGGGAAATCTGGCACAGGATACTCTGCTTACCAGCATTCACGCCCGTTATCTTTGAGGCCTACTGGGCTGGCGCACGGGCAACGGCAAGAGGCGGTCGATCTCCCGGGGCAGTGTGCAGGCTCTGTTACAGCATTCAGGGAGTCCTGTCCTCTGGACCGGCGGGGATATCCCAGTCCCCACTGGGCAAACTCTATCCTGCTATGCGAGAGACTCCAGCAGACTTAAATCAGCATGGCTTGACCAAGATGGCCGCCATGCACAAACTTCAACCACACCAAGTGGGCCCGGAGTGGAGAGAACACTTCAACACAAGATTTGAGGAGAAATGCCAGAGGTTCTTGGAGCGTTTGACGCACAGATCTGACACACTCACCTCCCCTGATTCACAGAAGGACAACGGGGCTGCCCCGCAGGGGTCAACACGCATGGAACCGCAACTTAGGGCACATGAACCTCCAGGGATGAAGCTCTGCGAAAGGGCACCCATCCCCGCTCCTGCCAACCAATCCGTGGCTCCCCGGAGCCGTCCTGCTGCTCGCTACCACAAGCATAAGCATTCTACACATGTTTCCCGAAAGGTGCCGAAAAAGAGATGGCGCAAAAAAACGCAATGGCGGACGACTCGACTCCATTCAACGGGGCGTTCCCGCTAACACTCAACTCACCAGCAAGAGGACCTGCTCCCTTGCCTCCAGCACGACAAGCCTGAACGGAAGGTCTTCATCTTATGCTGCTGGGAGCGCAAGACCACAGCTCTGCAACAGCAAACCCCAGCAGAATCCTGGGCTGACTGTGGGGGGAAGATCGGAACAGACTTTCCAAGAACTTTGGCTGCAAGTAGGGGCATTGGTTAGGAGGCATGTCAGTGTCTTGCACGGCTGGGTTGTTAAAATGCTGTCCTCACAGTTCATAATGCCTGCTATCCTTTAGTTGTCCCCCTCTTCTATAATGAGCTAATCACCCAGCTGCAGTAACAGCTCAATATATTTAACCAGTGGAATTTTATTTTTATTTTATTAACCTTGCAGTTACCTGCTTCATAGCATGATTGAGTATATATTGTATGTCTAGCAAGCTCCTTGTCTCCCATCACACAGGACAGCCATGATCTAGGGATTCTTATCTCAGTGGTTTGTTTTATCTTGTTGTTAATTCCTACTTTTTTCTCAAGACATGGCTCAGAACACATCTAGATACACATCGAGAAATTATTAATTTCAGCCTAGAATCTAGACGCTAGAGACATCTCACACATATATATTTCTGTAAACTCATCTTATACCCACACTTACGCTACTTTGATGTTATATACTGAAGCCAAGCCAGATTATTATAAAAAAAAAAGCTGTGCAGTCTTACTCTATGCCATATGTATGTTCACTATGAGATGCTGGTACCAGCTATTGTGGCATTGCCAGCATGCTTGTACTATTTATGCACACAAAAATAAAGATTTTTTTTTTTAAAAAAAATAGGCATCATGGACATCACATGTCAACGTCTTAAGATTCAAAATCCCTAAAAAGGAATTCAGTAGTTGAATTTATAAAATATCTTCCTATTTGCCCAGATAGAGGAGGAGAAACGTGTCTGCTGTACTAAAGGACAGTATCTTGAGGTCTGGTTTTTTTTTTTGGGTGACTTTCATTCTTGGCAGATTTGCTTCTATTTTACACTGCTTACTATTAAATATTTTTTATTTTTATAGTCCCCTATTTCCTGTATGTTTTATCTAGCTTTTACCGTATATACTCGAGTATAAGCCGACCCGAATATAAGCCGAGGCCCCTAATTTTACCCCAAAAAACTGGGAAAACTTATTGACTCGAGTATAAGACTAGGGTGGGAAATGCAGCAGCTACTGGTAAATTTCTAAATAAAATTAGATCCTAAAAAAATTATATTAATTGAATATTTATTTACAGTGTGTGTATATAATGAATGCAGTGTGTGCGTATGAATGCAGTGTGTGCGTATGAATGCAGTGTGTGCGTATGAATGCAGTGTGTGCGGATGAGTGCAGTGCGTGTATGAGTGCAGTGCGCGTATGAGTGCAGTGCGCGTATGAGTGCAGTGTGCGTATGAGTGCAGTGTGTGTGTGTGTGTATGAGTGCAGTGTGTGTGCGTATATATTAATTGAATATTTATTTCCAGTGTGTGTATATAATGAGTGCAGTGTGTGTGTATGAGTGCAGTGTGTGTGTATGAGTGCAGTGTGTGTGTATGAGTGCAGTGTGTGTGTATGAGTGCAGTGTGTGTGTGTATGAGTGCAGTGTGTGTGTGTATGAGTGCAGTGTGTGTGTATGAGTGCAGTGTGTGTGTATGAGTGCAGTGTGTGTGTGTGAGTGCAGTGTGAGTGCAGTGTGTGTGTGAGTGCAGTGTGTGTATATGAATGAAGTGTGAGTGTGTGATGCAGTGTGTGTTTGTGTATGTGTTGGTGGGGGTGGGCATTTGATATATTATTAATTATTATTTTTTTTTTATTTCTTTATATTATTATTTTTTTATTATTATTATTTATTTAATTATTATTTTTTTTATTATCTTTTTTTTTTTCGTCCCCCCTCCCTGCTTGCTAGCTGGCCAGGGAGGGGGGCTCCTTCCCTGGTGGTCCAGTGTCATTGGTAGTTCAGTGGGGGGGGAGAGAGGAGCTGGCAGAGCTGTACTTACCTTTCCTGCAGCTCCTGTCAGCTCTCTCCTCCTTCGCGCGGTCTGTGCAGCTCCCTCTGTCAGCTCCCAGTGTAAGTCTCTCGCGAGACTTACACTGGGAGCTGACCGAGGTGCTGAACGGACGGCGCGGAGGAGGAGAGAGCTGACAGGAGCTGCAGGAAAGGTAAGTACAGCTCTGCCAGCACCCCTCTCCCCCCAGTCTGTATTATGGCAATGCAAATTGCCATAATAAAGACTCTGACTCGAGTATAAGCCGAGTTGGGGTTTTTCAGCACAAAAAAAAACTCGGCTTATACTCGAGTATATAAGGGTATTTGTTTTCTATAATAGTGTGTTATTTTTGCTGAATCCTGAGATCCTGTGTTTCTGGTCTGGGTGTTTATCCAAGCCTGCATAGGAACCTTTAAGGTCTACTATATAGAGCTATACATGGCTCTATTCTTGTGAGTTACATTCTTTATATGCAATTTGGAGTTGTATACTTACAGAAAGCACTATGTTTATCTGTTTTTATCATTCATAGTGTACTCATGTGTATAAGTATTTATTGTGTGCTCACAGTGGGTGTAACTACTTTTTTTTACCTCGTGTTACTATAATAAAGCTCAGATAATCACAATGAAATATCTTGGGAGAAGGTGATATAATCCAAACAAGGCTTAGCCTGGAAGCAACAAGATATTTACCACCTGCTGTCTTCCAGAATGTCCATAATAGATAAGGACAATAGGACATGAAGCTTTCTAGATCTCACAAAATAGTTGAAGTAAAACTCTCAGAGTTATCCACCAAACGAGAACCCAAAGTGAACTATGAACTCTAGACCAATAGACAAACCAGAAGCATAGCTGACTTGGACAATATTTCCAATTCAGTCATATGGGCCCAAATATGAAATTAACCCCGATTTCCCACTTTAGTGAACAAACCTTGTCAGTATTATTAGCATTTATTTAGCACCAATATATTCCATAACACTTTACAACTATTTAAATAGGATAGTTAGAGGTGATAAAAAGGGGTTGTCTGAAATTGATAAACAATAAACTACCAAACACAAGACAACTTCCACACACTTTAGACATGGACAATATACGTAAATACACATTCCTTCCTCTGAATCGATAATGTTTCATGCATTTGAAGGCTCAGTCACTGCTACATAGCTACTATCAGTAAATCAGAGTATGAGACATGATAGGAATGCAGAGCCTAGAATCACATGCTATATATTCCGGGTATACATCTGTCACCTGAAAGGAGCAGATATTTCAGAGACGTAGTTTAATGAGAAAACAAATCTGAGACGTCATATAAAAAGGAATGGACATGTTTGTTAGGCTGCACTCAGCACTTTATACATTTCCCTTTAGGTGCTGATTTAGCATTTTTTAATTAAAGTCCCTTTACATCTTACACCGTGCATCGAGTCTGAGATACGGAAAATATCTAGAAACCCATGATGATTCACTAAGTAAATCAGATCTGCAGATCTGTAATGTGCAAATGTGCCATACAATTAGTAAACAAGTGGAAACAAAGAGTGACAAAATGCTATAATACATCATGGTGACATACTATAATCAGCATTCCTAGAAGATATGAAGTTGCTGTTGTAGAAAGAAACATCTCTAGATACCACACCAAACTTTAGATTGATATATAGTGCTGAAAAATCTTCAGTATACAGTATAGGAGAAGATTTAGGTTAATATCCACTTATTTTAATTTAAAGGGTAGGTTGTCTGCAATAAAAAGAACACAAGTCAATTTACAGTATGTAATAAGACTATATAACAATCTGAAATAGCCTGCACTGTGTTTATTTCAAAATTCTCTTTATATAAGTTAAATTCCAGTATACTTAAAATGCACTTAATTCCCCCACTTTATAAGGGCATTTGTCGATCCCTTCAAAGACTCTAGCATCAACATACCCCTCATTCCCTAAGAGGGCAAAGACACAGAGCAATGTGCAAACGTCTAAACTTCCCATCTAAATTGTGATCTTAAGCGGTTTACCCAAGTTTTATCCATATTTTTGCAACCCTTCATCCCTGATTTGATACATGAAGATCAAATGGGCTTAGTCCCACAGTGAGAGACGAGTTAGTACCATCTGAACGCTCTCACAAATACATTTATTTTAAATTTCATCAAAGGGCCTGCTGTCTATTGATGTGGAGAAGACATTCAATAGAGTCCAATTGGGGTTCTCTTTGCAGAGGCGTAACTAGAAACCACGGGGCCCCTGTGCAAAAATACGACTGCCCCCCACCCCAAACGTCCCCGCCCCCCAACATCTATCCCCCACCCCATACGTCCCCACCCCCACACATGCAGACAAACAGATACACACGCAGACACACACACAGACACATACATACACACGAACACACATACATACACACAAATACATACAGACACACATACACATACATACACACAGAGACCTATAAATACAGACACACACACACGTACATACATACAGACAGACACACATACACACAGTGACACGTACATACAGACACACACAGACATACAGATACACACAGATATACTGATACACACATTCTCTATCACACACACAAACTGTTGAAAAAAAATTGTGACTTACCTGGGGTCCAGTGGCTGTCTCTCCTCCTGCGCCGCGCTTTGTTGGCTGTGAGGCAGTGACTGCTTCCTCCCAGCTCTGACATCATCACTGGGGCCCGGCCGCGCTCTTAAAGCACCGCAGCACTGACCGAGCCCCTGGAAATCCATTGCCATTGGGTGGCCCCAAGAGCATGGGACACCCTATAGGCTCCTTCAATATGGCCCCGGCAGTTTTTCCGCGCGGTCGGGCTGCACCAAAATGCTGGCGGGCACCCCGGTTGCAGGGATCGACAGGGCGGCCAGGCCCCCTGGAATGACGGGCTCAGTCACAGCTGCGACCGTGGTAGTTCCACCAGTGCCTCTTTGAGATCCTAGCACATATGTGTATTGGCTACCTTAACATCCCCCTCAGCAAGGGTGTGTGTCAATGTAGAATACACGGAATCCTTCCCTATCCACAATGGTATCCTTGTCCCCTTTTGCTCTTGCACTTTGTCCTTCAGCTCTTCCTCATTTCTAAAAGAGAGAACCCAGACATCAAGGGCCTTACAGTAGGCAAGACAGACCATAAAATAGCGGCATATTCCAATTATCTACTGTTCTATGATATGACACTCCATCAATCCTTCCTTACACATGGGCTCCTAGCTAACTTTTGCAACAATCACACAAAATCCTCCATCCTAAACTTCTTGATCCCAAGTGCCCAGGCTGACCCAATCCTCCAGATGTTCCTTTTTCGATGGTCTGACACCTCCATCAAATATTTGGGAATGTGGGTGACCAGAGACACCAGCCAACTATACAGGGCCAACATTCATACAACAGATCATACTAGAAAAGTTCTACCAGAATTTGGGGGACTGGGAGATGCCACACCACTCTTGTCTTGGCAGGGTGGGAGTGATTAAAATGTATCTCCTAACACGGGTGCTCATTCTGATTCAAGCATTAACAACATACATACCTGCTGGCTTCTCTAAATCATTGCCCTCCGTAACACTGACCATGCTGAAGACTGTGCTACCTGCCTTCAAGCAGTATTATCAGGCCACACACAAATTACTATAGAAAAAAGTGAAACCGCACTAGATAATTACAGCAGCCACCTTCAAAGATCTTCTGGCGGCTAAAATAGAAACATACAATAACTATAGTGCAATATGCCCATGGCCTTCTCCTGTCCGCTGCTCGCACCCATACGGTCAACTCACGCTTGCAGGACTTCTCGCGGGTGGCTCCTCTCCTTTGGAATACCCTGCCTACCATCATCAGACTAACCCCTAGTCTTTAATCGTTTAAAAAGTGCCTCAAACCCCATCTCTTTAGGAAAGCTTACAGCCTCCCAGAGTAACCTCTACCTCACATAACTGTCCCTTGCTCTCTCCTAAAGAGCAGCACTCCATTCTCTCCTCCAGCACCTTGTTTGATTGCTACCTCCTGTCCTGTTGTGTTTTACGCCCCACCTCCTATAGACTGTAAGCTCGTTTGAGCAGGGCCCTCTTCAACCTATTGTTTTTGTAATTGTCTCCTTTATTGTCAAATCTTCCCCTCTCCTACGGAATATGCTGGCGCTATATAGATACCAGTAATGATAATAATAATAATATGTAATACAAAGTTGACAAATATTTGGTAAGTATATTTCAGAACACTCAAATTTAAATGAGACTATGGAACTGGCTCAAGTATATCAGACAAAATTGAAAGATACCCCAGAAATATGGAAATCGGTCTTTATTTGCTTCCACAGAAAAGTGAAAGACACCAAATCATCCAAAAGGAATATATCACACGGATTGAAAATATAAAATACCTTACATGTACAGATGTTCTTAAAAACAAAACCAAAAAAAAAAAACACACACACGTGGTACAGAATGTAGCATAAATCTTTTTAAAGGTAAAATGGCCATCAACAATCTTAAATACCCTGTCTGCTATCATATAGTGCCAATCCATTAATTCCATGTGCTTACACTGACGTTCCGTAACGTACATGAAGTAAACAAAGAACAATATTAGAAAATCCAAGTCCTGTGGTGGTCACTTTGCAAAAAGTCCACATGATAAAGTCACTTATTGCCTTATAAAGGTAAATAACCTGCATAAACTTAAAAATCATTAGCTAAAACCATACCAAGATACACAGAAAAAGTGCATAATATAATAAATACATGCCAAAAAGTTATACATTTACCAAAAATATATTTCACTATAATAAAATATTATACCAATAATATAATAATTTAAATAATTTCAAAATCTGTATTAAGACCATTTAGAGAGAGGGATACCAATCCAAAAATCCACTTAATTTCCATCTTGCTCAGATCTTCAGACCTGTAGGAATAAAAAAAATAAAAAATAAACTTGTATCCTCATCATCTCTCTGTGTTAGCCAATGTGCTTTAGATATATTTTTTCCCCTAGAAATGAACTCAAAAGGAAAATATTTTTAAGCAACTTGTACAATGAGGTTGAGTTAGGGATACTTTTAAATGAAAGGGAAATGAGGACAATTACAGGTTTGCCATTTCAGAGGCTAGTAAGGTGCTGTCAGGTATAAGAAGGATATTGATTCATATAATTATTATATAAATGTGTCTGTATATCAAAAAATAGTACAACCCCACCTATATATATCCGTCACAATTTTGGTTGTTTTGTTTTTTAACTTTCGGTTTACAAATCAATAATTTTAGAATTTATTTGAGTTTATTATATTTATTATATTATATAATTTTATAGATTAAGTTTCTATTCCACAGTCTGTGTGGGAGCTGCTCCTGTTCACTTAATATCAAAGCAGAACCTGCATACCACATTGGTTTCTGTATCAGTACAGAAGTGAAATCAGCAAAAAATAAATAAATGATTACAGGAAAAAGAGTTGCATATTTCTGAAGGTTTTTTTTTTTGTACATTTTCTTTTATTAAGGCATTTGTAACAGGGTACAGAATAAAGAAAGGGAAACGTGTGAGCAATATAAAAAATACAAGATTAGTACCACGGTAACATATGTGGTCCACATTTCCGTGAAAGTGATGCCTCATTTTGTGTTTTATGTCGTTTAACAATGTTGTTGTAAAGTCAAGCTTATATAATGTGCAGTGCAACTTATGGAACATGTCTAGTGGTACCAGCGCAGAGCTATTAAGGTAAGTTGCATTAGACTCGAGTAGGGTACTTCAGTGTACACCATGCCTAGGACATGTGTTCCCTCCAGCAAATGGACCTGGCCTGTATCAAACGGGGTAGTCCACCAGCTTACTTCTACTCTCCGTGTTACATGTGTGCCAGAATGTATAGGTCAACAGTTAAAGTACATATTAGGTAGATTCTAAGTTTAACACTCAAGTAGGTCTGGCTAGTCCAGCGTTTGTTCAGCAGGATAGGTAGGTTAGACAGGCAACATTAAGCTATGAACAGGTTAAAACATATTTGAAATGTGTGAGCCTATGTATAACACATTACTGGTGCTGCGTTTGGTACAATTCAATCATTGCTGGTACTATATGTTATTAGTCAAAACAGGTTAATTCTCAACGCACAAGTCTCCTTTTCCTATTTGCAAATAAAGTCCTGGTTCCACAAACAAACTATGATTGGGACTGGAAATGTACAGGAACAACAGCTGACGGTGGTAGAAAAAATCTGCCTACGCCTCTCGCCCCCTAAAAAATTAATCTCTGAAATCTACCAATCAATATACACACAATGACCACAAAAAATTCTCCTTCACAACTGCATGGGAGAAAGAATTCAAATATAACCTAACTCTGCAGCAGTGTAAAAACATTCTAAAGGCACATAACACCCTTTCTAAATGTGCCTCACACATGGAGCTCTCTCGTAAAATCCTATACAGGTGGTATTTAGTACCTACTCGCATTAAAGCAGCGCACCCTCAAGCATCTAACATATGCTGAAGATGCCAGCAGCATAAAGGCACAATGCTCCATATCTGGTGGACCTGTCCCATCCTAGCCCCATTCTGGGACGCAGTTTCCACCATAATTCAAGAGAGCATAAAAACAATATTACCCAGAACACCCGAAACATACCTCCTCCAACTATTTCCAAAAGGAATGAGGTGGTAGCAAAAATACCTAACATATCAGATACTCATGGCCAGGGCCGGTGCAAGGATTTTTGCCGCCCTAGGCAAAAGAAAAATTTGCCCCCCCATGTGACATCACAATGCCCCACCCATATGATCTGCCATATGAACTAACGCCAGTGCTGCACACAGTGTTTACATTAAAAAGCCTGCAGGGACAGGCTATAGACACCGGAACCACTTCATTTAGCTGCAGTGGTTCTGGGGACTATAGTGTCCCTTTAATGTGAGGTTAATTAGAGATTAGTGTCACTAAAAATATACTAGATTGCCTACTTACAACCAGATGAAGATGGTGATGGGCACTGGCTGCAGTTTGGCTCCACTGGTCTTGTGTAGAACCGGATCTCTGGAGGCTGTTTGTAACTGCGGTCACAAAATTAAATGTTCTGGGAGAACAGGAAGCAGCTCCATTTTTTGAGGCCCCTTACACAGCTCAAGGTCTGGGCCCCAGGGCCTGACGGTGAGTTTGCCCATAAGGCCCACCCATAAGTCCACCTATATGTTCCACCCATTAAATTCACTCACAGGGAGTGTAGTGTGTAGGGGATGTGTTATGTGTTATTGTAGAGGATCTAATGTGTGTACTTATGGAATGTAGTGTATAGGCATACCAGTTTGTGTAGGTGATGCAGTGTGTTTGTGTGTAGTGGAAGCAATGTGTGTTTGTGGTTGTGTGTAAGGGATCCATTGTGTGAATCTGTGTTTGTATGCATAAGGGATGCAAGGTGTGTGTCTGTAAGTGTGTGCATTGAGTGTGTGTGGCAGGGACCTTTCCAGGTAGTGGAGCGTATAAGCGACACTACCTACATCGTAGGAAAATGTTCAGATGAAAGGATACAGAGATCCTTTCATATGAACATGCTCAAGCCCTACTTTGAGCGGGTGGTGGATGTAGCGGCAGTATGTGCCCCTTGGTTTCAGGATAGCGAGGGACTTCCCCTACCTGATTTCCTCACCCCTTCCTCCGGTACAATAGAACAAGTCAGATAGGCGAAAAATGAAACCCTTTAGAGAAGGCAGAGGCCTCTCAGCTGCTCCAGGGATACAGGGAAATGTTTTCCGCCTTGCCAGGGTACACCTCCGCTACAGTCCACCGAGTTGAGACCCAGGTAGAAACTCCCCTACGGCAATACCAAATGGGGTATTCGTCTGATTTTCTTGGTGAAGTTACTTGTATGCTGAATTTCTTCTGGAGAACGTTCGAACCAACACCAAAACTGCGAGCTATAATAACTCGGGAGGAAACGAATCTGGAAACGAACATATCTGAAATACCATCTGCCGTTAAAGGGTTTTTTTGCCTTCTTTTGTATCAACAGCATAAAAAAAATAGCTTTTTAGGTCAAACACGATGGACCTTTTTCAATTTAGATTACTATGTAACTATTTTAGTCCCCCCCCCAAAAAGAACAGAAAACAAAAAAAACATACAGAAGATGAGCAATGCTCCCATGAGCAGAACAATAGCTGTAATACATTTTGCTACTTTTTTAACCCTTAACCTCAAGCTTTCATGCATGCTGTTGTGGTAAGTAGGTGACAAATACAATCTAGTAACAGAATTAGGTCTTGCAATTTTTTTACGTAATTCTATATTTTGCAGTCCTCATAAAAGTCCATAATTTTATACTTGTACATAATATAGATATTGAATCTAAAAAACGTCATAGAATATTGTTTTTTCAAAGTCAAAGATAAGATATTTTAATGTTTAAGGCATATTAATATTTTTTTCCAAGCTATTTACACATAGGCATGGGAGTACATGAAGTGTAATAAATGCAAATAATGATTTCATGAAGGGGTAATATGAGTAAGTAGTAAGTGGTTACCGAATTGCTGGAGATATGCATAAGGCCATTAAGAAGAACAAATGATGACTATTCTATATTACATTTCACAATGTAGATGGACCACCTAGTTATTATTTACCATCACTACTCTTACTACTCTTACATTTGTGAAATATTTCTCTCTCATCTTCCAGCCACAACTCGAAGAGTATCAGAGGTTCCTTGCACACCTCCAAAGTCACTCTCTGAAGCTGATCTTTCCCGAAAAAGAAATAATAAGAAAGCAAAAGGAGGAATAAAGGTATTTTGTTTTTAATTTAGATTTATTACCCATATCCAGTTGCCAGCACAGAAGTTAATGAACACGTTTGTAAAAATTCATGCTACACAATAATGTACTGTAAAGTTTGCATAATGTTTGACTTATGGTGGGTGTGTAGCTTGGATAGGTTAATGTATCTGTTTTTATTAAAGAATTTTAGATAAATATGATAAGCAAACAGATGCTGAATTGCACTTTAAAACCACAAAAAACAAAAAGGATATTGTGAAGGAATATCCCCTTCACTTTCGACTTTTTTCGCATTTCTGGGTTCGTATGGATTTTTATTTCATTTATTTGGTTCGGCTCCCGAACCGAGACCACCCCAGAGACCCATTAGAACGTGGAACGTTATGTATTCTGTACGAAAACTGCCAAGGAACTAATTAACTGAATGCTTCACTGGGTGGCCGCCATTTTGTGCATACGAAAGCATGTGGTCGGACAATGGATGGTGGCTATTTTGTCTCCCGAACACAGGCAGCTGGACTTAGTCGTTGAGTGTCTGGAACCCATTTCAGCCAGGCACTCTCCCGAACACCAGTCACCATGGACCTGCTGCTCATTCCCTTTCTATGATATCTACAAGAATGGCGTTCGGGAAGTACATACTACTGAACCAGGGGAGCATTCTACATGAACCAGCTTTCGTCTACCTTATGTGGTTTTCGTACAAAACCCCACTGACTTGTCATTCCAAAGCATAAGTTGGCCTTTGATATATGTTATGAGTTGTTTTTTTTTGTAAATATAATTTTTATTGTCAGACGGGTCAAAATGAGACTCGCAGGTCTCCAGTTGCATATAAAACATTCGTTTAGGACACAACATGTGTCTGAGCATAAGAAAGTATAAGGTATTGCATCAAACTTACGAGGTTGGGCGCGCAGGCCCGTAACAACATCGGACTCGCAGGTCCTTAACCATATTAAGTGGTCCTGTCTAAGGGACCGGGTTCTGATGAAGTCTTCCAATTACAACTGTGTCAGAAATTAGGACGGGTTCTAACCTGTAACGTACATTTCGGGTCTTATGGACCCCGGAAGGTCCAGGAGTGTCACACGAGAATAGTCACACTCTTTTGTAGCCTCACCCTGTCCCTGTCGGGTAACCGGCCTACTTAGGCCTTCAGTACATGGTTAGGGCTCCGCACCTTCCTGGTCGGTGCGTATCAACTGGGACGGGAGTCGGGGAAGGGGGGAGTGGGTTGGATAGGGAAGGAGGAATAGGGTTAGTATGTCGTCTCTGTGTCAGTCGGTCTTGGGCCTGTAGGTGCTAGGGTCGTCAGTATCGTCTGGAATTCTGGTTTCGCTGTCGTCAGTATCCACTGCGTCCAGATGTCTAGGTATGTTTGTTGTTGCGGACCAGCCGCGTACATAGTGAGTTCCTCTATGGCTCTGAGGTCTTCCATTTGAGCAAACCAGAGGGGTAAGGACGGGGTCTCCTTCGTCTTCCAGTACCTTGGGATCGTCTGCTTAGCTATATTTATGATCCGGATCGTAAGTGATTTTTTATATTTGGATGTGGGGACATTTGTGTGGTGGAGCAGCATGGCTGCTGGTTCATATGGTGGGGGATTGTCCGAAAAGCGGGCAATGATAGCGTGAATTGTGTGCCAGAAGGGTTGTATCAGATCGCAGTCCCACCAGAGATGTCTAAGTGTGCCTATTTCCTTTTCGCACCTCCAGCAGAGGCGAGATGCATTTGTGTCTATGTGGTGTGCTGTGGCCGGTGTGCGATACCAGCGTGTGAGCAGTTTATAGGCAGTCTCTTGGCTCTTGCTGAATATGGAGCAGTGGTGTATGATATTGCACATCTTCTCCCATTCCGGGGCGCTAAAGGTGCGTTTCAGGGATTCCTCCCATTTGCCCATGAAGTTCGGAGGTGTAGTTGGTGTGTGCGACTATGAGTTGTTTTTTGTAAATGTTAGGATAACATTTATTTTGGTAGCTCTGACTTTGCTCTGACTTTGGGGTCTTCAAAGGACAAGATAGTTTAAGAAAATAAATAAATATGCATTCTATATGACGCACAAGTAGGGGAGCATTTGGGAAATAGTGATCACAATATGGTAAATTAAAATAAACTCAAAAAAGCAAAAGCAAGTGGGGTATACTAAAACATATAATATTAAAAAAAGCCAATTTCAATATGTTTAGGGCAGCTCTACAACATATCGACTGGCATAAACTCCTTAGTGATAAAAACACTGAGGATAAATGGAACCTATTCAAACAAATATTAGAAAGGTACATTTCTCAGCATGTACCATTGGGTAATAAATATAAAAGAAACAAATTAAAACCAATGTGGCTTAGTAGAGAAGTAAAACAAGAGATTAAAAATAAGAAAGGGGCATTTAAAGCAAATCAGAGGCATCCTATTTAAGATATAAGGAAGCCAATAACGCTTGCAAAAAGGCAATTAAAGTGGCTAAACTAGAAAATGAGAAATTGATAGCTATAGAATGCAAAACCAACCCCAAACATTTTTTCAAGTACATCAATTCTAAAAAAACCAAAAAATGAAAGTGTAGGTACACTGGAAACAGAGTTGGGTTTATTAGCTAATGAAGAGCAGGAAAAAGCAGAAATCTAATTAACTATTTTTCTTCAGTATATATTGATGAGGATCCTATGGCAAGAGATATGCAAATAATTGCTGCAAAAAACTTGCAAATAACTTGTGATTGGCTAACTCGAGACAAGGTGCTACAGCTATTAAAGAAAATTAATGTAAATAAAGCTCCGGGGCCTGACGGTATTCACCCACGAGTACTTAAGGAGCTAAGTGGGGAAATAACTGAACCTCTGTATTTAAATTTTCAAGATTCTTTTGTTTCAGGTGTTGTACTGGAAGGTTGGAGGAAGTCAGATGTTGTTCCTATATTTAAAAAATGGTTCAAAATCCTTGCCTGGAAATTATAGATCTGTGAGCTTAACTTCTGTAACTGGGAAAATATTTGAAGGGCTATTAAGGGATAATATTCAGTAATTCATTGGGAAGAACTTTGTTATTAGTAATAATCAGCATGGTTTTATGAAACATAGGTCATGTCAAACTAACCTAATTGCATTATACAAAGAAGTAAGTAGAAGTATAGATCAGGGTGTTGCAGTGGATGTGATCAACTTGGATTTTGCCAAGGCATTTGATACGGTTCCTCACAATAGGTTAGTCTTCAAACTAAAAGAAATTGGTCTAGATGAATATTCTTGTTCCTGGGTAGAACATTGGCTTAAGGATAGAGTACAACGAGTTGTCATTAATGGTAAATTTTCAGGCTGGACAAAAGTGGTAAGTGGTGTCCCTCAGGGTTCTGTTTTGGGACCACTTCTATTTAACATATTTATAAATGATCTTGAAATAAGCATTGAAAGCCATGTATCAGTGTTTGCAGATGACACAAAACTTTGTAAAGTAAAAAAATGTGAACAGGATATTGCTTTGCTGCAGAGGGATATGTATTGGGGGACTGGGTACTAAAATGGCAGATTACATTTTTTTGTAATTTTTTTTTAATATTCTTTATTTTTGTCGTGCAAGAATTAACAACAGTGTCTGTGTAGCCACAATAGCCATAACAGACGCGATCACATGTAACATATAAAAACAGTTTAGTGTCGTAATTAAACTCAGCACGTTTTTGTTATAAACTGAATCATGCGAATAAACATTGAGCAGTGTACCGTTCTACATAACTGTCATTAAGAGCATTTAGGTATCTAGGTCTTATGTTGATCTGTGAACTTTTGGATTCTTTATTTGTTAAGTAAGGTGTTACAGGCTTCTCAATCACTGCTATAAAAGTGTGTTACGTGAGTTCCCAGTAGGACGCTATGGCATAGTAATGCGCACATTGTTATATAGAAGTGACAAGCTTGTCCAAGCATTTGCGTTATCAGGGTAGTGTTAAGTATGTGTTATGTAACCGTGGTTGGCTGCGCTAGCTTGGTTGCTTTTTACTATCATATTATTGTGTATTTATTGTGTGTTTTTGTCAACGTATATCAATCAGTTTACATTTGTTTCCTATATAGGTCGACAGTAGTTATCTCAGAGATAATGCAGAGTTAAAACCTAGTGACACATCTTATGCCGAGATTGCCTAGACATATTCTTGGTCGCATACATGCCGTGGGCTGTGCAAAATGGTACTGTCATTATGCCTATCTATGAACCTCCCTGCGGGCCTAAGCTAGGTGTCCATCTGGCGACTCGCCTCCGGTCGCCTCTGCCCGGCTCGCCTCTTGTGTGGATGGGGGGGCAGGGGAGGGTCACGGGTGGGTGTAGCGGTGGGGGGGGGGGTTGAAGGGAGGGCTGGTGGTCCCCATCTCCACCTGCAGACCCCAAGCGGCCCAGGTCAGACGCGCCACCGCCGCCCACTCTGTGTTTTATTCTCTCCGGTCACCTTCCGGCCAGATAGAGGATCCAGGGGGTCCAGCACTGTTGATATTTTTCCATGTTGTTCCTTATCGCCGCCGTGAGCCTTTCCATCTCGTGTATCTCTTCGACTTTAGCCATCCACTGCTGGAGTGTGGGTGTCTGTTCTGATTTCCATCTGTTCGGGATCAGAGCCTTTGCTGCGTTGAGGAGGTGTTTTGTCAAGGATTTTTTATATTGCGAGAGAGGCGTCTGAGTGTGGTGGAGCAGCATCTGGAGCAGTTGAAATGGGGGCTCCGTGCCCTGTATCTCACCGATAGCTCAGTGGATCTCCCGCCAGTAGGGGGCTATCCTTTCGCACGACTACCATATGTGGAGGTCTGTTCCTGGTCTCTCCCCACATCTCCAGCATGGGACTTCAGGCAGCATGCGGTGGAGCCATTCCGGGGTTCGGTACCAGCCGATGAGCAATTTGTAGTTTAGTTCTTGTAGCTTGGAGCACATGGAGCTCTGGTGCGTGAGAATATATATTTTGGTCCACTGGGCATCGGAGAGCTCTATTCCCGTCTCCCACCTTGCTGTGTGTTTCGCTGGTTCGAGTGGGACCTTCGATCGGAGCACAGAGTAAAGGACTGAGATCCCCCGGGGGATGTGCGTCCCGCTATCGCAATATTTCTCGAACTCCGTATGGGGTCTGTGAAAGAGATGTCTCCCTTGTTGGGCATTATAGTAGGTCTTGATTTGGATGTACCGAAATCTCTCTAGCCCTGTTGGGGTTTCGGTCTCCAGTAAGTCGGGTAGTTGTTTTTTTTTTTTTTTTTGTGAATATTATTTTTATTATTTTCGTCGTTCAGTCATAGAAAGCATTGAGACTCGCAGGTCTCCAGAATGGATTACATTTAAAGGTAAGGTATTAACATCTGTTCGGGCTCGCAGGCCCACACTGTTGTCGGACTCGCAGGTCCCTTGTATCGTTTCTAATGCATTTTTGACAATACATGTCTTTGAGCGTGGTATAGTTGAGAATGACCTCCAATACCAATGTCCTTCGATGTGTAAGGGTAGAAAGTAGTATGTATGTCGCTGAGGTGAGTGGAGTGTAGTCTGTGAGCTACAGTCATTGGAAAAAAGTAAAATTTAGCGTCTTCTGCCTCTTTCCCGCTCATCCCCCTTATATTTCAGACCTTGCCTCTTAAACACACGTCCCACTAGGGGACAGAATGAAGTGATGGTGCAGAGGTTTGGTCGAACCGTTTGTTACCGGGGTTGTGCGTCCTATTAGTTGGGGGTCCATGTTATCTGTGTGAGCCTCCGTTCGGAGTCCAGAGATCCCCTATAGGGGTTGGTGCGGTCAAGAGGGTTGGGGTATATGTGTAGCTTAGGTCGTTGGGGAGGAGAGGGAGAGGTGAGTCGGGGAAGGGAGGGGGTTCGGGTGGGTCTGCTGTCTGTCGTCTCCTGTCGTCTGTAGTGTGAGTTCTGGGTTTTATCTGTCCGTGCCCTGGTGTCCGTCAGTTCTGAGTCTCTGTTGGAATCCTTCTTTTGCTGTCTCAAGGATCCAATGTGTCCATATGTCCATGTAGGTCGTAAGGGTCGAGTTGGCCGTCATTGTCAGTTCCTCTATTTTCCTGAGGTCTTCCATTTGGTTAAACCAGGTTATTAGCGGGGGTGTTACGCTTTGTTTCCAGAATTGGGGAAGTACTTGTTTGGCTACATTAATTATTCTAATGGTTATGGATTTTTTGTACTTAGAGTGGGGAACAGCTGTGTGGTGTAGGAGTATTGCTGCCGGGTCCAGGGGGAGGTGCGTCCGAGAACTTCTTTAGGATCGTATGTATCCCCTCCCAATATGTTTTGATCTTACCCCCTCCACACTCCAATGAAGAGACCATGCAGAGGAAAATACTCAGGTAAATTACTCTGTGTGTGCGATCTGGGTCTGGCAGCAACACTCTACCTGCCTGTCAACAATTTTTAAAGCTCGGGTGTATCCTTACGTAAAATATATAAATAACCAAAGACCAAAGATTAAATTTAAAAAATATATATTGTATTGCTACATACAAGTAATTTCAGTAAGACAGTAAGATTTCTAAAGGAATGACTCACTCACAAAAATCTAAATTACGTTTAGTCAATATTTATCTTGCAGAAGCTTTTTCATTGTTCTTTCCCAGAGCTGGTAGATACTCCCCAGGCTCAGGGTATCACCTTCTTCTATCCTCAAAATATGTTGTTCACGAACAATAGTTTGCTAATAGAACTGATTGAAAAATAACAAAGACTGGCAAACAACAGTTGCAGGACCAATGAGAGGGTTTTTCAGGAGGGTTATTCATAAAAACTTGAAAAACTATAATTTTACATTTTGTGTAAGTAGGGAGAGTGTGTCAGGTTGCTGGTTGGGTGTGGGGGGTAACCCCTAATTGAAATATGTAAGAAAGAAGGGAAAGAAAGGATCGGAGGTAGAAAGTAACTGATACCTCACAAACCTATACTTTCAAAGTACAAGTGCAACCCATGGACCAATAATAAAATTAATTAAAACATAACCTTTAATAAATTAAATGTTAAAACAGGTATGTAAAAAGTATCACAGCTAATTGTGCTGAAAGTTAAGGAGAGGGAAGGAGTACTGGTTTGAAAAATCAGAAAACGAATCATAATAACAGGGAAAAGGGAGGGGAGTACGCTCTAATAATAGGAGAAACCTATATATACCAAATATCAACAAAAGCGCCTCCGTGGGCACTTCTTAAAAAAGTCTAGACTCCCATAGTCTGCCATGTCCAAAGTCCGTACAAAATGAAAAAGAGAGCCAGACTCCTTCCCCTCACACTGATTGCTAACCGTTGCTATCTGGTAAATAGATAATAACATACTAAAATCACAGCGTGGTGGTTTGTCTAAAGATTAGAATATAGCTGCAGCATCATCCCTTATCTAACTACCACCCACTGCTCTAAATTGTCCCGATGCGCGTTTCGCCAAATACTGGCTCTTCCAGGGGAAACAAGTCGAAGTATAGCGGTGGTTTAAATATCCCGCCCTCAGCTCCTATTGCATGTTGATTCCACCAACCGGACTGAAGGGCAAAGATGATGTAAGTAATGTCTATTAACCCTTTATGATTAGGGTTATATTAAATGAATTACAATTCTATTAATAGATGGGTGAAAAAAACAAAAAAACAGGAGAAAGTAAGCTGGATAATTATAGTCAGAAAACAAAAAAATATATCCCTTGGTAAATATCGGTGTAGAACGGACACTATTAAATCATTGTTATATTAAACCAAAACGTACTGTAAAGCAGAAGTATAGCATATGATCTGTACAAGATTGGTGGAGTAATGAGCTACTAGCAGCAAATGTTAACAAGTAGTACATGTAAAGAACAATTACAATCGCCTCTAGCCAACTGTATGTGCACAAACAATGTAACTAGTCAGTATATCTGTACAGTCTTAATGTCAGAGTGTCAATGGTGAACCCTCATCTCAAAAGGGAAACACACATGGCTTAAAAGAGCCGATGTCAGAGATGTGTTATCTAGTTCAGTGTATTTAAGGGGAACAAAATTGTGCCGATACTCGTTACAGCATCTTAAGGGAATCCTTACAGATAAATATACTAATCGATCTAGTGGTAAAAACAGAAACAAAAAAAATAAAATTTGAAGAAATTTACCATTTTTTTTTTTTTTTAGATTGTTGTTTAGAAGCTACCTTTATGGAAAAACCACAATTATATTTAAGTTGCTGAAAATGAACCAGCCGTTGTCAGACTAAATAATAGTACCCATACAGTGGCCAGGTATTAAATTGACAGAGAAACAATCTTTATATATTTCTACCACAGTCCTTAACAAAACAAAAAGTCAGACCTCATGATAACTTATTAAATGTCATCTACTGGTGATAATCAGCCAGTTGGTTTAGATGCCCCAATTAAACAATTGTAAAGAAGGGGAACTAAAGCTCCCTTTATTCTAAGGATGAATGAATGGAGTAAAATTAAACTCTTCATTTAGTCCTTTGGGATATAAGGCCCTAAACTGATAGATCCAATGAGATTCAGCCTTAAGTAATGCTATATTAATATCTCCTTTGCAATGATTTAGGGATAATTTTTGGATTGCTTATAATTTTAGTACATCAGGTGTGGCTGCATGATTTAGCCGTACATGTCTAGCCACTGGAGTGTCGATATGTAAATTGGTTATGGAGTTGATATATTGTAATATTGAATGGCGTAATTGTTTTTTAGGTTTTGCTGATGTATTGTAAACCGCACACACGTTATAAGGTAAATTACATTGGTGGAACTCCAGTTGACAAAAGCATTGATAGTCACCTCCTTGGAGGCTTGTTTGATAACAACCGGTTTAGTTTGTAAAATAAAATCACAAGCTTTACATTGTCCACACTTGTAAATGCCTTCTGTGGGTTGAAGCCATGTGGGCGCTGTTTGTGATGGTTCCAAGTGGCTAAGTGTAGGATGATCTGCCAGATTTCTTGCCCTTCTGAAAGTCATTGAAGGTTGGCTGGCAATTTTATTTTTTAGAGATGGATCATATTGCAATACTGGACAATTTCTTCGGAAAACCTGTTGGGCCAAGTCTCAATGGTTATCATAAGTGCCTAAAAATCTAATAATTCCTGGAGATGTAGAGGTATTTCTAGGAGGTGTATGTAGGCTTCCTGGTCTGTCTACTACTTTTATTCGTAGGTATTTGTTACATGTGAGTTTACAGAGAAAGAGGTTCTATTTCAACTGTCAAATGTAAAGACAAATAAGCCAATGGGACTTGAAGGAATACACCCAAAGTTATTAAAAGAGCTTAGTGGTGTACTAGCAAAACCATTAACAGATTTATTTAAACCAATCATTGTTAACAGGAATAGTCCCAGAAGATTGGAAGTTAACGAATGTTGTGCCCATTCACAAGAAAGGTAGTAGGGAGGAGTCGGGCAATCATAGGCCAGTAAGCCTTACTTCAGTAGAGGAGAAAGTAATGGAAACCATATTAAAGGATAGGATTGTTGAACATCTAAAAACACATGAATTTCAAGATCAGCGACAACATGGGTTTACTTCAGGGCGATCATGCCAAATTAATCTTAATGATGTTTTTGATTGTGTAACTGAAATAATAGATCAGGATGGTGCAGTAGACATTGCTTACCTAGATTTCAGTAAGGCTTTTGACACTGTTGCACATGGAAGGCTTATTAATAAACTGCAATCTTTCAGTTTGGATTCCAATATTGTTGAATGGGTAAGGCAGTGGCTGAGTGACAGGCAACAGAGGGTTGTAGTCAATGGAGTATATTCGAAGCTTGGGCTTGTCACCAGTGGGGTACCTCAGGGATCTGTACTTGGACCCATTCTCTTTAATGTTTTTATTAGTGATATTGCAGAAGGTCTTGATGGTAAGGTATGTCTTTATGCTGATGATACTAAGATATGTAACCGGGTTGATTTTCCAGGAGGGATAAGCCAAATGGCAAATGATTTAGGTAAACTAGAAAAATGGTCAGAGTTGTGGCAACTGACATTTAATGTGGATAAGTGCAAGATAATGCATCTTGGACGTAAAAAACGAAAAGCAGAGTATAGAATATTTGATAGAGTCCTAACCTCAAAATCTGAGGAAAGGGTTTCAGGGATGATTATTTCTGATGACTTAAAGGTAAGCAGACAATGTAATAGAGCAGCAGGAAATGCTAGCAGAATGATTGGTTGTCTAGGGAGAGGTATTAGCAGTAGAAAGAGGGAAGTGCTCATGCCATTGTACAGAACACTGGTGAGACCTCACTTGGATTATTGCACGCAGTTCTGGAGACCGTATCTCCAGAAGGATATTGATACCTTAGAGATGGGCTCCTAAACTGGTTCATGGATTGCAGGATAAAACTTACAAGGAAAGGTTAAATGAACTTAACATGTATAGCTTGGAGGAAAGATGAGACAGGGGGGATATGATAGAAACATTTAAATACATAAAGGGAATCAACACAGTAAAGGAGGAGACTATATTTAAAAGAAGAAAAACTACCACAACAAGAGGACATAGTCTTAAATTAGAGGGACAAAGGTTTAAAAATAATATCAGGAAGTATTACTTTACTGAGAGGGTAGTGGATGCATGGAATAGCCTTCCAGCTGAAGTGGTAGAGGTTAACACAGTAAAGGAGTTTAAGCATGCATGGGATAGGCATAAGGCTATCCTAACTATAAGATAAGGGCAATAATGAAAGTATTAAAAAAAAAATTGGGCAGACTAGATGGGCTGATGGTTCTTATCTGCTGTTACATTCTTTGTTATCTCTGTATTGTACTCTGCTTAAACTATTTTCTGGATATCTTTATATTGTTTTATTGTATGATCCTTTCTGTATTATGCCCATGTCTCTGTATTGTATGAGTAGCTCTGTACTGTATAGTGAGGAATAAAATTCTGGGGGAGGAGTCTGCGCCAGAATTTCATATATTTCATCAGCTGCCACTGGTTTCCATTCTTACTGTTCGATTTTTACAACTGAACACCTGTTGTCTGCTACTCGGCACTCCATGAATAGATCTGATTCGATGCCAAGTCAGCAGAATTCATACGATTCACTCAGGACTCACTGCTGGCAAGATGTGCAGCCAAAGCTATATGCAGAGCCTGTGTACTAAACATCATCTATACGTTTTACCTAGGACTCAGTGCTGCACACAACATGTGCAGAGATAGTATTTCTTGGAAGATCAACCCAAGAATACCTGTCTTACTTATTTTATTCCTCTGTATTTTCGTTTTCAGTTGTAATTCTCTTCACCTCCCTCCTCTATAGTATAATAGTTTAAAAAACTATTGTGACTTTCTTGATTAATCCTTGCTTTGTTAAATGTATGTTTATTGTTGTTGTTCTTGTTAGTTCTCCAATATATAGTCTGGTTAATTTATGTTCACCTATCACTTTCACCTATCTGATCTGTCAAATTCCTATATCTCTATAATCTTGAATTCTAAATTGTTTTTTTGTTTGTTTGTTTGTTTTATGATTTGTATTTCCTTGAAATATACCTGCATCATGATGAGCTGCTCTCCTCCTCGAGTTGTGTGTGGTGAACACTCCATGCGGCCACGCTGCTCCCCTCCTCCGGTTGCACGGGCCTAATACTGCACTGAGTGAAAAAGAGAAATGGCAAATTGTCATATACTTGATAATTTGGCATCACTCTCGCACTTTTTGGAGTTTCAGAGATGATGTGGACTAATCAGAACATGTGTTACCCTATATAATGCTTATTTGGGCCCTTATTCAGTGCCTGTTTGTGGTTTCTGCCCTGGTACACGTTTAGTGCTTATAGTAAGTCTCTTTTGATATTCTGATATTGACCGTGGCTTGTATTTGACTTTGTGTATTTCTGGTATCCTGCCCCAGCTTGTTTATTCATATATCCATATTTCTATAATCCTGACCTTGGCTTTAACTAACTTTGCCTCTGTCTATATTAACATTAAGTCCAGCCACTCTTAGGCCCAGTAATATGCCTATTTAGTACCTTTATTTGTGGTATTGCCATTTTCTGTACGTTATAGTAATGACCCCATGAAAGATATATATTGTGATTTGATTTCAAAAGACTCCTACATACTGTCTTTCCCCGAAAATAAGACTGGACCTTCCTCCGAAAAATGCACTGGGACTTACTTTCGGGGTATGTTCTATTTCGGGGAAAAACATTAGCAAGCATGTTCTAGAAAGCAGGTCTACGTTTGGGGTCATTCCCGGACATAGACCAGTTCCCATGAATCTATGTTCATGGGAACTTTTCCGAACATAGATTAGTTTACTCAGAGCCGGCGCGTCCCAAGGGCGACTTAGGCACACATAATGCATCCCTTACACACACACATACACAGACTACTTCTCTTAATGCACCCCTTACAGGCACACACACTGCATTACATTACATACATAGAAACACACCTTGCAAATTTTTATTTTCCTAGGGTGGCACCTTTCACCGGCCCTGAGTTTACTCGCGAATGGAATCCTGCAAATCGATGTTCGGGGAAAATAGCATCTAGTGACTAGGGTTTATTTTTAGGGTAGGGCTTATATTACGAGCATCCCCCGAAAATAAGCTAGGTCTTATTTTCGGGGGATGTCTTATTTTCAGGGAAACAGGGTAATATGAGACATTTTCTTTAAAACATTTATGTTATCATGTAGTGGTTTATTCGTATTATCTATCCAAAATTTCTGTGATAGAATTTGATTAAATGAATTAAAGCAAATCACTTACAAGTATGAATTTGTTTACTTTTTACTAATGACCAATCGCAAATAAAAACATCCAAATTAATATATCCAAATTAAGAACTAGCTCACAAATAATTTAATTAATGAATAAGACAGGTCATAAAAAAAGTAATTAAAAACATTTAAAAATATATTATGGTCAATATGACTCCCATATAACTATTTAGAGGACAAGGTAGTAAAATTAGATATTGATATAATGTCTCTGGTCCCCCTTTAACTCCTGCATGCCAGCATGTATGTGTTATTACAATAAATACACAAGATCCAGCGCACTCTCCTATCTACTAAACAGCAACTTCAATGTTGACAGATATTAGTTTGTAAAAGTTTTTTTTTAAAAACACCTAATCTAGGCAAAAAAATGGGGATTTAGTTACATTATATGATCATACATTGCATAAGCCTGCCACAACGTCAATGTACCCCATCTTTGGCAGGTCCTACTCTCACAGTCTAATGTCTGCTCTTATGAGATTAACCACTTACTTGGGGAAAAATTCCATCTGAGGCTCTCTGCAGTGCAAGGCTAAATAGGGACCTGAGATGAGGCACCTGTAACAGGGAGGGGTGCAGAACCAAGGAGTTGGCTAGACTCCCAAATATATATAGGAAACATGGGGGGATGGTTGCACTCACCTAAACATGCTTAAATGGGGTGCTGCTGGGGGCCATATTATACAATAAATACACAAGATCCAGCGCACTCTCCTATCTACTAAACAGCAACTTCAATGTTGACAGATATTAGTTTGTAAAAGTTTTTTTTAAAAACACCTAATCTAGGCAAAAAAATTGGGATTTAGTTACATTATATGATCATACATTGCATAAGCCTGCCACAACGTCAATGTACCCCATCTTTGGCAGGTCCTACTCTCACAGTCTAATGTCTGCTCTTATGAGATTAACCACTTACTTGGGAAAAAATTCCATCTGAGGCTCTCTGCAGTACAAGGCTAAATAGGGACCTGAGATGAGGCACCTGTAACAGGGAGGGGTGCAGAACCAAGGAGTTGGCTAGACTCCCAAATATATATAGGAAACATGGGGGGATGGTTGCACTCACCTAAACATGCTTAAATGGGGTGCTGCTGGGGGCCATATTATACAATAAATACACAAGATCCAGCGCACTCTCCTATCTACTAAACAGCAACTTCAATGTTGACAGATATTAGTTTGTAAAAGTTTTTTTTAAAAACACCTAATCTAGGCAAAAAAATGGGGATTTAGTTACATTATATGATCATACATTGCATAAGCCTGCCACAACGTTAATGTACGTATGTGTTATTACACTGGGTTATTTTCCAAAGTAATTCTAGCATTTATCTATGGAAAACTTAAAAATTTAGAGCTTGCTGTTAGATATGGTAATGATATATCTAACATTCAAAGTCCTCCCTGTTTCAAATAGCTACATGAAACACAAAAAAAAAAAGATAATTCTGGCCTACGGACCATTGTGGTGTCATGGAGTTCATGTGTTGGGGATTTCCATATATGTAGAATAAAGCACAATGGGTTTTATCTCCGTAAAGACAAAGGGGAGGCTTTGTGGGTGGCTGGGGGTGCCAAAGGGGAGGCTTTGTGGGTTGCTGGGCTGGGGGTGCTGAGGGTTGCTGTGTGTAGCTGGCCGAGGGGCTGCACATACCTGTGTCCTCCTGTGTTACAACACGCGTTTGAATGGCTGCACACATGGGAGGGAGGTGGAGACTGCCAGCACAGTCACAGTGAGGCTCTAGCGTGACTGTCTCTGTCCGAGACGTTACATGCAGGGGAGGAGCGGAGGAGCAAAGTGGCAAACCGGCGTCAGGGCCATCTTTAATATTGATTGGACCCTGGGCAGTCATTTGCTTGGGCCCCTTGGACCTTGCCCTCCTACTCCCTAGCATGCAATTATGCCCTCCTTACCAACATGCAAAAACAGCCATTATATATCCGTGCACCTTAACCATTTCTCACCTAAGGCACACCATAGCTCTTCCACAAATTCTGCTGCACACCACAAGCACCAATGTATGGCCACGGGGTCACCATGCACCAGCACACTTGCAAAAGGGTCACACTGTCCCCAAGGTGCTTTCCACAGTGTCACACTGTTCCCACTTTGTTTACCACAGTGTCACACTGTCCCCACAGTGCTTGCCACAGTGTCACACTGCCCCCACATTGCTTTTCACAGTATCAAACTCCCCCCACGGTACTTGCCACAGTTTTACACTGTACCCACAGTGCTTGCCACAGTGTCACACTGTCCCCACAGTGCTTGCCACAGTACCACATTGTCCCCAAAGTGCTTGACATAGTGTCACACTGCCCACACAGCACTTATATGTGTCACATCAGCTCATATCAATTTCCACATTGCTCCACAGCACTTGGCACAGTGGCAATTTAACAACACACAAAACTTGCCTGTTGCCAGTGTCACTTTGCCAAATACAACATGCCACAGTCAGTTTTCTGCTTAAAAATATACCACAGTCAGTTTGACCATTAAACATATGACGAGCCAGGTGCCCATTAAAAAAGATCAGTCAGTGTGCCCATTAAAAAAATACCACAATGTGGCCATTAATAAATATCACAGTCAGTGTGCTCAATAATAAATATCACACTGATGCACAGACACACACGGACAAATACAGACATGCAGTCACAATGTGTATTCTGCTGTCTGTATTTCTGAGTATGTCTGGCATTTTATACCCGAGTAGATGTCTGAGAGTGTGTGTCTGACAGTGAGTATCCTTGTGCTTGAATGTATGTCTCTGTGACCATGTGTATGTTTGTGTCTGGGGCCGTATGTGTGTGGGGTAACTTCTTGCAGTGTGTTGTGTATGTTTGAGGGGCTGTCTGTGGCCTTTGTGCATTGTGTTTATGAGGAAACTATGTTTCATGACTGTGTGTGTATGATGACTGTCTTCAGAGGGTGACTGTGACAGGGTGGGCACAAGGGTTACTGTGGAAGGTGAGTGTGACAGGACCAGAGGGGTGAATGAGACAGGGTTGGGCCGTGAGTGTTGGAGGAGGGAGTGTGACAGAGCGAGGGGAGGTAGGTGTGACAGGATTAGGGGTTTAATGTAACAGGGTGGTGTGGCATGGTTGGGGATGAGTTTTACCAGATTGGGTTGAATGTGGCATAGTTGGAGGAGGGAGTGTGACAGGGTGAGGGGAAGTTAGCATGACACGGTTAGGGAAGGTTTAGGTGACAGGCTTAATGTGGCATGGTTGGGGGGTGAGTATGACAGAATTGGATGGGTTAATGTTATAGAGTGAGTGTGGCATGGTGATGGAGCTGAGTGTGACAGGGTATGGGGGTGAGTGTGACAGTGCGAGAGAAGATAAGTGACAGGATTAGGAGGGGTTAGTGTGATGAGGTGAGTGTTGCAGAGCGATGGGAGATGAGTGTGGCAGGATTGGGGAGGTTAATGAGAGTGTGGCAGGGTGCAGGGGGGTGAGAGTGTGTGGGAGGTGACAGTACACAATGTGTGAAGGAGGGTGACAGAATGTGAGGGGGGTGACAGTGTGTGTGAGGGAGGTGACAGTGGTGTACTTATGTGCAGTGTTGTCATTGAAATGCAGGTGTGTATTTGTGTGCAGTGTTGGCGTTGGAATGTAGGGGTGCATGCATTGCCACACACAAATACACACTTACACATTGACACAGACATGTGCACACACTGTAATACATACATGTACACATGCAGGGATGTATTTTTGTGAAGTGTTATCATTGGAATGCTCGGATATATGCACTGCAACACACGCACATATATGCACACACACTCAGAAACACACAGATACACAGGAGCAAAGACAGGTACACAGACACATAGGTACACATGCACAGGTACATATGCATATAAGAATCCTTCATACTAAGATCTACACTTTTCACAAGTTATATTGAATGTTTTAGAGATGTGTATTTTTATTTTTAATTGTTGAAATTTACCTTGATTATAGGAACAGCAGATATATTTTCATACTCAAACACACAGGAACACTTACAGAAAGGTATACATACACAGACAAACAAGTACACATTGACACACAAATACACAGGTACACATTGATACACAAGTACACATACACATAGGTACACATTTACACGCAGGTACACATACACACAGGTACACATACACAGACAAACAGGTACACTGACACACAAGTACATATTGACACACAGGTACACATACACACTGACATACACAAACACACACAAATATATATATTTTTTTGTTTTGTTTAATTTCTTTTTATTGTTTTCGTTTAAGTTGTCAGTATATAGGGTACAGAAGGAATAGGGATACTTAAAGTGGTTGAACATAGTGGGGTTCACATTAGTTATACAGAGTCAATAAAATTCTCGGTATAAGCAATTGCAATTACAGTTACATTTCCCCTTTGGGGCTTTCTATGTTTTTGCTGATAGGTATGTGTCGCCCGTTCGGGATTACTAGTAGCGGTGTCAATACCTTTCAAAACATGGCAAGCAACATTTGGACCCTTTGGTCCCAACAGATACACTCTAGGGCTGTGAGTGTGGGATATTTGAGTTAAATATATCGTCGGTTGAGCTGTCATAAAAACAGGACTGATGAGGTTACTTGTGGGCTTAGGAGTTAGAGGCTCCCCGACCTTCCAGTTCCGTTGTTCCGACATAATATACCCAGTGGGTTAATGGGTCTCCTGTTCCCGCCAGACTATTCACCTGTGTCTCTAGCAGTCGTCTTGTTGTTTGTTGTCTTGCGGTCGGGGATCCAGGTAAGTCTCCCTAAGGGCTTCCGGGGGTAGTCTGTGCTCGTACCTGCGTGTGGTCTCGTTTTGTCTGTTAGTCGTGCATACGGGGTAGGGTGGAGAGGAGGGACGGGCGTGCGTCCGCACGTCGATCAGTCGGGTGTCTGTCCGTTTGGGTGGGGAAGGTAGAGGGGGAGGGGGGGAGGGGGGGATGGGGGGAGGGGGGGAGGGGGGGAGGGGGGGAGGGGAGGGGGGGGGAGGGGAGGGGGGGGGAGGGGGGGGTGGTGGCTCCTCGGGAAGCCAGGTGTCGGGGTGCGCTGGGTTGGTGGAGTTCTCTTACTGGGACTTCGCTTGGGTCACCAGCTCGTGTGTGTAGGTAACTGGGGTCTTAGTGCTAACCATTTTCCCCTAGCAAGTCTGGGAGTCTGTCTCCAGTCATTGTCAGAATCCAGTGTGTCCATGTGTCTAGGTACCTCTGGGCTCTGTCCGTCGCCGTCAGGTGTAGGTCTTCCATCACCCTGAGGTCCTCCATTTTCGCAAACCATTCCCTGAGGGTAGGGGCCACCGTGTCCCTCCAATGTAGGGGGATGAGAAGTTTGGCAACGTTTAAGATCCGTATAGTCAATGAGCGTTTGTATCTGTTGTCGGGCACCTTGGTGTGGTGTAGGAGCATTGCTGCCGGTTCGTAGGGGGGGGGGGCTGTCTGAGAATTTCTGTATTAGTTTGTGTATCCCCCGCCAGAAAGGTTGTATCCTCTCGCAGGACCACCAGATGTGTAGGTGTGTCCCGATTTCAGTCCCGCATCGCCAACATTTTGCGTCATGGTCTGGGTGCATGTTGTGTAGTATGTCTGGTGTGCGGTACCATTGTGTGAGCAGTTTGTATGCGGCCTCTTGGTGTCTGCTGAAGATCGCACAGTGGTGTGTCAGTGTGCATATTTTGTCCCATTCCCCTTCGCTTAGTTGCAGGTTCAGGGCCGTTTCCCATTTACCCTTAAATCTAGGGGCTTCAATGGGGATCTGGGTTTGTAACATGCCGTAGAGCTTTGATATCCCGTGTGAGAGTGGTTCCGGGTCTAGGCACAGTCGCTCGAACTCTGTCGGGGTACAGTGTAGGGCCCTGCCCTGTGGCAGGGTCCGGAGATAGCTCGTCGTTTGTGCATGTGTGAGTGTCTGTGAGAAGGTCGGGGGCCGGTCGCCTATGAGGTCTGAGAGGGTCTTCCGGCCTGTTGGTGTGATTAGGTGGAGAAGTCTAGGTAGTTGGGTAAGTATCATGTTCCTAAAGATTAGCGGGTCTAGTCCCGGGGGGAAATCCTTGTTGTGTGTCAGGGGTAGTAAGGGTGACGGGTACGGGGTTAGGCTAGCTCTATCAGCTATGCTGTACCATACTTGTAAAGTGTGTCTCACATATATGGGTGCCTCCATTTTCCCCCTTCTGGGTAACCAAGGGGCCAACTCTATGGGGATCCCCAGGTCTGCCTCCTCCACCGTCTTCCATTGCTTGTGGACGGCGCCTTTGGACCATTCCACTATTCTGAGGAGATGGCACGCTAGGTAGTAAAGGTGGAAGTCTGGCAATGCCATGCCCCCCCTCTCCCTTGGCTGAGTGAGTTGAGAGAATTTTAGCCTAGGTTTTTTCCCATTCCAAACGTATTCCCTTAAGGTCCTGTGTAGGGTCGCGAAGTATGTCTTGGGGATACGTATAGGTATCGTCTGCATCAGGTACAGTAGGCGTGGGAGGAAATTCATTTTGACGACTTGGACCCGTCCAAACCAGGAGATGTGGGGGTATGACCATTCCCCTGTATCTCTCTTAAACAAGGCCAGCATCTGGGCGAAGTTTTCCTTAAAAAGGTCCATGGTGTTGCGGGTGAGCCATATTCCCAGGTACCTGATTTTAGAGTCTGCCCATTGGAATGAGAAGCTCTGGCGGAGGGGTGTTTCCCGTTGTTTGGGTATGGAGATGTTGAGGATGTATGATTTGGCGAAATTAATTTTCATGTTAGAGATCTCTCCGTACTCTTTAAAGGCTCTTACAATGTTAGGGAGTGAGATTTCGGGTTTAGAAACGAAGAAGATAAGGTCGTCGGCGTACGCCGCGACCTTGTGTTGTGCCCCGCCTCTGGTTACCCCTGTGATGTCCGGGTTGGTCCGGATTGCCTGCAGGAATGGTTCTAATGCTAAAACGAAAAGGATCGGCGACAGGGGGCATCCCTGTCGAGTGCCGTTCTGTATTGTAAAGTCCTCTGTGAGAGCCCCGTTCACGAGTATCTGGGCTTTGGGCTGTTTGTAGAGCGCCTCTATCCAACCTCTCATGTGTGTTCCCATGCCCAGGTGCGAAAGGGCCTGGAATAGGAACGGCCATCCGATCCTGTCGAAGGCCTTCTCCGCGTCTGTGGATAGCAGGAGAAGGCCCCCGACTCCCCCCTGCTCCCCGTGGGCTATTGATAGGGCTCTGATCGTATTGTCCCTGGCTTCCCGTCCCCTCACGAACCCCACCTGGTCCGGGTGTACCAGGGTAGGGACGTGCGGTTGCAGGCGGGTCGCCAGGATTTTTGCTAGGAGTTTCGTATCGCTATTTATAAGGGAGATGAGTCTGTAGTTGCGGCAACAGTCGCCATCTTTCCCTTCTTTTGGAATGAGTGTGATGTGTGCCCTGAGGGATTGTGGAGGCAGGTGGTGCCCGTCCCTAATCGCGTTGAAGGAGGATAGCATCGGTGCGTATAGGATCTTTGCAAAGCATTTGTAGTAGCGCAGTGGGAGGCCATCCGGCCCCGGGCATTTGCCCAGTTTGGATGTTTTGACAGCCCCTGCTATCTCCTCTACCGTGATGGGCTCCTCCAGTGCTTCCGCTACCTCTGGTTCCAGGTGTGTGTGTGTGTTTTTTTGGAGGAAGTTAGTTATCCGGGTCATAAGGTTGGCTCGTGATTGCGTGTTTTGTGGGGTCGGTAGGGAGTAAAGGTCTGCGTAGTAAGAGCGTACGATTTTGTGAATTTCGGCAGGAAGGCGAAGCACTCTCCCTTGACTGTCCTTCATTCTGTCAATATACGTCAGCTGTCTACGTTTGGTCAGCATTCTCGCTAGCAATGTTCCGCTTTTATTGCTGTTGGTCTCAAAGAACGTCTTTTGTCTGGCCGCCTCTCTATGGTGTCTAGCGTTTAATAGTGTGGATAGTTCCCTTCTTAGCTGAAGTAGCTTGGCCTGTAATGAGGGGAGGTTGTCTCTTTTGTTCGAGTCATCTGTCGTCTGTATGTCATGTATGAGTGGCGTGATGCGGGCTTCTCTTTGTCGCTTTAACCACGACCCCTTTTGTATAAGGTGTCCTCTTATTACGCATTTGTGTGCCTCCCATATGTATGTGGGTGAGGTTTGGTCTGGTGTGTTGGAGGTGAAGTAGTCCGTCAGTATCTTTTCTGTTTCGGTCCGGACGTCAGGCATGGACAACAAGTAGTCATTCAGCCTCCACTTGGTCGCCCTTGGCCTATATAGAGGTGAGGAGATAGTGAGTGTCACCGGTGCATGGTCAGACCACGTTGCTGTTCCCAGCTCCGTTGTCTTCACCAGGGTTAGGTGGTGGTGTGTCGTGAAAAGGTAGTCAAGTCGTGAGTATGTGTTGTGTGGGTGGGACAGGAACGTATAGTCCCTTTCGTCTGGGTGGTGCGCTCTCCAGCAGTCTATCAATTGCGATCGTCGAAGTAGGGCCCTGATGTGTGTCAGGTGTTGGGTCGGGACCCTTGAGGACCCGGAGGACGAATCCCATTTAGGGTCCAGCGTCAAGTTGAGATCCCCTCCCATAATTAGTATGCCCTCTGTGAAGGTTAGCAGTTTGCGCAAGGTGCGCTTGAGGAAGCTGTAGTGTCTTTGGTTAGGGGCATAGATGTTTGCAAAGGTATATGTAATGTCGGATATGGTGCCCTTTAGGAATAGGTATCGTCCTTCCGGGTCCGTTTCGGCTCCCGTTTCGTGGAATGGTACCCTCTTGTGGAGTAATATGGCGACCCCTCTTGATTTGCTATTCTTAAAGTCGCTATAGTACCCTCTGGTGTACCTGTGGTCCGTCAGTTTGGGCCGGAGCCCTTCTTTGAAGTGTGTTTCCTGGATATAGACCACGTCTATTCCGGATTTATAGAAGTCCCTCAGTGCGCTTGAGCGTTTCTCGGGTTTGTTCAACCCTCTAGCATTGATAGTGGTGATTGTGAGGTTCGCTTGTCGAAGCGCCATGGTAGGCCACCTGGGGGACCTCAGGGTGATGGTCTGGGGGGGGGGATAGTCCGTTGGCGGGGGTGTGTATGGGAAAAAGAAGGGGAAAAAAGGAAAAGAAGGGGAAGGGGAGAGAAAGAGAGGGGGGTGGGGGGGAAGCAGGGGTGAGTAGTCAGTCTGTGGTGAACCAGCGTCCGTCAAGGCGCTGTCTAGGATGTGGGTTGCCCGGGACGGGTTAGTCACCTTCCCACCAGGGGTGTGAGGTGACCCCCTACCCGGGGTCTATTACCCCCTCCTCCGAGGGGTCGAGGGAGGTCGCGAGTGTCGTGGCAGCACTCGTGGGTGTGCGGGTTGTCGTGTTACCAGTCCCTTAAGTCCTGGGGTTCGTTATCCATGTCGGCCCCTAACGGCTCGTAGTGTGTCTAGGTAGTCTATGTGTACCTCGCTTTCTAATGCGTGGCCCTGGGCCATGAAGCCTACATCCGTGTCGGATCTCTCGTAAGGCAAAAGGTAGCGTGAGTGGGGGAGGTCTGTGATGACCATATAACCTTCAAACATTGAAACAATGTAAACATTCTAAACATTTGGTTAGTAGCAATAAACAAAATTAGAGAAAACCTTGGGCCTCGTCTCAGCCCTGTAGCATGTGCCCAGTGCCCCCGTGGGGCCCACCTCCCCCCCCCATCCCTATTAGCTTCACTATCCGGCAGTGTTAGCCGGTGCCAGTCGGCCGTGGAGGCCCCCGCCCCTCTCCCGGGAGCCCGGGCCCCCCCGGCCCGGCCGAGGGCACCCCCCCCGCGCGCTCGCCCCCACGGGTCGTCACGCGGCGGGGCGAGGAGCCCCCAACCCAGCCCAGCCCGGGGCACAGGCCCCCGCCCTCTTTGCTTGGGGCACGTCCTCTGGCCTAGTGGCCTTCGTGCCTGTCAGTACCCTCGTGGGATAGTGTGTGTGGGGGTGGGGGTTCCGCATTAACCCTTCAGCATCCTAACATATATCGGTTAAGCATTTGGTCATATGCATGCAACATAACATAAATGAGGGGAAAGGGTAATCTGCGGTGTCTTGGGCCTTGTCCCAGCCCCCGTGGGGCCTACCCCCTCCCCCCATTCCTGTCAACTTCAACACCTAGGCAGTATTATCTTGTGTTAGTCGGCCGCGATGGCCCGTTTTACCTTTTCCCGGGGGCCCGGGCCCCCCCCAGGCCAGCCGGGGGCACCCCCCCCGCGCGCTCTCCTGCGCGGGTCGTCACGCAGCGGAGTGGGGAGCCCCCGACACGGCCCGGCCGGGGGCACAGACACCCCTCCCCCCACCCCCCTCCCCCCCCACCCCCCCCACCCCCCGGGGCGGCCTTGCGGCCCTCACCAGTCCATGCAACAGATATACTTCTTTGGCTGCTATTGTGGGGCCTCTCTGGTCTCCCGGCTGGGCGGCCCGCTTTAGTGTCCAAGGTGCTATGGAAAGTCTCTGGTAACAGCTGTGTACGTCTCAGTTGAAGGGTTGGTGGGTCAAATAGTCCTGTCCCTCCGCCCTGCTCCCGGTCGGTCTCTGGGGTGCTTGGTGGTTGTCCGGGTAGATTGGCACGGGGTGGCTAGGTGCCTGCGGAGAGTGTTACCTTATCTCTGGTGAGCAGGGCGTGGGTGGGCCCTGGACCCCAGCGGGGCCCGGGCATCGCACCGGGCTTTCTACATAGTGGCCCCGGACGGGCGTGTCGCCTGTTGTCGGCCTCGTCTTTGTCTCTGTGGTCTCTGTTGAGGCAAATGGGCCGATGTGGCAGGTAGATAGAATGCCAGCGGGTCCGGCCATGGCATCTGGATCGGGGGGAGCTGCAGTTCCCGGATCAGTTCTGGTAGGTCCTCTGCTTCTCGCACCAGGATGGGGCCCGTGGGTGTGAAAATCTGTAATCCGGTTGGGAATGTCCAGCGGTAACGATATTTGTTGGTTTGCAAGGCCCTCGTAAGCGGGCGCATGGCCCTGCGATAGGCCAGTGTCGCTGGGGAGAGGTCTGGAAAGAGTTGTATCACGGCTCCATTCAGTGGTATACGGTCCATCTCCCTGGCCCTGTGGAGGATCTCTTCTTTAAGTGGGAAGCTGGCCAGGCAGCAGATAATGTCTCTGGGGGGGTCTTCTGGGTTCCCCCTGGGGCGAAGCGCCCTGTGGGCTCTTATGAACGCTATGTGTGAAGCCTCCGGCCTGTCGAGGATGTTGTTAAAGAGGCCTGTTAAGATCTCCTTTACCGGTTCTGGGGCAGTCGAGCTTTCGGGGACACCCCTGACTCTGATGTTTTGCCTTCTGCCTCTGTTATCGAGGTCTTCAATATGGTGGGCCATCTGTTTGAGTTGGGTTGTTTGTGTATGTATGGCGTCCGAGTTCGCCGTTTGCACCGATTGTGCGTGGTCGGAGTCTGTCTCCAGTTGCGAGACTCTGTGAGTGAGGCCTTGCAGGTCCTCCCGCATGGCGTGTAGTTCCTCCGTGATAGAGCGTTGCAGGGCCTTGTTAGCCTCCCTCAGGTCTGCTTTAGTCGGGAGGTTGCTTAGCATCACCATCCAGTCCGGAGGCATCGATGGTGTCCCGTGCGGGGCAGGGTCCCCTCCCCAGGTAGGTGTTGGAGCGGGATCCGCGGCCTCGGAGTCGTTAGAGGCCTGTGAGGCAAGGTCGGCCGGCGTGGTGAGGTATTGCCTGATCGACGGGGCCGGGGACCCCCTCGGGGTGTCGGCAGATTTGGTAGCCTGTGATGCTCTCTGGGATCTCCCCATCTTGGGGTCCGACACGTTGTTTAGCGAGGATTTAAGCGGAGCCAGCGGGGAGCTCACAGATTATGCTACCATTTCTCTCGGCGTCCAGGCCACGCCCCCAAACACACACAAATATATGCACAACCTCATATACACACACAGACACACACATATATAAATAACAATTTACATATTTTCTCCACCCTCCTATTTACTCACTTTTGATGCAGCAGGATTGATATCCTGAGGTCCAGTGGGAGCTGGCTGTCCTCGGATGATGGGAGTCCTTTCCCTCCTCCACGTGTGCCTCCTCCTTCTCCCCACACGCCGCCCTGTCAGCTGGGACACGGGAGGATGTGATGTAAACTCCCTCCCTCCCAGCAGGCCGCGGGGAAAGAACGGATTAAAATGGGCCGCAGAGAGGAGGAGTTGAGCTCATACAAAATGCCTCCCGGCCCCCCCACCCCAGCCCGCCCCTGACTGTAAACTTGTTTGAGCAGGGTCCTCCTCAACCTATCTTTCCTGTAAGTTTTCTTGTAATTGTCCTATTTATAGTAAAATCCCCCTCTCATAATATTGTAAAGCGCTACGGTATCTGTTGGCGCTATATAAATGGCAATAATAATAATCATAGTAATTTCTAAATATAGTTGTTTGATGTCATCTCAGTGATATATAATCTCTAGCACAATGCAACGGAAAGTGTTGTACTTTTAGATTTTCACAAATAAATATAACACCACGTGCCTGGCTTGTATTTCATTTTATGTTTTGTTTTTCCTCGGGGCTATCCTGCCTTTTATGCTGGGGTGAAAGGAAGTAAAATGTGAGCAAGCACATGCTTTAAGATATTTTTTTCTGTCACCTCTCAGGATAAGTCACTGATGACTTATCGTTTTGACGACATGGGAAAAAAATGCATGGGTGTCAACACTTATAGTTCATGACGGACACCTATTTTTATCATTTTCATTGTATTTAAAAAGCATATAAATTATGTAATAAATACTTCTAGACAATCAGTTTGTTGTTAGCAGCATAATATAGGATCACTTTTTTTATTTTGAATACCAATATATTAATCATTGTAACTAAAATAGTCTTTGTAAAAAAAAATTTTTAAAAATCAAACAGAATGCAACAAAATCTAAATGTATGTATATTTTCTTTGATGTAGGACAGGCTTTTAAAGTAACAGTTATAACACTAGGGTGACAAGACTGTTGACGTAAGCTCGATGATGCGATTTTATGATTTTTAGTTCATTTCTGCTAATCCATTTCTTCTTCACGTTATAGTCAAGGATTAAACAAACTATAGCATGGGCTCCAATCCATAAATATTGAAACAATCTTGTTTTGAATGTATACTTAACTCTGTTTCAAATAAAGGCCTCAATTTAATATTTTCACATAATCTCTCAAATAAGTTAATATATTTAAATATATATATATATATTTTTTTAATTCTTTATTTTTATTGTGCTTAGAGTCAGGGGCGTATTTGCCGCGAGGCAAACAAGGCATTTGCCTTGGGCGGCATTTTCCAGGGGGCGGCAAAAAAGCCGCCCCCAAACGCCCAGGGCAAATGCCTTGTTAGCCTTGCGGCTAACAGACATCCTGGGCTGGTGGCTGCTGGGCTGGTTGCTGGGCGGGCGGGCGGGCGGCTGGCGAGGGAGCACTTCCTCTGAGCTGTCTGCTCAGCTCCCTCGCGCGCCGCAGAGTGAGGCTGGGAGCCGGAATATGACGTCATATTCCGGCTCCGCCTCCCAGCCTCATTCTGCGGCGCGCGAGGGAGCTGAGCAGACAGCTCAGAGGAAGTGCTCCCTCGCCAGCCGCCCGCCCAGCAACCAGCCCAGCAGCCCGACCGGCAGCCCCACTAGACCCCAGGGAGAGGGAGAACCCCCCCAGCATTCCCAAAGGTAAGGAGGCTGGGGGGGTAAATTAAAAAAAAAAGGGGGGCGCCTGAGTTTTGTCCTGCCTAGGGCAGCACAAAACCAGGATACACCCCTGCTTAGAGTAACAAAACACGCTTATATTGCCACGACAGCAAATACAAGCCGATGGAATAAAACAAGATTATCAATAACATGGCAATCATTAACAGCACATTATTTTATTTTTATTTTTTAAACAAGAGAACCTTAGATTCATCCAGGCTGGTAATTACGTGAAATAAAATAGACATGTCTAGTAATATCAGGAACATTTAAAGACTAAGCATAGTCTACGCCTGCTAGAATAGTGATGCCCCTAGGGCTTGAAATATATTTTAATATTTAGATTTTGTAAAATTATTGATATACGGTTTATCAATTTTTTTTATTCTTTATTTTCATTTTTCAGTGCAAATGGGTTAACATAGGCATAGACATACTAACAGAATATCATATGTATAAGTACACGTAAGTATCAAGACATGGATATGACACATGGAAACATTACCCTTTTATATTTGGACTAGGGAGTTGTAATGAGTCATCAATTGCTAGGAACTCAAAATTTAAATAGACTCGGATTAATGCAACTGTGCAGTGGGTTCTCAGTATAAATTAAGCTAGCTAAGGCTATCGGTAGGACTTCGGGCCTCAGAAAGAAGGCTATGTTAGCAAACGTGGTGGTTGGGTCGCTTAAGCTTCTCCCAGGGTATCTGATCTGCGTGGTGTCGCCCATCCTATAATGTAGGGAGAAGTGACTTGGTTGCTTGTGCTTTTTTTTGGGGGGGGGCTGCTGGTTTATGATGGCTCTTGGGGTGAATATGATTTTAAATTGCTACACGTAAATCAACTATGTATTGGCTAGTGGATATGGAGCATGATGGCAGTTACCTGTATCAGTTACCTGTAAGGTGTTCTCGAGGGTATCTGGTGTTAAGCTGCTGCGAATATGCAGAGAAGCTCCAATTCGGGTACCACCCAGGTATCATGGGGTGACATTCTCTAATTTTTTTATATCTTAATATTTTGAAAATTAATTTTAAAAGTTTATCCACAAATATGAAATTGAGGCCAAAGTAAGGACACAGAGCACTGTTTTAAATTTAACTCAATACTGTTTATAATAATTACCGTAATTGTGATATACACAGAAATTACATCCCTTCCTGTACATACCTCCCACCCCCTCACCCCATTTTAGAAGACTAAATGTTATATCAGAAATGCTCAGCTGTTTTGTGTCCAGCTGTATACAGTTGCATTATTCGTTTATATACAATAATTAATATAATGTTAGATTTGTGTGTGATGTTTCCATCTGGAGTCTGTGGATGCTGCTTCAATGTGAGAAAGAAAGAATAAACAATGTTAGGACATTATTCTATCCTAAGACGAAATGTGGAAAAAGTAGACAACAAAAGGTCAGTCTGTAGAATGCAGCAAAAACAAACAGGAGCTATGAGAACCACACTCAGGTTTCAAAAATATTTCGGCTCACGTGTGCCATCACAAAAAGAACCTTAACTTGTTGCATAACAAATTGATCAAATTGATCCCATCCACAGAAGTGGTCCAGATCCAAAATGACAACAAGCTCCAGCTACATAAGAAATACAGTAGCAACTATTTTTTCAACATTCTGTGAACTTTGTCAACGATTAGACGCTTGTAGCCCTCTTGGCAAACTGAGCATAGAGTCCACGTCTGCATTACACATTTAACATAGGGAGAACCTAAGCAAGTGTACTGATTTCAAAAGCAAACAAGAAATATGAGAATGCTGAGACCTGCTTTGTGTTAGTCCTCACTCACGTCTCAGAAATGTTTTTGTAAAACATTTGAAGTTGAGAACAAAAATAAATATTGTTGCCTTTAAGCATAAGTCACATTTCCCACAATGTAGACATAGCCGTGTGATAATAGTACTGTAAAAAAACATAACAGCAAAACCTCAGGCAGTCTGAAAATTTCAAGCACAAGTAAACCACAAAAGCAGAACAACCAGTTAGAGTTTGGTAAAAATCTACAAAAGAAACAAACAAAACAAGCTGTAGCAATTTGGGAAAAAAATATGTAGGCAGAAGAGACAAAGATGAATTTGTAGAACAAACATCAATATCTACAATTAAAAACCACTAAAAAGCATAATACAGTCGGGTTTCTATATTACACTCACAACCACAAATTGATAGTAGGCTTTACGCTCCTCAACTAGGGGACACATAGAGTAGAGTATCAAAAAGTTATATGGGCAACAGAGAGGAATGGACACATAGAGTAGATCTTCACTAATCCATTTAACTGCATTTGTTGATTGCACTTACAAGATTAAAAAATAATGCATTGAATTCGCACCTATAACATCAAGCTACCTTTTCTTTATAACCATCCTCATTAATCCAGTTTGGTAAAATCTCAGAATAGTTCCGGCAGAAATTGTATTAGTCCATTTAGATAAAAACACACAATAAAAACAATCCTATATCAGTAAAATAAATTCAAAACCGCATTTAAAAAAAAATCCTATGCAAGAAACAAAAAGGGTAGAGAAATTACAATGAAATTTCAGACCATAGAACTAATACCCAATAGTTTAGAAAAATAAACAAAGAAAAAGACAAAATAATAATTACAATTTTTTCTTTACATTTACAGAAGATGATCTGAGGTCTTTGTAAAGGGGCTTATAAAATAGCTTACTACTAATGAAACTGGCATATTTATAGAGAAAGACAGAGAGGAGAAGCTGAAGTGGTTTCGGGGTTTGGAGTATTCTTTTGGCATAATTCCTTTGTCAAGGTCTTAATTAAAAATCATGTCTGATTTGGCCAAAGCTTAATGTTATATTAATAGGTAATCACGTGGCAACCACTTTTGTGTAGAAATGAATAATTTTTAATACTTGAAACTTGTTTAGGTGTTCTCTTTACTCCACCATTACCCAGAAAACATGACAATGTTTCAGCACTCTCTGATCACCTGTGAACGCCAAGCTGGTATACTAAAAAATAATTTTGTCAAGTATATTAAATAAACTCTAAGCGACATTGCCTTTTTTGTTATATTTTAACAGCTGACACGGATTTACAGCAGGTCATTTACAAACTTTCCGTAGTGACCCTTGTAATTTCTAACTTGGATCAATCACTAATGACCTCTGTGTATTCATACTAAGGCTGAAATTGATTAAGATTTGATATTTATTTTATTTTTTTGACAAGGGAACTACAAATTGTAGCGGAGTACGTTTGGCTGTCCATCACTTTTCATATTTGCAACATTATTCACTATGGTTTTAGTTTATATACAATGTATTTCCTAAGCATTCGTCTGGTTGTTCGGTAAAAACACAAAAGATACAAAATTGTATACCTCCGTTTGACATACGAACAAACTACCGAACAACCAGACCACCCCGGAGAGAAGTGTGGCTTTAATTTACCCTCCCCATCGTTCATCTTCACACCAGCCTAATTGCTAACTATACAAATGCACTGTGTATTCCCTGGGTGGACGCCGTTCGACATGTGAACACGTGGCGGTGGCCATCTTGCCGATACACAAGTATATTTATATTTTTATTGTGTTAAATTGTCATGAGTTTTTTGCTACAAAACATACATATTTTTAAGTAAAAAGAGGGCTAAAATGTGAGGTAAGGCACAGTGTGTAATTCTAAATACAGGCAATAACACACTTTAAATCTTTCATTTTTAAAGATACAAGAGTATCACAAATGACACACCATAAAACAGGTACAATATTAGCAGCAGTAATGTCCATATTAGTTAGGCCAACTTAACAATATGTCCAATTTACCAATATGATACAAAAAGGAGAAAAAAAATTACTTGCAAGTTGGTCAATATTGATCTGTTTACAGTGAAAAAGTATTTGCTCCCCTGCTGATTTTGAATGTTTGCCCACTGACAAAGAAATGATCAGTCTATTATTTTAATGGTAGGTGTATTTTAACAGTGAGAGACAGAATAACAAAAACAAACAAACAAACAAACAGAAAAACCCATATAAAAAAAAGTTATAAATTGATTTGCATGTCAATGAGTAAAATAAGTATTTGACCCCTTCGACTTAGTACTTGGTGGCAAAACCCATGTTGGCAATCACAGTAGTTGGACACCAGGTTTGCAAATATCTCAGGAGGGATTTTGTCCCGCTCCTCTTTGCAGATCCTCTCCAAGTCATTAAGGTTTCGAGGCTGACATTTGGCAACTGGAACCTTCAGCTCCCTGCACAGATTTTCTTTGTGATTAAGGTCTAGAGACTGGCTAGGCCACTACAGGACCTTAATGTGCTTCTTCTTGAGCCACTCCTCTGTTGCCTTGGCTGTGTGTTTTGGGTAATTGTCATGCTGGATTACCCATCCACGACCCATTTTCACTGCCCTGGCTGAGGGAAGGAGGTTCTCACCCAAGATTTAACTGTACATGGCCCTGTCCATCGTCCCTTTAGAAAAACCGCCCCAAAGCATAATGTTTTCACCTCCATGTTTGATGGTGGGGATGGTGTTCCTGGAGTCATAGGCAGCATTCCTCCTCCTCCTCCAAACACGGCAAATTGAGTTGATGCCAAAAAGCTTGATTTTGGTCGCATCTGACCACAACACTTTCAACTAGCTCTCCTCTAAATTATTAGGATATTCATTGGCAAACTTCAGACGGGCCTGTACATATTCTTTTTTGAGCAGGGAGACCTTGCAGGCACTGCAGGATTTCAGTCCTTCACGGCACAGTGTGGTCCCAGCTGCCTTGAGATCATTAACAAGATCCTCCCCTGTGTAGTCCTGGGTTGATTCCTCACCGTTCTCGTAATCATTGAAACTCCACGAGGTGAGATCTTGATGGAGCACCAGACCGAGAGAGACTGACAGTTATTTTGTGTTTCTTCCATTTGTGAATAATCGCACCAACTGTTGTCAACTTCTCACCAAGCTGCTTGTCGATGGTCTTGTAGCCCATTCCAGCCTTTTGTAGGTCTACAATCTTGTCCCTGACATCCTTGTACAGCTTTTCGGTCTTGGCCATGGTGGAGAGTTTGGAATCTGATTGATTGATTGCTTCTGTGGACAGGTGTCTTTTATACAGGTAACGAGCTGATTTTAGGAGCAATCCCTTTAAGAGAGTGCTCCTAATCTCAGCTTGTTACCTGTATAAAAGAAACCTGGGAGCCAGAAAGCTTGCTGATTGATAGGGGATCAAATACTTATTTCACTCATTGACATGCAGGTCAATTTATAACTTTTTTGACATGTGTTTTTCTGGATTTTTTTTTTTTTCGTTATTCGGTCTCCCGCTGTTAAAATACACCTACTATTAAATTGATAGGCTGATCATTTCTTTGTCAGTGGGCAAACGTTCAAAATCAGCAGGGGATCAAATACTTTTTTCCCTCACTATACATCACCTATAATCAATAACAATCAAATGTATACAACATCTACAAAATTACAAACAAGACAAAAAAAAGCCAGTACACTGCTGGTGAATTGTTGATGATAGCTCCTTATGTTTGCCCCCTACATAACATTAAGTTTGCATTGGAACTCCCTGTATTAAAAGGGGGTGGGGGTTTAATTCCTATAAATTAATATTTTCCTCAACTAGTTATCCCATGTTTCTTTTGATTGCTCCATGCGTGCACTTCCTGTCAAACCTGTATAGAGGTCACTGAAGCTACTCTACCCTGGTCAGCGGCTCAGCCAAGCTACACAGGAGTGACTGGCTGTAAGGAGCGCTATGCAATGTGCTCCCCTCCTGCCAATCAGTAGGATCTTGCGCTCCCAGGGCCAGTGCGTCCTCAGACAGCCTCCTGTGCCGCCATATGGCAGCGCTGGCCCTGTATAAAATCCATGATATCCAAAAGAAGTATTTATTTGTGCAAATTAAATGTATATGCTCATTTACGACAAACATTCTAATGCTATATATGTATTTTAAATTCTGTTAATATTTTTGTATGGTCTTTATTGTAATGTAATTCAAATATATAATAAAAATCAAACATTAAAGAAATAGAAATAAACCCCTTTTCTAAGAAAAATGTAGACTAGAAAAGAGAGACTGAGAGTTTATCCACTAAATACTATTTACTTAAGTACCCAGGCTGTGACTATTGCTGTGATAGAGTAACTTTCCAAATTAGCACTTTTCAGCAAAATTTTGCAACTTGGTTTTCAATTTGATTCAGTGTTTAGTGAATAATCTCCAAAGATTTGGAGCTAAAACAGGGCCTCTTGTGAATTAAATATATATAAAGGAATGTGGGTAAAATATATGAAAAGGGACTGGTATCTACATGAGTCAACCTAAGTGCCTAAGGAGACACTGATGCTTGATGACTTTTGCCTGAAATTAGAGTTTAGCAGGCTTATTGATTCCATTTGTTCATTCTTTCATACTACCACTTAACCCCTTAAGGACCAAACTTCTGGAATAAAAGGGAATCATGAAATGTCATACATTTTATTCCAGAAGTTTGGTCCTTAAGGGGTTAAAGCGGTCATGGTGTTTGGAATGTGCATGTTGAAACACTGTACATACTACGAAAAAGCACCTTTGCTCCCGGAGGTATATCTCCGGTAGCATCACTAGCCAGCCCAGAACAAAAGTGTCAACCTGGCTAATGTCAGTTCTGTGCAAAATGTAGTGTCTGTTGTTGGTAGGCATAGACGACCAATAGCGGCATGGATTCCCCTCCGAGCATCCTGAAGTTCTTCCTTCAGCCCATCCTTCTTGACATTCCTTCCCTGCAGTGAAAAGGATTAGGCTGCAGTAAGACCTTGGGATGGGATCTATGACAGTTTATGTTTTATTTTACCTTTTTTTTGGAGGGGGGGTGAGAGGGGTGCTATGCCAGGGTTACTCTGTTCAAAATAGTTTTTTTATTAAAACACTGGTTTTTGGTTAAAGTAAACCTTAAAATGCTGCCACCAGAACTCACAAACAACACCTGATAACAAAGATAGTTTTGTTCTTTAACCCCTTAAGGACACATGACATGTGTGACATGTCATGATTCCCTTTTATTCCAGAAGTTTGGTCCTTAAGGGGTTAAGCTACCTATAAAGGCCAATGGTTAAAAACACAATTAGAGAGGGGGCGTGGCCGAACCGTCGATGAGCCTAGACGTGCTTCATTAGAGCTCCGCACCCACTGCGCCCTTAAGCCCACAAAAGCGACCTAAATCGACCTTAAATTGCCCCACAAAGGGTCCCCCAACATGGAGAGGAAGATCCCCACGAAAAAAGGGAAAAAAAACGCGGACTCCGGGGGCTCCGTCCTCGACCACTTCGCCATGCAGCGGCATGGTCGGACGGGAAGCCAAGATGGCGACGGAGGATCCCCGCGCACCCCGACTCGGGCCGACACTGAAGCATCGACTATTGAGCAGGATACAGTCCTGGCCAAACTGGCTGAAGTCAGGGCTTTCCTGGCTGGCGAAATAGCCAAGTCGACGGCCGTGCTTCAGGCGGACATAGGGGCCTTGGGGGAGCGCACTGCAGCCCTGGAGGACCGCATGGATACCACCGCACGTGCCCACAACGATGTAGTCGACAGGGTGAACCGGATGGCAGCCCATATGGTCGAAACTGACCTGGCACTGGAGGACATGGCAAACAGATCCCGGAGGAACAACCTCCGCCTTAGGGGGCTCCCTGAAGTGAGGGACGAAAATCTGCGGGAGATCCTGCTTTCCCTCCTCCGGCCTCTCCTCCCTGGCCTCCCTGAAGAGCAGTGGCACATCGAGCGGGTGCACAGAGCCCTGCGAGCTCAGAGGGCTGACACTAACACCCCGAGGGACGTCATCGTGCGCTTCCTATACTTTGGCACTAAGGAGGCCCTTATGAAAGCAAGCCGTGATGGGCCCATCCGGCACGATGGGGCAGCTATCTCCCTCTACCAGGACCTGGCACCATCTACGCTGCAACGCCGGAGGGAGTGGCGGCCGATCACGGAGGCCTTGAGAGGAGCAGGCCTGAAGTATGCCTGGGGCTTCCCTTTTAAGCTGCTGGTGTTCCGGGGAGACCGGGCACACGTTTTGTCACCGGGTGGCGACCCTCAACGTTTCCTGCGGAACCTTGGAGTGCAACCGCCCCCAGAGCTCCCTGATGTATCCCTGTACTTTGATGATCTCCCTCAGCTGCCGAACGACTGGAGTGCTGCTGGAGCCAAGGGCCACCGCTGACGACCGGAGGGTATTGTATGTTTCTCACACCGTACTCGGTGGACCCCAGCCTTTTGGGACCGGCCCCGGAGGGATGTCTTTTCTGCATCCCACTTGGGGTGGGGGCCTCGGGGGGGGTCTACATGGGCCGGGGTGGTTGTCACCTCCCAGTTGGGTCGGGGAGCGGGAAGTGGGGCTGGGGTCCTTGCAGAGCGTTTGAAGCTCTGGATGGGTCCGGATCCGAAGTGCTTCCCTTACACCCCTTCTGTTTTTAATTATCCCTATTAACCTGCCGGATTCCTTCTTACGACTACTTATTACCCCCAGTTGAATGTTCGTTCTTAGTTTTTTAATCACCACTTCTGTCAAGGAACGGAGGGTTTTTGGCCACCCGGGAGCCCCACACTTGGTTTGGGTGGGATTGGGGCAGGGTGCTTCCCAAGGCTCGATTTTCTACAGCGGACTTAGTGTGCTGGAACGTAGGCACAAGTCTACCTTGCAACTTGCTACAGCCCTGACTGTCCCTATATAATGCACCACCAGACTGGTGCTGTACCGGCTATGAGTATTGTGAACGTCATGCCAATGTGTTGCTAAATCGCCTATGTGATGTATTCACTGTATCTCCCCCTTTGCACTCGCCTCCCCCCCCCTCTTTCCTCCCCCCCCTCTTTCCTCCCCCCCCCTCTCTTCTCCCCCCCCTCTCTTCTCCCCCCCCTCTCTTCTCCCCCCCCTCTCTCCTCCCCCCCTCTCTCCTCCCCCCCCTCTCTCCTCCCCCCCTCTCTCCTCCCCCCCTCTTACCCTCCCCCCCTTTTCCTCCCCCCCCTCCCCCCCTTTCCTCCCCCCCCTCTCCTCCTTTCCTCCCCCCCTCTACCGCCCATTGGATTCAATGTATGTATGCTTCAGAACAGTGTTCATGTACACTTCTCCTCCAACATAGTCGTACATGCCTCTGGAAACATAGAGGACATGAAAACAGTAGTGGTTAATTAAAAAAAAAAAAAAAAAAAAAAAAAAAAAAAATGCATATATATATAATGACTTGAAAATCCCACAAAAAAAAAAAAAAAAAAAAAAAAAAAAAAAAAAGAACAGGGGAAAAATAATAAAAATAGAAGACAAAAGTTAAAAAGGGACTAACCAGGGGGGCTTCACACCTACAAGTTTATCTCCACTATTGCAAACCGCTCAAAGTCTTTATGTTTAATAGTTAATCAGCGTAAGAAAACGAAAAAATAAAAAATAATAAAAATAAAACAGTAAAACTCAACATAAAATTAAAAAAAAAAAAAAAAAAAAAAAAAAAAAACATACAGGGGTACTGATATGAGTAGGATGAGGAAATCTGTAGATAGACATCAAGAGGACTAGAACTAACTTTTGTATATGGTTTCTGTCATTGCCTTACGTTGTCTGGTGTTCTAGATTTCGAGTAATTATAGAGTCTGGGGGACGTCATAAAATCCCTTCGAATTACAGTTTTTGTAAATTACTGATGCATATCCTTTTACTGCTTTCTGGTAATCGGGCTAGACTCGGCCAATATTAATAATGTTGACATGAACCCTAGTGGTGCCTCTGGCGTGTGGGGGGGGGTGGGCGCCTTGCCCCCATTTTTATTTTTTATTTTTCAATCCTCCGCACTGCTGGGTTTCTCCTTTGGGGGTTGTGACCGCCCATGGGATGATCTCGACGCTGAGTGCCCTGTTCCCCCCCCCCGCATGGCAGTGGTACTTCTTTCATTTGTAGACCGCGTTGTGCGGTTGATTCCTCCGATTCACTATATTATCTGTCCCCATTGTCTGGCCTATGTGTATATCTCTGTTTTGTGTTTTTATTTCAACTGGGTATTCTGTTTTCAATTTTAAGTATTACTTGCGGTGTAATTCCTGTACATGTTGTTAGGCTATGGATACTACAGGATTGGGGATGGTTTTAGGATCTATCTCCAGGGCTCGCAGTCAAGGGCTGACCCGACCGGACATAGCTAGGGTCCTGGACGGGTGGCGGACAGATTCAGCTTCCTAGGCCCCACTTACGGGGGGTGGAACGGTGGCGAGTCAAGGGCCCCCAGTGGTGGATCTGCCGATTTTCCTAGACCTCTAACCGGATGGGGTCCTATCTAGGTCTATACAGATTCTAGGGGGCGCGAGGGAGCGGGAGCTCAGGGATCCTTGCTCCCTTATCGCGTTGATCGTGGTGGGAGATGAGGGAACACGCTACCCACAACACACTGGCTACTAGTGAGACCAGTGCTTCTCTGCATCCGACTAGATTTGGATGTCTTGGTTCTTCTTCTTTTCCTTTCCTTCTTTTCTTCTTCTCTTTCCTTGTTCTCTCTTCAAGAGGCGCGGAGCTGGGGGGCGGGGGGTGCGGGGGGATCTTGGCGGGGTCGCGTGATTCGGAAGGTCCAGGTGCCCGGCAGCGGGGATGGCCTGATACATGATGGCACTTAAAATCACTACATTGAACGTTAAGGGCCTCAACGCTCCTAGGAAGCGTCGACTCTTATTCAGGGAACTAAAGAGGCTACACACAGATATAGCATTTATACAGGAAACACACCTACCTAAGCAGGCCAAGTTTGGTCTGAAGGACCATGTCTTCAAAGGATCCTATGAAGCTAGATCGTTTCGCAAACGCAACGGCGTGGCCATTCTTGTCAGAAACAGCTGCCCTTTTAGGAAAGTGGTCCAAGAAGCAGACCCGGAGGGTCGGTATATCATAGTCTCGGGCGTCTTGCACTCGCATACAATTCATCTCATTAATTTATATGCCCCGAACCAGCCAGATCCGGCCTACTGGAAGACTATCCAAGAGAAGATAGCGGCATTGCCCTACGGTATGATTTATGTTGGAGGGGATTTCAATGCGACTCCGTGCCCGGCCGTGGACAGGAGCACGCGGGACGGAACCCCGAGATCCCACGGCAGAGGGGGCCAAGACCGACTGCTCAACCGGTTTTTGATGGACACTGGTTTGGTTGATGTTTGGCGCGCTCACCACCCGGGAGACACAGAATACACGTACTACTCAGCGCCGCATGGCACGTATTCTAGGATCGATCTCTTCTTAACTAATGTAGTGGGAATGCCCAGGATACTCGACTCGAGAATCGGTGATATTTCATGGTCGGACCACGCAGATTTGACCATTTCCTTGGGCAACCTCTGCGTGGCCTCTCCATGGAACTGGAAGTTAAACGCGTCCTTATTACAAGACCCCGCTTTGAGGGAGCAGATCCGGCAGGAAATACTGGAATATTTTGAAGCAAACGATACCCCGGACGTACATGTGAGCACGATCTGGGCAGCACATAAGGCTGTGATCAGGGGATCTCTCATCAAGTTGGCTACCAGACGAAAGAAACAGAAACATTCTAGATTGGAAACATTGCTGGGACGGCTGAGGACCCTTGAACTAAAACACCAAACGGCCCCTGACACAGAGACTTACGAGCGATTAGAGGCGGTTAGGAGGGATATTAGGACTTTACTGCTAGATGATGCGGCACGCTCCATGGTGTGGTCGAGGCGGACTTTTTACGAAAAATCCAATAAAATGGATTCACTCCTAGCCAGGACTCTGCGTCCCAAACAGGATCGTACGCACATAACAGCAATAAGACACCCAGATGGCACGACCAGAACAAGGCCCGACGAGATTGCTCGGGTTTTTGAGAACTTTTATAAGCAATTATACAACCATACTCCAGATAAACAGACATATGATGAAACTGAAGAAAGGACCATACTCGAATATCTCGATAAGCTCGGGATGACTAAACTCAAGAGGGAAACAGTGAGTGTTCTTGCTGCTGATATCACCGAGGAGGAAGTTTATAAAGCCATTTCCGACTTGAAAGGCAACAAGGCACCGGGACCAGATGGCTTCGATGGCTCCTATTATAAAATTTTTAAGGAAGAACTAGCGCCTCCACTGACCAGGCTCTTTGCCGCTCTCAGGCAGGGGGATCAGCTGGATCCGACCATGGCCCTCGCTACTATCGTTTTGATACCCAAACCAGACAAGGACCCCCTTGCACCTGAACATTACAGACCTATCTCACTGATCAACCATGATCTTAAGATCTTAGCGAAAATACAAGCAGAAAGACTGAATCCGTTGCTGACCTCTCTGGTCCACGCCGACCAAGTGGGTTTCATTCAGGACAGACAGCTATTTGAAAATACTCGGAGGAACATCGACCTGATCTGGAAGCAAGCTACCTCAAAAATGCCGACGTTAGTGGTAGCTATCGACGCAGAAAAGGCTTTCGATAGGGTGAGGTGGCAATTTTTGTTCACGGTGCTGAAACATCTGGGGTTCCCGGACGAATACATAACAACCACGAAGGCTATGTACCACGACGTACGGGCACAAGTACAGATTACAGGAGCCCCTATGACGCCATTTCGGCTATATAACGGAACCAGACAGGGTTGCCCACTCTCCCCCCTTCTTTTCGTGCTAGCACTGGAACCACTACTCCAAGCTATAAGGCAACATCCGAACATAAGGGGTGTGCGGGTGGGAAATAGGGAATTCACTGTATCGGCGTACGCCGACGATGTCCTCCTTACCATCACCAACCCCTTGGATTCTATGGCTGCTATACAAGAGGTCATAAGAGAGTATGGCGCGACATCGGGTTATAAAGCAAACATGGAAAAGACCAGTGCAATGCCGATTCACATGCCAGATACCGACGTACACCGCATCCGAGAGACCTATGGACTTCGAGTGGAAAGGGAGGCCTTAAAGTACTTGGGCATTCAACTTACGGCTGACCCACTACGCCTATACTCCGCTAATTATGACCCCATGCTTCGAACATTGACTGGAGATTTAGAGAAGTGGACGGACAAGCCAATCTCCTGGATCGGACGGATCAACTCGGTTAAAATGAACGTCCTCCCACGTATTCTGTTTTTATTCCAGGCTTTACCTATTCGAGTTACAAAAACCCAATTGACTCCGTTACAAAGATCAATAGGTGAGTTCATATGGCAGAATAGGAGACATAGGATATCTAGACAGGTCCTATACAGACGTAAGGATAGAGGGGGATTGGGCCTACCGAACCTATATTTCTACTATTTAGCTGCCCAGTTGACACAGGTAGCGATGTGGCACTCTTCGCCGGAAGGGAGGCGGTGGGTGGAGATAGAATCCGAGATAACGGGGTGGGACGTCCCCCATTTTACCATGTGGGTCCCGAAGGACCATAGGCCTCGGATACGGGCACTTTGCCCGTCCATTCAAAATTCACTCCGCATTTGGGACGAGAACGGTCGCAAATACGGACTGGCATCATCCCCCTCCCCCTTAACCCCGATACTCCGGAATAGGGAATTTCCGCCGGGAATGGCTCCTAGAGAATTTCAGAATCTGGAAAGATTAGGGTTGCAGCGGATTCATCAACTTTACCATAATGGGCAGATAGTCCAATTTGCAGACCTTCAGCGAGAATCCCACTTAACACCAACGGACTTTTTTCGCTATCTTCAGATTCGGGACTTTGCTAGAAAGCCCCACATAAAGGGAGCTGCGCAAGCAGGGTTGACATTCTATGAGAAATTATGCCGAGCTGGAACCGTCCCCAAGGGTATGATAACACACTTGTACGCCCACCTTAGCACGGAGAACAAAGAATGGGGCCGTTTGGCCTACGCTGCCCAGTGGGAGGCGGATCTGGGAGAAGTTTTGGAAGGAGTGGATTGGCAGGAAATATGGGAAGCTAACAAAAGTTCATCCGTTTGCGTCACCCTCCAAGAACAAACATGGAAGACCATGTTCCGCTGGTATACCACTCCTGTCAAACTCTATAAGATGCGTAAACTGGATACGGATGATTGCTGGAGGGGATGTGGTACCAGGGGTACGTATCTCCACATGTGGTGGGAATGCCCGAAACTACGCAGCTTCTGGAAGGCAGTTGAAGGCCTATTGACGCAGACCTTTAACAAGCCCCTACTATTAGACCCGTGGGTATACCTACTGAACAGATCCATTGACGGATGGACCAAAAGGGAGCAGACTCTTGTCCACAAAATAACCCTTGGGGCTAGACGAACTATTGCCACAGCTTGGCTCTCTCCTGCAGGGCCGGAGATTTCGGGAGTGATATCTAGGATTCGAGACTGCCGACTGATGGATGATCTGACAGCACGAGTGAAGGGGACGACGGAGAAATTCATAAAACTTTGGGAGCCCTGGGATAATAGTTTAGCAGGATCTACGTAGACGGACCATACACATCAGTATGATGGGGTATGGGGGGCCCTGGGGTTTTTTTCCGTCCCGCGCTGGCCCAGGCTGGTCGTCCCGCTCTTGCCGCGTCCCGGTTCCGGCGCCTCGCCTTATTTCTCTCTTCTCTCTATCTGGACTTTTTCCTTTTCTCCTTCTTCTTCGACCACCCTTACTTCTCGGTTCTCGAGCGATGGGGGTGGGTCTCTCTTTATAACATAGGTCTAATTCTATCTTATTCCTTATTTTGCCTGCCTTACCAACATCTCCTCAGGTGCGATCGGTGTGATAAGGGAAGGTGGAGACCTGGTATTATCCGGTTCCCTTTCCTATTAACCCCCTTAGGGGACGACTTAGAATTGCCTGAGACTTATAAACAACCTTCATAGAGAGCCAGATGACTTAGATGACTTAAACGGGGAAGCCAGGGGTGGTTGTGCATTTGCTATCAGTTCGCTTCTCGAATCACCACCATTAGCTATTACCCACCTGACACGTAGCTTTATGTACTTGTGCCTCCTGTCGAATCGAACACCGGGGACTTAAACCAAAACATATTAGAATGATACCGAATCCCCGATGGGAGGCGGGTGGAATGGAATTTAGGGATAGGCGTGTCTTGTAGACAGATATCGATTAAGATTGCTTCTGGTTAAGAATGCTCTTTTACGCTCAGGCTTCTGCGCAGGCCACACGGTCATATTGTTTCTGTTTTGACAAATGCAGGCAAGAGTGGGGAATTTAAATACTGATGCCATATAAAAAACACAAAATCCTCGATGGGGGGCAAGTTGTATAGCATTTACAAGGGGGCTTGTGATATGGGCATATTTGCATTATTACGTTCACATTACTGTTCTTTTGTACTTTGGCTTCTGCGCAAGCCTTCGAATTGTCTAATTCTTGCCTTACCCATTGTATGCAAAAATAAAGAATTTAAAAAAAAAAAAAAACACAATTAGAGTACAAAAACATTTAACACACAGACACATATTAGAACAGAACAAAATATCGCCTTAAATGGTTAACATTAGTAAGCCCGGACATGTGCCAGTGGTGTAACTAGCCCCGGAAACAAAATTGCAGATATTTCTAATTTCTTTCAGGAAAAAAATCTCTGCACCTACAAATTTCTTCCCCCATAAGCACTTCTAAAAGCAGAAGTGATCATAGAGGCGTAAGTAATACTTTGATTTTGTGTGTAGGGTTAAGCAAGAAGTAGTTATTTTGAGGCACTCATGAATATCTTGTTTCTTCAGAGTCCGTGCTAACATGCTTTGCACAAGACCTATGCTAAACTTGTTTCTGACAGTTTGTCTGAATCAAATGCCTTTTAATCTGCACCCAGATTAATCAATGTTCTTGAAGAGAGACCACTAATGAAAAGATGGGGGGGGGGGGGGGGGCGACAACAGGGGTGTTGAGACCACTAATGGAAAGATAGAGGGAGGGAGGAGAGATCACTAAGGGCCACTGGGGGCAGGGCAGGAGAGACCACTAAGGGAAAGATGGGGGGGGGGGGGGGGTGAGAGACCACTAAGGGACATGGGGGGGGGGGAGGTGACACCACTAAGGGAAAGATGGGGGGGGGTAACTCTAAGGAAACGGGGGGGGGGGGCAATAACTCTAAGGGACATGGGGTGGGAAAGACCACTAAGGGACATGGGGGGAGAGACCACTAAGGGAAATATGGGGGAGGAGAGGGGGGGGGGATAACTCTAGGACCCTGAGGGTGAGGGGGTCCTAAGGATGCTCTAGTGTCAGGAAAACAAGTTTGTTTTTCTGCCATTATAGTGATCCTTTAACTCCTGAATGTCAGAGAACTGAGCAGTGAGACTGCAGGGGTATGGTCTGTACACTAAAAGTTATTTGTCCATTTAATTTAAAAAAACATAATCACTACAGTGCACTTTAGAACAGTTTGCCTTCCTACCTGGGATTTACTGGGCACAACCTAATTCACTTCTTCTGACAGTGAGCAGGAAGATTCTAAACAGGAACTTTCATTAGCTAAACATACAGTGCGGAGAGCTTCCGGCTTTTTGATGAAGTAGTGGAGGCAGGGAGCATCAAAGTGTTTTGACTACTTACAATGTGGGAAGGTCTGTTGTGATTATGATGCTTGGAGTATTCCTTTACTATAAGGTCATTATTACTTTATTCAATAACCAGCATTCAATTCATATATAATTAAATATATGACTATGGCTACTTTATTTTCTAACCACCATTATAACAGAATGGCATGTAAATTGTGCTACAAGAAACTAGGAAACAGTTGTGCCTTGTCCAGATGACAGGCACAATCTAAATTTGAAATAAATGGTTGTTCTGTTGGGCTTCACACAATAAATAATAATAGTATTTCTAAAACCTAAAGAACATTTTTCTTCTTAATTAAAATGTCATCCTTTACTCCCATAATATCCTCTTCATACATAATCCCTGAAGCGTTTTAGAGGCAGGATTGTTCTAGAGCAGGTGTAGGCAACCTTTTAGTAGTCCTTTGGCGTGCCGGTCTTATTTCTTTAAATTGAGGTGTGTATGTTGCCATATTTTACTTGTGTTATTTATGAGTGCTACAGTTGCTTTGTAGCGTTGTATTTGTGTGTAAGTGGACTGTTATACTGTACATGTTCATGAGTAGTTTCTGCTATTGTGTATGATACCTATGTGGACTGTGTGTCAGGATTACTAGTTGATCCAGCACGTAGAATTGTGTCACACAGATGACTAATAAGTAAGTTATTACCAGGCCTTAGAATGGCCGGACTTAACGTACCAAAGAATAGTCAGGATACTTGCCGAGGTCAGGGGATACAGAAAGAGACACAACGATAAGAGAAAGCCAGAAGTCAGGGATACCAGAATACAGGGAAGTCAAAATCAAAGCCAAAGTCAAAAACCAGAAGAAACTTGAATCAGGAACGCGCTCTCGGACAACCACAAGGGAAACCACGACAGGGCACTGAGCAGGATGAGAACTGGGCCTAAATACCCCTCCTCTAGATCTGATAGGCTGTAACCGGCCTTTGACCCCAAAGGCAGTTACCAGGTTTCCATGTGCATAATTGCTGCTCAGCATTAACCCTTCTGTGGATTTGGTTGCTGCTCGGCACAACTTTTCCTTTGTGGACAGTAAATGCCATTAACCACATTTGTATAAGCGGATGAATACGTGACACTGTGTATGTGGGCTGCTTGTATAATTGTGTGTGGATGATATGTCACGTTGTGTGTTTGGTGGTGTGCGTACATGTGGGGCTGCTTTTGCTATAGCATGTGAGAGGCTGCTAGTGGGGTTTTGTGCGTCTATGTGGATTGTCAGTGGTGTGTTTGTGGAGACTGTGTGTTTGTGTTTGTATGTGGGCTCTTTGTATTATTTATATGAGGGGAGGCTTATTCTGCAGCTCTGTGTATACCTAGCAGTGTGTGTGGCTTCCCTGGGGTCCGGTGGGGACCGGTCAGGCCAGGTGTAGGTCCAGAGCAGGAGCTTCAATAGCTGCTGTGGGCTGCTCTATTTCAGTGCGGATTCCTGTTTTCAAGTGCTGGGAGGACGTGATCTGAAACCACTTCCTCTAAGTGCTGTAATGCGTGTGGAGAGGACTGTCCCTCCCCACCTGCAATCAATGCTCACTTTGCAATAGCAGATATCTGAAGACCCACTGAGACCCGTGACAGGTCAGAGCCTGTTTGACTCTAGCAGCCTTGAGTGATGTGCAAATGCACCTCGAGTGCCATGCATGGCTCATGTGCCATAGGTTGCTGACCACTGCTCTAAGACATCTATTCACTAAATACAGAATACAACTCAGCAGTGGCTGCAATGCTGTTCAGTTGCAAATTCACAGTTTTGCTCTTTTAATCCATTCAGGTATTCATAAAAGCTAAATATGAAAACTTCACTCTAAGCATCCCTTAATTTAAGTCAACCTAATGCAACCCCAGTCCCCTTATTTTTATTGCAACATAGAAATTTGGCATACGTGTCGACTGAACTATTTTCAGCTGCAGCAATGAGATGCATTGGAAAATAGCAGCAAAAGCAATCCATTTGGCTCACTCTGGTTACCATTTCATTGTTAGTAAACAGCAAATTTGGCAATTAGTGAACAGACTCCTTAGGTAAGAGTTATTTGATTACTTGAAATGTCAGTAAAGCAGCATTACTGCATGTTTATGCATGTAACCTATCCATATACATCTACAATGCTATGTTGGAAGAAGCTCCTGCCTATTGTATTACTATTTTAAAATAACATCTGGAATAAAATGTAAGAATATTTTAATTTGTGGATTCCATTATCATTTGTCAAGAAAGTATGTCATTGGTTGGGGAAGTAATGCCTTTTATACTTCATAGCAGCAGCATTCAAATAGAATGTAAGCTCAAAACTGAATGAGTAAAATTGTCTGTTACATATACAGGCTCTATAGGAGTGGTTCCAAAACCAATCCTCAAATTACCCCTACCAGTCCTTGATTTAGGGATTACCCAACTGCATTTAAGGGGGTGTTTATAAAAACACCTTAAACACTGCTGGGTAATCCCTAATTCCTGGACTGGTATAGGTGCCTTGAAGACTGGGTTGGGTACCATTGCTCTGTAGTAAGTTTGAGAGTAGGTCCATAATTACGTTTCTGGACTATTATATTATTTGGTGGCACTGTGTCATATACAGGAATTCCAGAAGGCACATTTTATTTTATCTACTGTTTAACTGTTTGACTTTATTATGGGTTGTTTTTTGCGATGGAAGACATCATCTGTATTTAGAAGTGAGAAAATGTTTAATCTGAATGAAAACAGTCGTAAAATATGCATCAGTCTCACTCATAAACATGTTTTATAGATGTTTTGCAAATAGTATTTGTAAAATCATAGGTAACATAACTAAAAATAATAAAATGCAACCATAATGTCATATATTTTTTCTGAAAGATTTAAAACTGAGCTGAAGAGTTACTATGAAAACGTATGCAAACAAAGTATCTACAGCCTAGTTTTCTTTTTCAATTTCTAAAACAACTACAGGTACATAGCAAGTCACAATGAATTTAAACAAATTACAAAATTAGCAGCCAATCAGCTGCATGCTTAGCTATATGCCCCTCTAAATAGAACATATTAATTAATGGAAAGTTCTGTCTCATGTCTCTTTACACTTTTAAAAGTTCATAATGCCTTAGATGAATGATTTTTCTGTGAAATGGCACATAGCAATTTGCCAGTTTTGCATTTTGTTGTTGTAGGAAGCTCTGTATTTTAATCAGAGATGACAATTGGATCTAAAGAAATGCAGGGCTGCATGGGTCTCCAAAGATGTGGTTTTCTATATGAGGTGAAACACAAAATCAAAGGGATAATACACAATGATTTCATATGATAAGCTCGTTTCAGCTCAAGTACTATAGCTATCACATCAGGGTTATCCTTGGCATTGCGGGCACCCTGTGTGATACTTACGAAAGTTATGAGTGACATGCCGCCCCCCTCCCCGTAGTGTTTTATAGATACACTAAAAATGAAAGACATGCATACATTTAATTAGGATTTTTACAAAAGCTGCTGATCTCTAACCCTCCCATTCTAACTCCGCCCAGACTTTCTGTGGCTATCCAATCACAGACTTCCCATTGCAGCTCAATGAGAAGTCTATGCAAGGCAGGTGCTCTAGACCAGTGTTTCCCAACCCAGTCCTCAAGGCACACCTACCAGTCCAGGATTTAGGGGTGACCCAGTTGTGTCTAAGGTGTTTTTTCTCTTTTTTTTTCTAAAAACACCTTAGACAAAACTGGGTAATCCTTAAATCCTGGACTGGTAGGTGTGCCTTGAGGACTGGGTTGGGAAACACTGCTCTAGACAATTGCTGCCTCTTGGGATTAGATCAACTGAGCTAAACAAACTAGGAAGAAACAGGACTCTTTATCTGATTGACTGCCAGGGGGTATAAGAAAGTTAATGTATTCAAAAAAAGAAAAAAAGTCAATTTCTATAGCAAAATTCACTTTTTGTAAAATGAAAAATAGAGGATATACTCTTCACACATAAAAGACTGACGTACTAAAGGGGTCTGGAGTGTCCCTTTAATGGCTAACTGAAGTTAACAGGAACTGTAATTAATACCATTTTTAAAAGCCAGACCTAACAAATGTTTCTAAAGTGTAATTCCCAAAATACCCAAGCAAGTTTATGGGTTGGTTGAGCATTTTAGGATTTGTATTTCATTTTCACAAACTCTGTTAGATGATATTAACTTTTCGTCTTCTAATTCAGAATTTTCCCTACACTAAATATTTATTTATTTTAATGGGGTGGGGAGGAGCAGCACAGCAAGCGGGGTATTCCATATAAAATCGACAAAGACATCACCCTTATATTCTTTTATTTAAAAAATTAAATACATAATTGGCATACAGAAAGGGCCATCTAAGGTCAATCACATCACCTGAATCACTAAAATATTACATGTTATCTTTAACATTTAATATTTTAGTGATTCAGGTGACGTAATTTAGGCAGGCCGTGACTAGCCATCTGGCAAACCGGGCAAATGCTGGTGGGCTGCAATGACCTTGGGTCGTGGAAGCCAAATCTCCCCTGCTGGTCCATGCAGAGTCAGTGCTCTCCAAGCGCCTTGTGCCTTCACAGTCAGTTGGAGAGATCAAATGTCTCCTTTACTGGCCTGCTGGCACTATAAGCGCAGCGTCAGGAGAGAGGAGGACCTGGAGGCTGAACGTTTCTCGAGCGAACTGGCCAATTTGGATATTTGCCATGTTTGTTTTTTTTAAATAAAATTCCAACCTCCCCCCACACACAATATAGGCCATATGCCATCCAACACAGTCACACACTGCACCCCAAATATACACTGTGAGGACTACACAGTCACACTGCACCCCAATTATACACTGCAAGGACTAATAAAAGTATTTAGAAAATTGGGCAGACTAGATGGGCCACGTGGTTTTCACCTGCCATCACATTCTATGTTTCTATGTTTCTAAATGTGCTGCAGGGACTCCTGACTTTCAGTGAAGTGCAGGGAGATAGATCAGTGCTGATCCTCTTCTCCATGCAAAAAAAGTAATTAAAGTTAAACCCATTCCCTGCAATTTGATCATTGACTACAATGATCATTTGGCAGGGACTACATTTTACTGTGATCAGATTAATTTTTTTAACCGCTGAGGGTTAACTTTAATTTTTTTTAACCCTCAGGGGATAAATTCATTTAACTAATTTAAATATGTGTAAATTATATATTTAGCTAGCTGGAGTGGAAGGAAGTTAGTGGGAAATTGGGGAATTTAATGTTAGGCGAGCTATAGGTTAACAGTAAAAAAAAGTTTTTAAAAAGTTTAAAAAAGTGAGAAAAGTTTTAATAACGTTTAAAAAGTAACAATAATCTCACCCCCGTTTACCCAGTCTTAATAAAACAAATTAACCCTTCCCTGCCAGTTGGTCACTGCCTGCAGTGATCAAATTACAAATCACAGTATTATACTGTGATCACATTTTTTTTAACCCCTTAGTGTTAACTTTTATTTATTTTTTATCCCTCAGGGGTTCAATTTATTTTATTAATTAATTTAAATATTTTTAAATTATATATTTAGCTAGGTGGGTGGGTGGGAAATTGGGGGATTTACTGTAAGGATAGTTAAGGGTTAACAGTAAAAAAAAGTTCATAAAAAGTTTAAAAGCGCGAAAAAGTTTTAAGAAAGTTTACAAAAATTTAATAAATAAAACAAAAAAATAAAAAAATGTTTTAAAAAGTAAAAAAGTTTTAAAAAACAACAACGTACATTTAAAAAATGCTCATTACCACTAAACCTAGAACAAACTAGCGAACAAAATGATCCCACGATAAGGTTCAAAATATGCCTTTACCCCAGGGTGTATTCTTTTAAAAATGGTATGCATTTGTGGGGTAGTTTGAATTACCAACCAGCTAAACTACTCCAAAATGAAACATTGATACAGCGTAAAAATTCATAGTTTAAAAAAAAAAAAGAATTGCTGTGTTTCCAATGTGCCCCTTCAACATCCACATATACCTCGCAAAGGTGTATACAGGGGTATTGCTGTACTCAGACAACATAGCTGAGCAACTTATGAAGTGTTATACTGCTGTTGCACACATAAGGTTTGCAGAATATGCTGTGCAAACTCACTTTGTGTCTCAAAGAGGCAGAAAAAGTGCTTATTACCACTACACATGGTACAAAATAGCCAAAAAATGATCCCACGCTAAGGTTCGAAATAGGGAAAAAAATTGGTTGGGTTTGGCATTCCGTAATTCGGTCCTTCGGCAATTCGGCACCTCAGTTCGGCACTTCTGAAATTCTGCAGGAGTAGGGTTAAGAGTAGGGTTAGGAGTAGGGTTAGTGTAAGGGTTGGGTTAGGAGTATGGTTAAGGTCAGGAGTAGGGTTAGGAGTAGGGTTAGGGTTAGGAGTATGGTTAGGGCTAGGGTAGGGTCAGGGTTGGGTTAGTGGTAGGGTTAGGAGTAGGGTTAGGGGTAGGGTTGAATTAGGGGTATGGTTAGGAGTAGGGTTAGGGTTGGGTTAGGGTTAGGAGTGGGGTTAGGGATAGGGTTGAATTAGTGTTAGGGTTAGTAGTAGGGTTAGGGTTGGGTTAGGGTTAAGAATAGGATTAGGGTTAGGGTTAGGAGTAGGCTTACGGTTGGGTTAGGAGTAGAGTTAGGGTTAGGAATAGGGTTCAGCACTTTGGAAATTCAGCACTTCGGAAATTCGGCACTTCGGACATTTGGAAGCATCCGAATGTCCGAATGTCCAAAATTCATCTGAATTTTCATTCGGACCAAACCAAATTGCACATGTCTAGTTCAAAATATGCCTTTTCAAATACCCCGGGGTGTATTCTTTAAGAAGTGGTATGCGTTTGTGGGGTAGTTTGAATAACCAACTGTCTCAACTACTCCAGAATGGGACATGGACTCAGCGTGAAACTTCAACGTTTGTTAAAAACTGAATGGCTGTGTCTCAAATGTGCCCCTTCAACATCTACATATACCTGGCAAAGGTACATACAGGGGTTTTCCTGTACTCAGGCGACATAGCTGAGCAACCTATGAAGTGTTATACTTCCATAACACATATAAGGTTTGCAAAATATACAGTAGATGATCACTGTGTGGGTCAAAAATTCAGAACAAATGCTTATTACCACTACACTTGGTACAAGCTAGCGAAAAAATGATCCCATGCTAAGGTTCAAAAGATGCCTTGGATGGGATGTCTTCTTTAATAAATTGTATGCATTTATGGTGTAGTTGGAATATATCGCCTGCTAAAGTGCTCCAAAATGGAACACAGACCCATCAACACCATCTATGAACATTCACACTTAAAAACCTTAACTTGTCACGTCTCTTTTACAGGACTGTAACTTCACAAAATAGTGTCTAGGTCATACATTGATCATAATTTGGGGGATTTTATGACAGTGGTACATATCAAGTGTAAGAAATTCCCAACAAAAATGCAACATGTATGTAAAAAAACTTTGACATAAATTGGTGAAAAAATGGTGACAAGTTAAGGCACAATATACACCATATAAGATACCCTGGAGTGTCTGCTTTCTCAGATGAAAGCACTTTGTGGGGTTATTTGTACAGTCAAATAGCTATAATACCCCAAAATGAGACATAGGCCAATCAAATAAATCTATGAAAATTCTAACTAACGAAACTTTAATAGCCTTGTCTCTTATATGTAGAGTTGAGCGAACCTGAACTGAAAAGTTCGGGTTCGTACCGATCATTACTGTTTTTGGACCCCGGACACGAACACTGACATATCACTGGGTGTATGTGAGGTACACTTTTGGGTGTTTAGCATTGCTCTTTGGTTCTTTTGGGAAAAAATACAGTACATTTCTTTTTTATATCACTGTATGTTCGGGTTGGAGTTCAGTGTTTGGCGATTTAATGACGCGTTTTGAAAGGCTGCAGGGCAGCCAATCAACAAGCGTTTGACTCATGTGCCCTTAGAAGCCATCACAGCCATGCCTACTAATGGCATGGCTGTGATTGGCAAGTGCAGCATGTGACCCAGCTAGTAGGGGCATGTCTATTAAACAGTGAGCAGTCTGTGGCTGCTCACTGTGGAAAAAAATAAAAGCGGTGGGTGGGGGCCCTAAATATCAATAAGGGGGGGACCTACTGTCCTCCCCCCCGGCCCCCACCCCTGCGCGGTGGGTGGGGGCCATAAAAAAATGGGGGAGGACCTTATGTCCTCCCCCGGCCCCCACACTTGAGCGGTGGGTGGGGGCCCTAAATATCAATAGTGGGGGACTAATTGTACTCCTCCCCAGCCCCCAGCCCTGCATGGTGGGTGGGGGCCCTAAACAACAAACCTCCCCCCCAAAATAATTACCCCTACCTACCCAACTCATCCTAAAAATAATGAGGGGGGACCCTTATCTAAATACCTGTAAAAAAAATAGACTTACCATTTGATGTCTTCTTTCTTCTAAACTCTTATTTTTTCAGCCCCAAAAAAGGCCAAATAAAAAACCATAATAACTGACGCACTTTAAAAAACAAACAAAAAAAAAGACCGCAATGGAGGGCTCCGCACAGACTGAGCTCTGCAGGGTGGGTGAAGGCTTATAAAGCCTTGCCCCGCCCTGCAGTTAGGTTCAAAGCACTCTGGTTGCTGGGTTTAAGCCATCCAAGCAGAGTGCTCTGACAGGTAAATGAAGAGACTGACAGGTAAGTCTCTACATTTACCTGTCACAGCACTCTGATTGGTTGGCTTGAAATCCACCAATCAGAGTGCTCTCTGTGTCCTTTTACACAGCGTGGGAAAGTTCTTTGGAATTTTCCCACGTTGTGTAAAATGACACAGAGCACTCTGATTTAGCACTCTGGTTAGCTTGAAATCCAGCCAATCAGAGTGCTCTGTGTCATTTTACACAACGTGTGAAAATTCCAAAGAACTTTTTTTTTTTTTTAGATAATGGTCCCCCCTCATTATTTTTAGGATGAGGGGGGTAATTATGTTTCCACCCGCCGCTCAGGGGTGCGGCCGGGGGTAGGACCTTAGGTCCCCCCTTATTGTTATGTAGGGCCCCCACCCGCTGCTCAGGGGTGGGGGCCGGGGGAGGACATTAGGTCCCCCCCTTATTGTTGTTTAGGGCCCCCACCTGCCGCGCAGGTGTGGGGGCCGGGGGGGAGGACATTAGGTGTCCCCCCTTATTGTTTTTTAGGGCCCCCACCCTCCGCTCACTGGCTGCTCACTGTCTACTAGACTCGCGGTATAGCGAGTAGGGGCTGGATTTACTAATACTAAGTCATCTTTACTTTGTATAAGTAAATTTGGCTGAAAGACCAATTTAAGTCTTTCAGCCTTTTGGTAGATAGCTCCCTAATACTGTGGGAATAGGGAATTCTCTACTAAGCGGCTGCTTATTTTATGTATTTTATGTTATTTTAAGTGATTTCCCTATCCACATTTGTTTGCAGGGCACTTGTCCTACTCTTACCCCCATTTTACTTCCTTTTGCAGCCCTCTAGCCCTTTCCAGGACTTTTTTAAAGGCATTTTTGTGCCCAAAAGTTTGGGTCCCCGTTGACTTCAATGGGATTTGGGTTTGGGGTCAAGTTTGGGGTCAAGTTCGAGCCCGAACCCAGACTTTTTTTCAAAGTTCAGCCGGACCCGAACATCCAGGTGTCCGCTCAACTTATATGGTATTGTAGATTCACAGAATAGTGCCAAAGGCATACAATGGGGGTATCGTTGTACTCAGTAGATGTAGCTGAACACACTGAGGGTGTCCTGTACTGGAATAGCACACAGCAGCTCTACGAAATACACATTAAGAAATCCTTGTTATATGTGTAAATGCCAAAATAGAAAAAAAACCTAAATTTTACTCCAATATTTAGCAGAGATAGCCTGTGAGGTGTACTTTATATAAATATATACTTGTGTGGCAATTTAGTTTTTTGTGGTGGCTACTAAACTTACAAGACACACATACCAACTTCTAAAATTGTTTATTTTAGTCCTTGTATTTTGTGACCTGTAACTTTCAAAATACCGGTAAGCTGAAATCCTATACACATATTATGTACTCTTTAAATCAAGACACATAAATGAATTTATTTTGAATTACTTTTCCTAAGCTCGACATATTATGCACACGTTATTATTTCATAAACTGTGGGAATTTTTATTCTTTTCATATTTTTTATAATTAATGAGAATTTGTCTATGTGTATGTGACATTAAATTAAAGCCTTTTTTGTCCTCTAAAAAAACAGTCAATATTATGCGTTGGTGCAATAAATGAGAGCGATGCAAATTGTGGTTGAACACAAACCGCAACAAATGCAAAAATTGCTTGTGTCCTTAAGGGTAAGACAAGCTTCTGAAGCTGTGTCCTTAAGTGGTTAAACATGTACTGACTTGCATATCATTACACATTTAAATTTAGTTGTGATCTTTGCTGAGTGAAGATTGCTCCAATGCACTTTGAAGTGGACTGTCACTTGCACATACTGTTTCCATATGTACAAGTGACACAGAAATTATTAAATTTTCTTGTATGTTTTGTAATACGTTAAGTAGTTAAGGACATGGTAATGTAAGAAAAAAATCTTTGATCTGTTACATCATGGATGAGAGAATTTTTTCCCAGACTTACAAGAAAATTAAAAAAATTGTGATAAGTAAAAAAAATTGCTTGGTGAGATGAATAATAAGCAACAGTTTGAAGGGAGCACTGATTTTTCAGAAGAAGACGACGGTTGTGAGATTTTAGCAGTTAATAAACTACAGATATCATTAAATGATAGTTTAGTTACTTTGGGTAAAACGCCAATCAAGCAGAAATATATGTCAGAAATTAGTTATTGTAAAAAAATAATATATATATATACTGCAAAAAATGAATGAATCTATTCAAGTACAATGTTTCCGTATGTGAACAGTGCAAAATCTTCAATGTCAGTCAATGCAAATTGTAAGATAATTAACCAGCTGAAAGAAATTATATTTCATGTATGTTTAAAATGTCCTATTTTCTTATACATGTTTATGTATAAACCCCACCATGTGTCGCATTCCCTCCCCCCAGCCTTTCCATGTGTGTCATTCCCTCCTCCCAGCCCTCTGTGTGTCTCATTCCCTCTTGTCGCCTCTCCGTGTGTTTCATTAATCCACAGCTCCTCCATGTTTCCCATTCCCTACTTCTTAAGCCCCTCCACGTGTCCCATTCCCTCACCCACCTCTACATGTGTTTCAATAACCCCACAGCTCTTCCATGTGTCCGATTCCCTCCCCCCCAGCTCCTCCTTGTGTCCCATATACCCCCAGCCCCTCCATGTGTCTCTCCCCCCTCCCATTCTCCTTCTGTACCCCTCACTGCTGCGGTACTCGGTCTGACAGAAAGTGCTCTCTCAGTGAGCATGTCCTGTCAGCTGCGGTCCACTCGGCCATGCTACACACAGTGACAGGAGGGCGCTCCCCTCCTGACGTTTATCCGTCAACTGCAGGCAGTGCACCAACCCTGAAGGTATGCCGGCGGCCCACGGTTGCAAGGATCGCAGTGGCGGCCAGGCCCCCTGGAGTGTCGTGCTCAGTCACACCCCTGCAACCATGTTAGGTATGCCACTGTGTATTACCACACATACTAGAAAATTCACTTATTTCTGTGTCACTTGCACATATGCAAACGGTAATGAAGTCCTGATTCCATTGGCCTTCCTTGTTCAAATCTGGTACAATTAAAGCGGCACTGTCATGCCGAATTCCGTTTTTTTTTTAACCCCCCTCCCGCCTCAACTACATCCAATCGACCCCCTAGTCATCCCCAAATGCCCCTATGCCCCCCACATTACCCTTTTTTTATTCTTTATTTTCTGCCCGATCTATATTCAGGGCGCCGCCATCTTTGTGTGGGTAGGTGAAGTCCCTGTGGGACACGTCATCTGCCCACACTAGATAGCCCTGAGATTCCCGCACATGCCCAGTGAAACACCTGGACATGCGAACGGGAATTTCACCTATTCATTCATTCATCAGACAGACGAATGAATGAATAGAAAAAATCAGACGAACAAACTAACACTGAGTATCAGTGTTCGTTTGTTTGTTCGGTTTATTACAAGGAGGGAGCTACCGGCGTGCAGCTCCCTCCTTGTAATATGTAACTATAGAAGCGCCAGGGAGCAGTGCTCCCCACCACTTCATTAGCCCCCCGTGTCCCCCCCCTCACTCTATGGGGGTCAATATGACCCCCATAATAGCACAAGGGAGATTGAAATCTCCCCAATGCCCCTACTCGCTATATCGCGAGTAGGGGCATGTCCACTAAACAGTGAGCAGCCTGTGGCTGCTCACTGTAAAAAAAAAAAAGAGTAATAAGGGGGGGACGGGGGGCCTACTGTCCTCCCCCGCCGGCCCCCACCCCTGGACGGCGGGTGGGGGCCATAATGGGAATGAGGGGGGACCTACTGTCCTCCCCTCAGGCCCCCACCCCTGGGCGGCGGGTGGGGGCCATAATAGTAATAAGGGGGGGGGGGGGACCTACTGTCCTCCACCCCCCGGCCCCCACCCCTGGGCGGCGGGTGGGGGCCATAATAGTAATAGGGGGGGGGACCTACTGTCCTCCCCCCCCCGGCCCCCACCCCTGGGCGGCGGGTGGGGGCCATAATAGTAATAAGGGGGGGGGACCTACTGTCCTCCAGCCCCCGGCCCCCACCCCTGGGCGGCGGGTGGGGGCCCTAATGGAAAAAAGGGGGGGGGACCTACTGTCCTCCCCCCCGGCCCCCACCCCTGGGCGGCGGGTGGGGGCCATAACGATAATGGGGGGGGACCTACTGTCCTCCCCCCGCCCCCACCCCTGGGCGGTGGGTGGGGGCACTAAGTAAATTCCCCCCCCCCCCATCAAGGTGACTAGGGGTGCCCAAGCCCCTAGTCACCCACCCCCCACCCAAATAAAAAATGCCCCTACCTACCCCCCTCACCCTAAAAAATAGTGAGGGGGGAATAAAATTGCTAACCTGTAAAGTAAAATTAAACTTACCATTCGACGTCTTCTTTTTTCTAAAATCTTCATTTTTCAGCCCCAAAAAAGGCCAAATAAAAAACCATCATAGCCGTCGAACTAAAAATAAAATAAAAAACCCGAGCGCAAAAAAAAAAAACCCGACGAAAAAGAAAAAACCCGAGCGCACAAAAAAATAATCCATCTTCACCCATGGAGGGCTCCGCGCAGACTGAGCTCCGCAGGGCGGGGCAAGGCTTATAAAGCCTTGCCCCGCCCTGCAATTAGCCTAAGAACACTCTGATTGGTGGGTTTAAGCCAATCAGAGTGCTCTTTGTCATTTTACAAGCGTGGGAAAGTTCTTTGGAATTTTCCCACGCTTGTAAAATGACACAGAGCACTGTGATTGGATGGCTTGAAATCCATCCAATCACAGTGCTCTGTGTCATTTTACAAGCGTGGGAAAGTTCTTTGGAATTTTCCCACGCTTGTAAAATGACACAGAGCACTGTGATTGGATGGCTTGAAATCCATCCAATCACAGTGCTCTGTGTCATTTTACAAGCGTGGGAAAATTCCAAAGAACTTTCCCACGCTTGTAAAATGACACAGAGCACTGTGATTGGATGGATTTCAAGCCATCCAATCACAGTGCTCTGTGTCATTTTACAAGCGTGGGAAAATTCCAAAGAACTTTCCCACGCTTGTAAAATGACAAAGAGCACTCTGATTGGCTTAAACCCACCAATCAGAGTGTTCTTAGGCTAATTGCAGGGCGGGGCAAGGCTTTATAAGCCTTGCCCCGCCCTGCGGAGCTCAGTCTGCGCGGAGCCCTCCATGGGTGAAGATGGATTATTTTTTTGTGCGCTCGGGTTTTTTCTTTTTCGTCAGGTTTTTTTTTTTTGCGCTCGGGTTTTTTATTTTATTTTTAGTTCGACGGCTATGATGGTTTTTTATTTGGCCTTTTTGGGGCTGAAAAATGAAGATTTTAGAAAAAAGAAGACGTCGAATGGTAAGTTTAATTTTACTTTACAGGTTAGCAATTTTATTCCCCCCTCACTATTTTTTAGGGTGAGGGGGGTAGGTAGGGGCATTTTTTATTTGGGTGGGGGGTGGGTGACTAGGGGCTTGGGCACCCCTAGTCACCTTGATGGGGGGGGGGGGGAATTTACTTAGTGCCCCCACCCGCCGCCCAGGGGTGGGGGCGGGGGGAGGACAGTAGGTCCCCCCCCATTATCGTTATGGCCCCCACCCGCCGCCCAGGGGTGGGGGCGGGGGGGGAGGACAGTAGATCCCCCCCCCCTTATTACTATTATGGCCCCCACCCGCTGCCCAGGGGTGGGGGCCGGGGGGGAGGACAGTAGGTCCCCCCCCCTTTTTTCCATTAGGGCCCCCACCCGCCGCCCAGGGGTGGGGGCCGGGGGCTGGAGGACAGTAGGTCCCCCCCCTATTACTATTATGGCCCCCACCCGCCGTCCAGGGGTGGGGGCCGGGGGGTGGAGGACAGTAGGTCCCCCCCCTTATTACTATTATGGCCCCCACCCGCCGCCCAGGGGTGGGGGCCGGGGGGGGGGGAGGACAGTAGGTCCCCCCCCCCTATTACTATTATGGCCCCCACCCGCCGCCCAGGGGTGGGGGCCGGGGGGTGGAGGACAGTAGGTCCCCCCCCTCTTATTACCATTATGGCCCCCACCCGCCGCCCAGGGGTGGGGGTCGGGGGGGAGGACAGTAGGTCCCCCCCCTTTATTACTATTATGGCCCCCACCCGCCGGCCAGGGGTGGGGGCCGGGGGGGAGGACAGTAGGTCCCCCCCCCCTACTACTATTATGGCCCCCACCCGCCGCCCAGGGGTGGGGGCCGGGGGGGGAGGACAGTAGGTCCCCCCCCCTCATTATCTTTATGGCCCCCACCCACCGCTCAGGGGTGGGGGCCGGGGGGGGGGGACAATAGGTCTCCCTCCCTTATTTTACTTTACGGCCCCCACCCGTCATTTAGGGGTGGGGGGCAATATTTTTTTTCTTTTTTTTCTACAGTGAGCAGCCACAGGCTGCTCACTGCTTACTAGACATGCCCCTACTCGCGGTATAGCGAGTAGGGGCATATTATTTACTAATACCAAGTCATTTTTACTTGGTGTTAGTAAATTTGGCTGAAAGACCAATTTAGGTCTTTCAGCCTTTTAGTAGATAGCTCCCTGATACCGTGGGAATTAGGGAGTTATCTACTAAGCGGCTGCAAGATGCAGCCACAGCAATGAATAGGATCGGAGTTTCATTTATTAGAATGAAATTCCGATCCGAACAAAGTACCGAATTGCATCCTAACACCAATGGAGAAACGGTGCTCATTCTGTTAGGATGCAATTCGGCAGTTTTGCCGGCGTTCTGTCTAAGTGACAGGACTTTCGGCAATACTGACAGGAAGCATTGTGGGAACTGGGAGGAAAGCTAGGGATCATGGGAAAATTGCTCTGACCAGCGGAAATTAAGCACACTTTGCTCCTCCGCTGGTCAGAGCTGGTCAAGCGGAGGAATCCTCCATAAGGCAAAGAGTCCCTACTTTGTCTTATGATTTTAAAGAAAACTAAAGAAGACAGGAAGAAAAGAATAACAGATCCCGAGAGAGGGGGAGAAGAGGAAGAGATTGAGGAAAGGTAAGTTCGGCATGACAGTGCCGCTTTAAAGAGTAATAGTAAATATACAACATATATAAAAAAAAAATTAAATTAAATAAAAACTAATTAAGATACTTGTGATTTATGTAATATCTATTATAAAAAATTCAATAAAAATAAAATGTAATAAAAAAAATAAAGTAAAATCAGGGTGCCATATGTATTTCTTTTGCAGTTTTTAGCAATGTGTTACTGGGTTATTGCATTGCAAATCTGTCTGACATAATCTCTTTTATCTTTTGTTGTTTTATTATTCATTTAGTGTTGTTGTTTTGTTTTATTTTTGCGTCCACCACTTTGTATATTTATTGATTTTATTGCCTAATATGTTCTGTACAATTGGCCGTGTATATTCTTTGGGCCAAAACAAACTATTAATTATGTATATTTATCTAAATCCTGATCTGGTTTTACAAGGAATATTATACAGCAAGAACTTTGTACCTTTTAATTGTAATGTTATTGTTTTTTTGTTTGGTTTTCTTGTTTGGTTTTCCAGTAACACCAGAAAGGAGCGTCTTGATAAACATTAACCTCTCAAGACCGCAGTCAAATGTACAAGTTGTGATCAAAACAAAACGTAAACAAAACCTGGCATTTGCGCTATATGTCTGTTTACCTCTTTCATATTATGTGCACCCACACGTATTATATATAATTGTATTCAGGGGAAACATGGCTTTCATTTAACATCAAATATTTAGGTATGGAACATAATTTAATATGAATAAAATATAAAATAAAATGGGAGAAAATAAGATTTTTAAAAATTTTTTTAGTTCTATGTGACATTTTAACTGTGAATGTCAAAATACTGTTTGCTTTTACTGCAATAAAATACACATAAAAGACTTCAATTTCACTGACGATATCATCGTTGTAATACATTTTACGGTGTTGAAACAAATATTTGTGTTCAGCGATGCCTCCCGAGTAAAACAGTACCCCCCATGTACAGGTTTTATGGTGTCTTGGAAAGTTATAGGGTTAAATATAGTGCTAGCAAATTAAATTCCGTATACTTTCGGCCTGGGTTGTCAGGCAGGTCCCGCAAATTGTAATTAATAAATGGACCTAATTATGTAAAATTATTACATAAATATATATGTAAAATGTATTATATATATACGTGTGTGTATATATATATATATATATATATAATTTTTTTACAAACACAGTTTGAAATTACACACATATATACATTTTTTAATTATTTACTTTTTATTTTATTTTTTACGTATTTACATATTTTATTATTTATTTTATATAAATATCTATATAATTATATATATATATTTAATCAATATCCTTCTACGTGTATTTTAATATTAATATATATATATAATTATATATATATATATATATATATATATATATATATATTATTAAAATACACTTAGACAGTGTATGTGTAAATGTGTATATATATATATATATACTTGGATCATTGGATCATATATATATATGATCTAAGTATATTTTATTTGTAACTGTAATATATTTTATTTTTAACTAATATTTTATTTTTCACAGGAGAGGGGCAGAGACAGTGTCAGCCAGTGATTTCACATCCCTGGCTGACACAGGATCGGTGATCACAATGACTGGCTGTCACTGTGATCACCTCCTGCAGATCGCGGTAATTGGCCACAGGGGGCATGCCTGGACACCCAGGCACTCCCCCTGTGGCCAATTACCGCCCCGGGGCGTTTAGAGCCATCCAAATAGGGACGGCATAGAACGCCCTGCGGTCTTAAGGGGTTAACTGTAACACGGCTACTCTTTTTTTTTAAATTAAGTGTTCTTGCATAGCAAGACCACTTAATATTATCTCACATATATATTCTTCTTATTCCTATTATAGCCAAATTTACCACCCCAACTCCTCCCACAGTTTTTACACTACATAGACAGTAATATACTGAAATGTGCGGATTGATCCCGATTGGATTGCTATTACATTGTGGAACGTTTCGCAGAATGGTTCATGAAATATCGTTGTTTCTGTGGCGAAATTGTTCCCATAGGAATGAATGGCAAAATGTTCAAAACTAGAGTGGGAGCTGGCAAAAGCTGATAAATCAGGACATGATTTCTAAACTGCCACCACTCCCTCATTTTCAAGCCCACCTACATAAATCTTATATCAAAACGTTCAGCTATCTCTGCTGCCACTAAACATGTCCACGGCTAAGCAATAGTCCTGATAGTTTTCACAATATGACCATTTGTTTTCAACATTTGTTTGCGTCTATTGACATTCATTGAAACTCCACTCTAGCCACCTTTAAATTTGAAGGGCAATATGTAAACTGCGACGGTGCCTTCATTTTTAATATTTCAGAGAAATACTATGCATCATAATGTAGGTCTGGGTCTTGTGATTCTCACAATATAAAGCTCTTCGCTGTAGGATTTATAGTACGACCGTTTGAAGATGGCAACCGCCAGTGAAGAGAGCAATTTGGAGCAGTTTGTTTTTAACCGCTCTTCTCTGCCCTATTTGGAATCTATTAGTTCCTTTTGGCAGTTGGTGGAATGTTCGAGGGATTTGAAAGATTTGAAAGCTCTTCTCTGCCCTTGCTCTAGAGTGAGTGAACCACACTCCAACCTTTCCACAGTTACTCCAGCCACTCCAACCACACAACAGTTACTCAAGCCACTCTGCCCAGTTACTCCGCCCACTCCAGTTGTAGACTACTGGTGGAGGCAAGAATACTTCACACAATTTCCCCAGAAATTGTAGCTTTTCTAGTTTTTATTATTCTTTTTTTTTTCTGTGCGTGAGGTTTACATGCATGCATAAATTACCACAACAGCACCCAGAAGTTTGTCGACAAAGATATTAGCGTAGCACATTGAAACAGCACATTCTTATAATATTATTTAAACACATTAGGCAGGCATGACTATATCAATAACAGTAGTGTAGGAATAATCAGCCAGAAAGAGATAGACGTATGCCTAGGATTCTGTGTCAGACTGAGTAGAGTAAAGTATAAAAGCATGGCATAGGTTGATTTCAGGCAAAGCAATAGGTACTGAGATTACTATTTGACATGCAGGTGAACTGAACCTAGGTTTAAACCACTGGGGTTATGCTGAGCATTACCATACCACATCATGAAACTTTAAGAGGAAAAACAACAACAACAAGTTTGAGCTCTCTTGGCAAGACAGAGAGTTAGATATGAGTCCTCTCTCAACAGATGAGATAGTTATGCATTAGGCCTGTAGTCAGCCAATTCCCTTCAGCATCAGGGTCGGAGTTACTGCTAAAAGGTCTGGTAGCGAGGTCGCAGTGCTGTTTCAAGGTGTTGCGATCATGTGAGCCGGCCTCACCGTTCCCCATGTTAGGGCTCACGTAATGGCCAAGATCTTCCTCTGAAGGTGGCAGACCGAGGATGTGGTCTGAGGTTGTTGCTTATGGGACATAATCCTCCTCTCGCGTGTTCGCTGCCTTAAGTTGCATCACCCAGTGCTGCGTGGTGCAGGCCGCCTGGTAGGGGGTTGTTACGACACTCACCGCCAGGTAGATAAAGCCGCCGTTTAGTAGATAATCCCCTTTCTCCAGAAAGGCAGTTTTAATTCAGCCGATCGTCAAACTCCCGAACGGAGCATACGAACGCGGCAACTCCCGATCAGCAATTCAGTCGAACTCCTTCCACAACTAGAAATAACGAAAGTACTGTCCCAATAATAAATACCTCCACAAACGAGACCAAGCTCCGTCTTGAAGGTCAAACAGGAATGTGGTTAATGCGGGCTACCTGCCCGGTATTTATGCGGGTCTCCACAAGGTGGACACTCCCCTAGGGGACCTTGTGGAAGACTGTAAAACATATTGGACAGTAGCCAATCGCAGTGGCTTCAACATAAGCCCTCCCCATCTTACCCATAAATCCTTCTTCTCTATCCCGGAGATAATTAGGAAGAAACCTAATTATCTCCCAGGATAGAGACAATCACCATTTTAAAATACAATGGGAAAAATACAATAAAATACATAATTTCAGAAATACCGAATGCATATGGTTCGTGTAACATATCCCCAGATAGCCTGGATCTGAGTGCATATTTCTACCGAATAGCGCTCAGATCCGATGTACCTAGTTCAATCGCCATGGAGTCAAAGTCTTTCACAAGTCCTTCGGTATACGAATGACTCCATCGGACGGCTATCTGGGTAAAGTCCATCCGAATGTTAGAAACTCCCGAACTGACCGGTGTTTGTACGCCTCGACGAAATAGAAGGCGGGCGGCGGCTTCCAGCGGTGTTCGGCAGTTAAAGTATCCGTTTTTAGTTCCATAGGATTTGCACCGAACACCGCTGATTCTCCTCGTGTCCCAAAATGGGCGCCGCCTCATGGTCGGCATACGAACGACGACCACCCATACGAATGGAATGGAGAGGTGTCTGCGGTTAACCGCAACGTTTTAATTGAGGCCAATAGGTTAACTAGCAGCACACTCCTCTCCTGGGTGGCCGTCCATTCGGTAGTTTCAATCGGTATTTGGGGAAACACACGAACTGGGGCATACGGACAGGAAATCCAGCGAAATTAAGGCAAACAGACGAACCAGTAATATAAGTCTATACAGATGGATCTGTCACAGGGGTTTTCCCGCTTTTTTTCTCTCTCACCTGTTTGAGCTCCCTCGCTGAGTGCGAGTGGGGTAGGTTCCTCCAGAGATTTCCTGAAGGGTTGGGATCCGCCATCTAGGGTTGTCCAAACATTCAGCGTCAGTGGCTGAGATCAGATTGTTTTATATGCGTCTAGACAGCTCCACCCCCCATGGCTACTCTTTTTATACATGTATTATTTGGTTTTATAATTATATATTTGGTTCACTGGCCTAATTCCTTTGGGAAATATTGTTTGCAAGGCAACCTATTTCTAGGAAAATGGTAATGTCTTGATTGGTTGGAGAGTAGAGGTGCAACATGAGCTTAGAGTCCTTTGTGTTTTTCTTTTTCTTTTCAACAGTTGTTCATTCCATTACAAGGATACTGTTAAGACCTGCAGTGGTTATGGTACTGTGGTCTTCTATTCCTTTCCCAACAGCTGAGCTGGACAATTCTCCCCAGCAAATAGAATATTCCCCAAACATGAGCCTAGACTTCATGAAGGGTGTAACAGGAATGATCTTTATTGAAAACAGGCTGGCTTTTATGAGAAATCCTCCTGCAAGAGGACCTCCCACAGCAAACAAATACATTAGCCAATCATTATACAGTTTTGCACTAATACACGCCCTCCCTCTGCCTGGGAGATATTGAGATAAGTTAAAGAATAAATCAATTATCTCCAGGCAAAAGGCACACATTTTCCCCAAAAGTTAGAACACCCCTTTCCCCACAAGGTATCCCCACAAATACATATACACAGATACATATCCCCTGATAGCCCCGATCTGGGGGACAAACATATCAAAATTTCACCCAGATCGGTTCAGGGGTTCTTAAAAAGTGTGGAAGTCATGTTTTACCGACCACACACGAGGCTCCTGCCCAAAACAGTTCCACGAATTCAGCGTGTGCGTTCGGTCAATTAGGAAAAAGTCGAAAAACTGGCAACATACCGAATAGATCCTCCTGGCTCATAGTAGCGATTGTACCCCTTGTCTGCACGAACATAACTACCGAAAGCCGCTCTTCTGGCTGTTCGGTAAGTGGGAGAAGCCGGCGTTCGGTAGTTTTCAACGGTGGTTCGTGAGGTTGAGGGTCCGATTTTAGTTCCAGACACTCGACGACCAAGTCCCGCTGACTCCCCTCATGCGAACAAGATGGCCGCCGTTTTCTTTTCCATGTGGCGTTCGGCTATACGAACAGCGGCCACCCAGGGAACACTTAATCGTCGGTTCTTTTGAACTTAACAAGCCAGGAGGGTGGTCGGTGTTCGGTAGTTTCAAACTGCCGAACTAATATCCAGTATTCAGACAGTAAATGGTGGAAACACACGAATACAAAAGAAAATGTTCAAATAAAGTCCATTTTCTTCACAGATACGTCCTTAAAGATGTTATGTTTTTAAATAATTCAATGAATAACCATTAAACATAACAAAAGTTAATTTCTTCTATTTGAAAAAACTGAAAAAAAGAGGCCGCCCACTACATAAAATGTGTGGAGGGTCCTTATAGGGTGGTTAATGGCAATCTAGGAGGGGAATAATCCTAATTAAAAACTTTTAGAAAAATGGAAGTAAAAGGAAAACACACTAAGTGTGAATCCCAATAGATTATCATACATTTTAATTTAACTTATCAAGATTAAAACATTAAAAAAAATATTAAAAGGCGTTTTGGCATCAGCATCTCTAACTAGGGTTTTGATACCTTTAGAGACATATATGGAGGGAAGACCTTTTGTGTATCATCCACTTAGATGAATCTTTGAGTACTTATTCCATTCCTTAATACATTAAGAGACTCGTTATGGTAATATGTGCTAATTCTCTGCTATAAATAAGGTCTAATAACTACAATTCTTGAACCAACATTTGTATCCAAAATACAGGACATTTGTTTACAGTTTAATCAGTTTAAAAATATCTAACATAATTCAACCTTCTAACTTCTATTCTAATATACTGGAGAGCTTTCTCCCCTTTTATACTGAATAGGATTTGTGTCTATATATAGCTATAAATAGTATCTGATTTCAGCAACATTGGATCTTTTGCATTTGATTTGTATATTGAACCATTAACCTTTGCAAGCTTGTAGCTGAAGCAATCACTAAGAAGTTAAAAAACATTTAAATTGGCTTACGAACCACATGGTTCATTTTCACATATTCACTTTGTTGTGACTGTGATGAAGTTCCCTTCGCCATGTGTGCCTGGAGAGGACTAATTGCCAGCCTCCTGCCTTGTGACTATGGCCCCTGGGATATATTGCCTGTTAAAAGCTATATTTTAGCAGATTGAATTTTGAACTGCCACTTTAACCCCTTAAGGACACATGACATGTGTGACATGTCATGATTCCCTTTTATTCCAGAAGTTTGGTCCTTAAGGGGTTAAATTGTATTGGGGCAGTTCTGCCACTTTAAATTGGCACTTCGGATACAGCCGAAGTGCCGAAGTAGTCAAAGTGGCCGCCATTCGACAGCCGAACACGTGGAGGCGGCCATTTTAATTTAGTCGAACGCGGTCAGCGGTGTGTGCCACTGAATCTATGGAACTGAAATCAGCTACACATTTAGACGAACACCACTGACCCGTACCTTCTTCTCCACTTCGACACTGAGGCTAGAGACTAAGTCCCATTTGAATATTCGAACGCTTTCCGGGGAAAATAGACCAACCGCACAGCCCAAATCCATGGAACTGTTTTGGGCATAAAAATGTGCTTGCTGTCGGTCACAATGGACTTCCGTCTAACTTTTTATCTACTGGACGGATTTTTATGATTTTTGAGTATCTTTATATTTAAAGGATGCTGATTAATAATATGTCATTATAATATTTGTATGAAGATTGGATGTGTGATTTTAAAGTTACAGTGTATGTGTAAAAACTGTATATTTTCTGCCTGTGATAATTAAGTTAGTCTATTGTGTTGAGGTAATTGTATCACAGGCAGAGGGGATGATTTCTGCTGGGATGAATGGGGTGTTTTACTTTATTGTATGTGTTGTAATGATTTTATTGGTTGTTCTGAAAAACCCTGTGGGTGGTCCTATGTAGGAAAAACCTGCATAAAAGAAAGCCCTTTGGTGCTAATTAAAAAAGTTTGGAGGGGACAGCTATACTCACACTGAGGATTGCTAGACTCTGCATACTCCCCTGAGCTTTAATCACGTAGCTCTTTTAAGAGCTCGTTCCTGGAGAGATCTTCCCCACACGGTCCTGGAGGACAGAAGCTGATCCAGGGTGGACAGAAGACGGCGAGACTACCAGTTAAGCTACGGCGGTTGTGGAGTCTGCGGTGTTTGTGGTGTCTGGTGCGGTGCTTGTGGTCCTCGGCGCAAGCTAGGAAGCGTCCATCAACGGAAGGTACTCGGTCGAAGTACGGGGAGTTCCGTTACAGTGACACTATTTGTTGTTTGTTTATATTATACACCTGTTTTTTTAATAATAAAGTATTATGTTTTAATTTTGATAAGTGGTTTAACTCCTTAAGGACACACGACATGACATGTCTGACATGTCATGATTCCCTTTTATTCCAGAAGTTTGGTCCTTTAGGGGTTAAAATATATGGCAATCTATTTTGATTTACATTTCTGAAAGTGTTTCAAAAGAACAGGATTTATTTTTGAAGTGTAAAATAGATCAGAAAGTGATTTCATTATAGAAAAGACATATAAATGTGTTATGATGAGAACGAAATAGGAGACTGTTAAATCATGAATGCAGTGTTCTCAGATTTGGAATAGATTAATGCTTTAAAGATTAATTAATCTCAGTAATGTCCTTCCAAAGGAAGTGGTTTTGAAAAATCTACAAGTACTAACTTTTAACCCATTGTTTTGTTAAACTAGGTGAATGTAAAATGTGTAATTTAACTTTTTTGACTTGTAACTGAATTTTACTTACTAAGGCCAGTATTTAGATAGGCCAGAACTTGCAATAACTGGAGTATTTGGATAGGACACAATAAAATAAGATGATATAATGCAACTAAAACCCTATTTTAATTATTTGCGCCAGGTTTCGATTTTAGTAGAGGTATGGATTGTTTTGAATAAATATCTACTAACCGCAAAGCGTATTACATATAAGTTTGGCTATTTTAGCTCTACATCATTGAATAAAGTTTGGTTCAAATGACTAATTCCCTTTTATGCCATCTATTTGTATATTTCAAGATTAACCTCCCTATCACAGATGCCTTATTGATAGGTCTAGAGGACTAACATGTTATGTTAAAGTTGAATGTGAGATAGACAAGGTTATTCACTAAAGTTCATTTCGGATCTATGGTAAAATATAGCCAAACTGGAAAAAATCTCTAATCAGCTAGGCTTTCCATTTAGCTACTATTCACATTGCACTCACTTCAAATTCTCAGCTTAGTGAATAACCTTAAAATAATAATCTGGATAGTGAGAATGAGATAAGTGAGATAGAAGTGGAGGAAGTAATATTCATAGAAACATAGAATGTGACGGCAGATAAGAACCATTCGGCCCATCTAGTCTGCCCAGTTTTCTAAATACTTTCATTAGTCCCTGGCTTTATCTTATACTTAGTATAGCCATATGCCTATCCCACGCATGCTTAAACTCCTTTACTGTGTTAACCTCTACCACTTCAGCTGGAAGGCTATTCCATGCATCCACTACCCTCTCAGTAAAGTAATACTTCCGGATATTATTTTTAAACCTTTGTCCCTCTAATTTAAGACTATGTCCTCTTGTTGTGGTAGTTTTTTCAAAAGGCTTGTTTCCCTTCTTCTTTCAGTTTTCTAAAAATAATCTCTTTTATTATACATTACCTTAAATATGAACAATGTCACATGGCATGTCACCAGAGCACAGTTAAACCATAGATGCTAGTAGCGTTTAATCGGACTTAGTTGGAAATGACCGTGGATATTATGGTGATATTATTTGTGACTAATTGATGACTTATATCTATATAGGACAAGAAACATACTTTAGCAGAATATTTAACAATTTCAAGATGCACCTTTTCTAGAGATGCCAAAGGACTGTGAGGGGGATGCTATCTCTTAGCATTTCTCCTGAGCACTGAACAGAGATAGTTCATTTAATATAATGTCTTTCGTTTGTTGTCCTTGTATTTGCTTCCTTTTAATTATTTTTTATTAATGTTCAAACTACTTGGTCTCAACCAAGTGATGAACATATTTATGAAGCACGATGTTTTTCTACATCTTGTGTACAAAATAAAGGTTAGCATTTTTTCTGTTCATTTTTTTTTTTTAAATAAATATTTAAAACACCCATTACTTTATAAATACAGAAGATATTCACCTGCAGTTTTGCATAGGCTCATATCTCAGGTGGTCATTTTAGTATGCCATATTAAAACAAAACCAAAGAATGTGAATTTAAAATGTACCTAACTGTACTTAATTGGTTGATTTCATATAAGATGCTGTCAAGAGTCACTAAAAAAAATCAGTATTTTATGAAAACACTTTTTTTTTGTTGGTAGGAATAACCCTTTAATCTGTTCCTCCCCTCTTAATGTACAGTAAGTCTTGTTCCTTCTACTACGGACCTTTCCTTAGCTCTACCACTCGTGCCATACAACCAGTCATCCCGTAATTACCCTACTGCACGTCTTCTTCAGTCAACATCCTTCACAGCAATTCCTTTTTCCTGCCTTTCCTCTACCCTCAACATATATACTGCATGCCACATGCTCTCCTTACCATAAAGCATGAGTGAATGTATGCTAAATGACATCTGTTAGGATAGACAAATGTGGCACAGAGCTTTCCTTTACCGAAAGGAATGTTCAACATTCTCTGAATGGAAAGAGTTTAACATTTTTGGAATGTTTTGTTTTCCTGAAAAGTTACCAAGAGTGTCAGAACTATTCCTATTCGCCAAAGGCAGCAGACTTTTGCAGGTTTTCAGGGGGTTTATGGTATCCATATTAATAAGGCGGGACCCAAAAGTCCTCTGATCCCTCTTCCACCAAATGCACAGCCAGTGGAGTCCACTGAAAAATTGAGCAATTGTCCCCAGGCAGATGAGAGTTAAACTGTCTGTTTTAGGATTGCAAAAAGATAGAGATTTAAAACACAAGCAATTCCCAGATTTTACTAGTAACATGACGTAAAGTCATGATTTTATTAAAGACACGGAGGCGAGTATTATGCATAACTCTTTCTTTATTTCCTCAGCAGCAAAGATAGAGGAATATAAATATTATCAAAAAAATGAAAGAAAAAACTGTACAGGCATATCAGGTAGCCAATCACATAATAGAGGAAGTAGCTATATAAGTCCTGTGTCTCCCACAATCCCCCTCTTTCTTGCGAAACCGAAGACCAGGTAAGATAAAACGATGTCCCACTTGATCCAAACAGGAAACGGGAAACAAACGATAACTTCAAGCTAAAAAAGATAGAAAAAAATATGGTAATTTCCAAACTCAAAACTGTAGACTTACCAAACATAACTGTGAGGAGTCCTACATGAAACAGGATTCAAACATAACTGTGAGGAGTCCTACATGAAACAGGATTCTGGAATAGAAAATATATAAAATTAGAAACTAATATAAAACCGTTAAAATCACCGAAGCATGATAAATTTACATGACATAGATACATGATCCCAATACAGACCTAATTGACAACATACCTGTATAGCAACGAGGCATCTCTTATCCCAAATCCACACCGGGAGGGTGGGAGGGAATAATACTCGCCTCCGTGTCTTTAATAAAATCATGACTTTACGTCATGTTACTAGTAAAATCTGGGAATTTTATTAAAGACACGGAGGCTCATATTATGCAAGTTCAAAGCTGTGCTATCACATGAGATGCGATGTGTTCAATAGGTCTGAAATAGAAGTCCCTGAAGGTCGACTCTCGGGACCAGTCTGCTGCGCGCATGATGTCTTCCAGGCGGCAGCCAACTGTGGATGCCTTCGAGGCCATAGCACCCCGCACAGAATGAGGTGTAAAGATAGACGTGTCTATACCCGCTAGGGATAAAAGCCAACGAATCCAACGCGCTAGCGTCGGTGTCGAGACTGGGCGATGAGGAGCCCTAAAGGAAATGAATAGGGGATGTCGGTCAGACGAACGCAACGTTCGCGTAGCATCCAGATAGGCCTTCAAACAATCCACCGGACAGAGCGCCGGACATAACGAGAATCTAGGATATACGAAGGATTTGGATGCCGACTTAGTCCTCCTAGATATGTTGAAAGTAACGCCTTCAGGAGTAAACACAAAGGCACCCCAATCAAGAGCCCTAACATCGGAGACTCTCTTACAAGAGACCAGGCAAAACAGCATAACCATCTTGGAGGATAGTTGTTTAAGAGTCAAGTCATGGTTAGGGTACCACTCCGACAGAAACCGCAACATTATGTTGACGTCCCAAAATGCCGAAAACCGCGACCTAGGTGGACGGACGAAGCGAATACCCTTGAGAAGACGGCATACAAAATGATGTAAATAATCAGTCGAACCCCTCGGGTACGGAGGAACGACACCACCGGCTTCATTACCTTGGTGAAACACCAAGGGGCCGAGGAGAGACCGAACGGCAGGCATGTAAAACGCCAACGCCGTCCGTGCCAGGTGAAGTGCAAGTAGTCCCTGGACTCCACTGCTATTGGAACCGTGAAGTACGCATCCTTCAGGTCCAATTTGGCCATCCAATCCGACTGTCTCAGAAGGTCTCTGAGACAATGAATGCCTTCCATCTGGAAATGCTGGTAGCGCAGGAAGGCGTTGAGAGGGCGAAGATTTATCACTGGGCGGACACCGCCCCCTTTCTTGGGTACAAGGAAGAGATTGCTCGTAAAGCCTGGAGTGGCGAACGGCAATTCCTCGATGGCGCCCTTCGAGAACATCTCCGCGACTTCCGCGGAGATCATCGCGTCCTGCTCCTGTGGGAGAGACAATTCCCTGGGGGTATACGTTTGAACAGGCAGGGAGACAAAATCTAGTTGGTAACCCTTTACGCATTGCAGAACCCAAGCATCTGAGGTTATAACTGCCCACTTTGGGTAGAATAAGGTCAGCCTCCCCGCCACCCGAACCTGATCGAGAAGGGAAGAAGGGGTACTCACCATAAGGGCGTCTGCCCGAAGACCCACCACGGGGGTATCTGGAGCCCCACGATCTCCCTCTAGCCGGGAAGAAGGGAGGCGTTTTCGGATCCTGGAACCCTTGAGAGGGGAAAAAGGAACCTCTGGTGGCACGGAATGAGCCTCGGAAACCACGGCCGGGTGGACGGTTCCTGCTACGCCCGGCCCCACCGAAAACCTTGGGCGCGAAGACGCGCTTCATATTTGCCTGCGCCTTGTCGATAGCCGTAAAGGTTTTAACATAGGACCCCATGTCCTTCACAAAGGATGTGCCGAACAACATCCCCTCATCGGCTGAGTTAGGCTCAGCTACGGTCATAGCAGCCAGCTTAGGGTCTATTTTCAAAAGAATAGCCTTGCGTCTCTCGGAGGACATAGCCATGTTGGCATTCCCCACAAGGCAGATAGCTCGCTGGACCCACCCGATGGCCACATCTACATCCAGAACTGAGTCACCATTACGAGCGGCCTCAAGAAGCTCGTACAGCTTAGACAGGGGGCCCAGCGTATCTAGAATTTTATCTTGGCACCCTTTCAGGGAGTGATCAAGACCCTTTTTAGGCTTCCACCCAGACTTATTTAGAAATTGGGCAATTTGAGGGTCAACGTCTGGGGTCTTACAGGCAGCGCCAGGGAGGGAAGGTCGTGGGCATTCGGCACGCAATTTATTGCGGCCTTCCCTGGACAGAGGCGTGCGTATTCTCTTAGCCACATACTGGGCGATATGGTCCGGAGGGACCCATTCAGCAGACCGCGGGTGACGCAGGTCGTCCGGGTCAAACAGGGGGTTACCCTGTGGGTCTAAAAGCCCTTTATTATTATCCCCAGCGGGGTCTGGCACTTTTCCTCGGGGGACGGCAGAGGACCCAGAAGGGGTTACACCCGTAAGGGGTTGATCCTCGCCTGACTCGTCCTCCACATAGGAGTCATATTCCATAATATCGGAATCATCTTCCACACTCCGGTCGGTATCCGACCCATCATCCAGGGCTCTAGCCCGTTTCCACAATCTAGCCTTTTTAGCCCGGCCAGGGGCTCTTGTGCGCGTGGGATGCGCGCTATCTGCGACCGCCAGAGGCGTGTCAATCATGGCAGGCAAAGCCTGCATCGAGGAGTGGGAACCGATATGTCGAGACTTTGCCTTCGCCTTACGGGCACCCGGCACAGTTTGGGCAGGGGAAGGGGACCCCACACCCAGGGGGTTAGGGGCAGCCATGGAAGGCAAAAACACAGAGTGAAGTGACTGGGTAAAGGAGGATGAGACAGCCCCCATAGCGGAGGCAATAGCCTTTTGAAGGGAGGAAGCCATAGTAGCTTCTAATAAGGCCTGGAGTTCCTGAGAGGCCATAGCACCCTCAGGATTATCTATTGGGAAATCCCCAGAGGGGTCAGTAGGCCCATCCTTACTATCCTGCATAATGAGGCACAATAGAAAAAACGGGCACTAATAGAAGCCAAAAATGAAAACACTAGAAATGGGTTGATTAACCCAGTAGAACAGAAATAAGCTAAACCTGATCGTTGGTGTAGCAGGGGGACCCGGAGAGAGGAACCGACCGCACGGCAGAACAGGGTGATGCGAATGACCGCCCAAAATGGCCGCCGCACGTGTCAGAGTGCGCTCGCGGACCGGCTCCCGGCGGGGGAAGGGGCGCGTGCACCTACCCGCGCGGGCAGCCCGCGAGAGGGGAAACGAGCACACTCAGCCGCGGTCACAGAGAAGGACCACGCGGCTGAGATAGCGCCGAGAAGCGGCAAACAGGGACGGGAGGAGGGGAAAAACAGCCCGCGGCGGCGGGCAAAGTCCCAGGGGAACCCCCAAATACACCAACGATGTAGGTACCAGAAAATATTAACAATGAATAAAAACAACAATAATAATAATCATAAGTATAATCAGAAACATGAATCACAAGTAAACATCACAAAACAAAATGCAATGAGTAGGAGAGCTCAAGTAAAATACTTAGCTGTCTGAGGAAGCAGCAAAGAAAGAGGGGGATTGTGGGAGACACAGGACTTATATAGCTACTTCCTCTATTATGTGATTGGCTACCTGTTATGCCTGTACAGTTTTTTCTTTCATTTTTTTGATAATATTTATATTCCTCTATCTTTGCTGCTGAGGAAATAAAGAAAGAGTTATGCATAATATGAGCCTCCGTGTCTTTAATAAAATTTGTAATGTTGACATTGAAAACTTACTGTTATATGAAGCCTGACTTCTATACGCCACTAATAAAATATATATTTGGCAATACTTTATGTTAAAGGACCACTATACTCACATAAACCACTTCAGCTGAGGTGGTTTGCGTGCATGGAGTATTCTGTTTAAAATGCAGTTTCTAAAATTGCTGATTTCTATGACAAATCTGCACTTTTATAATTAAATTAACACTTTCCCAGCTGTCAATCAAACAGCTTCCTCCTCAATGAAACAGAAACAGAAGTGGCAAGTGCGCGCTACTTAAATGCACCTATCTTCTCCACTCACATCAGACGAGCTATTTTTATGTAAATTTTCTAATCTGGTTTTTCATTCCCTGTTTATTGTATTCACATACTTGGAGCAGCTCTTGGCACCAGTGATAGTCTTCAGGTTTTAAACTGTATTAGTTGTGTGTGGCGTTGTAGCCATATACACGCAAAACATTTATATGCAGCAGGGAGTTTGGAAAAACTGCATTCTAGAAAATACCAATAGATCCTTTACAAATATTCAATAGCAGGGTATTTTCTTTATATACAGCAGTCATTAGTCTCTTTTATTTTCATAATATGAAGCTGTGCTCAAAAGTTTGCATACCCTGACAGAAATGGTGAAATTTTGGCATTGATTTTGAAAATATGACAGATCATGCAAAAACATTTCTTTTATTGAAGGATAGTGATCATATGGAGTTATTTATTATCACATAGTTGTTTGGCTCCTTTTTAAAACCATAATGATAACAGAAATCACCCAAATGGCCCTGATCAAAAGTTTACAAAGCCTTGAATGCTTGTCCATGTTACAGACACACAAGATGACACAGACAGGTTAAATGTCAATTAAATGTTAATTTCCCACACCTGTGGATTTTTTAATTGCAACAAGTGTCTGTGTACAAATAGTCAATACGTTTGTAAGCTCTCACGTGGATGCACTGAGCAGGCTAGATACTGAGCCATGGGGAAAAGAAAAGAACTGTCAAAATACCTGCGTAACAAGGTAATGGAACTTTATAAAAATGGAAAAGGATATAAAAAGATATTCAAAGCCTTTTAAATGCTAGTCAGTACTGTTCAATCACTTAAGAAGTGGACAATTTAGGGATCTCTTGATACCAAGCCAAGGTCAGGTAAACCAAGAAAGATTTCATCAACAAATGCCAGAAGAATTGTTCGGGATACAAATAAAAACCCACAGATAACCTTAGGAGAAATAAAGGCTAGTCTGGAAAAATACAGTGTGGTTGTTTTAAGGAGCGCTATACAACAATACTTGAACAAAAATTAGCTGCATAGTCGAGTTGCCAGAAAGAAGCAGTTACTGCTCCAATGCCACAAAAAATCCTGGGTACAATATGCCCGGCAACACCTTGACATGCCTCACATGCCTTCTGGCACTCTGTAATTTGGAGTGACGAGACCAAAATAGAGCTTTATGGTCAAAACCATAATGACTATGTTTGGAGAGGGGTCAACAAGGCCTATAGTGAAAAGAATACCATCCCCACTGTGAAGCATGGTGGTGGCTCACTGATGTTTTGGGAGGGTGTGAGCTCTGAAGGCATGGGGAATCTTGTGAAAATTGATGGCAAGATGAATGCAGCATGTTATCAGAAAATACTGGCAGACAATTTCTACAAAGGCTGCGCATGGAATCCTCTTGGACTTTCCAATATGACAATGACCCTAAGTACAAGGCTAAGTTGACCCTCCAGTGGTTACAGCAGAAAAAAGTGTATATTCTGGAGTTGACATCACAGCCTCCTGGCCTTAATTAATATTATTGAGCCACTCTGGGGAGATCTCAAACGTGAGGTTCATGCAAGACAACAAAAAGCTTGGCATGACTTGGAGGCATTTTGCCAAGAAGAATAGGCAGCTATACCACCTGCAAGAATTAGGGGCCTCATAGACAACTATTACAAAAGACTGCACGCTGTCATTGATGCTAAAGGGGGCAATATATAGTATTAAAAACTAAGGGTTTGCAGACTTTTGAACAGGGGTCATTTAAGGAAAGAATTCTCTCTCCCTCACTCCTCTACCTCAGTCTAACTTGGACTTCCAACCAGAACAGGAGGTGTCTGCACTTCTCTTCTCCTCTCTCCCCACAACTTATCCCCTTGATCCCATTACCTGACATATATTATCAGATGTCTCTCCCCTTGTCTTGTGCTGTCCTTAACACATATGTCTCTTTCTTCTGGCATTGTCCCCACTCTTCCTAAACATGCTATAATCTGTTCCCATCTTTGATCAAACTTCCCTATCTAACAAAACTGTCCCATAGCTCTACGCCCTTTCTTCTCGAAGCTTCTGGAATGTCTTGTCTGTACGGTTGTATGACATGCTTTCTCAACCCCAACTCCCTCCTCAAACGTGTTAATTATTTTGGATACCATTGCCACCTGTACTATCACTGCCACCGATGACACACGGATGTACCTTTCCTGCCTGATCTCTGTCCTGATGTCCTATAACAAGTTTCCAGTTGCCGATCTTCCGTCTCCCATTGGACATCTAAGACTGACCTTTTCTTCTCTCCTTATAAAACTTGCTCTGCCTGCAAGCTTGCTGTCTTGGTGTTATCTTTGATTCTGGCCTCATCTTTACACCACATATCTAATTGTTAAATCCTGCAAATTGCACCTTAACACCATAACCTGCATTCACCCTGTTTATGCAAGATGCTACTAAGGAGCTTGTTCATGCTCTTGTAATGAATGCTGCTGCCGCCCTAAGCAAGCACAGATATGCCACCCCCCCACCCATCACCATGCCCCACCCATTTATCTACCATGAGCCAACGTCAGTGCTGCACACAGTGTCTTTTCTCTGAAAAGGCATTGTGTTTACATTAAAAAGCCTTCAGAGATAGGCTATAGACACCAGAACCACTACATCAAGCTATAGATGGTTCTGGTGACTATAGTGGCCTTTTAATGTGAAAGAAACTTCAATCTTATTTGTATGGGCGCTACTTCACTGTCATGACTGATCACAACCCCCTGATTGGCTCAACAGAGTGGAAGGAGACAACCCAAGGCTGTTAAGATGGAGCCTGGCGCTGCAGCCATATAACTTTACAATGCAGTACCGACCAGGAAAACAGAACGCCAATGCAGATGGGTTGTCCTGTCAAACCAAACTGGGGAACTAACCCGTACTTACCGGACATCCCCAAGCCGTTAGGGTCTCGGCGGGCATGCCATCCCATGGAACTGGGGGGGAACTATGTGACAAAATCCCTATTTTGCCTTCCCCAGAGTCATTCTCCTACTCTGTTCGGACATTTTGTTAATATTTTATTCCCCATTCATTCGAGGAAACTAACTACCGAACACCGACCACCCCCTGGCTCATTAAGTTCAAACAAACCACACAAATCCAGTGCTCTCTTTGTGTGGCCGCCGTTCGTTAACCGAACGTCACGTGGTGGAGAAAATGGCGGCCATCTTGTCGCACGAAAGCAGGCAGCGGGACTTGGTTGTTGAGTTCCTGGAACTCTGAGGTGGCCACTTGACGGCCCGAACACTGGTGAAAATGTACAAACGCCTGCTTCTAGTCGCGGCAAGCCAGGAAAGCGCTGTTCAACAGACAAACCCTGCACTATGAGCCAGGGGACCCATTTCCCCTTTTTATTCATTCACCATTTCATTTCGTATGAAACCTCTCAAACTAGACCGACCGCTACCCCTGAAACTATGGAACTATTTCTGGGCAGACATCTCTAGAGTGGTCGGTCAATTCTTAACCCCAGTGGCGATTCGTCTATGTTCGTGGGATCTCACCGCTTTTCGGATATGTTCTGCGCTCAGATCCAAGCTATATGGGGATGTGCAGATTATGGAGGTTCGGTTGCACAAAATATGACTTTTGTATTTTAAAGTGCTTTTGTGAATTTTTCAAAGAGTGAATATTTTCTGTACTTGGAAAAAATTTAGTTTAAGCCAGCCACTTAACTCAATTATCTCCCAGATTCAGAGTAGGGGTTGTATTGTGAGTGTCACACTTTGTAACCTTGTTGTTATTGGTTGTTATGTTTGTGTCCCTGTCCCCAACAAGGTCCATGTGGGCGTACACCTTGTTTGGGGACTTGCATAAAAGGCCAGCTGTGGCTTCCATTAAACAGAATGCGTTACCCCTTCATGAAGTCTTGGCTCATATTTGGGAGATTGGGAGTTATAATCACTACAACTTCTTCTATGCTTGGATGTCGGGAGAGTCTACACGGATATACTCAGCCGGAGTATAGGGGATCCGTTACAGGATGCATTGTGTGCATATGTGTTTCTGTGTATGTGTAAGGATGCATTGTGTATGTGTGTAGTGTGAAAGAAAGTGTTTGTGGGGTAGGATAGGGGCTGAGAGGGGAGTAGCTCTTTATTTTTATCATTATTATATTTATTTTGTCAATATAAAGTTTTGTGTCTTACACTCCCCTAGTGTATCTCTTATCCCCCCTCTTTTTATGTCTCCTACATCCTCCCAACCCCTTTGCATGTCTTACTCCCCCAAGCACCTTTGTCTTACTCTTCTCAGCTCCTTGGTGTCTCTCTTTTCCCCCCAGGCCCCACTGTGGGTGCTTCCCTCACAAGCGACTGTGTGTCTCTCTCTCTTGAGCCCCTCTGTGTGTCTCTGTCTTCCCTACCAGCCCTTCTGTGCTTCCATTTCACCCCTCAGCCTTTCTGTATGTCTTACACTCCCCCATCCCTTAATAAACTCTTCCACTTCCCCCGTCACTTAGGGGTCTCAATTCCACTTCTGCCCCTGTTCCTTTAGAAGTCTCCCCTCCTGTCCCTTAGTACTCTCCCGTCCCCTCCTGTCCTTTAGTACTCTCCCATCCCGTCCCCTCCCCTCCCTTCCAGTCCCTTAGTGTTCTCCCCTGCCCCCTGTTCCTTCACATATTACTCTCCCTTCCCCCTGTCCCTTAGCGGTCTCTCCTCCTCTCCCTCCCCTCCTCCTCTCCCTCCCCTTAGTGGTCTATCCCCCCCCATCCCAGAGGAGGTCTCTCCTCCCCCCCCCAGTGTCACTTAGTGGTCTCTCCTCCTCTCCCTCCCAGTGTCCCTTAGTGGTCTCTCCTCCTCTTCCTCCCTCCTCCCCCCCCCCCAGTGTCCCTTAGTGGTCTCTACCACCCCTTCACTGTTGTGCCTCCTACTGCTGTGTTGTGTACCACGGTACAGGAGCTTCTGTTTGCTGTATCTGGTCGGACTGACAGGAAGTGCTCACTGAGAGAGCACTTCCTTTCAGTCCCGCAGGGTACAGGAAGCTCCTGTACCATGGTTCATGCCGCAGCCCACAGTCACACTACACTGAGGGACTGGCAGAAGGGAGCGCTGTGCACATCCCTCCCACCAGGTCACTCAGAACTTGCGCATCCCAGGCCAACTGCCTAAGTCGTCTGTAAGACGCGCCAGCCCTGGGTGCATGCAGAAACAGTTAGGAGTCACACAGGACTTGGCTCATTCATTTACATCTCAAACCTCGTCCTTTAACATTTTAAGCTGTCATTATGTAATAGAAACAAAAGTTGAAGAACTTTAGTCATCCCTTCCAGCCAAAAAAGTTGAGCCAGGAGATGGGAAGGGAATAGAAGCAGAAGATAGAGTTATAGAATAGTAAAGAGAAAGATATAGATACATTAGATAGGTTAATCGGAGATAAGATGGAGGGGAGGAGGGGGCAACTGCGCGGTCAGCACTTGTCCTGCCTCTGCTGTCTACTCCCTGAACCAATCCTCCCACACCTCCTCGAAGCACCTCTCTTTACCAAAGTTTCCGAGTTACATTTGTTCATAGAGTCTAAAGATTGTGAGTCTAGCATTTACTGGCTGTATATCTGGTGAGTGTGGTTTCTTCCAACTTTGCGCTATTGTGGTGATTGCCGCTATGATAATGTGCATGATCAAGGCCTTTCGTAGCCTCTGGATGCTGGGGTCAAACATGTTTAGTAAGAACATCTCCAGTAGTAAGCAATATGTGTGATTGGTAGTTTAACAAATATTTGTCACTTCAGAATTGTGTGAGAAGGTGGCATTCCCAGAACACATGCACAACTGTATCTGCAGACTGCCCACACCTCCAGCAGAGGGGGTCTGACGAGGTGTATACAGCTGTTAAGCACTGTGGAACAAGATACCACCACATCACCAGCTTCCAGTTTGTCTCACAGGGTCCAAGACATTGTAAGGTGTGCTGCATATGCTGTAATGCCCTTCCTCATCCTTCCACTCTTTAAGTCCCTCTCACATTGTTCCATAAATGTAAGTTTCCACCTGAAAGCTGTTTCCACCAATCCTCTATAGCAGATCACCAGTGGTTTAGCAATACATTTCTTAAACAACAATAACGTCTCAAAACTATTGTACTCCTCAGGGTCGAGCCATTGAATCTTATGGTTAAGTAAAATATATTTGACCTTCAGGTATGTAAAGTGGTTCCTCAGAGGTAGATGGTACTGATTTTCTAAATTCATAAATGGTATCGTCCCTTCCGAATTCAACAGGTTCCAAACGTTTTTCAATTTTTTTTAATCCAGTGGGAGATTGGTAGACATGGGCACAATGCATGCAAAGTAGGAAGTGGAGCTACATACAGTACATGCCTTTTGCTCAATAGTTTTTTTGCCCATTGCCACCAGATACGTAATGAGTGACGGCTTGGTGGTAACAAGCATTGTTATCCCAGACGTCTTCAAATTACGTGGCAGCCAGAAATATTGCTCTATGTTGAGGGGTGCAGGATGTCATTTTTGAGCTGCGCCCACAGAGGCATGCAGCCTATTGCGTTCTTATACACCATGTCCTCTATACTGTAAGCGCATATGAGCCGGGTCCTCATCAACCATCATTCCAGGCAAAATTTGCAGTAGTTTGTCTCATTTGTTTCTAAAATTCCACTAAATAATATAATGCACTGCAGAATAAGTTGGGACTATATGACTGATAATAATGAGAAAACCTTTCTTCCAGTAGTGGGCAATAAATTGTGAAGCCCAGTCTATAATGTAATTTCGTATGATCCCTGGTAACAGTCTGTATCGGGATCCATAATTAGATATAACAGTATCTGGATACATAATTAGAACTTTTTTGTATTACTGACCTTTAATCTATACTATGAAAGGCTGTTTAATTTCTTCTCTACTGAATAAAATTAGAGCTAAAGGATAAACACATAAAGATTAAATCCGTTTATTTTTTTTAATTTTTTTTTTAAACCCACAAATTTAAGTCTAGAGTAGCTAAACTGAAAGCACAGCGGACTTCGAGAATGTTTCCAGTTTGGCTATTTTCACCTTAATTTTTAAATTCACTTTGAAATCCCACTTTAGTGAATATCTCTGTTAAATGTATCCATAATCCATCACCAAGTCCTCATTGTCGCTGCATGCAGCTACTGTGAAGTCATCAAGCATGAGGACTTTAGTCCAATCAAATTCTTCTCATAGAAAAGAATACAATGCATCATGGCAATCAATGTGATCTACCAATCCAGGGCTTCTCTATGACAAAGCAGTGCATGCATGCCTACAGGGCCACCTTTAATACTGATTGGACTCTGGGCAGGCATTTGCTTGGGGCCCCTGGACCTAGCCCCCCCCCCCCCACTTCCTAGCATACAATCACGCCATCCAGCCTCTCACAAAAAACACATAGACTTAGCCGCACTCATTTTTCACTGAGACAAAATAAATACACTAACACACATAGAGATGCATACACTGACATACACACACAGGTACAGACCTACAAAAACAGATACACAGACACACACCCACATTCACAGATGCACTCACTGAAAAGCATGCAGATAAAAATACTGACATACATGCAGATATAAACAATAACATACAGAGACACACAGATACAGACAAATACACAGGCACACATACAAAATGCAAATTTTTTAAGTCACCCTCCTGTTTCCTACCTTTTAGATGCAGGGGGGTGACTACCCTGGGATCCATTGACTGGCTCAGGCTGATGGGAGTCAGAGCACCCACTCTGACTGCCTCCTCTCCTTCTCCTCCCACACGGCGCCCGGTAAATGCTGGGAGGAAGTGACGAGTCCCGATCCCAGTCCCGCTCTTAAAGTGGCCAGTGGCCTCATCGTGCGGCCCGCGATGGTAGTTCCATGCAGGCCACACACACCACGCAGGCCAGCTGCTTTGGGCCTCCAATGAATGACCACGTTAGAAATGGCTCTGCATGCCTACTGTCTGGTGCAGGCTTTGTAAAATGTGAACGACAGTTCAGAGACATGGGAGTTGCAAAAAGTAATTAGTGCTGTTCTTTAATGTTTTTTAACTAAAAGGTGGGGACCACAACTATGTCCTGAAATTACTCCATTCAAATTAAATAATGTTGTTGCTTCTTCTCATTGTTGTGGTCTGGGTGAAATGCCCTTGTCCCCTTGTGAAGGACTGCCTGGCACTCCGACTGGGTGCCTCCGCCAATCGTTGCTTCCTAGTCGCCTTGAATACCATAAGCACCGCAGCCCCCCCTAGCCGCCGCAGCTTGGCTGGGGTCTCGCCATCCATTCCCACCCTGGACCAAATTCCTGGATCCTGCTTTCAGTGGGAAGGCCTCCAAGAGAGTATAGCTGTGAACAGGGCTCGAGTCCTGCAGGAACGCATGGGAACGGCGTTCCTGCACTTTTTCCAAAGCAGGAACGCCATTCCCGCTAGTGATCCTGCAGGACCTGCCCTGCTACCTGCACACAGAGGCCATCACACACTGTGTTCCCTCTCGGGCTCTAACTCTAGCGAGACCCGCGGCTGTTAGAGCGTTGCCACGGGTTAAACGCTCCGCACAGGTGAGTCTCGCGAGAGTTAGAGCTGGAGAGGGAACACAGCGTGTGATGGCCTCTGTGTGCAGCGGCTGAATCCCTCCACCGGACCACCAGACGATCTCCCCCCTCCCTGACAAGGTAAGAAGCAGGGAGGGGGGGATAAAATAAAAAAATAGACACGTAAAGTTAAAAAAAAATGCTTCCCCCCCATCATCCAGCACACACACACACACACATCATCCAGCACGCACACACACACACACATCATCCAGCATGCACACACACACACACACATCATCCAGCATGCACACACACACACACACATCATCCAGCACGCACACACACACACATCATCCAGAGCACACACACACACAATCATCCAGAACACACACACACATCATCCAGCACATACACACATCATCCAGCACACACACACACATCATCCAGCACACACACACATCATCCAGAACACACACACACATCATCCACTACACACACACGCACATCATCCAACACACACACACACACACAGCATCCAACACACACACACATACATCATCCAACACACACAGCATCCAGCACACACACACACACATGCACACACTTCCTCCAGCACACACTGCATTCATTATACACAATCTGCACTTACTACAAACACACTACATTCATTATACACACTCTGCACTTACTACAAACACACTACATTCATTATACACACTGCACTCACTACAAACACACTACATTCATTATACACACTACATTCATTATACACACTGCACTCACTACAAACACACTACATTCATTATTCACACTACATTCATTATACACACTACACTCACTACAAACACACTACATTCATTATACACACTCTGCACTCCCTACAAACACACTACATTCACTATACACACTTTGCACTCACTACAAACACACTACATTCATTATACACACTGCACTCACTACACACACTACATTCATTATACACATTCTGCACTCAATACAAACACACTACATTTATTATACACACTGCACTCACTACACACACTACATTCATTATACACACTGCACTCACTACATTCATTATACACACTCTGCACTCACTACAAACACACTACATTCATTATACACATTCTGCACTCACTACAAACACACTACATTTATTATACACACTGCACTCACTACAAATAGACTACATTCATTATACACACTCTGCACTCACTACAAACACACTACATACATTATACACAATCTACACTCACTACAAACACACTGCATTCATTATACACTCTGCACTCACTACAAATACACTACATTTATTATTCATACTCTGCATTCACTACAAACACACTACATTCATGATACACACCCTGCACTGCACTATATGCATAGGAGTGTACATTTTTTTTTAGGGGGGGGGGGGGGAATGGAAATCTTGGGTGAGTTCCCACAATTTTTTCCCCAGGATTTGACCCCTGGCTGTGAAGCTCTTATAAGAGCTAGTGATTATAGCCAATATAGGAATCCAAATAGCAATCCCAAGAGCAGGCATTACAAACTGGTATAGTTGTTCCCTACAATCCCTCCCCTCTGCCTGGGAGATAATTAAGTCAGATACTGTATTAACCCAATTAATCTCCAGGCAGAAAAAAACCCACATTTCTTTAAAAAATAAATAAATCAATAAGGGTACCCCAAAACACATAAAGTCCCCACAAATATTACATTCCCTGATAGCCCTGATCTGGGTGGCGAACATATCCAAAAAATCACCCAGATCAGTTCAGAAATTCTATGGAAGTCATTTATTTGACCGACCGCAGGCATGGTCCCATGCCAAAAACGGTTCCAGAGAATCAGGGCTTTCGGTTGGTCTAGTTTGGTAGTTTGAAAACGAACAAACTACCCAACAGAGTCAATAGTCTTACCCTGGAGCTTGTTCCCTTCATCCAGACGAATTATCTCGTCGAACAGTGCCTTTGTAAGTTGAACAGGCGATGATGGAAGGCTAGCGGTGTTCGGGAGTTTCTGTATCCGATTTTAGTTGAGATTCATGCCCAAACACCGCTGCCTGCGTTAATGCGAACAAGATGGCCGCCAGCTCGTGGTTGTCCATAGGAATTGCGGCCACCCAGACGAACAATTAGAACACTGCGGTGAGAAACGTTCCAAGTTGTTAATAGGTGTTAACAAGCTCCACGGTGGTCTCTGGTTCATTATTATTATTATTATTGCCATTTATATAGCGCCAACATATTCTGTAGCGCTTTACAACATTATGAGAGGGGGATTTAACTATAAATAGGACAATTAAAAAAAAACTTATGGGAACAACTTATGCAGTTGTTAGGTAATTCGAAGTGCTTTGGGAGTTCGAAGTGCCGCTTCAAGAGTTCGAATTGTGGCCATACAAGTCCAAAAAAAGCAACCGTATTTTCAACCAGGAAACTAGTGACAAGGGTACTTTTGCCACACCCCTTAACACTGGAAACTAATATTTACATTGCAGGGTTAAAACAACCTCTAGTGGTTGTCTTCCAGAGAGTACAGCGTCTTCAAAACCCACGTCAGAAAACACTGATTCAATGCTTTCATATGGGGAAACTCTAATGCACTCCTGGCGCTCGACGTACATGCGCAGTAGGTTTCCCCTATTGTTGTGAAGAATTAAGTTATTTTAACCATTTATTCACCGGTGGGGGAGGGGGAGCTATAAAGGGACACTCTAGGAAAAGTTACACTATAGCGTTTGGAATACGGTTTTGTATTTCTAATGCAACAGTGTTCCTTTCAAGTACATTTCTTATATGGTTTACATATTTTGTTATCATACACTTTTGTAATTTTGCACCAAAATAGACCAATAAAATATGTAATAAAATATGGGGGTAATCCACATACAAAAGTCTGGGATATAGTGCAGGCTTCTTCCTCCAAAGGTATGTTCAACCCTCAAAGAGAATAATAAAAAGAGACGACCAATAGTGCTCTCTGGGTAAAACAGTAGTAAATAAAATATATAAAAAGGTACTCACAAGAATGGAGCAGGCAAACTGCTCCTTAAAGGTAGCGTTGGTGGTATGATCCCCACCTAGGATTACTAGGAGTCCAGAATAATAAAATGCCAGGTAAAAAATATAAAGTGTATTAAAAGATGATTGGCACAATAAAAGGTGACCAAAAAAATCTTTAATGAATAAAATACACAGTATAAAATATCCACAAACGTGTTTCGCCTACAGGGCTTCTTCAATATGGAATAGAACATGTTGCCTGGCAAGGTAAGTTTAAATAGGGGTACAATTGCTTAAAATTGTCGCCAAAACCAAAGGCAGTCAATAGGAATACAGTAACTAATGGGAAAAAAAATCAATATTTTAAACATTTTAAATATTGTTTATAGCAAATACACAATGGAAATAACATAATGCTGCGATTGAATATTAAAAACGAGCGTTATCTGACTACCGTATATACTCAAGTATAAGCCGACCCGAATATAAGCCGAGGCCCCTAATTTTACCCCAAAAAACTGGGAAAACATATTGACTCGAGTATAAGACTAGGGTGGGTAATGCAGCAGCTACTGGTAAATTTCTAAATAAAATTAGATCCTAAAAAAATTATATTAATTTAATTTTTATTTACAGTGTGTGTATATAATGAATGCAGTGTGTGTGTATGAGTGCAGTGTGTGTGTATGTATGAGTGCAGTGTGTGTGTATGAATGCAGTGTGTGTGAATGCAGTGTGTGTGAATGCAGTGTGTATGTGTATGAGTGCAGTGTGTGTATGAATGCAGTGTGTGAATGCAGTGTGTGTGCATGTGTGTGTATGAGTGCAGTGTGTGTGTGAATGCAGTGTGTGTATGAGTGCAGTGTGTTTATAGGAGTGCAGTGTGTGTGTGTATGAGTGCCGTGTGTGTGTGTGTGATGCAGAGCCTTGGTGGGGGGTGGGCATTTTTATTATAATAATTGTAATTTTTTTTGTTATATTAATTTGGTATTATTATTATTTTTTATTTCTTTTTTAATATTATTATTTTTAATATTTTATTATTATTATTTTTTTCCGTCCCCCCTCCCTGCTTGATACATGGCAGGGAGGGGGGCTCTCACTCCCTGGTGGTCCAGTGGCATTGGCAGTTCAGTGGCGGGGGGAGGGGGGCTGTCAGAGAGCACTTACCTCTCCTGCAGCTCCTGTCAGCTCCCTTCTCCTCTGTGCCGGTCCGTGCAGCTCCTCTGTCAGCTTACACTGTAAGTCTCGCGAGAGCCGCCCTATGACCCCGCGGCTCTCGCGAGATTTACACTGGGAGCTGACAGAGGTGCTGAACGGACCGGCGCGGAGGAGAAGGGAGCTGACAGGAGCTGCAGGAGAGGTAAGCGCTCGCTGCCAGCTCCCAGTCTGTATTATGGCAATGTAAATTGCCATAATACAGACATTGACTCGAGTATAAGCCGAGTTGGTGTTTTTCAGCACAAAAAATGTGCTGAAAAACTCGGCTTATACTCGAGTATATCCGGTAGGTTTTAATAGTTTTATGCGGTCACGTGACTATTGTACCTTTTTATACATTTTATTTACTACTGTTTTACCCAGAGAGCACTATTGGTCGTCGCTTTTTATTATTCTCTGAGTGTTGAACATACCTTTGGAGGAAGAAGCCTGCACTATATCCCATAAGCAGGGATCATACTGCCATACGCTTTCCACACTAGAGCTAGCTATAGCTCTAATACATGTGAGTGCATTACCATCTTCTTTTATCATTTGTTGTATCCTATTGGACTTACCACACCCTTTGGTTTTCTATTTGTTTTATCTTTTCATACGATTGGATCCACCTGGGGAAGGACAGCGAGGACATTGTTCCTCACCAAGCACTTTACAGACTATTTGATCTAAGGAAGATCTGTTCAGCTAAGACTTTGGATTTGGATTACCCCCATATTTTATTGGTCTATTTTGGCACAGCCTTTATCTTTGTTTTTATTCTTGTTGTATTTGAAGGCTCTTTGAGGGATTCCCTTAAAGGGTTGCTGCCTCATTTGTTATTAAGCGCTTACTCTCTCTCTTGATTTTACTTTTGTTTTTATATGTTTTAATTGTAGATTGAAGTGATGCATGAAGCCAGTCAAGGAGGTACGAGCCGTACATTGGCGATGAGTGAGAGTGAGGAAAACCTTTCTTCAAGAAAAAGGTAAAATAAATGAAATTTGAAAAATGTGATATCATTTTAATAATGTCATATACGGAGAGGCAAAAATGCAATCACAGGTTAAATAAAAGGATTGCATACTGGAAGTATAAAAAGAGCAAGGATCTGGAAAATACACACAAAAATAGCCATCCAATGCTTTACTATCGGAAAGCATTGGATTGGCTGAGATCATCAAGAGTAAAATCACTTTTGTTGTTATTATTATTATATTTATAGAGCGCCGTCAAATTCCGCAGCGCTTTACAATGGGTGGACGAACAGACATGTAGTTGTAACCAGACAAGTTGGACACACAGGAACAGAGGGGTTGAGGGCCCTGCTCAATGAGCTTACATGCTAGAGGGAGTGGGGTAAAATGACACAAAAGGTAAGGATAGTATTAGACGAGTGACAGTTGCAGAAGAGGAACCAGTTGGGATCATTGAATCAGGGCCAGCTGAAGACATTGTGTGAACTGGTTCCAAGGATGAAATGCTGCCCTTCTTTTCCCCAAAAATTCTCCCACACCCATTAAGCATTGTGTGTGTATAGTGGATGCAGTGTGTGTTTTTTTAATGCATTGTGTGTGTGTTTGTTTTTAGCTTATTTTATTTATTGTATAGTATACATTCAAGCACGGGAAGAACACATTCTTCTCACACACCCATATAAAGAGGTTTACCACCTTTAGTAGTCCAGATTAAGTAGGTGGTGTCATACATTGGATTGATGTCATGTTAGTTTACTTTAAGTTTTTTTTGTTTTTTTTATTATAATTTTTTTTTAATCTAAAGGCAGCTGGATGTCTTACTAGAACTGGCTTCATGGCTTCACGAGATCTACGGTTAAGAAAAAGATAAGCAGATATATTTTCTCTCACCCAAAAGATGAAAGTTCTGACTTCCTGACTTGTTAAGGACATACTTCCCAATTGTCCATATTTTGGAGGGACAGTCCCTATTTTGGACCTAAATCCCTCTTGCTTATCCTAATGTCCCACTTTTCTAGGAGCTTCACATTGTTGGTGTGTCCAAGTATTATTGCTGTAGAGCTGTTATACCCTGACAAAAATGTTTTTAACCCCTTAAGGACGGTGCGTATGCTATGCCGTCCTTGGAGACCCGTCTCTAAACGCCGGCGGGCGGCATAGCACGTCACCGCTGTCCTATATACTTACCTGCGATCGCGGTGGAGTGGACTCACCTGGCATCCCAGGGAGTCCCCCTGCTGCCTCACAATCACATGGACGCACATAGCCGTCCACAGCAATGCCTGTAATTATAGGTAGTCCCTCTGCTGCCTTAAAAAAGTTTAAAAAAGTTAAAACACAGTTTAAATAAAACAATATATACTATGATCAAATATATATATATGTACACATACATGCATATATTAATATCAAAATACACGTAGAATTTTTATATATATATATATATATATATATATATATATATATATATAAAAAAAAAAAAAATATGTATGTGTAATTTCGTTCTAACTGTATTTTGACTCTCTCTCTCTCGATTTATTCAAAGAACAAAAACTTTTCTTTATTCCAAAGGTCGACGTTTCAGTTCCACTAGGGAACTTTCATCAGGACAGAATACCTGATGAATAGTGTGTCCTGATGAAAGTTCCCTAGTGGAACTGAAACGTCGACATTTAGAAAAAAAAAAAGTTTTCGTTCTTTGAATAAATCCTGGGAGTGCTGATTCCTTTTTTGGCTGTATCTATTTAGTGCAATCGAGCACCGGGTCATTTAAAAAGTAAGTTGGAGTAAAAGGTCTTTATTTCTTTATAATATACATACACACTCATACATACATACATACATACATACATATATATATAAAGAAAAAAATGCCATTCTACCTGTGTATGATTTACTGAGAAGATTATAGGCTTAAAAAATAACTTTTAAAAAATAAATCTAAAATAAAAATATATTAAAGAAAAATCATATGAACAACAGGAGTGGGTGGAGACTATACAGTGAGTAAAACTGACTACTTATACAAGCTGTAAAAGTGTATACATAACACTAATGCTGAAGCAATACTGTTTTGCTACAATATAACATCAGTGTATTCCCAAGTAATAGAAGTGATACTATATTATATATCACTAATAGCTGTAACAAGAGGGGGGAGATAAGACGACTGCTAAACCAGTGCTGTCAATAGTTAAAAGATTTATGGATAAGTAAATCCCTACATGATAGTACAACTAACGACATGGGTAAGCTCAACATACAATAATTGATAATGTTCTATGGTGCTTAACCTCTGAAAGATCCAAGATAATGGTTCAGCTAAGACAGATTTCTGACAGACGGCGATTATCTAGTTAAATATCACAAAAGCTGCCTAGATCATAGCAGCGTATTGATAATAAATTAAGGTTGCTGTCAAGCAGTAAAGTGTAAAATAAGGGGTTGCTGACCTGGCTCCGTTTTTTCTCCAAGATACCTAGCAGTATATTCTAGTGTAACAACGGCTGCCTGCACTGAGTTATCTTATGCTTTACCACAGTGGAGCACAAAGTAGTAGCTCACCTGTGAAGGACTTCTGACAGGCAGCAGTTAACCGGTTAAAAGTCACACAAGTTGCCTAAGTGCTAGCTGCATCTAAATAGTAGGTCAAAGTATAAAGAGAGGGTTTGCAAACAGTTTTGAACAGGTGGCCTAGGTAGTAGAAAATATACAGACAGTGACAGAGGAAGGCATATAGAATAAAGATTCCTGAGTCTTGTGCCTTCGAGGGCACCCCTTAATAAAATGCCTGGTCTTATCAATCTCCCCCCATAAACATACTAAAGGAAAAAGAAAGAGAAATAAAGTATGTACAGAGCACATAAAATTAGTGTTAAGAGTCTCCAATATGCACTCCTGAGATGCTGGACATGAAAGAACTTGATGTCGGTAATTTAGCAATTGATAAGCAGAGAGTTAGGTGCCGACACCAATAATGTGTCAGTAGGGGGGCGGGGCCTGGCCGCAGAAGGGAGCTGACGCATGTCGCTGCTGCTCCCGTAGCTGATCCGACTTATTGCTGATTTTCGACTAGCGGAGACCGTGAGCTGGCTCAAGTAGGAACCCACTCGACTGGGGAATCCGAGACCTACAAATTGACACCACAAACGTGGATTTTGGCAGAGGGTCAGTGCCCACTAATGTTGCGGTCTACAAGCATGGCGGCGGCGGGGGAAACGGCCGCTCTCCCGCCGCCCACAAGTACGGCATGGCAGAATATGAGTTCCCGTTCACCCCCCTATGGACCGGCGGGGGTAATCTCGGTCCCTACCACGCTGACACACACTGCCCATCGACCTTCAATTGCCCACTCAAGCCTGGGTTCTGGATGCTCCAGACCCGGCAACTCGCTTCCCCTCATGATACCGCATGGCGAGGGCCCCAAGCGAGAGACAAAGCAAGATAAACCAAGCTCGGCCAAGATGGCGGCACAAGAGCAAGCTACTACTAAGCGACTACCCATTCAGCCACCTAAGCACGCAATGGAGTTTGTGACCCGGCTAAGCACCTACCTCCGGGCGAAGTTCAAAACCCAGAGGCAAAGCTACAAACTAGCGATGAAGGAAGTAAAGGCGTGGATACGCCCGGCCACCCGGCGCCATCTGCCGGTTAACCCACCTTGTAACCCACGAGCAGCCTCCAGAAGGAAGGAACACCGCTCAGCAAGGCGGGAAACAGAAATGGGGCCCACACACAGCAACGCCCGCGACCTCAAGCCCCAAAGCAGGACCCGGCGACCCACCCGCCCAACCTCCCACCCAGCAGAGCAAACAACACCAACTCAGCATAGAGGTAACCCTCAAGGTACTGACCAGCCTCACAGACTACACTCCTGGGACGCATGCGACCAGCACTCAGCAGCACCACCGGCAGACCCGATGGCACTGGCCTCACCCGACCATAAAATGAACTGTCCTCGATGGCCTGTAAGGGGTATTGGCTGAAGAACTCTGACTCCCTCGGCGCCTCTCCTGCTGCCTGGTACATGGACTGATCTGAGACAAACCTCAAGTAAACTCTACCAGTATCGATCCAGCCTATGGTTTATAATCGATACCCCATACCATAGATAGTAATGTTAACTTGTTAACTACCTGGATGTGTTATTTAGTTAGTCATGTAGACGATTTAACGAAGTTTGGCAGCACACCTGTGCTCACATGTTTCAAAAATGTCATAACCTGTTCATAGCTTAACCTACCCGACCAGCACTACTAACGCTGAACTAGCCAGATCTGCTTGAATATTGAAGTTAGCATATACCTAGCAAAACCAAGCAACTGACCTTTATTTGGGACTACCACTTATGCCGAGCTTTCCTATTAGGATGTGACCCAGCTAAAATAGCATAACCTGTGTCAGACTCGCCATATCTGACTTAACTATTTAAATGCTCGACTCACCCTGTATATGCACATATCTAGGTTGTCTCTCCTTAGCTAATTGAAGTCGACTGCTTAGCTTAGATATATACAGCCTAGCTTAGATCTATACAGCAAGCGTGATTATATAATCTTGACTCCTGTAATGTGTTCATTAATGTCTGTACAAAAAAAAAAAGTGCATTGCTTATCGACACCCTGACGTAACTAATGTATCATAACCTACATATGGTATGCCGTTGGGGTACCATGTGTATACCTGTAACAAACATACGCACTACAAAAATAAAGAATTAAAAAAAATATATATCACACCCAATATAAATGTCCACTGAAAGTGTAAAATATCCCACAAACACTGCATTTGTGGGTATATTTTCAATCACAGTAATCAAGAAAAACAAAGTAAGAATTAATCAGTAAATTTCTATCTGCGTTTGCAAGTACGATTACCTATTATTTTTAGGCCAACTAATTCTTTGTGTTTCTAGTATGTAGCTTGACATTATTTCTTGATGTGAAGTGATGAGTCTGTAAACATTTAAGAATATTGTGCTGCTTGAAACCATTTACATAGGTCATTGTATCTACACTGTCGTGCTGTTGAATATTTTAGCACTTTCACAAATAAAGTGTATTAATTATAGCTAATAATGTGTCAGTATGTGTCCAGAGCCCCTGACGTGCACGTTTCGCCAGTGAAGCTCATCAGAGGGGAACCAGATACAGGCAAGTATAGGAGTATTTAAATCCTAAGCTCTTAATTGATTGGGAGATTTTCAGGATTCTGACCAATGGTAGCTTGGGGAGGGAATCTCAACCATTAAGAAATGATTGACTGATTAACCCTATGTTTACCTGAATCTTATGGTTTTTTACTGAATATTAAAATGATTGATTATAAAAAAAAAAAGGTGGAAAAGTGTAAGTAACAGTGATTATCAAAATGACAGTAATGTCATTATTTTAACTTATATGTGATTAACAATAGTGACATAGTTAGTTGAACGAACATAGCAACGTTTATCTGCTAAACTATTTACTGATTAGTGCAGATATATTAGTGGATTCCTAAACTTGTTGACTACAATGTAACATTAATGAAAGTTTTTAGGATTTTAGGAGAGAGAATGTTTGTAATAGACCTAAATTAATATTGATAATGAATAATTATGCATTTATTTGTGAATGAAGGGGGTAAAATTAAATTCTTCATTTAGTCCCAAGGGGGATAAGGTCTTACATTAATGTATCCATCTGGATTCTTTCCTTAATAGGGTGAGATTAAAATTACCCTTTCTAGTGTTCAGGTGGATACGTTCTAAAACCTGAAACGTAAGATGAGATGCATCCGAGTTATGGAAGTTCCTTATGTGATTGGAGACAGGAGTCGAAATGTTTAGGTTTGAGACGGAATTCACATGTTGTAGGATTCTCCTTCTCAGTTCTTGGAAGGTTTTTCCTATATATTGTAGTTTACAGCTACAAGTAATGATGTAAACTACTTTTGTGGTGCTGCAATTAACAAAATCATTAATCGGAGGTGTTTTCTTCGTATTGGTGCATAAGACTGATTTTGATGGTTTGATAAACCTACATGCCTTACATTTCCCACATCTAAAAATTCCCTTTGTTTCTTGTAGCCATGTCTTAGGTGGTGGTTTTGGTTCAAGATGACTATGAACTAGCAGGTCACGCAGATTGTTAGCTCGTCTTGCTGTGATACTTGGGAATATAGAAAGATTAGTGGCCACCTCTTTGTTGTGGGTGAGTATCGGCCAATTGTCTGCATAGATTTTTCGAATGGGTTTCCATAGTTGATCATAAGTGCCTATGCATCTAATTGTAGGTTTAGTAACCTTCACTTTGTAATTTCTGAGACTAGTTGATCTGTCCATACTAGAGACTTGTTGGAATGCCTTTTTAAGGATTTTGTTTGGATAGCCTTGCCGTTTGAAGCGAAGCCTTAGGTTCTTAGCTTCTTTTATAAAGGTTTCTTCTTTCGAGCAGTTTCTTTTTGCCCTCAGGTATTGCCCGTAGGGAATACCTGCCTTGAGTTTGTAAGGGTGATGGCTGTTCCAATGTAAGAAATTGTTGCACGAAGTAGGTTTTCTGTAAAGTTCGGTATCTACTTCACCCCCTTGGGATAGATTAATAACCAAATCCAGAAATTCTAGTCCTCACTGATGACATGAGTTAATTGTAGGCCAATAGTGTTGATGTTCAGTATCGAGACTAGTTCCTCGAACTGTGTTACTGAGCCAGTCCAAAATATCATGACATCATTAATGTAACGATGCCAACTAATGATGAATTTATCAAATCCTGTCTGTAACGTATTTTTCAAAATTGTGGCTTCCCACCACCCTAAATACAGATTAGCGTAACTAGGGGCACAAGCACTTCCCATGGCCGTGCCCCTAGTTTGCAGGTAGTAGGTACCGTTGAACACAAAATAATTGTGAGTTAGTATAAAACTCAATAGTTCCATAAGGAAATCCTTTTGGGACGCTGTGATTTTGGATGATTTTTCTAAGAAATATTGGGTGGCTTCAAGGCCTACTTTGTGAGGGATGTTATTGTATAAAGAGACTACATCCATGCTGGCTAGAAGAGTGTATGGGGGGGACAGTGAGATTCTCAAGAGTGAGTAATGTCTGTTTAGTGTCCTTAATATAAGATGGGAGATCACTTACAAATGGGTGGAGTATTTTCTCCATGAATTTGCTCGCTTGTTCAGTGAGTGAGTTATTACCCGAAATTATTGGTCTTCCTGGTGGATTATTTTTGTTTTTGTGAATTTTAGGTAAGCAATAAAAAGTCGCTACCATAGGTGTGTTATTTGGACAAATAAACTTGAACTCATCTTGAGAGATTATCTCACTATCTCTTGCTTCAGTAAGTAGTAACTCTAGAGTTTTCAGGTATGAAGCAGTAGGGTCATTTGGAAGCTTCTCATAGCATGAGGTGTCAAAAAGGTGGACCATACACATTTCAATGTATTTTTCTTTTGCCATTAGTACAATATTACCTCCTTTGTCAGATTGTTTAATTACGAGGTTGGGGTTTGATCTCAATTCTTTTAAAGCACGTGTCTCTTCATGTGATAGATTATTAATTTGTATAGGTTTGTCAGGAGGGAGTTGTTCAATTTCATTACATGTCATTTGAATAACCCTCTCTTTATACTTTGACCTTCTATTTAGATGCAGCTAGCACTTAGGCAACTTGTGTGACTTTTAACCGGTTAACTGCTGCCTGTCAGAAGTCCTTCACAGGTGAGCTACTACTTTGTGCTCCACTGTGGTAAAGCATAAGATAACTCAGTGCAGGCAGCCATTGTTACACTAGAATATACTGCTAGGTATCTTGGAGAAAAAACGGAGCCAGGTCAGCAACCCCTTATTTTACACTTTACTTAATTTTAATTGCTTGACAGCAACCTTAATTTATTATCAATACGCTGCTATGATCTAGGCAGCTTTTGTGATATTTAACTGGCTAATCGCTGTCTGTCAGAAATCTGTCTTAGCTGAACCATTATCTTGGATCTTTCAGAGGTTAAGCACCATAGAACATTATCAATTATTGTATGTTGAGCTTACCCATGTAGTTAGTTGTACTATCATGTAGGGATTTACTTATCCATAAATCTTTTAACTATTGACAGCACTGGTTTAGCAGTCGTCTTATCTCCCCCCTCTTGTTACAGCTATTAGTGATATATAATATAGTATCACTTCTATTACTTGGGAATACACTGATGTTATATTGTAGCAAAACAGTATTGCTTCAGCATTAGTGTTATGTATACACTTTTACAGCTTGTATAAGTAGTCAGTTTTACTCACTGTATAGTCTCCACCCACTCCTGTTGTTCATATGATTTTTCTTTAATATATTTTTATTTTAGATTTATTTATTAAAAGTTACTTTTTAAGCCTACAATCTTCTCAGTAAATCATACACAGGTAGAATGGCATTTTTTTTCTTTTTTTGTTTATTCTCTATGATATTCACTATTTAGGGGTTACCCCCCTTCTTGTGCCCTCTACCTTGTGATATCTAAATTTTGGCCCTAGGTTAATTCTTTTCATTTTCTTCGTATAAAATATATATATATATATATATATATATATATATATAATTTTATATATATATATATTTATGGAATAATTTTTGCTAGCACTATATTTAACCCTGTAACTTTCCAATACACCATAAAACCTGTACATGGGGGGTACTGTTTTACTCGGAAGACTTAGCTGAACACAAATATTAGTTTCGAAACAGTAAAATTTATTACAACGATGATATAGTCAGTGCATCTTTCACACACAAATGGCACTTACACGGGCGATATAATTGTTGTGATACGTTTTACTATTTTGAAACACTAATATTTGTGTTAAGCAAAGTCTCCAGAGTATAACAGTACCCCTCATGTACAGGTTTTATGGTGTTTTCAAAAGTTACAGAGTCCAATATAAGGCTTGCATTTCAGTTTTATCACATTGAAATTCGACAGATTGGTTACGTTGCCTTTGAGTCCATATGGTAGCCAAGGAATGAAGATTACCCCCGTAATGGCATACCATTTGCAATAGTAGACAACCCAAGGTATTTCAAATGGGGTATGTCCAGTTTTTTTTTTTTTTTAAATTCTTTATTTTTGCAGTGCTTTAAATTTCACAAACATGCTTGTTTTTCCACGACAGCAGATACATGCCTGTGTAATAATACAAATTATACACTGTCGCGGTAATCGTTAACAGCACTTTTTTTTTTTTTTGCAAGCGTAATAAACAAGAAGGTGACGATAGTTAAGTAGTGTTACAAATCACGAGTAATGGCATGCAGAACATTGTAGACATAGAAGTATTAAACGGGCTATAAAAGGTTTAACAGCTAACTCTGATTCATGACTGTAGGTAATATCTTCGGTACATCTAGTCTGCTGATTTTGAGCATTAAACATACATAGAGATTGCTTAGGCTGAAATAACAAGCTGTACTCGCTTGGGACATGTTAAGTAAAGAGCATTAGGTTACATGGTAGGCAAATAGATTTTACGTAAACAGGCATTGACTATAGTAGAAGTAAATTGCGCTAACAAATTATATCTCATGAACCGCTGAGTAACAACAAATACATTAAAACAGATTAATGCTATAACGGTTATTGCTGTGAGGTGTACAGGTTTGAGTGACAAGATTGAGTATCTAGGTGCAAGATGATAGTGAGCATTCTAAAATCAGCAAGTGCGCCTGCGTTTCTAGCTAAGTGCACACTCATTACTATAAGATGCTAACATGTTGTGTAGTGTTGGTGATGGGAGCTGGTGTATGGTGTGGCAATACGTTACATAGAGTCCCAATAGGTAGAGAAAAGATCATGCATATTTTTAGCATTTTAGTCCCACTGCGTGGAGCTCCATCACCAGATTGCAGCTGCATTCCCTATCCAGCCTTGTCACCCGATCCCTGAGCGTTGCGGAGTGTAGGAGTGTTCAGAGGTAGTCAGCCGGTCGGCGGTGCAGCCCTTTGTGGACGCGGTGCCTCCATGGCCCCGGAGTAATGCGAGGGCTGGTACCTTCAGGCCACGAGCCTGGGGTCCTTCCAGGTCCAGGGTCGTCCCCGGCGAGGGGGTGCGTTGGGTCTTGCATGTGTCAGGCTTGTGTCTCAGTGTGTTGCTTACGGCCCTCCGCCTGTGTGGCCGGTACCTGCGGGTGAGTCCCCTCATTGCCCTCTGTCCAGGCGGGCGTTTTATGCGGATTATAGATGATTTACTAGTAGTAGCGCCCATTAGAGGCTTCCCTGTCCCCTCGGTGCTGCTGGGTTGTGCTGTAATTGGATCAGGGGGAGGTTTGGCTGCAGCTGGTCGTGTGTGGGCCAGAAGCTTAGCTCAGAACCTCTCAAAAATCATGTCCAGGGAGTCTCTCGTGTTGAGATTGGGTTTGGGTGATGCAGGTTGCTGCTGATTGCCCTTGTTAAGGTCGTCACTTGTGTCTGCCATCTTAGAGGCCTGTCTTTCCGGTCCGTCTGCTCTAGCTGCCGGCTTCAATAGCAGGTTTGGTTAGTGCCTGCTTGTGGCTCAGAGTGTTGAGCGGGAAGCGGACGCCCTCCCAGCCCGTTCACTCTCGTAGGCCTCAGCCTTCCGCCTTGAATCCCGGGCATTCCGGGAGACGTGTTGGGTATCTGCGGGTGCGTACTGGGTTCCCCGATTAGTGTAGCCTCGTTGTGTGAGGTTTTCACGGTTGCACCCCCTGATTTCAGGCGTTTTTTTATCTGACAAAGATACAAACACTGGCACATCGTGGCACACAGATACATACACTGACACAGATACACACACCTTGACACACTGTGTGTATAAAGGTGTATCTGTGTTTGTATGTGCCAGTTTGTGTGTGTATATATCTGAAACACAGATACACACCTTGACACAGTGTGTATCTGTGTTTGTATGAGTCTGTGAATCAAGGTGTGTTTATCTGTGTGTGTGTGTGTGTATATATATATCTGACACACAGATACACACTGAACACACACCTTGACACACAATGTGTATCTGTGTGTGTGTGTGTGTGTGGGGGGGGGATTTATATATATATCTGACACACAGGCACATAGTGGCACACAGATACACACAGTGTGTATCTGTGTGCCATTATGTGCGTGTGTGTGTCAGATACACACAATATGTCAAGGTGTGTGCATCTGTGTTTGTATGGGTCTGTATCAAGGTGTATGCATCTGTGTTTGTATGTGCATCTGTGTGTGTATATCTGACAACTTTTATTGGGTATTGTCTAAAATGAATGATAACACGTTATCATTCATTTTAGACAATACCCATTAAAAGTTATGTCTTATTTATTTCTCTCCTATTGTGACAATCATCTAGACTGTAATACTACTGGTAGTTTTTTTCTTTTTGTCTTTTTTTTTCCAATTCACTATTTAGGGGTTATCCCCCATTTCTACACGATCTACCAGTACTTAGTCTCTTTAGGCTCCATTTTTCTTTTTACCTATATCTGACACAGATACACACTGTGTGTCAAAGTATGTATGTATGTATGTATGTATGTATGTATGTATGTATGTGTCAAGGTGGGTGTGGGTGTGTATGTTTCAAAGTGTGTGTATCTGTGTTTGTATGTGCCGGTGTGTACATCTGTGTTTGTATGCGCCAGTGTGTGTGTGTGTGTGTGTGTATATATGTCTATGTATCTGACACACAGATACACACTAGCACAAAATGGCACACACACACACACTGACACACATACAAACCTTGACACACACATACAATCTCACTGACAAACACACATATACTCTGACAGACACAGAAACGCATACAAAACTCCCTAACAGACAGATATATTTTCTACATTTTACTCTACCCAGCCCCCCCTACCTTTAGGAGTGCTGGCATGGAGTCCCTGGGGTCCATTGGGGCTGCTGGTGGCTGGTCCCTGGGGTCCAGTGGGGCAGCTGGCATGTGTGCGGTGAGGGAGCAGTGATCTTCATGCTCAGCTTCTTCACGCCTCTTATTGATGCCGGAGTGACATCATATTCTGGCTCCAGCATCACTGCTGTGCGCGCGAGGGAGCTGAGCGGGTAGATCACTGCTCCCTCGCCGGCCGCGGCCATTTTGTTTTTTTACATTTTTGTCGGAAACCCAATTGGTGTTCTGTGGAACCCCAGGGTTCCGCGGAACGATGGCCTAACAGCATATATTTCTCCAATGTCAAAGTATAGTACCCATCATAACTAGAGTACGCATCCTGTAATGTGTCTTCTGTTAATGGAAGAAAAAAATAAAATTATAATATTATTATTATTAATAGGTAAGCACAGTGCCATGACTAAATAAATAGTTTCTGCATTTTATATTTGCAGTTTTCAATGACAGACTAAAATTAGAAAATAAAAGTAAAAAAAAATAAAAAAAAAATAGAAATACAATTGCAAGAACTATGTTCAGATAAAATTATAGGCACATAGAATGTAATTTAAAAAGTAAGATCAAGTTTACAGTAGTCACATTTTTAGTACAGTTTGGCAGTTTATCTGGGCTACCCTGCCCAATGCATTCAGTCTCCAGCAAAAAAAGCTGGCATTCACTGCAGAGTAAAGTCTAGCTGACACAGGACCACTCATTTATTGAGCATGCAGCCAGCACTCAACCAAAACGTGCAGACCTGCATGGTGCCGCTCAGCTCTGTAAAGTGAACGGACTAAAGGAGATGTTTAGATGCAGGGGCTGCAATAGCTTGGTGGGACCCAGTTAAGTGATTTTAGTACAGTTTGACAGACTACCTACCTGTAGTTTGGCGCTTTCCTTTAAAGAGTGCAGCTGACAATTCCCTAATGGGGGTAGGCAGCCTTCAGCACTAATGGTGACAGAGCATCAGGGGAGATTCAGTCCAGACATCAGGAGTTGTAAAGTGTTATACAAGGAGAAGGTGGGAATTGCAACTTCGATGTCCTTATTTTCATATGGAATAAGAATGAGACAAAAATTAAGCTTTCTAATGTATTTTCTCTTGATCTAAATACAGCATCCAGAGAGGAATGAAAGATGGGACCAAAAAAAAAAAAAAAAAACACCCCACAAGTATTTTAACCAAAAGATCACTATTTAAATATGTGCACCAACACTTTATGGAGCCTCAAGATGGCTCCTATTGGACAGTGTAAAAGTGGTATGATCTCTCCACTCATGGATATGTAGGTGGTTCTGGTGTCCTATTCATGAAAATATGCAATAAAGTATTTACAAGGAAATGATGTCCAGATGGCAAAACAGCATAAAGTGTAAGTGCATCTCTTTCCCATATTCCATTGCTACATGTGAAACTACTATACTATAGAACTCAATTTTTTTGTCCCATGAAGATAAACTAGTTACCAAAACACTACAACATAATGTAGTGGTTCTGGTGTTTATAGCTTTTCATTGTAAACACTGCCTATTCAGAAAGAAGGCAGTGTTTGAGTGACTGCCACTGGAGGTGTTGCTAAGCAGCAATGTAGACTGTCACTAGATTTGCTTCCAATCTCAGTGCAGCACATATGTTTAGTGTCTACATTGACTAGATGCTGACTGGCGCAGCGTGCCTTTTGTCATGCATGCTCTATAACCTCCCACTGCTCTGCTGCCATGGAGGTGGGTGGGGCCAGTCGTGGCAAGACCGGTACCACGGTGGAGAAATAGTAAACAAACTACCTTATTTCTCAAGATAGAGAGGCCTGACACCCGAATATGTATTCCAGTAGTATAGTGTTAGGAATACATGTTTGTATGCAACACTATGATGTTATTTAAAGACATTTAAGGCACTGCTCCCAACTTCTCTTCACGTATACCTCTATTTTACCGTATAAGGGACTCCAAATTGGGTTGTTGTGTTGCCTACCTATAGTTCACCAGTATATCCCATTGCTTAACTACCTGTTCTTTGCAAAGAGTTGTAATGGTTGCCTAGCCCTGGGTAACCCCACTCCCCGCCAGTTACAATAAGCTGTGGTTTAGGGACCTCTTGATAATCATCAGTTCGTGCATGCGCACTCACACACCGTTATGGACCGTAAAAATTATACTTGTATAAAAAAAATTTAAGACATAGAAACCAGTTTAGCCAACTGAATATTTATTGAAAACTATTTTATAACAAAAATCAGAATAGCACTTTGAACACACTACTTTTACAATGTTTATAGATAGAAATAAAAAAAAAATACATTTAGTGCAATTGGGACTTGCCTTTCTTGGGGACAAAAGTTTAGGCTGGCAAGTCAATAGCAGTCCAGTGTTTGAGCACCATGCATTGTAAGTAACCAAAAGGTGAAGGACAACTCTTGAAATGATACCCTCTAACCGCTACTGAAAGTTATTACAACATTGATACAGAAACCCTTTACTGGAAACTCCTTTCGAAAATATTTAGCACTGTAAAGTTCAGGCTGTTACTGATGTAATGCCTTCATAACTTCCAAAAAAAACACTACACAAATTCATAAAAAAATATATTTGTTATAACAGACCTGCTGTAATTCAAACCATTTCACAGTAATTCTCACTGCAGTAGTATAAAGAAAAAAAAAATCCCAAAAAGGCTGTAGAGAATTGCTCGTACCGTTTCCCCCAAACTAGGCATAACAGCTCAAACATTAAATCAGAAAGACCATACAGTGGACAGTGATCTGTTTAAATCCTTCAAATGCACATTTTAACAGATGTGGGGTGATGATAATGAAGAAAAGTTAAGAGGCATGGCATTCTAAAAGATCCAGTAAAATGCTAATTGAAGAAAACAATTGACATCATTAGCAAAATACCAACAAGAAGCTCATATACTGAATTAGAGATTTTAAATTCCATTTTCAGTGCTTGATATATTGTTTTAATAATAATAAAGAGCCACCTCACATAACACTTTAAAAGGGTATCCTAGTGTTTTTTTGTGCAGATGTGGACTTACATTTTGACTTTCATGAGCAGAACAATTCACAGACACATGTATTGTGGTGTACAGGTAATGATACCCAGGCCAAATAACAGCACACAAGGGAAATTAACAGAAACAGACAATCCCCCTTTTCAGGTATTAAACAACTTTTCGCAACTTGCCTGTTTTGGCCCAAGACTAACTCCCTTGTGAATTCCCAGTTTAGTGAATAACCCTCACTGTTTTGGCCTCAAGTTTTACAGTTCTTCAAAACTCAGCTAAGGGAATGCTTTTGCAAATGCCATTTACTTACAGTTACATCGTCGCTGCCTCTGGTAAGTTACTGAAGGGGTTTTCACCCCATCAGCTACCGGGGATTGCGTGGTGGGAGGTAGAGGGGACCTGCAGTGCCATGAAAACGGATTGTTTTCCTGGCACTGGAGTTTCCCTTTAAGAGCAGAGATCAAGCTATGACTTTTGTTGTAATTTTTAAATCCAGAATACTTTTTAAAGTTTTTTTTTTTTTTTTTTTTTTAAATGGGTTTAGTGGATATTAGGGAGTAACCTTTTTACTTATACAAACAATATATGCTTTAAATGGACACAGGAGGGGAAAAAAACAAAATCCCCACCCCAATAAAAACACTTTGCATTTTCTCAAACAAATAGTTTGAGTTTCCATATAGCTTTTGGACACAACTTCACTGTAGAAATAAAACAATTCACTCCGTATGTAAACAAAGAAGAAAGGCAAGAAAAGGATCCATAACACTTTTCAGATTGGCAACTATTTATGTCAGTAAGGCCCATTTATGTGGACTTTATTTGAAATCTATTTTTTTTTCTTTACTATATTGATAATTCTAATGCTAGAAATAAACGCTTTACAAATGGCTCTAAAGGTGTAGAAGAATAAATGAATTTCACAGCATATAGGTCATTTTAACACAAGATCACAAAATGTCACACCTTCCTCAAATGAAGACAAAAAGGATAATCTATTTGGTGAACTACTTTCAGCAAATTGGTATATATGTATATTCTAGATTACAAAAACACTGCCTTCAAAGGGTCGGAAATCCTTTGGGTCAAACTACTGTGGGTTTTATTTTTAATCAATCCAATAAAATATTGTACTAGTAGCACTTTAAGAAATTTTAGTGTACTGAAAATTTCTCAGATTACAAAAATGTTCCAGAGTGCAAGAAATCATGTATTACAGTCGATTGTGTGCATTTTTCCAAGCTGAATAATGTATGTTAAATGTTGCTTTACTGAGTGATAGGAACACACAATTTACATTTCCAGCATGTTAATTTCTTACAGTGTTCAGGTCAAAGTCTAGACTGATAACCACTTGCAAGTGACAGAAAATAATTTAGCATAATGTTTTGAACACAGATTCACTCTAGTACTATGACCATGCAGCTGAACATGGATAGGTATCGACATAACGAATTCGACACAGAAGCATTACATTAACAAATTTGCAATATAGATCCCCCCAAAAACTAGAGGACAGAGCCTTTACTTTAGGATCAGTAGCTTGATTCCATAGATAGTAAATATCATCCAAGTGGCCGTGGGAAGTCATCATTTTGTTGTAGATGCATGGATGATAAGGGGCTTTTCCTTCTCCTGAGAAAAATACGTGATACTGAGGTACAACACCCATTTTATTGGCACAAAGACCCATGAAAACATCATCTATGTACAAGCTTGTATTTAAGGTCTGTGAGGCTTCATATACTTTGGCAGCCACATCTCTTGAAACAACATAAGCTGCTCCAGCTGTGTAATCTGGATAAGACGACCAAGGATACATTTCATGGGAGACGTAATACTTGCTATTTTTGTTCCGCATGGGTGGAGATCCACGATGGACTCTACCAATCCAAAAGTCTTGCACACCAATAAGATCCATGCTTTTTAAATATGAAACCAAATTCGGAGTGTGGATAAAAATATCGTCATCTGCAGACATAATAAATTTTGCATCTGAACAGTATGAATTCACCCATTCAAACTGTAGAAGAAGTTTGAGAGTAAGATTGTGGAAAGTGTCAAGAAAGTCTTGTTGTACTAGGTCTTTGTATTTAATATTTTCTTTGTCAAGGTCTCTCTGGAACAGATTACTTTTCACTGGGTCCTTGTCAACCCCAAGGGCAAACACTATTTTGATTGTGGCACCATATCGAGAACGGATGTAATTTTCGTTACCCCAAGTATTTCTAATTGCATTGCGACGCAATACATTTTCAGGTGAAGTCTTTACAAATAATAGGAGCAATACATCTTCATTTTGGCATTTGTCTTTGTTGTTTAGCAAGTATTTGTAGTTTCTTGTTCCATCAGATTTGTCCCTGGAAATGGACAAGCTATCATTAACAAAGTTGTAGCTATTTATGAGGTATCGGTAGGAATAAGACTTTATATGGTTCACAACATTATTATCATCCTGAGTGAACATAAGCATTAGCGATAAAACAAAGCAAGTAGCCAAGATCTGCAGGAATTGGCATCTTCTCAGCCTTCTACTGCTAATAAACATTCTGGCCGATTTAGAAGTTTTCAACAGCTAAAAAAATTCTGCTATGGTGACCTTGCAAACCTCCATAGACAATCATTTTAAAAGTGCAATGTTGCCCATCAAATCACTTGTAAACATGAATTCTTAGGCAATTATGTCCACAGGAGTCCTTTGAAACTACAATGCCATGTCAGCAACATTGCAGAAGGGTAAGGCGTAATATCCAAACTTGTACGTGTGTCACAGTGAAGATTAGTGATTCATATTAGCCACAGGACCTGTGTTAAAAAACAAAAAAAGGTTTGGAAATTTTAATGGTTAGCATTTTTGATTGCTGGGTAAAGTTACACTCTGGAATTTGCACAATTGAATACATTAGTTGCTCTGGTTTCTTTAAAAATATTAAAAAGAATGTAGCAAATTACATTAAATTCAAAATGAACATAACACAACATTAAGGAAAGGAAAGGTTTGTATTTCTCCTCTTCATTTACAGACTGCCAGGTGTAGGACAGAGCTTATAACAATGATTGACATGAAGATTAGAAGGAGGTTTCATATTAGTTTGGTGGTTAGAGTACAAACTCCTCAATTGCATACATGAGTTTTTTGGTGTTGCACCAATAGTCTTTCCTACAGTTCAAAGTAGTCATAACAATGCACCATATGGTTAATGATTCCAGGAATAGAATAGATACAAGGGCAATCTATGAGAAACTTATTTGCATGTCCCTACTTACAGAACATTGTATGCCGAATTAGTCAATGGATAGAAATTGGTGCACCGGTTACTAATTTAATCACTATGAGCTGCTTTGCATGATTTTTTCCAGAACACCCAGGGCAGTGAAAGCACTCTGTGCTTAGGCAGATCTGTTACAAAACAGGTCAAGCGACTTGACAAGGATGTGTAAAACCTACATTGTATCAGCATATCTACTAAATTAGTAACATTCCTCAACCCTCCTGTACACAAGATATTTTGTAAGTTACTTGCTTCTCATACCCATTGCACAGCACTGTGGAATACATTGCCCCCGTATTAAACCTACCTTACAGCTTTCAAAGTCAGTGCATGCGTGTAATTAAAAATAAATCTGAGCAAGCATCCGCACCTTGTTACTCTACTGCTTAATCTAGATTCATCTATGGCCCAGCACCTCTGTGCCTCCCCCCCCCCCCCCTTTTTTTTTTAGTAAAACAAAAAACAAAAAAAAAACACTACCTCAAATGGCAAGTTATTTTTTATTTACAGGGATTTAGTTTTATTGTGCCCCCTTCCTATATTTAGGGTAAAGCGGGTAGATGGAAGGGGCGGGGGGTGGAGGAGGACAATATTGTTATTTAGGACCCCCACCCGCCGCTCAGGGCCGGGGGCCGGAGGACAATAGGTCCCCCGGTTGTTATTTAGCGCCCCCACCCGCCGCTAAGGGATGTGGTGAGGAAAATAGATCCCCCACCCCATTTTTATTTAGGGCCCTCACTCGCCACTGAGGGGGGGGGGGGGGCAGAGGGAGGGCAATAGGTCAGTAACTTGTGCAACATGGGTGGGGGCTCAGGAGGGGAACACTAGTTTTTTGTTTTTTTTATAAACTGCTCACTGTTTACTAGACATGCCCCTACTCACAGCATAGCGAGTAAGGGCAGAATTTACTAATACTAAGTAATCTTTACTTAATATTCGTAAATTTACCAATTTAGGTCTTTCAGCCTTTTGGTAGATAGCTCTTGATACCGTGGGAATCAGGGAGTTATCTACTAAGCGGCTGCAATATGCAACCACAGCACGAATAGAATCGGAGTTTCATTCATTGGAATGAAATTCCGATCCGAATAAAGTCCCGAATTGCGAGAAACTGTTCTCATTCTGTTAGGATGAAATTCGGTAGATGCGCCAGCGTTCTGTTTAAGTGACAGGATGTTCGGGAATACTGACCGGAAGCATTGCAAGATCACGGATAAAAGGTAAGAATTGTGGGAAAATTGCTCTGACCACGGGAAATGAAGCACACTTTGCTCCTCCGCTGGTCATAGCTGGTCAGGTGTAGGAAACCTCCATAAGACAAAGTACTTCCTACTTTGTCTTATGTTTTAACCCCTTAAGGACCAAACTTCTGGAATAAAAGGGAATCATGACGTGTCAGACATGTCATGTGTCCTTAAGGGGTTAAAGAAAACTAGAGCAGACAGGAAGAAATGAAGAACAGATCGTGAGAGAGGGAGAGAAGAGGAATCAATTAAAGAAAGGTAAGTTCAGCATGACAGTACTGCTTTAACAGAACTTTATAAATTAAGTAGTTGTTTTGAGTTCAGATGCTGGCTGTCATACGTTGCATCTATAATTCAGGTTTGGTTATATTGCTAAATTATTATTGAATTTTTTTACATATTGGACCGTACTAGGGGGAGGGGGAAACAACACAGACAGGTTTGACAATTTTGCTTGGAATCTAGGAGCTAGCTAAACAAACAAAGTTTTTTTTTTTTTGTTTTTTTTTAACTAAAAAGGTTTCATTTTCAATTACAAATATACAATTCTTACAGGTAAATATAGTCACCAAAACAACTACCGCTTAATGTTGTGTGGTGTCAATATCCTGTCCCAATCGACTTTTCAATGTAAACACTCCTTTTTAGAGAAAAAGCAGTGTTTACATTGCTGCCTAGTAACAGTCATTCAGACTGCCACTAGAGGCAATTCTTAGTCCAGTGCTGCACCTACATCTAGCTCCTCCACACTGTGCATGGAGGCGCTGAACGATCCTTATAGATATGCATTGATTCAAGCGTTTTGTGAATGCACAATAACGTCCCAATCATTTCCTATTTTCTTGGCTGAGAGCAGGGCCATCCACGGAGACAAGCATAGCACAGGAAAAAAAAGTGAGTAAAAACACCTTTCCCATGCGAATGGAAAGGACAGGTAACTTAAACAGACACACACCCAAATACAGACAGACACACTCCGATACAGACAATAACCACACTTTTTCTCAAACACTTTTTACATTTATGTCCACCCAACCTTCGGGAGAGCTGGAGTTGAATCTTTTCCCTGGGGTCCAGTGGGGCTTTTGTAGTTTTCAAGTTAGTCTTGCTCCACTACCTCGCTGTTTAGTGATGCTGGTGGTGGTGGTTGGGGGGGGGGGGGAGGTGAGGGGAGATAAAATAAATAAAAATGTCTCTCTATATCAAAGACAGGCACGGTGATGAAAATATATACCACCATGTTACAAGGTCTGATATTTTAAATTGTTAGATTAGATATCGGACGGCTGTTTTACTTACTTTACTCTATTGCAAAGCGGTCAGTTAATACGATATATCTCTGAAGAGGCCAAGTTGTCAGGACACAATTTTTCAGCCAAGAATAGGACAGTCTAAATTTGTGTTGCTGCCTAAACTCCACATATCTTAAAAGGTCATATTATTTAAAACGTACAGCAGAGAGGAGTGGAAACCAGACAATCTGCCATAACTATTTGGTAACTATTGCTAAACAAAAACTATATGTAAATAAGTATATACAAACCTTAGCAATGTCCCCAGGAAATGTCTACCTTGTTCTGTTGTAGTTTGTACTCTTTGATAGAGTTACTATCTCTCCTAGCACCTGTTGCAATGCTGTGACAACAAAAGCAGGGATCTGGAATAACCCCACCCCTCCCTTGGTTATGTTAAGTACAGGTTTTACAGTGACAACCACAGCAGGCTTTTTTAAACCATGGAAACGTATTTCTTTGTGTGGAAAGCACGAGATATGAAAATGTATCAGAATTATAAAATGTCAAGCTTCCTCTTAAGTTGACTGAGCACTATGATTGTTCCAACTATATTTAAATAGACATATCTGTACTCTTCAATTTTTTGGTGATTTCTACAAATAACTGATGCAGATTTTTTTAGCTCATGGCTAGATGCGTTACTTACCAAGATCCCCATCACTACTGTACTTGTATGCAAGACGCAAAAAAAGAATAATAAATAAATAATAAAATGGTGCCAATTCCCAAAAGAGAAATGGGTTCTTTTATAAGTGGGTGCCACAACTCCTCACAGGCTGTCAAAGGTTTTTTTTTTTTTTTTTTTAACTTCAGTTAGTTCCAGGAAGAAGAAGTAGTATCAAGCGCACAATACTAGAATGCACCTGCTAATACTTTTCAAAGAACGGTACAAGAAGTCTATGAAAACGAAAGCAGAGTGCACTCATAGCTGGACCACATGGACTTCTCAATGACAAACCTCTGATTGGTCAATTTACCAGCACAGACTGAAAGTTTAGGCTGCAGGTACCAATTCAAACTCCCCAAGGAAAACATTAAGAAATATATGCATGTACCTACAAGAAATAAATAAATAAAAATAAATAACCCACCACACACAGTGGATTGTTTAAGAATAGAAAAATAAAATGCTGCCATCTTTCCTTATATGAAAATGTCTCCCCAGCTACCATTGGTCGTAATCTGAATTATATACTTTAAAATTACAACTTCACAAATAACTTTGTTCAGTTTCTAGTCCACCACTATGTATTACATACATTACACACTTGTTCAAACATCCTTGGAAAGAGGACTGTATACTTAAACACTTCTGTTTAGAAGTGTTGTCTGACTTTTAGCGTTTGTCAGAAAACTCTAAGAAACTAGAAAAACGTTTATACGCTCAAGTAAATTATTAATGCCAAGACCAACTCCAGGAAACAAAGATTATATGGTCATCCATCACAAGTTGGGACATTACCCGAGATGCTACACACGAGGGAGAAGTTGTCTGTGGGAATAATTTTTGAAGCTAAGCCCATAAAACCCTCCTTTTAAAGTATTGAGAACTCTGGGAAAATGATATGCTTCACAATGAATTGCACACAATATTGCATTACTTCTAAGGGTATTAGATAAGAGTCAAAAGAATTTAATTTTAACATATGCCGCTTTTAAACAGATCTCCATCACCATATATTTTCTTACTCTCAACTCCACCTCTAACTAGCCTATCCAACTTTACTTTGCATAGTCATACATAATTACTGTAAGTGCTAAAAAGGCACAAAAAGAAAGCAAGTAAACTACCAATTGTGAACTATAGTTTTGTAATAAAAAATATATTTTAAGTGCCCGAGAAGTCCTAATTTTGCCAATATCCCTTTGCACCCAATATGAAAATACTGTTTTTTGAAGTAACCTTTAAAGGACCACTATAGGCACCCAGACCACTTCAGCTTAATGAAGTGGTCTGGGTGCCTGGTCCAGCTAGGATTAACCCTTTTTTCTATAAACATAGAGAAAAAACGCTATGTTTATATTAGGGTTAATCCAGCCTCTAGTGGCTGTCTCATTGACAGCCGCTAGAGGCACTTGCGTGCTTCTCACTGTGAAAATCACAGTGAGAAGACGCCAGCGTCCATAGGAAAGCATTGTGAATGCTTTCCTATGAGACTGGCTGAATGCCGCGCATGTGCATTCAGCCGAGTAGGCGGAGAGGAGGAGGAGAGCTCCCCGCACGGCGCTGGAGAAAGAGGTAAGTTTAACCACTTCCTCCCCCTAGAGCCCGGCGGGAGTGGGTCCCTGAGGGTGGGGGCACCCTCAGGGCACTATAGTGCCAGGAAAACGAGTATGTTTTCCTGGCACTATAGTGGTCCTATAAGTCTACAACATTTCCAGGGCTTACAATTTTGAGTCCTATGCTGCTAGTTAGTTTTGATTTCTCCAGGTGCCAAGAGAGCAAGTAAAATATAACATCTCACTCAGACTTGAAACTGGATAGCCTCTAAGGTTTAACCCCTTAAGGACACATGACATGTCATGATTCCCTTTTATTCCAGAAGTTTGGTTCTTAAGGGGTTAAAGTGGACCGGTCACACTGCATTTCCCCTTTCCCAATCGTACTTGCTTTCCCCAATGACTTCCTCTTTCCTACTCTTTGTTGTTTTTGTTCATTTACATATAACTAAAAACATAACACAATGTAGGTACTGTGCGGTCTTATGTATTTTTCCTACGCCTGACTTTATTAGACACTGGGCAGAGCTACCGCCATCTACAAATGTCAATCACCCAGTCGTCACCAGTGACGGCTACAGGGAATTGGCTCTGTCTATAGAGAATATTGCTGGATCCCCCAGAGCTTAATGATGTAGTATTGCGACTGCACAAGGGTACAACAGTGATGTTGGCTTCTGCACTGCCAGGAGCTGAAGAGGACCAGCTGGAGGAAGAGGACTGAGCCCGCGAGAGACAGGTTCAGATAAGTTGAACTCACCTTTGCCTGCACCCCCAACCCGGCCAACGGACCCACAGTGGCGATGTCACTGTTGCAGGTCTTGGCAAACTTTGCAGAGTCCCCATAGTGACAGTTCCGCTTTAATTAAAGATAATTTAAGATAAAGCAAACATTATTGTGCACTCTACAAATATGCCCTTAAAAATAACACTCCAAGAACAATAACACACTTACCTGGAGTCTCTCCACCTGTACCAGTGCCAGAAAATATTTAGCATATGCAAGGTGTCCAAAAAATTAAATAAAAAATTGTTACTTGCCACTGCGAGCCTGGAGAGTCGATGACCCACTCATCAGATTTTCTATTGCCAATGACAGTGGGAATGGAGTCCTGTCTGCATATATTAGAAAACCGTCTATATTAGAAAACCGACATCAAACAAGTAATGTTTTCCCGTTAACAGAATCAACTATAAAATGAAGGTAGTGAGGAGATTCCCAAGATTGATATTTACACATGCCCTCATGGACTTTGTAACATGACAGGGAAGTTGAAGAAATTAAACGGTTTATTAGATCTCTATTGCTTGAGTGAAAGTAGCTCATTATGGTTATAACCAAACTTCTACATATGCACACACACACACACAAACACACAAACAAACATCACAGATCTGCACAGCAGAATGGCTTGAACGGTTGCTAGATAGTGTGGTCAGCAATTATACACAACAATGTACGGTTGTTTTAACAATGTTCAGCGTCTGTTTAACACGATCAGGTAACCCAACCTCTTTGTTTCATAGAACCATGTTGGAAATGCTGCATTAACATTTGCATTGTGTAGGGATTTTTTGTCAGGCTTATCTGGATGAAGAAAAAAAAATGTAATTGTATTTATTCAGCAAAATTAAAGTGCGTAGGAGTATTACTGTACAGTTATTCTAGAAGACTGCAATTACACCTCCACTGAAGAAGAGGTGTTAGGACCTGCATTATCAAATGACTGCAAATATCTAGTGAACAGAAACTAAACAAACACAAAATGAGTAGTTAAAGGGAAACTAATGCCAGGAAAGCAAACTTGTTTTCCTGGCACTATAGTTTACCCCTCTGTCACTTACCTGGGTCCAGCACTGCCCACGTTCCTCCCCCGCCAATGTCTGCCGGCGGGGGAGACCTAATGCGCATTTACGGCAATAGCCGTGCTCACATTAGGATCTCGACATCGTAACGCATAAATGCTTTCCTATAGGGATTACGGCGACGTTGGATGTCCTCATGAGGACAGGAGATAACCCTGCAAGATAGTTACACTTGCAGAGTTAAGAGTGATGGGAGTTTGCACCTATACCACTTTAATAAACTGAAGTGGACTGGGTGCCTACATTGTCCCTTTAAAAACAAATGGAAGCCATATAAAGTACATGCTGGAATATATAGTTTAAGCAAAAAGTGAAATATATACCTATCCTGGTTTCTCAGCTTTTACAAAAGATTTAAAACTGCATTCCTTGCACTACAGCTCCCTCTGCATTGTTTACATTGCAGCACTAAGTGCAAAAGGGGCATTGTACCCTGCAATTGTCTAGGTAGGAAACATTTATATATACGGATGTATAATCTAAAACTGAAAAAAACTGAAAGATATGGAACCGTGTAATATAGTTTAAATATAGAAAAATTGAGATGCTAATATTTCACACGCACAAGATGTAGAGTATAAGATCGCTCTTGAGGTGCCTTCCCCAATGGAGCTGGGGTGCTGAAATTACCTTTTTCTCCCTTTAGTGATGGAACTTCAGGAAGCAAACTGAGCAGGAATCAGGTTAAGTGTAAAAAAACATTTATTCAATTTTGAATTTTATTGGCTATTTAAATGTTTGTTTTTTACATTTAAAATGATTCCTGAAGTTCCATCACTAAAGAGAGGAAAGGGTCATTTTAGACCCCCACCCCACCCGAGCTCTATTAGAGAAGGCACCTCTACAGCGATCTTATACTCTACATCTTGTGAATGTTAAATATTGGTGTCTCAATTTTTGTATATTCAAACTAGATTTCATATTTTGTAATTTTAGGTTATGCAGCACATTGTTCAGCACTGACTCAGAAAGAACCTCTAGTGGCCGCCTGCGTGACTGCCACTGTAGGTGTCCCTACGGAGCAATGTAAACACTGCCTTTTCCCTGAAAGGCAGTAATTACGTGAAGAAAAAAAAAAAAAGCCTGCAGGTACAGGATATTGACACCAGAAAAACTACATTAAGCTTTCTTTTTTCGGAGGAATGTAGTGTCCCTTTAAGAATTGTAGGGCAGGAAAATAAATAAAAATACAAACCAAGTTCATGACAGAGCAGCTTTAAAAAGGCCAGGACAAAATAATAAAATTAAAATTCTATTTAGAACTGTACAAGTACTGTACAAAGCACGCCATCAATTGATGTATTTGTTTTTTTCCCTTCAAGGTTATGTACATAAAAATGCATTTTGTTTAATTTTTTTAAACCAGAATATTCTTAGATACAAATAGTTTATGTATGGGATAACAACTTGTTGATTAAAGTATAAGTCCAATTGCTTTCTGGGACTCAAAAAGGAATTCTTCCCCAAATTTGTGGAGTAGTTGCAAATCTGGAGATTTGAGCTCGCCTGTTTAAAGATTGGGGACATATACAGGACAGGTTGAACTTCAATGCAGAGTGTGGAATTTCCCTTGCAAAACCGATAGCACTAGACTTGGATGCAGAGTGGGAAAGGGAGTAAATTTATTTTCATCATAGCTGCTAGGCAAGTTGAGCAAGATCTTCTAAACTTGCCAAATGGCTGATGGCCTTGCTTGCACATCACCTACTACCCTGAGCAAAGGCCTGCATAGCCGTAAAGCGGCACTGTCATGCCAAACTTACCTTTTGCCAATCACTTCCTCTTCTCTCCGTCTTGGTATCTGTTCTTCGTTTCTTCTCATCCAATCTAGTTTTCTTTAAAACATAGGGACTACTTTCCTACGCTTGACCAGCTCTGACCCCACTTCCTGTGGGTCAAATACATTTTCCCACAATACTTCCCCTATCCTCCGTGATCTTGCAAAGTTTCCTGTCAGTATTCCCGAACGTCCTGTCATATTGACAGAATATAGACAGAATGTCTAAGACGCAATTCGGGACTTTGTTCGGATCAGAATTTCACTTAAATGAATAAAATGCCAATCCTATTCGTCCCTCAGCTGCATCTTGCCGCTTAGTAGATAGCTCCCTAATTCCCACAATATTAGGGAGCTATCTACCAAAAGACCAAGATTGGTCTTTCAGGCAAGTTTATTAATACTAAGTAAAGATTACTTAGTATTTAAGGGAGATTCAAATCTCCCTCATGCCCCCACTCACTATTTTGCGAGTAGGGGCATGTCTACTAAACATTAAGAAGCCAGTGGTTGCACACACACACAAAAAAAAAAAAAAAAGGTACTATGGGGAACCTAGGGGAGCAATTAGATGTAGTGTAGTTGGGGGTGGGGGGGGGGTTAAATAAAAAAAAAAGATGCGGTCATGACAGTGCTGCTTTAAAGTAACTGTATAGGTAAAAAATTTAAATAAATAAATAAGTAAACCAACGGTCAGTATTTGACACCTAGATATACTGCACGCCGCCCCCCCCCCCCCCCCTCCATCAGTCTCTCTAAAAACAGAGCCTTTCCTCCTCCTAATACTGATATCCATCTTTCACTCTCCCTTCAAGTTAGTGGTACCCACATCAGCCCATCCTTGCAAGCACGCTGTCTTGGCATTATACTTGATTGATTCTGGCCTCATCTTTGAGTCTCACATCCAGTCTGTTACCAAATCCTGTAGATGCCACTTTAAAAACATAGCCGCATCCACCCCTTTCTTACACAAGATTCTACTAAGGACCTTGTCCATGCTCTGGTAATCTCTTGCATGGATTATTGTAACCCTCTGCTAATTGGTGTTACCAAAAGCCAAATTGCCCCGCTACATTTTTAATTAATGCTGCCATCAGACTGATTGTTCTCTCCAGTTGGTCATCTCACACACTGACCTCCTGTATCCTACAGGAGTCACCTCAAAGTACTAATCCATACATATAAAGCATTCATAGGTATGCCCCTTTTCACTCCCCATGACCTTCTCCTGTCCGCTGCTCGTACACGTACAGTCAATTCACGCTTGTAGGACCTCTTGTGGACAGCTCCCTTTCCATGGAATAGCCCGATTACCGCCATCAGACTCCCCCCTAGTCTTCAATCTTTTAAGAAGTGCCTTAAAGGGGCACTATAGTCACCAGAACAACTACAGCTTATTGAATTTGTTCTGGTGAGTAGAATCATTACCTTCAGGCTTTTGCTGTAAACACCGTCTTTTCAGAGAAAATGCAGTGTTTACATTACAGCCTAGTGATAACTTCACTGGCCACTCCTCAGATGTCTGTTAGAGATCCTTCCTGGGTCACGGCTGCCTAAAATGCATCCAAACATTCAGTATCTCCTTCTTCTGCATGCAGACACTGACATTTCCTCATAGAGATTCATTGATTCAATTCATCTCTATGAGGAGATGCTGATTGGCCAGGGATGTGTTTGAATCATGCTGACTCTGCCCCTGATCTGCCTCTTTGTCAGTCTCAGCCAATCCTATGGGGAAGCATTGTGATTGGATCAGGCCACCACTTCTGATGATGTCAGCAGACTGCTTTTTTTCTGAGTCTAACAGCATGCAGAGTTACAGCTTCAGGCTTGAATACAGTAAGATTTTGCTATATTTGTGGAGGCATGAGGGGCCCAGGGGGCTAGATGGTGGTGTTAACACTATAGGGTCAGGAATACATGTTTGTGTTCCTGACCCTATAGTGATCCTTTAAAAGCTCTCTTCAGAAAAGTTTATGTAATCCCAGAGTATCCTCTACCACACATGCCTGTACCTTGCTCTCTCCTAAAGGGCAGCACTCTCTTTCCTCCTGCTCTGATTCACGCCCACCATTTCTGGTTGCCATTTCCTGTCCTAATGTATTTACCCCACCTCCTATAGACTAAGCTCGTTTGAGCAGGGTCCTCTTCAACCTATCGCTCCTGTAAGTTTTTTTGTAATTGTCTTATTTATTGTCAAATCTCTCACTACAATTATAAACTGCAATAATTACCTTGCAGGGTTAACTTGTCCTCTACTAGACCGCCACTAGAGGGTACTTCCTTGTCAATAGCACACTGTGCTAGAGCGTCGTTGGACGTCCTCACGCTGTGTAAGGACCTCCAGCGTCGCTCAATTCCCCATAGGAAAGCATTGAAAAGCATTTTCAATGCTTTCCTATAGAGAGCTCTAATGCGCGTGCGCGGCATTGCCGCGCATGCGCATTAGGTCTCCCTGGCCAGTGGGCGGGATCAGTCTCGCCCACTGGCTGACGTAAGGAAGGGGAGGAGCGGCGGCGACCCGAAACCACCGCCGAGGGACAACAGTGGGGGTTTTAGGTAAGTTACTGAAGGGGTTTTCACCCCTTCAGCAGCCGGGGATGGGTGGTGGGAGGGAGAGGGGACCTGCAGTGCCAGGAAAACGGATTGTTTTCCTGGCACTGGAGTGTCCCTTTAAAACATGTTGACATTACATAACCAGTACTTTAAATGCCTGTCTCAGTTCCCTCTCCGATTGAGGGATATCTGTAGTATGCAGATGATTCCAATGTCCCAGTTTATCATGTGTGCTGGGATGTTTACTAAAGGCTGCAAAAGCAGTGCTTATTCTAAAAGACAAACCCCTCCCACAACTACAGGCTCTCTCTCTCTATATATATATATTATATATATATATATATATATATATATATATATATATATTTATTTCTTTTTTACAACAGGGACTGGCAAGGGAGGGGTTAACGCTGGGTAGTAAAGTTGGCTCACAGGGACTTGCCGGGGAAGGGCTAACACTAAGTAGGGAGGTTGGCTGGCAGGGAAGGGGTTCACTGTGGATAGGGAAGTTGGATTACTTGCATTACAGGGGAGGGAGAGGAACACATATGGGCTGTAGCCTTGTCTCTGCAGTGCAGACTGTGCTGTGAGCAACTCTTAAACTACAAAAGACATGCCTATTTTTATTGCCTGCAAAAGGTACATTTCTTTCAGAGACTGGGAATCAGGAACATGTGGAAATGTGAGAGGGAGGTGGCTAATGAGGCTGGGTTACACTGCTGAAATCAGCACAACATTTTACAGCATTGCAGAAAAACTACACAGAATTGAAAGAAGAGAAACTAACCAGAGGTATTTCAGCTTATAAACTTTAATTCAAGCTTAACTTGTTTAGCTGCCCGGAGCGTCCCTTTGATTGTAGTACTGGCCTGTGCCTGAACCTTCATCCATGTCAGAAACATGGTCAATTTTTTGCAGTGTGGGTGTAGTGTACCAGTTGCAGGCAACCTTTGGACTACACCTGTCCTGATGATTTACCAGCCTTAAAGGGAATCTCTAGTGCCAGGAAAACAATCCGTTTTCCTGGCACTGCAGGTTCCCTCTCCCTCCTAACCCCCAATCCCCGGTTACTGAAGTGGTGAAAACCCCTTCAGTCACTTACCTGAGGCAGAGACGATGTCCCTCGTCGCTGTCTCCTCCTCCGCGCCGCTCCACCTACTGACTCCGTCGGCCGGTGGGTGAGACTGATCCCGCCCACCGGCCCGGGGAGACCTCAATGCTTTCCTATGGGGAAATGAGCGACGCTGGAGGTCCTCAAACAGTGTGAGGACGTCCAGCAACGCTCTAGCACAGATAATCTGTGCTATAATCCAGGAAGTTCCCTCTAGTGGCTGTCTAGTAGACAGCCACTAAAGGTGGAGTTAACCCTGCAATGTAATTATTGCAGTTTATAGAAAACTACAATAATTACACTTGCAGGGTTAGGAGTAGTGGGAGTTGGCACCCAGACCACTCCAATGGGCAGAAGTGGTCTGGGTGCCTGGAGTGTCCCTTTAAGGAAAATGTGGTCCACAACATGTTGTGCCAAATGTTTCATACCCCTGGTGTAGACATTTGTTGCCCAGGTACAAATAGATACAGTCCGGTTTACTTTGATATTCTGGACTGAATGTAAGGCTTGTTGAAATGCTTTTAGTCTGGATTTTTTTTTTTTAAACAGTTGAAAAATTGTCCTGTTTCAATAGAAACCATCACTAACAGGGGGCAGAAACACCAGCCTGACTATCCCTTAGACGGCGTAAGGTTTTCTTTCGCTTTTGTTGGCTCCACATAGCCAATGGAAGTAGCAGGCCCATCTGCAGTCTCAACTAGCTGTACAAAAGCACATTGAGCAGCAGTGGAAAGCCAGGTTGCATGCAAACGCACATTCAGCACAGAGGCTTTTCAGAGAAAGAGGGGAGAGCTGCAGTTTGTCATTTTTTTCTGCACCCATAAATCAGAGAAAAATAAATAAATAAATAAAATCACATCCAGAGTTGTAACACATACTATTGCTGAGATTACAGGGTCAACTTCTGTTTTACTCACCCACTTTACACTTCAGCAAATATTAAGTTGCTGTTTTTTTTTTTTTTTTTATTCTTTTTCCACCTCTGATGAGTGAAAGCAACTGGAAACATACAGCATACCAGTTATTCCAAATAGTGTACAGTATACAATTTTAAACACCAACTAGAAAAGCTAAAATTTCGGGGGAAATTGTGTGAAGTGTTCTTGCCTCCACGAGTAGTTTAGAACTGGAATAGGCGGAGTAACTGTTAGTATTTATTTATTTATATAGCACATTTAATTGCAATGTTGTTGCCCAAAGTGCTTCACAGTTACATTAAAACACACATTTATAAAAACATTAGCAGGTGTACAAAAGGCCCTGTCTATGACATCACTTGCTGCTCCAGCCTGGCACAGGTCAGAGTATTTTGGCGGAGAATCACAAGACCCAGACCTACATTTTGATGCATAGTATGTCTCTGAAGTATTATAAATGAAGGCACAGTCGCAGTTTACAAATTGCCCTTGAAATTTGAGCTGGCTATAGTGGAGTTTCAATGGATGTCAATGGACGGCGTGAGTTACAAACAAATGGTCATATTGTGAAAACTATCAGGACTATGGCTTAGTCGTGGACATTTTTAGTGGCAGCAGGGATAGCTGAACGTTTTGATATAAGATTTGTGTAGGTGGGCTTGAAAATGAGGGAGTGGTGGCAGTTTAGAAATCATGTCCTGATTTTTCAGCTTTTGCCAGCTCCCACTCTAGTTTTGAATATTTTGCCATTCATTCCTATGGGACTAATTTCGCCACAAGAACGACAATATTCCGTGAACCATTCGGCGAAACGTTCCACAAAGTAATAGCAATCCAATTGGGAACAATCCGCACGTTTTGGTATATTTCTGTCTATGTAGTGTAAAACTGTGGGAGGAGTTAGGGTGGTATATTTGGCTATAATAGGAATAAGAATAATATATATATATATATGAGATAACATTAAGTAGTCTTGCTATGCAAGAACACTTAATTACAGTACCACTTGATAACAGCTAAACTAGTTATATAGACATGTATTCACTGATATATTGGATTGGATTCTCTCCAGTTGTCCTGATATAATACAGGAGGCGGGCATTCTCCCTAAACGTTTCAGTGACAACTGTTTAGTGTACTGCATACGCAAAATAAAGGCCACTAAATCCCCTCCCAAGATTATAATCACAAAGTCTTTTTGAAATTTTTAAATCTTTAATCCTTTTTAAACGATCTCAAGAACATACCATGGCACAGATTAAGTCTAATACCAGATCTAGACTCTGCAATTGCATTTTTTCAGTCCGAGTTCTTGCGTGTTTGGATTTTGCATGCGCCTCTGAGTAAGGTGCAACCTAAAGGGACATACCTGCTCTGGGTTACAACTGACCTCATTCAAATGTACCAGTTTAGAGATTCACTGTGGTCAAAGTTCAAGCGTACTGGCTCCATGAACGATCACTGTACCTACAGACAATGGCGAAATGCATGCACAAAACAAGCAATCATGTCAAAGGCCCAATATTTCATTGAAAATTTAAAAACCTATCAAAACCAAGAAACTTTTGAAAATTCATAAATAGCATACAAACCCCCACAATCCACTCCCAACCCTCCACTGTCAAAACGAAAACTAAATGCTGCAACATCCCCTAAATGTAGCAAATGCCTTTAATAATTATTTTGTTGCATGTGCTACAACCCTGGCTGCCAAGATAACAAATGACACTCAGACCACAAATAAAGATCAGGCCCTGCTAAATCTTCAAAATCCTTATATAGAAAAGGGGAGGGGGAGGGGAAAAAAAACTCAATATGTTTAGCAGTGTGTGGTCCTGGCACTAAATTTAAACATGCATGCCTACCTACACCACAACATGATAACTTAAAGCAATGGTTTCCCTATTCCATATACTTTGGTGATCTTTTTCCAACATAGTATTTAGAAAATACAAACATTAATGGCTTAGAATTAAAATATAAGGAAGGTAACAGCACAAGCAGACCATTAGAACATGTATGTATTTAGGTTCCCTTGTGATAACCACCCACAAAAGCACATTTATTTAAAGGAGCACTATAGGGTCAGGAACACAAACATTTATTCCTGACCCTATACTGTTAAAACCACTATCTAGCCCCCTTGGCCTCCCTAACAATAGTAAAATCTTACTTTGATTCAAGTCTGCCTTTGCCTGTGAACTTCATCTGACATCAGAAGTGGTGGCCTGATCCAATCACAATGCTTCCCTATACGATTGGCTGAGACTGACAAAGAGGCAGATCGGGGCAGAGCCAGCAGAAATCAAACACAGCTCTGGCCAATCAGCATCTCCTCATAGAGATGACTTGAATCAATGAATCTATGAGGAAATGTCAGTGTCTGCATGCAGAAGAAGGAGATACTGAATGTTTGGATGCATTTTAGGCAGCCATGACCCAGGAAGGATCTCTAACAGACATCTGAGGAGTGGCCAGTGAAGTTATCACTAGGCTGTAATGTAAACACTGCATTTTCTCTGAAAAGACAGTGTTTACAACAAAAGCCTAAAGGTAATGATTCTACTCACCAGAACAAATTCAATAAGCTGTAGTTGTTCTGGTGACTATAGTGTCCCTTTAAAGGGACACTATTGTCACAAGTACCACTACAGAATAATGTAAACACTGCCTTTTCAAAACTGGCACGGCGTAGGATATAAGGCGAGTAAAATCACCTTTTCAAAAAGGGAGGCAAGGGAACTAGGAATCTAAATACAGATTTTAAAACTATAGTGTTAGGAATACATGTTTGTGTTCCTGACACTATAGGTTTCTTTTAAATTACTGTTTAGACAGCTTAAGTTACACTTCCCTTCATGTACCTTGCCCAGCCTCCCTAAATACTTCCTGTAAAGCAAGATCATGAGTTCGTAACTCCTGTTTTGTTAATAGTCTTCTAGACCCTGCAGTAGCTTTAGGTGTGTGATTAATGTTGAATTTACAGAGCAGAAGATTAAAAAAAAAAAAAAAAAATCATCTAGTGCAAGTTAATGTCACGGCTCCCAGTGATTCTGCTGGCGTGGGTGCACATAAAGTAAGCAACCACCCTGACAGAAACAATTCTTACTTACCTTGCTCGCGGCAGATCAACGCCCGACCTCCCTCCAGTCCCCAGCGGGTGCGACGCTCTTAGGATTTTTATAATAAACTTACCTTCACCCACACCAAAGATGGCGCCAACGTGCGTGCGACATCAAGTTGTAAACGTGCACAAACGTTTTGGGGTCAGAGGTTGGAGGCAGCCAATTGAGGGGTATTTAAACCCAAATTACCTGTCAGTGCCCTGTCGTGGTTTCCCTTTGATGGTTATCCAAGAGTGTGTTCCTGATCGTGTTTTCTGGTTTTTGACTTTGGCTTTGTTCCGACTTCCCTGATTTTTGGCTTTTCCTTATCGCTGTTCCTCGCTCTGTGTTCCTGAACTCGGCAAGTATTTTGACTATTCTCTGTAACGTTAAGTCTGGCCATTCTATGGTCCGGTTAGAGGTTCTTAGTCCTAGGTGTGATACAATTCTGCGTGCTGGATCAACAGTAATCCTGAAAGTTAGAATCTGATCCTCACCCCCGCCCCCCCCCCCCCCCTACTTTAAATAGATGATTTTACTCACTTTTTCCCAGCGCTGCACCAGTCCTGTTGTGGCTGGCCCCACCTCCTACCTTTGACTAGCTCAGCCAATCACAGGAAAGCACTGTGAGGCTATTGTGCATGTGCGGCAAAGGCTGCACTGTGCCAATCAGCATCTCTTCATAGAGATGCATTGAATAATGCAGAGCACAGAGACGCTGAATGTAGGTGCACTGGACTAGGATGCACCTCTAATGGTCATCTGAGTGACTGCCACTAAAGGCGTTACTAGGCAGCAGTTTAAACACTGCAGTGATAGGACATAGACACCAGAACAACTACATTAAACTGTAGTTCTGGTGAACATAGTGTCCCTTTAACCTGAAGTTGTTTTGTGTATCTCTTTAAATTTGCATACCAATTTCAATTACGACGCAACATGCTTCCGTGTAAGAGACCACACTGGCTCAATTCTGAACCCAGCCAACTCAGTGATTTTATTTGAAGATTATGTATGACCAATTTAGTTGTGTAGTTACATTGTTTTGAGAGTTGGTGCCTCACTCAGAGGATGGAGTGTATATGGCACTAAGCAGCTTTAAAATGCTGCTCAGAACGCTTTATTTAAAAGTTTATATATAAGAACTTGCTCTAAAGTGCTTTACAATTTAATGGAAAAAGAAGAGGAAAAAAAAAAACACATAAGGAGAAGTGAAACTTGCCTGTGAGCTTCAAACTCCTGCAATGTACTATGAAAGAGGAAGTGTGAGTTTACAATCTAGGAGATAGCAGAGCAAATTAGGATTTGACTACTGCTCCTTCGGATATAGTTTTTGTCCATTTTTCTGAGTCCCTTAAGATGAAGACTCAAGTGTCAATGAGCCCATATAACCTAGTCAGCTGCAAGACATATTTGCTGCAACATTTCATTTTACACTGGCAATTAAAGGAACACTATAGTCACCTTAATTACTTTAGCTAAATAAAGCAGTTTTAGTGTATAGACCATTCCCCTGCAATTTCACTTCTCAATTCACTGTCATTTAGGAGTTAAAACACTTTGTTTCTGTTTATGCAGCCCTAGCCACACCTCCCCTGGCTATGATTGACAAAAAAAATTGGTTTCACTTTAAAACAGATGTAATTTACTTTAAATAATTGTATCTCAATCTCTAAATTGAACTTTAATCACATACAGGAGGCTCTTGCAGGGTCTAGCAAGCTATTAACATAGCAGGGGATAAGAAAATCTTAATTAAACAGAACTTGCAATAAAGAATGCCTTAATAGGGCTCTCTTTACAGGAAGTGTTTATGGAAGGCTGTGCAAGTCACATGCAGGGAGGTGACTAGGGTTCATAAATAAAGGGATCTAACTCCTAAATGGCAGAGGATTGAGCAGTGAGGCTGCAGGGGAATGTTCTATACACCAAAACTGCTTCATTAAGCTAAAGTTGTTCAAGTGACTATAATGTCCCTTTAATTAAATGTTTTAATATGAAACATACAACTAACTGCAGAGAACACTTTACAAGTGTAATGACTAAAATGTGATTTGGAATTCATTCAAAAATGAATTTAAACGTACATTTTCGCTTGAGAGCAACTTCTGTTAAGACACATTTTAGTGAATAATCACAATGAAAAACCAGACACATGGGGAAAAATTTAATATATAAGTGCACCAACAATCAGAGGGAGTGTCATGTTATAAGCAGTATATTCATTACACCACATGGGAACAGTTTGCATATTCAAGGCAGTGACACCATACATTTAAAATTAAGATTATGCTTAAAAAATAACATGCATTGCCTTTATGGTGAATCGGATGTATGCATGGTGTTATCAAGAGTAAAGATCTAAAAGAGGTAATGTGAGCAAACCCTACAGCTGTGCCGAAACGCCTACAAAGCATGTCAGTGAGAACTACTTCTGTGCCATGTGTGCCACACTGCTGGAGTAAATGCAGAGGGCATGTGTACAGTATTTTATCCATTAGATGCTAAAGCAGACATGTGCAAGCCCAAGGCATGGCAAAGTTGCTGTGAAATTCAGCAGAAAAAACAAACAAACAACCCACCACTTACATCCGCTGCATTACTCACTCCAGTACTGTATGCGCTCTGGAAGTGACAGTTACACTTTAAATAATACTATTTTTTAATGCTATAGAGAAGCAAAAGTTTTCACTCTCCCTCATCAAATGATTTTTTAGATTATAGATTTCGCCTTCTTTTGCTCTCCTCGTCTCTGTTTATACAGCTTTTATATTTAGGCAATGGTTTACTTGCTTTTCTAAAACAATTGAAAAGCACTATTAAGTGAATAAAAAAAAAAAGGAATCACTGCAAATGAGAGCACAAACTCACACCAAAATGATGCTTGGGTAGCAAAGAAGTACAATTCCTTCTTTGAAATCACAGATCTACGGGGTACCCTAAGAGCAGCAATGATTATTTGCAAAGTTATGAAGTACTCTGGACACAGAGAAACAAAGCAAGGTGCATGCTGTACCATAACATTCACAACTAGAAAAGCTACAATTTCTGGGGAAATTGTGTGAAGTGTTCTTGCCTCCACCAGTAGTCTACAACTGGAGTGGGCGGAGTAACTGTTATTATTTATTTATATAGCACATTTAATTGCAACGTTGTTGCCCAAAGTGCTTCACAGTTACATTAACCCCTTCAGGACGGAGTCAATAGTACACGTTCTGATCAAAACAAAACGTAAACAAAAACTGGAATTTGCGCTATGTGTCTGTTCAACCGTAATTCACCTCTTTCATATTAAATGCACCCACACTTATTATATATAATTTTGTTCAGGAGAAACAGGGCTTTCATTTCATATAAAATATTTATATATGAAACAATTTATTATGAATAAAATAAAAACTTTTTAATTTTAAATTTTAATTTATTTTTTTAATTTGTAGTTCCGCCTCACATTTTAGCTGTAAATGTCATAATACTGTTAGGTGTTACTGCAACAAAATGCACATATTTGTAATCAGCGATGTCTCACGAGTACAACAGTACCCCCCATTAACAGGTTTTATGGTGTTTTGGAAAGTTACAGGGTCAAATATAGAACGTTCCATTTTCAAATTGAAATTTGCCAGATTAGTAATGTTACCTTTGAGACGGTGTGGTAGCCCAGGAATGAGAATTACCCCCATAATGGCATACCATTTGAAAAAGTAGACAACCCAAGGTATTGAACGTGGGGTATGTTTAGTCTTTTTTAGTAGCCACTTAGTCACAAACACTGGCCAAAGTTAGCGTTCATATTTGTTTTTGTGTGAAAAAAGCAAAAAACTAATATTTGGCCAGTGTTTGTGACTAAGTGGCTACTAAAAATGACTGGACATACCCCATTTGCAATACCTTGGGTAGTCTACTTTTGCAAATGGTATGCCATCATGGGCGTAATTCTTATTCCTGGGCTACCATACGGTCTCAAAGGCAACATAACTAAACTGGCAAATTTCAATGTCAAAAAAATGAAATGCAAGCCTTATGTGACTCTCTAATTTTCCAAAACACCATAAAACCTGTACATGGGGGTACTGTTATTCTCGGGAGATTTCACTAAACACAAATATTAGTGTTTTAAAACAGTAAAACATATTACAACAATAATAGTCCATAAAAGTGACGTTTGTTTGTAAAAAAATGCAAAAAACATCACTTTTACTTAAAATATCATCATTGTAATACAATTTACCAGTTTTAAACACTAATATTTGAGTTCAGCAAAGTCTCCCGAGTAAAACAGTACCCCCTATATACAGGTTTTATGGTGTCTTGGAGAGTTACAGGGTCAAATATAGGGCTTGCAAATTAAATTCTCTGCACTTTCTCCCTGTGTTGTCAGGCATGTCAATCAAATTTTAATTAATCAAATGACATAATTATGTTAAAAAATTACTTAAATATACACGTAGAATTTTAATATACCGTATATACTCGAGTATAAGCCGAGTTTTTCAGCCCATTTTTTGGGCTGAAAAACCCCAACTCGGCTTATACTCGAGTCAAGGTCTGTATTATGGCAATTTGCATTGCCATAATACAGACTGGGGGAGAGGGGGGCTGGCAGCTGTACTTACCTGTTCTGCAGCTCCTGTCAGCTCTCTCCTCCTCTGCGCCGTCCGGTCAGCACCTCGGTCAGCTCCCAGTGTAAATCTCGCGAGAGCCGCGGCTCTCGCGAGATTTACACTGGGAGCTGACAGAAGAGCAGAACGGACGGCGCAGAGGAGGAGAGAGCTGACAGGAGCTGCAGAACAGGTAAGTACAGCTGCCAGCCCCCCTCTCCCCCCCACTGAACTGCCACTGGACCACCAGGGAAGGAGAGCCCCCCTCCCTGCCATATATCAAGCAGGGAGGGGGGACGAAAAAAAAAAAATATAAATAAAATACGAAATAATAATACAAAATTAATAATAATAAAAAAAAATTACTAATAACAAAAAAAGGGGGATAAGGACCACTATGGGAGGGAGGGAGTGGGATAAGGACCACTATGGGAGGGAGGGGGGGTATAAGGACCACTATGGGAGGGAGGGGGGTATATGGACCACTATGGGAGGGATGGGGGGGGATAAGGAACACTATGGGAGGGAGAAGGGGGATAAGGACCACTATGAGAGGGAGGGGGTGGGATAAGGACCACTATGGGAGGGGAGGGGGAAGTAAGGACCACTAGGGGAGGGGAGGGTAAGGACCACTAGGGGAGGGGTGAGTCAGGACCACTGGGGGGGGGTGAAGGAACACGGGGGTGGGGAGGTAAGGACCACTGAGGGAGGAGGAGGGGAAGTCAGGACATATGGGGGGGGGAGGGGGCGGCAACATTTTTTTTGCCTACGGCGGCAAATATCCTTGCACCGGCCCTGCACACACTGCATTCACACACTGCATTCATGCACACACACACACTGCATTCATGCACACACACACTCATACACACACGCTGCACTCATACACACACGCTGCACTCATACACACACACATACGCACACACTGCATTCATTATACACACACTGTAAATAAATATTCAATTAATATATTTTTTTTAGGATCTAATTTTATTTAGAAATTTACCAGTAGCTGCTGCATTTCCCACCCTAGTCTTATACTCGAGTCAATAAATTTTCCCAGTTTTTTGGGATAAAATTAGGGGCCTCGGCTTATATTCGGGTCGGCTTATACTCGAGTATATACGGTATATGCATTTATAGGTATTTAAATTCTACGTGTATACTAATGTAAATATATATATATATATATATATATATATATATGCGCGGTTATTTGTATTTTATATATAGATATATATAGAATGTCATTCTAAGTGTATTCTGTTTCATATATATATATATATATATATATATATATATATATATTAATAACAAAATACAGTTAGAATGAAATTATATTTCAATATTGAAATTTTGTTTCAATATTTTTATTTATTTATTATTGTAATTATACATATATATATAATATATATGTAGATCTATTATATATATATATATATATATATATATATATATATACATATTATATATATGTAACATCATTCTAAGTGTATTTTAATGCTAATATATATATACTTATATTAATATTAACCCCTTATGACCGGAGAGCGTACTATTACGTCCTTTTAAAAGCGGCTCTAAACGCCGCAGGGCGTAATAGTACGCCCTCCGGTTTTTTGTAACTTACCCGGTCGCCGGCGATCCCACGCCGGCGATCGCGGTTGGGGGACTCCCAGGGAGCCCCCCGCGGCACATCCGCCCTCCAGGAGCCCTCCCGGCCATGTGAGAGTGAGGTCCTTGCGAGGTCCTCACAATCACATGGCCGGGTTAGCTGCCTGCTGCATTGCCAGCAGGGGGACCAACTGTAATGACAGTTGGTCCCCCTGCTGGCTGAAAATCAAATAAAAAAAATGTTAAAACAGTGTAAAAATAAATAAATTATATACATTAAATATATATATACATACACACACACACACATACACTGTCTAGGTGTATTTTAATATATATATATATATATATATATATATATATATATATATATAAATATCAAATTACACGTAGACTGATATTGATTAAATATATATAATTATTGTTATATATATATATATTTATAAATAATATAAAAAAATAAATATGTAAATACGTAAAAAAATAAAATTAAAAAAATTAAAAATAAAATATTAAAAAATATATAGATGTGTTTTATTTCGTTCTAACTGTATTGTGATATTAATATATATATATATATCAAAATACACTTATAACGAAATAATATATATCTATATACATAAATATATACATCACTATATATATATATATACACACATATATATATATATACATATATATACATATATATACACACACACACACACACACACACACACACACCTATATATAAATAAAAATATTAAAAAAAATTATATACATACATACATACACACACATATATTAATTCTACACATATTTATGTAATAATTTTACATAATTAGGTATCCTAATTAATTACAATTAGCGGGACCTGCCTGACAACCCATGCCGAAAGTAAAGGGAATTTAATTTGCTAGCACTATATTTAACCCTATAACTTTCCAAGACACCATAAAACCTGTACATGGGGGGTACGGTTTTACTCGGGAGGCATCGCTGAACACAAATATTAGTATTTCAAAACAGTAAAATGTATTACAACGATGATATCGCCAGTAAAAGTGACGGTTTTTGCATTTTTCACGCACAAACAGCACTTACACGGACGATATTATTGCTGCAATACTTTTTACTGTTTTGAAACACAAATATTTGTGTTCAGCGAAGTCTCCCGAGTACAACAGTACCCCTCATGTACAGGTTTTATGGGGTTTTCAAAAATTACAGCGTCAAATATAAGGCTTATGTTTCATTTTTTTCACTTTAAAATTCGCCAGATTGCTTACGTTGCCTTTATGACCCTATGGTAGCCCAAGAATGAAAATTACCCCTATGATGACATACTATTTGCAATAGTAGACAACCCAAGGTATTGCAAATGGGGTATGTCCAGTCTTTTTTAGTAGCCACTTAGTCACAAACACTGGACAAAATTGGCATCTTTTGCATTTTTCACACACAAACAAATACTAACGCTAACTTTGGCCAGTGTTTGTGACCAAATGGCTACTAAAAAAGACTGGACATACCCCATTTGCAATACCTTGGGTCGTTTACTATTGCAAATGGTATGCCATTGTGGATGTAAATTTATTTCCTGGGCTACTATACAGTCTCAAAGGCAACATAACCAATCTGGCGAATTTCAATTTCAAATGTAACGCGCTATATTTGACCCTGTAACATCCCAAAACACCATAAAACCTGTACATAGGGGGTACTGTTTTACACGTGAGACTTTGCTGAATACAAATATGTGTATTTTATTGCAGTAAAAGCATACAGTATTATGACATTGACAGTTAAAATGTCATGTAGAACTAAAAAAAATGAAAAAAAAAATCTTATTTTCTCCCATTTTTTTCATATTAAATTATGTTTCATAGCTAAATATTTGATATTAAATGAAAGCCCTGTTTCCACTGAATTAAATGATATATAATAAGTGTGGGTGCATTTAATATGAAAGAGGTGAATTACGGTTGGACAGACATATAGCGCAAATGCCAGGTTTTGTTTACATTTTGTTTCGTTCACAACTTGTACATTTGGCTGCGGTGTTAAGGGGTTAAAATACATTACGTATGACGTTACATATACATATATATATATACACATATATATATATATATATATATATATATATATATATATATATATATATATATATATATATATATATATATATATATATATATATATACATATACATACATACATACATACACACACTTTTATTTTATTTTACCATGTGTATTTAATTTTTTTTTATACTTTCCTACCAGCAGGGGGACTGTCTAATATTTTAGACAGTCCCCCTGCTGGCAGATCCATAGCCAGCTATGGGGGCCATATGATCGCTCTTTGAGAGCGATCACATGGCCCCCGGGGGCCTCATTTGCCGGAGGGGGGCTGCCTGGGCTCTCAGGCAGCCCCCCAGAAGAGGATCGCGGCGGAGGTGAGTACATCTCTCCTCCAGGGGCTGCAAGCCGTTACGGCGTTCTATGCCGCCGCGACGGCTTTAAAGCCGCGACGGCATAGAACGCCGTAACGGCGTTAAGGGGTTAAAACATACATTTATAAAAACATTAGCAGGTGTACAAAAGGCCCTGTCTATGACATCACTTGCTGCTCCAGCCTGGCACAGGTCAGAGTATTTTGGCGGTTACCATCTTCAAACTGTCATATTTTAAAAACTATAAATCCTACAGCGAAGAGCTTTATATTGTGAGAATCACAAGACCCAGGTCTACAATTTGATGCATAGTATGTCTCTGAAGTATTATAAATGAAGGCACAGTCGAAGTTTAGAAATTGCCCTTCAAATTTGAGCTTTGTAGAGTGGAGTTTCAATGAATGTCAATGGACGGCGTTAGTTGCAAACAAATTATTATATTGTGTAAACTATAAGGACTATGGCTTAGTCGTGGACATTTTTAGTGGCAGCAGGGATAGCTGAACATTTTGATATAAGATTTGTGTAGGTGGGCTTGAAAATGAGGGAGTGGTGGCAGTTTAGAAATCATGTCCTGATTTTTCAGCTTTTGCCAGCTCCCACTCTAGTTTTGAACATTTTGCCATTCATTCCTATGGGAACAATTTCGCCACAAGAACGACGATATTCCGTGAACCATTCGGCGAAACGTTCCACAAAGTAATAGCAATCCAATCGGGAACAATCTGCACGTTTCTGTATATTTCTGTCTATGTAGTGTAAAAACTGTGGGAGGAGTTAGGGTGGTATATTTGGCTATAATAGGAATAAGAATAATATATATATATATATATGAGATAACATTAAGTAGTCTTGCTATGCAAGAACACTTAATGATGCACAGTTGCAGTATTGCCACCAAACTCAAAACAAGCACCAGGACTGAAAAGAACACCGGGGCAGTCCACACACTCAACTGGACCACTAGGCATCCAAGACTCTAACTCTACTAAAAATTCAAAAATATTAATTTTCTCATGTGGAGCGTTTACAAAAAAATTTAAAATAAATAAAGTTGAAGATGAAATAAAACCTGCATAAAAGTGAGCTGTCAGGGATTCATGGTAAATGTCAAATTTAAAAGCTGCTTTATCACCTTCTGGGGTTTTTGCATACTTTAGTTAGTCCCCCGATTTTGACTTTGCTGCTTGATGTTTGGTGACCGGAGGTGCAGGGTAAGATAATAACCTTAAGCGGTCCCTCACGGCGGCGGGGATCTTCACTCCATGGTTCTTCTTCGGCTTCTGACGCTTCATTTGCCAAAAGCCTATGTCAATACTGTACTCGTGCACATGCACAACATTGATGTCTATGGAGGATCCAATGAAACCATGGGGCCTTGGGGAGGCAAAGAATGACAAAACATGATGGCGTTTGCTCTGCCTATTAAGTTTTGTCAGGCGTAGGAAAAAAATAAAGAAGACAAAAAGTACACCCCACTTGGTCTTCTCTTTTTTTACTGCACTGGAATTTCAGTTAAACAAAATTTATGTTTGCCTGAAATTGACTATAAGGCAAAAATTGCCAGAAGAAAAACAGAACAGACATGTAGAATGTTTCCAACTCTGCTATTTTGACCTAAATTTAAAAATTTACTTTGAATTTCCGGCAATTCTCGCTTTAGTGAATAACCATGCACTGTATGACATTTCTTCCACACAGCAGACCAAATATCAATTACTGTACCAAAGTACGTTATCCAAATTAATCCCTTATTAAGCTTTATTAGCTCCTTGACCTTTCAGTTCATACTTGTCACTGTTGGAAAGAAGGCCTGGGATATCGAGCAAGTGGTAATAATGAAACCACTCTTACATAACAATCTATAATCGATTTCTTTTAGCGGTCTGCTCTTTGTTCAACTCACATAAGCTTGTTACGTATAGCTTTCACATGCTCCAAGCTGCCTTAGGGGCAGAAGCATTATGAAACATGACAATTGCAACAAATAGTAAAGCACCGCTTCACAAAATACATTATATAAATGAGCGCTTCTTAGATTTGCCAATTTTCCTGGGTATATCACTTCTACATGCAGATGGACAGCACATGAAGAGTGCTGCCCATCTGCATGGAAAGGGAAACCTCTTAATGAATTGCAAGAGCTGTTCTATGGAGGATGCTGCAGTCTCACAGAATCCGCCATAGACCTAATCACATCATTATCATGCATCCTTCAAAGAACAGCAGTGGTGCAGGTACCTGGCACATGAAGCACCAGGGGCTGAAAAAGATGGTGGTGTCCGTGAGGGATGTCTTTAGGTAGACATACATTTGTTGCACTTTTCCTTAAAAAAAAACGCATCAATTCGCCTGGCATGGAACCTTTTGCAGTTTGTTTTTAAAACTGATTGTTCAGTTTAGAGACAAAAAACAAAAATCGATTTTCCGCCAAAAGAATCGGTTTAAGAAAGAATGCAACAAACGCACATGTTTAAATTCAAGCAAGTCTAAACTTCCTATAGCCTCAACTTTTTGGGGACCTTGCGAAGTATCCAAAAAGGCCTCTAGAGATAACAGGGCTGCTTTCAGCAAAGAAAGACCAAAAATAAATATCCTTGCCATGTTTATTTACCTCCTGCGGTATGAGGTACCTATGGCACCAGCATGTATAAGGGACATGTAATAGTTCTGTCTTATACCAGAGCTACGACAGAAGCAGCATTCATAATGCTGTATATATTTTAGAGGGCTCACTTTGTAGTTATAGAAGTAGTAATATGACAGGGAAACCAACATCCACTATTCAGTAAAAAAATATCCAGATACTGGACAGAGCTCCACCTAAACAACATATTCTAAAACCAAAAAAAATAACATTAACATGGCAGTAGTTTCCAAAAGTTGTATTTTCTTTTGCCTCGGATAGGTATAATCAGACATACAAAGTGTGCATACGCAATCCATTGTCACTTATGACTCTTGCTTCCAAATTTGCATCTTCACATTTGGAGATAAATAAACAAACCAAAAAACAAAGAGGGGCGATTCAACAACCAATGATTCGAAGAGTATATAATACACAGTTCTAGGTGTGGGGCTCTGCAAAGTTACAGTGATGTCACCAGTTCCAAAATAAATTAGGAATGAGAGAGCGGTTCATACAGTGAAAGAGAAGGGTGAAATTAGATCCCCTCCACTCCCTCCCTTTGCAACTAGATGAATCGAATTTAGTTTTTCGTTTAAAAAGAGCCGAACACACAAGAATGTGGGTACATTGATTTGAAGTCAGTAAAGTGACTTACCAACAAGGAGGGCTTTCTGTGATTGTCTTGTTAAATATGTGTCTCCCGCTTGCTGCTGACCAGGCGCCTGGTTTGGGCGTGTGAACTAGCAGGCAGTGGGTCAGTCAGGGTAAGAATTTTGTTGGAAGTTAACGCTCGCTGTTAGCCAATGAGCGGAGAGCTATTGGACGCTGCTGGAACGCACACTCCCATTAGCAGGATACAATGTGCAAGAAACTAGCGAGCTCATTGCGCCCCATTCAGTAATAAACCAGGCGTTGGCTCTGCAACCATGTAATGAATGACTAATTAAACAACGGTTTAATGTGCCCGGAGACTTAAACCGATCGCTCAGAGTACAAAGTATTATTATTATTTTATATATATATATACACTTACAAGGTAAAAAAGGAACATATGTTCTGTGTGCGTTTATTAGCGTAGCAATAAAATTAATATTTTAAAAAAAAGTTTATTTCTTGATGTAAACCATCACATTCAGTTTCCTATCACAAGCTCACAGCTCGGCAATCATCGGAAATCATCCTCCATGGGGACCCCTGTGTCTATAAAGGCAGCTCGCCGAGGTAGGTCCTGCAAGGTAGATACACTTACCATCCCTCAGTTTATAGTTAGGGCTTCCTTGCAGCACTTGGACATGGGACCCCTAGGGTTAATTTGAGGCTTAGATTTAAGAAGTCTTTACAGATTACTGACCTGTAGGAAAATGTAACCTTACTTTTAAGGTTAGAATAAGCATTGAGAGGCTAAATCTAACCCTGAATGTGCCCTATCTATAAGCTGAGTGATGGAAAGTGTACCTACCTTGCAGGACCTACCTCGCCGAGCTACCTTTCCAGACACAGGGAGCCCGAGGAGGAGGATTTCCGATGATTGCCGAGCTGTGAGGGGAATACATTGTGACAGGACATGTACCCGCTGCAGAGCTCATACGTGGCCATATAGTGCTAGGCAGGGAGGACGGGGCGGATATTTTTCTGCTTACAATAGAAAGGACATAGTTAGCACGGTAATTTTCAAGGAAGTGATGACTAGCATTGGCACTCAGATTTTTGAGAACTACATTTCCTGTGATCCTCAGCCTGCCTGAAGATTAATTGAGCATCATGGAACATGTGGTCCCCACATACCTTAATTTAACCCTTTAAGGACACATGACATGTGTGACATGGCATGATTCCCTTTTATTCCAGAAGTTTGGTCCTTAAGGGGTTAGGGATAGGTGCCTTCTTGACTACATCCCCCTTAATGCTCTTATACCCATGGTGCTGGTAAAGCAACAGTGGAGAGGTAGTCCACAATACCTGGAGTGCCAAAGTTTGCCTACCCCTGGGTTATGGCCTATTACATTTTCATGGTTTGCTGAATTCATATCTTTTTAAATGCTGATGGATAGCATACGATAAAGGCTGTTCCGATGTATGTAGAAATTATATGCTGCAGGAGGCAACTTAATGCATTAGTCAGGGGAATGGGACACACACAAAAAGACACAGAAGGGCTGGGAAAGGGCTTAAGAGACCTATATAGGCTTTAATTTAGATGACTGAAATACGACTAAAACTATAATGGCTTGTTAGTCAAAAGACTGACTAAAACTAAATTGAAATTTGCTGCCAAAATTAACACTGCTTGCTGCTTTTGGCTTAAATGTAATATAAAACAGAGAGGGGTATCTTTCTGAACCCCCCACACACTTATTAACTCTTATTAGTGAACACATGGGCTGTGGACGGCAGCACTGTAACATGGTTGTGTGATACAAAAGCAAATACACAAAAATAAGCCCTGTGCTCAAACTCCCACTACTCCTGGGCGGCACTGTATGTACTACAGTCGTTGCTGCTGCCCAGGAGTAGTGGGAGTATGAGTGCAGGGCTTAATTTAATACAAATGATGTGTTTAGAATAACATGGTGGATGTGACGGTTGTGTCCGAGTCGGTGAGTAGTTACATTGTCTGTACGGGCACAGTATGCAGTAATAGAAATCTGATAAACCGTGTGTGGTAATCCACACATTGTAACTATACACAGAGCCATGTTAGCTGGGATATTGTACAGCTCATTGTATACAGCTTACTGCTTCCCTCACCAATGGGCCCAGGATGGTGCCCTCCTCAGAGCAGTAATGGCCCCGGATCGCCGGTTTAAATGATCCTAGCGAGCGCCAGACGTACCAACCTCCCTGCACTCAGCATGCAGGCTGTCAGAGTGGGGAACGTTTCAAAAAAGCAGCTGGTCTAACTGTTTGGAATGCTGGCAGCACTGTTAAAGCGGCGATGTCACTGGCAGAGTCTGAGCAATTTTTTTGCAAAGACTTCACCTGCCCCATTCATACCTGCATGTTGGCACATGGGGGACATAGTTAAAGGGGCAACCCAGACCCCTAATGCAGTTTAGCTAGATGAAGTGCTTTATGTGTGAAGAATGTGTCTGTCTTTTTCATTTTAGAAAATGTGCCGATTTCAATAGAAATGGTCAGTTTTATAAATTAACCTGGTTACATCCCCCTGGATGTCAAGCAGACAACAGGTCCTGTTATTTCCTGGTTGTTGTGAGCTAAACTCAAGAGGCAGCCATTGCTAAAAAAAAAAAAAAAAAAAACACACAAAAAAAACCAAAGGCAGCTTCTCTGACCATCTTCTCTACCGTTAGAGAAAAAAAAACTCACTTCAATCCACACTCAGCCCACAGTTATAAAAATGGGGGAGGGATAGCTAATCCGTATGTGTAGAAAACAAGCTAATAACCACCTTGTTAAATATGCCTATAAGACGAACAGTCTCTCACTATCCCAAAAAAGTGCTAAAATAAGTACTCCAAACAAGATAACCGAACATCTCCTTAATATAAAAAGTAAATATTTACAGACCTGACCAGTTGTCAGCTCAGTGCAAAAGTTACTCCCATACCACTGTGTTCTTATTGTTTTTTGTTAAATTACAGATTAAAATGTGGTGTAAAACTACAGATATATCACTTTAATGCCTTTTGAGTTATTTTCTTTCTTCCACTAGTCAAATTATAAACATGTTTGGGTGATCAGTTTGTCTTTTCTCTTCTGATGAGTGACTTTACTCGGGACTTGTTAAAATATGTGCAATAGGGGGGCAGAGCTATCTCTCGTCCCAACACCGGTGCAGTAATCTGCTCGAAATCGGGCCCCACAAGGCTATTTGTGGCAGTACTGGAAGCGCTCAACCTGTACTGATGGTGAGGAAAACTAAGAAGCCACGGTTTTCGGCTGATATTGGCGACTTAATGTGAAAGCCGCATTGTGCGGTTGGGACTTCACAGACAGCTCTGTCGACATCCCCCTTCACAGTCCTGAGACTCTGGGGTACAGAGGGCCTCCCTAGCCCTCACATCCGACTGCAGTCTCCTCTCTCCCAATCACCACTGAGATCCTCACTAACCTCCTCTCAGTCCTTCAAACACTCTCTACTGGGGGAGGGAATATGTAAGGGGGTTAAGCGCATGTCGCACAGCCATGGAGCAGACCTCTCAAACTCACACCGAACGTATCTTAGAGCTCCAGAAGCAGGTCAGTGACCTTACCTCAAGTCACATTGCTTTAACCCACAAACTGGCTGCCCTGGAAGACAAGCTGTGGTGGAAGCATGTAAAAATCAGCAGCCTCTCTAATGGTGTAATGGTGTACAATGGAATACAAATTGATGGCATGTTTCGCCTGCCTCAGCCAAAATTGCCACCGGCACAGCCACCACTGACCCCCCGTTTAAGTTCCAAAACAGGCAAGACAAAATGGACTTCCTGAGTGCTACTAAAGGGAAGAAGCCTTACCGGTTTGAGGACATAGACCTGTCCTTTTTCTCATACCTCTCACGCACAACCCTACAATGGAGAAACTTTCTCTGACCACTGACATCGACCCTAAACTCTAAAGGGGTGAAATACTGCTGGGGGTTGCCGTAAGTAGTCCTCATTGACCACCAGGACACTAAACACAGGGTGTTAGACACCTCCGAGATGGACATTTTCCTGACTGCCTTGGGCCTAACCTCTTCACCTGGTGCCACAGCCTGGGATCCTACCACAGATGTCCTGTTCGTTCCCGCTTCCAGTGGAGCCTCTGGGATGGTGGTCACCTGACTTTGCCACCATGATAATTTTTTATTTATTTTTGCTGTGTTCAGCCCTAAATTCATTGTTGTTTTATTTAACATTACTGTTCAAGCTCTACCTACTATGGCCTGAGGTTAACCCAGGCCGAGATCGGGATTTTCCCAGATAAGATAGATCCAATTTTGATATTCACATCCCCAGCTCCTATGATTCAACCCCATACTTGGCTTATCAGTGAGGAGCTGTTTATCAGTAAAATAAATCACCTATATATTTTTTTACAATCTGCAATATTGCTGGTGATTTCTTTTACTGTGCGGTCCCTGATGAAGTTCCTGTGTTGAACGAAACGCGTTGGACCTATTGCTGCACTTTTATATTTTATCTTTATGGTGTTGTTCCACCTTTTAAAGAGAATACAATTACGAATATTTTCTACTACTACTCACCTGGAGTCCTGTGTCCCATTGGCTGCTCGACATTTGCAAAGGATACCAGTATCCCCCCATATCTTCTGGGGTGGCATCTTGAATGCTCTTTTATCTCCACTATCTCGTGAGTGCATCCATTTAAGCGCACTATTCACTGTATATACTGTATCACACTATTGTTTTTTTCTTTGTATGTTCCCTCCATAGACTGTACAGCCGTATCCCATTTCTGCTTGTGGTTCTATACATCTGTGATAATTAGATTGCCTGGTGAGCCCAATTTATGGAAAAACTACTAAAGGAGAGTGTTCCACATTATTAAGCAGAGTACCATTTTCATGCAGTATGGGGAAGAAAAAGGATCTCTCTGCTGCCGAAAAAGGGTGAAATAGTTCAATGCCTTGGACGAGGTATGAAAACATTAGATATTTCATGAAAACTTAAGCGTGATCATCGCACTATTAAGAGATTTGTGGCTGATTCAGAGCACAGACTGGTTCGTGCAGATAAAGGCACATTGAGGAAGTTTTCTGCCAGATCCATGCATCGGATCAAGAGAACAGCTGCTAAAATACTATTACATAGCAGCAAACGGATATTTGAAGCTGCTGGTGCCTCTGGAGTTCCACGGACATCAAAGTGTAGAGTCCTCCAGAGTCTTGCAACTGTGCATAAACCTTCTATTCGGCCACCACTAACCAATGCTCACAAGCAGAAACGGCTGCATTGGGCAGAAAAATACATGAAGACTAATTTTAAAACAGTCCATTTCACTAATGAGTGCCGTGCAACCCTGGATGGTCCAGATGGATGGAGTAGTGGATGGTTGGTGGACGACCACCCTGTTCCAACAAGGCGGCGACGTCAGCAAGGCGGTGGTGGAGTCATGTTTTGGGCCGGAATCATGGGAAGAGAGCTGGTCGACCCCTTTAGGGTCACTGAAGGTGTAAAGATGACCTCTGCAAAGTATGTGGAGTTTCTGACTGACCACTTTCTTCCCTGGTACAGAAGGAAGAACTATGCTTTCCGTAATAAAATCATCTTCATGCATGACAATGCACCATCTTATGATGCAAAGAATACCTCTGCACCAATGGCTGTTATGGGGATAAAAGGAGAGAAAGTCATTGTGTGGCCTCCATCCTCCCCTGACCTCAATCCTATTGAGAACCTTTGGAGCATCCTCAAGCAAAAGATCTATGAGGGTGGGAGGCAGTTTACTTCCAAACAGCAGCTCTGGGAGGCTATTCTGACATCTTGCAAACAAATACAAGCAGAAACTGTCCCAAAACTCACAAGTTCAATGGATGCAAGACTTGTGAAGCTGCTATTAAATAAGGGGCCCTGTGTTCAAATGTAACATGACCTGTTAAAATGTTTAAAAAGTTAAAATGTTGTTATAAGTTTGATTGAAATAGCTTTTGATTTCAGTAAATATGCTGCAAACACAACACATGACAATTTTCAGTTCTTTACAACCTATAAAGTGTTTTGAAACTTACTGTGCGTAATAATTTGGAACAGTGCATTGTAAGTTTTCTTTTGTTTTTTTTAATTCTTTATTTTTGGTATGCAGGTAGTTACAACAGTGCCTGTGTCGCCACAACACCATTGACAGGCTCAATTTTCATAGACATATGATAGCAGTATTGTGGCAAGTTGGATATGCATACATTTTTTTTTAAGTGAAAAAGGTAACGATACAGCAAACAAGCTATTAACAATATGGTGTAAGCTAAGTTAGTGCGACTAGCTTGAGGCCTCATGGTGAGATCGACAGGCTTGTATACTTATGAGAAAACAGTAATGTACAATTCGCTTGTCGTGTCCTAAAGCGCACAACCTTTGGCTAACAAGACAGGCTAGGCACATGCTGGTTAGACATAGTGAGTTATTTGATTGGTTGTTTGGTAACGGTAAATTAGGATTAATGATTATAGTGAGTGTCATCGCTGTATATTATATGAAACTCTCAGGCTACTAAACAGCGTTTTTGTTAAGCTAGACATATGTAGAGTATTGCGAATTGCGCCTAGGGTGTAGAGCAGGCTAGTTGTTTAAATGTATGCGCATTTAAAACAAGGAAAAAAATAAACAACAAGCACATTTTTTGTATTAGAGACCTCAGGCTTGAACAAAGTAATAGTCAGTGATACGGTAGCACTGCAGTTGGTAAAACATAGGTTGTACTGGCTGACTATGTGAGTGAGAAGTATAAAAATAAACTAGTGCTTTACACATGTGACACATTAGTCAATTGAGAGTCATAACAGTTGACTGACTAAACATATCATGTGGTAGCTAATATGTGTGTGGTTATTACATTCCTGTTAAATACTGTGAGCTGCATTGTAATTTTTTATGTTTAAAAAAAATACTGTTATCATTAGGAGCTTTGTTCAATTAAATTTGAATTGTACTCTTAAAGGGAAAATCCAGTGCCAGGAAAACAATCCGTTTTCCTGGCACTGCAGGTTCCCTCTCCCTCCCACCCCCCAACCCTTAGTTGCTGAAGGGGTGAAAACCCCTTCGGTTACTTACCTGAGGCAGCGGCGATGTCCCTCGTCGCTGCTTCCTTCTCCACGCCGCTCCTCCTTCTGACTCCGTCGGCCGGTGGGCGAGACTGATCCCGCCCATTAGCCTGCGCATTAGCGTTTCCCATAGGAAAGCATTGAAAAAGATTTTCAATTCTTTCCTATGGGGAATTGAGTGATGCTGGAGGTCCTCACACAGCGCGAGGACGTCCAGCGACGCTCTAGTAAAGAAAATCTTTGCTTTGAGTCAGGAAGTGCCCTCTAGTGGCTGTCTAGTGGACAGCCACTAGAGGTGGAGTTAACCCTGCAAGGTAATTATTGCAGTTTATAAAAAACTGCAATAATTACACTTGCAGGGTTAAGAGTAGTGGGAGTATGCACCCAGACCACTCCAATGGGCAGAAGTGGTCTGGGTGCCTTTAATAGTTGATAACATGAGACTTATGCTGACTGTTATTTACATCAATTATTTAGGTAAATGAGAAAAATATCATTTGCATAATAATTTGGAACAGGGTGTATATAGCCCTTTGTAGTTGTTGCTGTGTTCTAGCTCCAGCATTACATGCCACCCTACGTGTTCCTACATGGCACATGTTTCTCAACATACAAAAAAAACCATAGTCAGTACAACAGTTTATAGTTTTTTTTTGTGTGATAATTTACGTTTTATTACGTTTTTTATAATCAAGATACAATTGATTCAGCGTAAGATTATATCATATTGCGATATAAAGCATATTTCTAACATGGATCACAAGCATCAATTAGTTTCTGTATATCATAACTAGGCAAGGATATACATAAGTGAAGTCTGAATCTAGTACATTAACTCAAGTATGTGATACGTTTAGCAGTATATTGTCTTCCTTGCTTGATAACATTAGCGAACTTCTAAAAGTAAAATAATGCAAAACACAACAGAAAGGAAAAGATATATGAATTACAACTCTGCTACTCTTCTATAATACTACAGGTAGGTACTGCCGTGACTGATCTAGCTCCTGCCATTCTGGGCTCTTTGTAGTTGGTTAGCTGGTAAGTTCAGACTTTGGAGGAAATACACTGGGTCTCCAGAGGAGGACAAAGACAGTGCAGTGTCCCCCCGTGGGACAGTCAAGAAGCCATCTTCTCCCCATCGATACTTGATCGCCGACTCCCTCAGTTGTCTAGCAATTGGGGCTAATTGCCTCTTTTCAAGAAGAACATCAAACGAAATGTCACTGTAAATCGCCACCGCAATGCCTTCAAACTGGATGTTGCCGAGTTCTCTGGAGCGATTCAGGATAGCTGTCCTGCAGGATATATCTTTAGTGATCACTATGGTGTCTCTGTATGCCTCAGGTGGGACAGTAGCAGCTTTGCAGACTCTGAATGCAGAAAGTGGTTTCTCTTGTTCAGCTTTTCCTTTAAGGCCCATGGAGATTAGTAGCCTCTGTATGAAGGGCAGTAAGGCGTCCCCTCCGATTTTTTTCTGTGTCTAGATTCAAGTGTGGACACTGTCCTAGTGAGCTATTGGACTTGTTGGGATAAATTGTCCACCTGACGCTGGGTGTTCTGGATTTGACCCTCTCGGGATTTTTCTCTGGACTTAACCTCCTTAATCTGCTGGTGAGGACCCCCATCTCCGACTGAGTCTCCTTGAGGTCCGATTTCCAGACCTTGCGCATGTCTATCAGGAGGTGCTTTTTGTCACGCTTTGTGGCCGGCGAGGAATCATCCTCAGAGTCAGAGTCTTCACTCATTTCAGGTGAGTCTCTCTCTGTCATCTCGTGCCCCCTCTGAGCTTTCCTCGTCACTCGGCACCACGGGCGCCATTATGGAGGGCACGGATGGAGCAGGCCTCTCAAATGAAAGCCTAATATCTGGCATTCTTGGGGTCTTTGGAGGGCGAAGTTTTTTGTGCTTGCGGCCCATTCTTGTCTGTGGTCGGGGACGTGGTATTTAATGCCTTTTGGAGCTAACAACAGTGAGTAATTAGAAGCTGTGGTTAATCTGCAACGGTGCTTACGTCTTGTCAGTCTATTGTTTTTTTGTTTTTTTTTAATACCTGTTTATTTTGGCATGGGTTTTTCCCATCATACCGTTTTGTTTTTTTCTTTAATCAAGCATGACTTAGAACGGTGGAATACACGACTCGCAGGTCTGTGTCAATGAAGCGTAATACCATGGAACTCGCAGGTTCCTTAAACATTTAGGTAACTTGTGCGCGGGGGCCTAGGGAGTCGGTGAGTTTCTGAGGGGGGGGGGGGGGCAGAGGGTATTAAGGTAAGTAGAAGGCAAGTTTAGCCCTCAGTGATTGGTGTTGTGCTTATATTAACGTGCTTCTCAGTCTCTACTGGTGGTGTCAGGAGTGTCTTACTGTAAAAGTGATTTGAAATCAGCTGAGTTTGTGGACAGAATCCACTGAGTCCAGATATTCAGGTAGGTTTGGGATTTCTTGCTGCTGCGGAATATTAGGTCTTCCATAGCACGGAGTTCTTCCATTCGTTGGAACCAAAGTTCCATCGGTGGGGCTATGTCTTTCTTCCAGAATAGTCTATTGTTTTTGGTTTTTTTTACGTTAATGTTATGTACCACTTATGTCTCGATTGATAAAAATCTTGTCTTCATGTTGCATTGCATTCTCCATGTCTGACTGGCATAAATAAAGAATGTGAAAAAATAAAATAATAAAATATGTGCAATAAAGTATTTTGTTTTAAAAGATTATTGAACACTGTACTTGTAACGGACCATTTTGCACACAAGAGGTTAAAAACCGTTTAGGCGATATTCCCCTTTCCAATGCACAGGCAGCTACTGCAAGCACCAGTCTCCCGTACTGCAAACTACACGAATCCTCCAACTCCCGAACAGGAAACACACGAACACTGGAAACAGCTGAACAGGAAAAGCATACAATCAGCTTACACTCCTGGCAATCAGCATACAATCCAATTACCCCAATAACAAGACGACACTTCGTTTTGAGATCAAGCAGAACTGACTGTACTGGCACATACAGCCTCTTTTATTCACAATCCACAAACATAGTACTGCCCACAGGGTTTTGAAATACAACCAATCAATCCGTACAATGCACACAGACACTCCCACACAAAATCCTCCCCTCTGCCTGTGATATGATTACTGAACACAATGGGTAATATAATTATCACAGGCAGAGAAATACAGTTTTATAAAACATATCACAGGGACCCCAAAACATGCAATAACCCCATAAAAAGTATATAATCGGAACCGGGGGATCTGGGTGAACCACATATTCACCCAGATCCATTCAGTAGTTTGGAAGATACAGTTTAATGCAGATTCCGCTGAACATATACAGGCTATATGAAAAATAATTACTGTATAATGTGTCCCCTGTTGTATAGTTTAAAACTACTGAACGATGTCTTTGTGCACCAAATACCGGCGAGATGGCACCGTGTAGAAAAGTCCAAACAGTGTCTGTGAGTTAAAATGGCCACCATCCATTGTTCTCACCATGTGCTTCATCCATTGTTCTCACCATGTGCCTCTGATACATGAAATGGTGGCCACCCAGTAACTCCACAGTATGTCCCCAGATGGTTCTTAAAGGGCCAGCAGCTGCATAATAAAATACAATGTGCCCAAATCTGTTATTTCAAGGGCCAAACCTCCCATGGACCATAATCATATGGCAAGAGGCTGGCAAGCAGTCCTCTGCAGGCACAAGTGGAGGGGCTGTTTCCTCCACAGTACTCACTATAACAACTTAATCTAGATGAAGCTGTTATAGTATCTACAGTAGCTCCTCTCCCCCCAGTGGCACTAAATCTAAATATTTAAGTAATTAGAAGGTTTGAAAGCAGGGCTTCCATCCACACCTTCAAGTACTCTGGGTAGGAGAGCCAGGACTATGCTGGCCTAACATACCCTAACATACTCTGATGCTACACGTGCATGCGCTGTGTGCTCATGGTCTTTCAGAGAGAATGATTGTATAGAGAATCTATCAGGTCTTTTGGATTGGACCTCATTCTGGAGGCACGCTTCCAGGATAACATCATGCTAGGAGGAGGCTCAGGGAGACTCAGCGCTGGAAAGGAGGTGAGTAAATAATTTGCTTTGGTTTTAATTTGTTTTATTTAGTTGGTTGGTTTATTTTGCAGGCCGGAGGGCCACTAAAACTAAGTAGGGACATGAATACAAATATGTATTCCTAACATTAGTGTTCCTTTTATGTCATATAAAACACAATTGTTTTAATTTGTAGGTCACATGCTTATAGCAAAGATAGAAGACACAGAGTTTAGCAGACACCTCATGTGCTGATTCACTTCCTGCAATGTAAATATAGGCTCACAGCTGTGGACGCAGGGGTGACATACATACAGAACTAAAAGCAAGCCTTAGCAACACATATGCTCTTTAATACAATAGGGTTATTCCACCCAGTAAATACAACTTAACTACACCTATGTTCAAATGAGACTCAGAGCGCAGGCCATTTTTGGGGATTGTCTTGAACAAACCAGGCCTGTTGGTAATTATTTCTGTTGCAAAAACTCTATTTTTAACTGTGTACGTTTATGGTGTAGTGACTTAGTGTCAGGAATAGCTGATGGCCAACATGCAGAACAGTAGACATGTGCAACTCGTTTCAGTCCGAATAAAAATTTGGCTGAATTTCTGGTAATTCGGACATTCGGGTGCTTCCGAATGTCCGAATAGCTGAATTGCCGAAGTGCTGAAGTGCCGAAATTACCGAATTTCCGAAGTGTAGTAGTGCCGAAGTGCCGAATTGCTGAAGTGCTGATTGCCGAAGTTCCAAAGCACAGTATTGCCTAAGTACTAATATACTTACCCAGTGAAAGAAGAAGAATGTTACATTGTATACAATTTCAAATAAAAAGTATACAAACATAACCAGGATTCAGCTGTAAGCATTTCCAACAATCAAGTAACATACATTCATATAAAATGTAAGTTACTTAGCCAGTCATGTAATGACAGGAATGAATAAGTAGATAACTCCCTAATTCCCACGGTAAGGTGGGGGCCCTAAATACAAATTGGGGGAGGACCTAATGTGGACCCCTGAGCGTGGGTGGGGGCCCTAAACAAGAATAAGGGGGGGACCTAATGTCCTCCCCCCTGGCCCCCACCCCTGAGCCGTGGGTGTTTAAACCCCCTCCCCCCAGGTGACCCACGGCTCAGGGGTGGGGGCGGGTGGGGAGGATAATAGGTCCTCTCCCCTTCTTTTACTTTAGGGACCCTTTTTTTTTTTTTAACAGACATGCCCCTACTTGCGGTATAGCGAGTAGGGGCAAAATTTACTAATACTAAGTAATTTTTACTTAGTATTAGTAAATTTGGCTGAAAGACCGATTTAGGTCTTTCAGCCTTTTGGTAGATAACTCCCTAATACCTTGGGATTTAGGGAGTTATCTACCAAGCGGCTGCAAGAAAAGTCCCGAAATGCCGGAGTTCCGAAGTTGCCGAACTTCTGAAATGTCTAAGTTCCGAAGTTGTCTAAGTTCCGAAGTTCCGAAGTTGCCGAAGTTCCGAAGTTGCCAAAGTTCCGAAGTTGCCAAAGTTCCGAAGTTGCCAAAGTTCCGAAGTTGCCAAAGTTCCGAAGTTGCCAAAGTTCCGAAGTTGCCGAAGTTCCGAAGTTGTCTAAGTTCCGAAGTTCCGAAGTGGCGAAGTGCCGAAGTGTTCAAATGCCGAACCGAGACAAATATTTTTCCCATGCACATGTCTACAGAACAGATATGAAGAAAGTTCCTAAGACTTATTACCGGGCCTTAGAATGGCCGGATTTAACGTATAAAGGAAAAAAACACAATACAGGATAAAGACAAGACGTAGAAATAACAAAAAACGATGAGCAAGCCATGAGTCAAGGAATGGAGAGTTCAGAATAGTCAGGAGCCAAGCCAAAGGTCAAGTAATACAGAAATCAGATAGTCAAAAGGGAAGCCAAGGTCAAATACACTAGAATCAATATCAGGAACGTGCTCTTGGATAACCACAATGGAAACCACGACAGGGCACAGAGAAATGGACAATGGACAAAACAGGTTTATATAGTCTAAGGTGCTACCTGATTGGCTTCGGAGAAGCATGTGATCATGGGCGTGTGTGTATTACACCTACATGATTAAAAATGATCTGGCACTTTAAGGGTTAAATTGAAAAACCCTTAAAATCTTCAAAGCTGTAGTGGCCGGCGTCTCTAATGTTTACAGACTCGGCCGCTGTGAGAGGAGGAGGTGCTATCACCAGGTGTGAGTGATGGGCGGCCTTCCCATAACCACATGGGAATGCCGCCGGACCGATACGTGCCCGCCGTTCCAGAATGCTTCCTGGAATGAGCAGACCGGACAGGTAAAAAACCTTAGAGAGTGTGCTGCTATAATCTGGGTATAAATAATAATAGTTGCAGTTCATGGAATATATACCCAACAGTTCTTGATTGGTGCTACCATTTCATTGTCAGCATCTTGACTCTGCTGTTGAAATTACAAAAATATCTCTGTGGAATGTTGACTATGCATGTACACATGTTTTATATAATATTTTAATGTAGGCATAGAATACCAGGAGGTTTTAACAGGCCTCTCCTGGGTTCACACATAAGAGTTCTGGAATCAGAGAATGTTCGTTTTAATTTAGATGTATATGATTGAGTTTCTATGATATAGTGATGTGGGAATATTAACATGTTATTTGACATAGACCTGCGTTCAGTAATAGATAAGAATATTCTAGTCATTGGGTAGCAGTTTCCCTTTTAGATGTCAGTGGGAGAACTTCGATATAGTTGCCAGCGTTATGAGCAAGCAGAGACGGCTCTATAATTAGGCCAGTTAGGCGACAGCCCTATTTAAAATATATATATTTTAAATATTTATACATTCAGTATCACAAGGGGTAGTGTAAGCTCAAAAATATGTATGTCTACAGTATCTAAATTTTAAAGTTAGCAGTCAAAATCAAAACCAGCACAATCTCTATATGGAAATAATAATGACGCACTTGAGCAGGAACTAATTTAGGTGGAAACATATTGAATCTAGTTAGTAAACAGTTATGGACAACTTGAACTTCCTTAATGGAAAATTCCTCATGTGGAATACGTTAAAAAAAAAAAAAAAAATCTGCTCCTCTTTTTTCTGCCAATAAATATTTTTTTTTTGTGATTACCACTTATTTGTAAAGAAACCGGATTCTTTAAAATGAATTTCAACACTAAGGACAAAATAGTCGTATTGGAAGCATAGCTAACTTAGAGAATGTTTCCAGTTTTGACTATTATACCTTGAATATAAAATTCACTTGAAATTCAACTTGAATTCTCAGTTTAGTAAATAACCGTGAAAGATTGTTGGTTTAGTCTTTTAGTATTTATGAATACCAATTTCAATATACTAGTTCCTCAGTTCATACTCCTACTGAGTTCCTATGTACAGTTAATCAATTCAGTTAATTCATATTTATAGTCTGTGTTTCAAATTGCTCCAGTTCAACAATCCCAAAATCCAAAAAATAACATGGTTTATAATACACTTATTTTTCTGTATTTATTTTTCCTTATATTATACGATTTATATATTTTTTTTATTTCAACAAGGCTTTATTGAAGCAAACAAACATAGTTATAGTAGTTTAATAGGGCAGTAGGTTTATGTGTGAGACTTGTAGGTCTTAGATAATAGGTCTTAGGTAATAGATATTCGGTATTCAGCACTACAGAAAAGTAAAAGGATATATACTAGTGTGTAGGTATCGAGGCCAACAGGATATCATAAAATATGAAGCAGAAGTAGACATACCCTTTGGCAATTGTGTACTTAGGATTTGTGCTGCCCTAGGCAGGATGGTGCTCGGGCACCCCCCTCATATAAATTTCTGCACTTTGACTGGCAGATGCTTACTCAATAACAGACACACACTCACTGATAGATGCATATACTCATTGACAGACACACTCTCATATACACTGACAAACAATGACATACACAAACACTCACTGATTTGACACACTGACAGACAGACACACTATTACTCAGACACACACTGACAGACTCACACTCACTGACAGACTCACACTCACTGACAGACGCATACACACTCAGTGACCGATGAATTCTCACTCACTGACCGACACATATTCACTCACATACACACACATATTCACAGACAAACACACAAACTTACAGACACACACACATTCCCTTTGACGCACTCACTGACAGACACACACACACACACACACACATCTCCCCCAACACTCACACATTATTATTTTTTTTAATTTTATTTTAAATCCACCCAGCCTCCCTGTGTGACAAGTGGATGTGTGACAACTGGATGCTCCATCATAGGGGCCTTGTCCTTTTTCTAGAGGGCAGGGATCAGAGATTTGGCTGCATTTAGGAAGTGACAGTAGATGGATTTTATGTATGCTGCCAATGGGGACAGGGTTGCATGCAGGAGAACATGTTCTATTTCGAAGGGAGGGGTCTCCCCCAATATCTCTGAGGGCTTGGACTTAACTAATTCCCAGAATGGCTTTATTCAGGGACAAACCCACAATAGTTGTCTGATTGTACCCTCGGCCTTCCCGCATCTCCAACATGTGTTTGGAACTGTGGGGAACACCCTGTGTAGGTATTCAGGCATCCAGTACCAAAAGGAGAGGAGTTTGTAGTTGGTTTCCTGGTATCTGTTGCTTACCGAGCTCTTATGGATTAATATTAAGATCTTCTCCCATTGTGCATCTGTGATAGTTTTACCCAGGATGGTTTCCCAGGTTCTTTTTAAGGTATGGTGTCCAAAGAGTAGATGTTGGTAGAGCAAGGAGATCGCTCCACCAACATTAGTCTTGTTGTTACATAAGCTTTCGAACCAGGTGACTTCCCGATGTAGAGCTATTTTGTCTCATAGCGTGTAGTAGAAGTGTCATAATTGCGAGTATTGGAATCTTTGGAATTATGTTGGTGAGGAGCCATTTAGGACTTCCGCAAGGGTCCTCAATTTCCATGTTCCTTAGGAACTTATGTAATTGGGTGAAATCTTTGTTTCCCAAGAAGTTCCATGCTCTCAGCAGTAGTCCACCTCCCAAGAGGTGGACTACTGCCTACTCTTTGGAGAGACGTGTGGAGCTCTGCGCGCCACATCCCATATTTTCAGTGTTTGGACTGCTGGGCATGTCTGGTGGCGGCTGTCTAATAATAGTTTTTTGGGTGTCTCTTTGTCCTCTCCTGTTCCCTGCTCCCATCCAAGTCATTCCCTCCAATTTGTGTGATAATGTATAGGGAGAAGTTGAAGGTGCGGAACTCTGCTGCAATTTCTTCGGGTAATTGAGTTGTGCGGCTCGTAGCAGTCTTAATCCTGTGGACCTGTGCTTGAGATTGTTGTCCTTTAAGCATTCTCGCCAGTAACTTTCATCCCTTGTTGGCATGTAAGTAAAAGAAGCCTTTCAACTGCTGTGCTGATCTGTAGTGTCGGCTCGATAGGAGTGCAAGCAGTTGTCCTCGAGCCTCTAATATTTCCTTGTATACCAATTCAACTTGAGCACGTTTGTGTTGGGACTCCAGTTTGAAGATAGTATCCACCAGTTCTGTAATTTGCCGTCGAGCTTCTGCCCTTTTTCGGGCTGCAATCTGAATTAAGATTGGGTCATGGAGAAGTGGGTGTAGTCCCTGTCTACCGGGTGTTCCGTTCTCCAACAATCTATGAGCGGAGAGCTTGGAGGGATTTGTGAATACTCCTGATGGCTCTCTGGGGAATGCTGCTGTAACCGGTTGAGGGATCTACTATGGGGTTAAGGGAAACATTAAAGCCTCATCCGAACACCAGTATACCTTTTCCCCTAATCCTGCCCTTAATCCTATCCATAATCCAACTCTTAATCCTAACTGTAATCCTACCCATAATGCTATCTACAATCCAAGTTTTAATCCTGCCCCTAATTCCACCCCTCTAAACCCACCCACTAAAGGGATTTCTTCTGCTGACATCAGTACTGACATCAGCTGAGAGATTCCCTAACACAAACACATTACAGAAGACTCTGAGGGCAGACCAAACTCCATGACTGAGTGCGATCACCACTTTGAGCTCTGCATATAGCTCATCTGTCAGTCTGGGTCCACAGTTAGTGTAACTCCATGGTTTAACTGGGGAACGGCTGTGGCCACACAGAATGAGCATGTTCGCAGCAGTGCTATTTTAAAGGATTTGCAGTGCTATGTTCAGCACTCACTTTGACAGCTGCACTTAGCTCATCTGTCAGTCTGGGGCCACAATGTGTGGCTCCAGCTGACAGAGTGGATCCTGAGGTACCTGGGTTCTCCTTGATATCAGCAGGGTTTATACTATATTGGTACTTTTAATGCTGGTCTGTGCTGGCAACAGGGGTTAAAGCACTGCACTGCATGAAAACAGAGGCGGCTCTAGACTTTATGTGGCCTTAGGCGAAACTCAAACATAAGCCCCACTAACACCAAAAGTGAAAAAAAATTATAATAGGGTTGCATTTTATGTGACAGGATTAGAGGCATTAATGTGACAGGATACAAATGCAGAAAGAAAAGTCCTGCGCTCAACTCCCATCACTACTGGGCGGCTGCAATGACTACAGTACACATCAGCCCCAATACATAGTAAAAACCAAAGAAAAACATGTTACTTGCGCTCTCTCCTTTATCCCTATGTATTTTTTAAAACAAATGGAGGTCTTTTAGTTACCTCCAATGGCCATGAGAGGATTGAGCCCACCTGCCACATCAAGGCAGACCCCCCCTAGGTGGGTCCTAACTCTAACCATTCACCTTGCTTCCTTGAGCCTCTGGCAAAAATCTCTAATGAGACAGAAAGGGGTATTTTTTATATACACCCCTATACATTATTAACCCTTAATAGGGAACACATGGGATGGGCGGCTGCATTGTAACAAGGCTGAGTAATACAAAAATTGGATACAAATGCAGAAAGAAAAGTCCTGCGCTCAACTCCCATCACTACTGGGTGGCTGCAATGACTACAGTACACATCAGCCCCAATACATAGTAAAAACCAAAGAAAAACATGTTACTTGCGCTCTCTCCAATGTGACAGGATAAGTGTGGCAGGGTGGGGGAGAGTATGACAGAGTGAAAGAAGGTGAGTGTGACAGAATTAGGGGGGTTAATTTGACAGGGTGAGTGTGGCAGAGCGAGGGCAGGTGAGTTCGGAGGGGTGATATTAACAAGATTAGGAGTGGTTAATGTGAGTGTGGATGCATAAAGGGGCTGAATGTGTGGGGGGATGACAGTGTGAGGGGAGTCTGACAGTGTGTGGGGAGGCTGACAATGTGTGTGGGGGGCATGACAGTATGTGTGAGGTAAGGTGACAGGGTGTGTGAAGGGGGTGATACTGTGAGAGAAGGGGGTTGATACTGTGTAAGAAGGTGGGTGATAGTGTGTGGGATAGTGTGTGGGATAGTGGGTTGATACTGTGAGGGAAGGGGGTGATACAGTGAGGAGGGGGGTGATACTGTGAAGGAGGGGGGTGATACTGTGAAGGAGGGGGGTGATACTGTGAGGGAGGGGGGAGATGGTGTGAGGGAGGGGGGTGATGGTGTGAGGGGTGATACTGGTAGGGAGGTGGTAATATTGTGTGAGGGATACTGTGAGGGAGCGGGTTAATGCTGGGGAGAATACTGGAAGGGAGAGGGTTAATGCTGTGGGAGGGATACTGGGAGGGAGGTGGTAATACTGTGTGAGGGATACTGTGAGGGAGCGGGTTAATGCTGGGGAGAATACTGGAAGGGAGAGGGTTAATGCTGTGGGAGGGATACTGGGAGGGAGAGAGTTAATGCTGTAGGAGGGATACTGGGAGGGAGGTGGTAATACTGTGTGAGGGATACTGGGAGGGAGCGGGTTAATGCTGGGGAGAATACTGGAAGGGAGAGGGTTAATGCTGTGGGAGGGATACTGGGAGGGAGAGGGTTAATACTGTGGGGGATACTGGGAGGGAGGAGGTAATACTGGGAGGGAGGAGGTAATACTGTGTGAGGGGTACTGGGAGGGAGCGGGTTAATGCTGGGGCGAATACTGGAAGGGAGAGGGTTAATGCTGTGGGAGGGATACTGGGAGGGAGTGGGTTAATGCTGTGGGAGGAATAGTGTGTGGGAGAGGGTTAATGCTGGGAGGATACTGGAAGGGAGATTGTTAATGCTGTTGTGGGAATACTGGGAGGGAGAGGGTTAATGCTGTGGGGGGAATAGTGTGAGGGAGAGGGTTAATGCTGCGGGGTGTGGGAGAGGGTTACTGTGTGGGAGAGGGTTAATGCTGGGGGGATACTGGGAGGGAGAGGGTTAATGCTGTTGGTGGGAATACTGGGAGGGAAATGGTTAATGCTGTGGGGAGAATACTGGGAGGGAGAGGGGTTAATGCTGGGGGAGGAATACTGGGAGGGTCAGAGTTAATGCTGGGGGAGAAATACTCGGAAGGAGAGGGTTAATGCTGGGGAGGATACTGGGAGGGAAAGGATTAATGCTGGGGTGGGGGGAATACTGCGAGGGAGAGGGTCAATGCTAGGGGGGAGGACTGGAAAGGAGAGGGTCAATGCTGATGGAATACTGGGAGGAAGAGGGTTAATGCTGGGAGAGGGATACTGGGAAGGAGAGGGTTAATGCGAGGGGAAACTGGGAGGGAGAGGGTTAATGCTGGGGTGGAATACTGAGAGAGAAAGTGTTAATGCTGGGGATGAATACTGGGAAGGAGAGAATTAATGCTGAGGGGGATACTGGGAGGGAGAGGGTTAATGCTAGGGGGAAGACTGGGAAGGAGAGGGTTAATGCTAGAGGGATACTGGGAGGGAGAGGGTTAATGCTAGGAGGAAGACTGCGAAGGAGAGGGTTAATGCTGGGGGGATACTGGGAGGGAGAGGGTTAATGCTGGGGTAATACTGGGAGGGAGAGGGTTAATGCTGGGGAGGAACACTGGGAGGGAGAGGTTTAATGCTGGAGGGGGGAATACTGGGAGGGAGGGGGTGATTAAATACCTTTTTTCTCTCCCTGGTGGTCCGATGGGCTCCCTGGTGTTCCTGTGGCCATGGCCGCCGGTCTGCAGCTCAGCAGTGTGCAGAGCTGCAGACCATGCATCTCGCGAGATCCAGTCAGGCTGTTGCCGTGGTACCCGCGGCAACGCTCTGATTGGTCAGAATTTGTGAGACACATGGTCTGCAGCTTTGCACACTGTGGAGCTGCAGACCTGTGTCTGTGATGGGCACTCTCCTCCCAAGCAGAAGGTACACAGGGGCCTCGGTCACTGACCGAGAACCTGACACAGTCTGTCCTAAGGCGGTTTAGCCGGTTGCGAGGCCCCAGACAGGCGGCCGTCTAAACCGCATAATTAGAGAGCCGCCTCTGCATGACGGTATAGACCAGGGCTAACCATTTGAGTAACTTTCAACGAACCAATCAATGGTAAATTGTATGTATTTGCACTAGTGATGTCGTGAACATTAAATTTTCCGTTCGCGTATGGCGAACGCGAACTTCCCAAATATTCGCGAACGGGCGAACCGCCATAGACTTCAATAGGCAGGCGAATTTTAAAACCCACAGGGACTCTTTCTGGCCACAATAGTGATGGAAAAGTTGTTTCAAGGGGACAAACACCTGGACTGTGGCATGCCGGAGGGGGATCCATGGCAAAACTCCCATGAAAAATTACATAGTTGATGCAGAGTAGTGATGTCGCGAACATGGGGGGATAATGTATAATAAACAGGTTACTGGCTATGGGGGGATAATGCATAATAAACACAGGTTACTGGCTATGGGGGATAATGTATAATAAACTCAGGTTGCTGGTTATGGAGGATAATGTATAATAAACACACACAAAAAAAAAAAAAAAAAAAAGAATGCAGCTTCAGAATTAATCTAAATTGTATGCTGTCTAGGAGGTGGGAGGGTCTGGGAGGGAGGGTCTGCTGCTGATTGGCTGGAATGTGTCTGCTGACTGTGAGGTACAAGGTCAAAGTTTACTCAATGATGCCGAATAGGGGGCGGACCGAACATCGCATATGTTCGCCATCCGTGGCGAACGCGAACATGCGATGTTCCCCAGGAACTATTCGCCTGCGAACCGTTCGGGACATCACTAATTTTCACTTTTCTAACATGCATTTTTACTTTTTTTTTTACTACCTTTTATCTGGAAAAAACAATGATAAAAAAAGTAGCATTTAGCCTTGAGATTAAATATGAGGGGCAATAGCACCAATCCACATCCACCTAAAAACTAGACTTGTGCACATATTCTTTTGAGTTGGTTCAAACAAATCAAATTCCCTTTAATATACACCATAATGAATCGATCTGTCTGTAATTTACCTGTTGAATCTTATTCATTGAGATAAACTCCACAGGTAATCCCGAACAAATCGATTTGTTGGGTTGTAGACTAAGAGGAATTTGATTTGTTCATACTAGCTGAAAAGAATTTGTTCACAAGTGTTCACATTAGTTCACTTTGTCCTGCCATGCGTCGTGAGATTCAGTCAGGAGGAGGTCTGCTAGGATTGAGGGAGGTGAATCTCCCTCAGTGTGCCAGAGGGGGTCTGCGCGGCTCGGCGGAGTAAAGTAATGGCACAATTATGCAGAGATTTGGATACATTCTGTCTGCAAAGGAGCTGTTTAGCACTGAGCACACACGATGTGCGACCGGTCGGCCGGCTGCTAGGCTCTGCCCCCCAGGGCTGTTTTTTAACCTCTTGATTTTAGAGACATTTAGACATTTGCTAACAAGTTTACTAGTACAATGTATAGATGAACTCTGATTCTCTATTATTTTAGATTAAGTTGTGTTTGTCATGACTGGTACCCTTTAAAGTGAACATAAAGATTTCATATATATATATATATATATATATATATATAAAACCAGTAGATTGTGGCCTTACCTAGCATACCAATTTATTCTGCATAGACTTTATAATCAGGGTAGTCAGGGTAGTCACTGTTTTAATTAGATGCAATGTATTAATTAAAAAACAAAAACTACTTTATATTATTATTATTATAGATTCTGAGAATATATAAAGTAATTATATTAATTTTTTTTTCTCTTTGTATTTACAGCCACATAATTAACGAGTTAATCGAAACAGAACGTGTTTATGTCGAGGAGCTCCAAAGTATAATAGAGGTAAAATTTCTTATGTTCTTATTTTTACATGCCATGTTAAAAGAAAAAATATAAGCTTATGCCAAGTGCATATAGTAATTACTTTACATTTTAATATAGAACCTGGTGGAAGTGTTATTGTTTTCAGATTAAATTTTAATTAAAATGCACATCCATAAATGCACCTTTTTTGCAACGAACATTGCCTCATAGCCAGGTTTACTTACTTACGTGAGAATTCAAAGTTAATTTAAATTTAAGGCCAAAATAGCCAACCTGGTTGTTTTCTTTTCAATTCACTATGAATTTACTTTGAATTCTCACTTTAAGAAATAACCCTGAGAGAAAGACACCTGTAGGAAAACAGTTTATTCTGATTGTATCACACTGATTAGAATCAGTGTGTTAAAGAGAACCTACTATCTCATGTGAGATTAATATTGTCACAATTCTGGGAACCAAAACACGCTAACACACACACAGAGAAAAGGTGCAGTACCGGACCTTAGAGTGGCCGGGCTAAGCACTCAAAGAATAGTCAGGAGACAAGCCGAGTAAGGGGAACCAGAAGACAGAATAACGAGAGACAAGCCGAGGTCAAAGGGTAGGAGAAAGTCGCAAGGTCGGATAAACAAGCCAGAGAGTACGTAATCAGAGAGAACCACAAGTAGCACAGCAATACTAGAAAGCAAAGACCACAACAGGGCAGAGAGAGACAGGAAAGGTAAGTATTTAAACCCCTAGATTAATTCTGATTGGATCATTTCCAATCAGAATTAACAATCACACGTGGGAGATATCTATACCTCCCACTGTGATTGAGGCACTGTGCCTTTAACGCCGGGTCAGGTGGCTGACCCCGGCATTTATAAAACTGGGCGGTCTCCCAGCGTGCAGCATCATGCATGCTGCCACTGGGGGACGGAGAGGAAGACGCGGGCGGCATCCGAGGCTGGGAGGATGCCGCCCGCCGAGGGTATGCCGGGAAGGGGACCGCGGACGGCTGGAGGGTGAGTACCGCGAGCGGACTGCAGCCTCCCCTCGCAGCCGCCCGCTGGATCCTGACAAATATTAAAGGAACACTATAGCATTTGAAATATCAACTTGTGTTCCGGTCCCTATCTATAGTAGTGATAGTAGTGTCCCCCACCCATTTACTTACCTTTTTCCAGCACTGAGGCTTCCTCAGCGCTACTCACCTCTCCGCCTCCTGCAATGTCATCGAAGAGACATAGCCTCCTCCGCAGCGGTCCAATCCAATGCTCCTCATAGAGGTGCTTTGGGGAACTGTTGTGCATGTGTGTTGAGAGATGCATGCTCATCCATGCTTCCTTTGGGCTTCCTCTACACATGACCAAGTTTTACTCGGTCAATGCAGCGGAAGCATTTTACTCTTTGGCTGGAATCAGATGAATCTAACCCTTCTCGAAAACTGCAGTGTTTCCTATTGCAAGGTAATAGGACTGCAACCAGACCATTCAATTGAGATTAAAGTGGCACTGTCACTGTTTGGGAACTTTGCAGAATTTACAAAGACCCCCAACAGTGACATTGTCACTAGAGGTCCAGTGGTCGGGGAGCATGCAAAGGTGAGTCCAATTTACGTGAATCTGTCACTCATGGGCGTATCCCACAAGATCGCAGGATACTCCATAGATAAAGCCAGTTTCCTGCAGCCTAATATCTCTTGACTGGGTTGGAATATTCTATATATTCTATATTTCTGAAATACTCTTTTGGAGAAGGGGGGGAGGGGGAATGTGGTAGTACCGATTTAAGTGGTCTTGACGACAATAGTGTCCCTTTAACATTATAATTAAAGCAAATTTTATTCAAGCAATTATATGCAACTGACGTTTTCCAGTGGTGAATATAATGCATTATTAAATGGACACTATAGTTAGCAGAACTACTACAGCTTAATGTATCGGTTCTGGTGTCTATAGTATATCCCTGCAGTGTTAGCAGTGTAAATAGTGATGTCCCGAACAGTTCGCCGGAAACCGTTCGCCGGCGAACATAGCGTGTTCGCGGTCGCGAACACGTGCAATGTTCGGTCCGCCCCCTATTCGTCATCATTGAGTAAACTTTGACCCTGTACCTCACAGTCAGCAGACACATTCCAGCCAATCAGCAGCAGACCCTCCCTCCCAGACCCTCCCACCTCCATGACGAATAGGGGGCGGACCAAACATCGCGCGTGTTCGCGAGCCAACGGTTCCTGGCGAACTGTTCGGGACATCACTAATTGTCAACACTTCTCAAAACAAAAGCACATGGAGAGACAAAACAATATAAGAACAGCCAGGTGCAAACCATATAAGCACTCCCTCAAGTGCTTTAAATATTCAAATGTATATAGAATATAGAATGCACACAGTAATAAATTACCACAAAAATCCTTCCAAGCCTCAGACAGAAACACGAGTCACCAAACCCCCAAACGTTTCGGCACCAACTGGCTGCCTTTATCAAGGGTATTATCAGGTACCCTTGATAAAGGCAGCCAGTTGGTGCCGAAACGTTGGGGGGTTTGGTGACTCGTGTTTCTGTCTGAGGCTTGTAAGGATTTTTGTGGTAATTTATTACTATTATTTTATTGTATCTGCCTTTACTTCTGTTACTTTGTTTATATTCATTTTTTCTTATATGTTTTCATTCTGGTACTTTTTTGTACATAATAAAATGTAAATATTTTTTTGAGATTGTTATGGTGTGCATTCTATATTCTATATACATTTGAGCATTGTAAACACTGCCTTTTCAGAGAAAAGGCAGTGTTTGCATTGCTGCCTAGGAACACCATTAGTAGCAGTCATTCAGACGGCCACTAGAGGTGCGTTCAGTGTCTCCACGCTCTACCAGGAGGCGCTGAACGTTTCCCATAAAGATGCACTGAATCAATGCATCTCTATGAGAAAATGCTTATTGGTGCATCATTTTCACTTGCATGCACAATAGCACAAATGATGACTGATGGAGGTTGGAGCCAGCCTCCAAGAAAATTGCAGACTGTTGTGAACTTTGTATGCTCTTCTGCCTGGTCTGTCATTGGAGCTATGAGAGACCTGTGGAGTGAGTGGCCAAAAAGTTGGGATATTGTGTTCTGTCATATCCTCACCCCCATGCCACTCAGAGCTCCAGTGACAGACTGGGCAGAGTAACATCCAGAGCCTCTGCCATGGTCTCACTTCACCACGCTACAGTAAGCGACAGTGTGTGTGTGTGGGGGGGGGGGGGGGGGGTTACATAATTTTCCTGGCTGTCACACCATGCAGATTGCCTGTTTAAGTGCACTACTGCATGACTGAATTCTAAATAAATATTGTTATCATCAACATTCTAAAAAATAACTAAATCCTGACTTCTTTCTTGTCTTGGTCACAGGGCTATGCTTCTTCCCTGGAAAATCCTGAAATGATTACTCTGATACCTGCCGCATTGCAAAATAATAAAGACATTCTTTTTGGAAATCTTCCAGAAATTTATGAATTCCACAAAAGGCATGTATATCAGTATATCAGTGAATAAACTCTTATAAAAAACTATAATATGTATGATATATGTAAATATATATATATTAAAGAAAAAATGCCTTACGTATGAAACAAACCCTTATAAATGTAATTTCCAAGTTTCTTTTTTTAAGTGTATAGGTACATTTAGATTTTTAGTGTCATGGGATATAAATATAATTAATACTGTAGTCACAAAACGTAAAGCCAGACTGTCACTTAAAAAACAGAAATTCCAAAGTAATCAACACTGTGATAAAACTAAGTAAAGACTGCTTTGCCTTATGTAGCAGCTATTTGTTTGTCAAAATATGTCAAAAGACAACACTTCAAACATCTCTCACCTGGAAAATGGAATCAAGAACTTTCTCGTACCTTTTTTTATTGTCTTAGAGCAGTGATGGTGAACCTATGGCACGCGTGCCACAGGTGGCACGCCGGGCCCTCTCTGTGGGCACGCGGCCATAGCTTTGCCATAACTGCAGAGTAGGCGCCTGCCTGCCCGAAACGGCAGGCGCCTACTCTGCTTCCGTGTCGGGAGGATCGGAAGCAGGGGGGAGGGATCGACGAAGCAGCTCTCCTGTCCTCCCGCGAGCTGTGTGGAGCGTTGCCGCGCGTTACCATGGTAACGCTCCACACAGCATCGCGCGGGAGGACAGGAGAGCTGCAGGACCTGTCCTCCTGTCCTGCATACCACCACCGGACCACCAGGGATGGCTGTGTTCCCCCCTCCCCTTCACCAAAGGTAACAAGAAGGGAAGGGGGGGATACTGATTTAATAACCTGCACCCCTACCCCCCCTACTCCCAGCACCCCTACTCCCAGCACCCCTTCTCCTTCTACTCCCCCTACCCCCAGCACCCCTACTGCCAGCACCCCTACTCCTTCTACTCCCCCTACCCCCAGCACCCCTACTCCCCCTACCCCCAGCACCCCTACTCCCACTACCCTCAGCACCCCTACTCCCACTACCCTCAGCACCCCTACCCCCTTACCCACAGCACCCCTACCCCCAGCACCCCTACCCCCAGCACCCCTACTCCCACTACCCACACCCCCCTTACCCCTACCCCCAGCACCCCTACTCCCCCTACCCCCAGCACCCGCACCCCTACTCCCACTACCCACAGCACCCCTACCCCCACAGCACCCCTATCCCCCTACACACAGCACCCCTATCCCCCTACACACAGCACCCCTACCCTCCTACACACAGCACCCCTACCCCCCCACACAGCACCCCTGCCCCCCCACACTCACAGCACCCCTAGCCCCCCACACTCACAGCACCCTTTCCCCCCCACACACAGCACCCTTTCCCCCCCACACACAGCACCCTTTCCCCCCCACACACAGCACCCTTTCCCCCCCACACACAGCACCCTTTCCCCCCCACACACAGCACCCTTTCCCCCCCACACACAGCACCCTTTCCCCCAAACACACACAGCACCCTTTCCCCCAAACACACACAGCACCCTTTCCCCCAAACACACACAGCACCCTTTCCCCCAAACACACACAGCACCCTACCCCCCCACACACAGCACCCTACCCCCCCACACACAGCACCCTACCCCCCCCCCACACACAGCACCCTACCCCCCCACACACAGCACCCTACCCCCCCCCACACACAGCACCCTACCCCCCCCACACACAGCACCCTACCCCCCCCACACACAGCACCCTACCCCCACACACAGCACCCTACCCCCCACACACAGCACCCTACCCCCCACACACAGCACCCTACCCCCCCACACACAGCACCCTACCCCCCCACACACAGCACCCTACCCCCCCCACACACAGCACCCTACCCCCCCACACACAGCACCCTACCCCCCCACACACAGCACCCTACCCCCCCACACACAGCACCCTACCCCCCCACACACAGCACCCTACCCCCCCACACACAGCACCCTACCCCCCCACACACAGCACCCTACCCCCCCACACACAGCACCCCAACCCCCCCACACACAGCACCCCAACCCCCCCACACACAGCACCCCAACCCCCCCACACACAGCACCCCAACCCCCCCACACACAGCACCCCAACCCCCCACACACAACATTACACACAGACACATACACTGCACCCCTCAATGCAGTATATGTGTGTGTGTTCAGCAGTCTTTATGTATTCAGCAGTGTGTGTGTGTGTGTATTCAGCAGACTGCGTGCGTGTATTCAGCAGACGGCGTACTCAGCAGTGTGCGTGTATTTAGCGGACTGTGTGTGTATTTAGCAGTCTGTCTGTGTCTCGGTGTGTGTATGTATTAAGCAGTTGGTGTGTGAATGTGTTCAGCAGTCTGTGTGTATGTATTGCATTTGTTGGAGATACTAATATAAGCTTAATTTATATCATTATTTAAATTTTTTATAATTTAACTCTCTGTTGTGTTCTTCTTTTTAAAACAAAAGTTGTTAACTGTACGAGTAGTTTTTTCTAAACGTAAACCTCAGTTTTCAGGTTTAATTGCCATGTTGGCACTTTGAGGGAAAAAAAGTTGGCATGTATTGCGGTTTGGGCACTCGGGCTCAAAAAGGTTCGCCATCACTGTCTTAGAGCATCAGCTGACTGCTCTAAGCACATATATACCTTTTTTATGAATGGAGAGATATTGATTGGGTTAGAATGTGAGCTGACTGCTCTAAGCCAGTGGTACCCCTGTTTGGCGACTCTCCAGCTAGTTCCTCTAGCTGAATTTCAGAACCTAGATGTTGATGTGCACAGCGAGGAACAGCACTGGAGAGCCAACAGTTACAGGTAAAGAAACACCAGAGACTTCCTGGCACCATAACAACTTAATGTAAATTAAATTGGTGTGGTGCCTGAATTATTCCTTTAAGTGATCCCCATTTTGTACATTTATCTATTTTCGAGAGTGTTAAAACAAGATAAACCATACTGTTTCTGTAGACCTGTAAACTCTACAGGGCCTAACCTTCTATTGTAAAATCAGTCTAAACTCTTTGGAATGATAAGCCTTGAGCAATTCAGTGTAAAAAATGTTAACTTCAAAATGTCAAGTATAGAAGCGACAATATAATCGTGTTACTACTTATATCTATTATACTTCCAGGTATTTTCTAGTTGTGTAATACATAGTGGTAATCATCTGAAGAACCCCTTCAACCACAAGTACCAGATTTATGTTAATGTTGCCTTAAAATTCAAGGATTTTACTATTACCATGACCAGGGCCGGATTAAGAGCACACTGGGCCTGGTGCTGACAATTATGATGGGCCTAATTACGGAATCATATTGACCAAAAACACTAAAACAGTCATTCCTCCCAAGCGTCATGTATCTGATAGAGATGGCGCTGGAGGGAAACTCATAGGATGCGGCTATAAGAAAACACATACTCTATTCTAATCTCTCTCTTTTTGCTTTCATCTTTCAAGTAAATCCATAACCCCTAACAGCAGTGTCCAGTGAAGCAGTCAATGGTCGGGGTAAAAGGTGGGCCACTGGTGCGAATCACGTGACCAGACCTGCCAAAAGGGGAGAACATGCCCAAAAAGGGGGCATGTCTGTCCAAAGAATTTGAAGGACAGCCTGGCATGAATGCATGTCAGGCTGCCCGCCAATCCTGCAGGCTGTCCAACTAAGGGCATACTATACAGGCAGCACCCTAAGCTTGACATAAATGCGTCTAATGTTGCGCTCACTCCATGCTTTCTAAGGACTGTCCCCTAGCACTCAAATGTCCACTTTTCTCATTATTGTGTTATTAGCAGGCAGAAGTCCCTGGTATATAGTCTGAGACAGAGAAAAGGTGTATGTAGTGAGTGTAGAAGAAAGGGGACATGCCACAGTGTTAGAGAGACTAACGTCTGCAGTACCTAAACCAATTTTATTGTCAGCCAGTATTGTCAGTTTTGTTCCCATACATCCCTCTTAAGCTTTCAAACTTAAAGGAACACTATAGTCACCATAACAAGTACAGCTTATTGTATTTGTTCTGGTAAATAGAATCATTCCATTCAGGCCTTTTGCAGTAAACACTGTATTTTCAGAGAAAATAACTCCACTGGCCACTCCTTAGATGGCTGCTAAAGGTGCTTCCTGGGGCAGTACTGCCTAGTGTGCAGCACTGCCATTCAGTGTCTCCACCCTCTGCATACAGACACTGAACTTTCCTCATACAGATGCATTGATTCAATTTATCTTTATGAGGAGATGCTGATTGGAATTGTGCTGGCTCTGCCCCTGATCTGCCTAGTTGACAGTCTCAGCCAATCCTATCGGGAAGTATTGTAATTTGCTCAGACCACCACTTCTGATGATGTCAGCAGACAGTCAGTTCAGAGGCAGAGCCAGCAGCTGCAGACTTAAATACAAGTTATATTTTACTATACTTAGGGAGGCAAGAAGGGACCAACGTGGTGGTTTTAACATAATAGGGTCAGAAATACATGATTGTGTTCCTGACCCTATAGTGCTCCTTTAAGCAAGAGTATGTGAAGAGTAGTTAGGGTTGCCACCTTTCTTGGAAAAAAATACCAGTCTTAATCATTTGTTTAATCACAAGGAGTGACATCAGAGAAAATTCTGTAAAATCACCAACAAACTACTCACAGTTTGATTCTGCTGTATAGATGGATTGCTCCCAGTGTCTCAGTCTCGCAAGTCACCCAGTGTCTCAGTGTCCCTATGTATAACAGTGTCAGTGTCCCCATGTCGCCCAGTCCCCTAGTGTCTCAGTGTCCCCATTTCTCCCAGTGTCCCAATGTCTCAGTGTGTCCCCATGTCACTAGGATACTGGGGACACTGAGAGACATGGGGACACTGAGAGACCCGGGGACACAGAGACATGGGGACACTGAAACATTTAGGGAAACTGGGAGAAATGGGGACACTGAGACACTAGGGACACAGACACTGGGAGACATGGGGACACTGAAACAATTGGGTACACTAAGATACTAGGGACACAGAGACATGGGAACACAGACACTGGGAGACTAGGGGACACTGGGAGACATGGGGACACTGGGCACATTGAGACACTAGGAACACAGACACTGGGAGACATGGGGACACTGAAACATTTAGGGACACTAAGACACTAGGGACAAAGTGACATAGGGACACTGGGAGACTATGGGACACTGGGAGACTAGGGGGACACTGGCTGGGAGACAGACACTTGGGGACACTGGGAGACATGGGGACAGTTGTGGACATAGACATGGGGACACTGAGACATAAAGGGACACTGGGACACATGGGGACACTAGGCACACTGAGAGACATGGGACACTGGATGGGAGACATGGGGACACTGGGAGAAATGGGGACATAGTGTCTCCGTGTCCCAATGTGTCAGTGTCTCCCAATGTCCCTATGCATCCCCATGTGTCCCCTAGTGTCTCAGAGTCCCCATGTTTTCCAGTGTCCCCAAGTGTCTCAGTGTTTCCAGGTCTCCCAGTGTCTGTGTCCCCATGTGTCCTAGTGTCAGTGTCCCCTAGTGTCTGTGTCCCCATTTGTCCCCTAGTGTCAGTGTCCCCTAGTGTCTGTGTCCCCATATTTCCCCTAGTGTCTGTGTCCCTTAGTGTCTCAGTGTCCATATATGTCCCCTAGTGTCTTAGTGTCCCATAGTGTCTCAGTGTCCCCATGTGTTCCTGCTGCCTTTCCCCCCATCCCTCACTTACCTGAGCTGTAGAGCTGCTGTCTGGACTCTGCTGTGTTGCTGCTCCCTCACAGATCAGTAAGTAGTAGAGAGAGGCAGGGATATGCTGTAACTTCCTATTCCTGCCTCTCTCCACACACAGTGACCCCTACTGGCCGGTGCTGGTATTGCAGAGTAATCTCCATTTATTCTGAGAAAAATACCTGCATTTGTATTGCAGGTATTACTGCAATACTGGCACGGCCAGGCAGCCTCAAATACCAGTCAGGTGGCAAACCAGTAAAATACCAGTCAGGTGGAGGTGGCAAACCTAAGAGTAGTGTGTGTAAAAAAAAAAAAAAAAAATTTTTTTTTTTTTTTTTTTAAATGGGCCTATTCCATGGGCCTGGGCCTGGAGCTGCAGCTCCATCAGCCCCTATGTTAATCCGGCCCTGACCATGACGTAAAGTCATGATTTTATTAATTACACGGAGGCGAGTATTATGCTGCACTCTTTCTTTATTTCCCTCAGCAGCAAAGAAAAAACTTTATAAACATAACCAATAATAACATTAACAGTCTCAGGTGTATTCTTCCTAGTAACAGGAACAGCCAATCAGGTTCCACTTCTCCAGCATAATAGGCTCTGTCAGCCAATCCTGTTCCTCTTTATTTGCAGTCCCGAAGAAGTAAAATTATCCAACCAAACATTGAACTGTACAGGAAGGGGTTTTCCCTTTCGATGTGGGGTAGATTAGGCTGTAAGAGAGGAAAAATATGGTAATACCTTAGCATAAAACTGGGTGTACGCATATTCATAGGTATTCGAGATAGTGTTTGGTCAGTGTTTGTCAAAGGGAATATTGTTGTTTAACCTATACATTTTTGGTGACCGTATAGGCAAATGACTATCATAGCTAAGACTTACCTGGTTCCAAGTATAACTGTAATTTAATAGTCTGTTAAAATGACTTACCGTAGGTCAACTTACCCAACTTCCGTCTACCTTTCCACCGTCGCCGGGTGGGAGGGAGGGATAATACTCGCCTCCGCGTCATTAATAAAAACATGACTTTACGTCATGGTAATAGTAAAATCCTTGAATTTTATTAAGACACGGAGGCTCCTATTATGCTGGTTTAAAGCTGAGAAACTACCGTTCCTGCGAAGTGGTGTATTGGTTTGAAGTAACAATCACGGAAGGTAGATTCTGAGGACCAGTCGGCTGCTTTCAAAATGTCTTCCAGGCGACAACCCATCGAAGAGGCCTTGGAAGCCATTGCTCCTCGTATGGAGTGAGGTGAAAATATGGAGGTGTCTATTCCTGCCGTAGCCATGATCCATTTGACCCAGCGAGCCAGGGTCGGGGTAGACACCGGTAGGTGTGGTCTTTGGAAAGAGATGAAGAGTTCATGTTTAGTTGGGTTCCGCAACGTCATGGTGCGCATTTCGTAGGTTTGTAGGCATTTAACCGGGCATAAGAGAGGTTTGTCAGGAAAGGCTGGGTATGTCACTCTCTTTGTTGAGCTTTTTGTTCTCCGTGATATATCGAAAGTGACCCCTTCTGGAGTGTAGGAATGTGCGGTGATGTCTAAAGCCCTACTGTCCGAGACCCTTTTGCAGGATATGAGACATAGGAGCATGACCAGTTTTGCCGACAGTTGTTTCAGAGATAGAGTTGCGTTATCCGGCCAAGATTTGAGGAAAAGGAGGATAATGGAGACGTCCCATAGCACTGAATAGCGTGGCAGCGGGGGTCGTGCGAATCTGATGCCGCGTATGAGTCGGCATACCAGTGGGTGGCGTCCTATCGGTGTGCCATTGATGTCTTGGTGTGCGGCAGAAATGGCCGATCTGTAGAGGTTCACCGTGCGGTATGCTTTGCCGCTTTCAAATAATGAGGTTAAGAACTGCAGGATCGAAGTCAGAGGAGCCGATATGGGATCCAAGTTCCGTTCCATGCTCCAATCGTGCCATTTGCTCCAAGCAGATTTATAAGCTTGTCTCGTGCCGGCTGCCCATGCGCTCTCGAGAAGTTGGAGAGTTGATTCCGAAATTCCTTTGAATGAGTAGGGCTCCCGGAAACCAGCCATGCCGTGAGATGTAGTAACTCTTGTTAAATCAGGGGGTGAGGGGACCCGTCCGGGTCTCGAAGAAGATAGTCGAGGCGTGGGAGAGTGCGGGATATGTCTATCGCCATCTCCAACAGGGAAGGAAACCATGGTTGAGATGGCCATAATGGTGCCACGAGCACTGTCGTTCCCGTGTGTTGCCGTAGATGTAGTAGGCAGCGGGGAATCAATGCAAAAGGAGGAAACGCGTAGTTCCTTTTGTAGGACCAGTCTTGGGTAAAGGCATCTGTTGCCAGTGCTTCTGGGTCCGGTTTCCAACTGAAAAATCTGGGGAGTTATTTGTTCAAACGGGAGGCGAACAAGTCCTTGTCCAGAGGGCCCCATAGGGATTGGATGTCTTGAAAGACCCTGGGATCCAAGTGCCAGTCGTTGGAATCCCTGAGGTGCCTTGAGTACCAATCCGCCGTTGTATTGCAGAGGCCCGGGATGTACTCCGCTGTGACCGAAATGCCCTGTGCCAGGCAAAACTGCCAAAAGTCTCGTGCCAAATTCGCCAGAACCTTGGATTTTGTGCCGCCCAAGTGATTTATATAACGGACTGCCGATATATTGTCCATTTTCAAAAGGATGGCACATCGGGCTTGAGTCGTTGAGAAACTGCGGATTGCAAAAGAACCGGCTAGGAGTTCTAGGCAATTGATGTGAAGCGTTGATTCCACTTCGGACCGTGCAAGCTCACATCGGATTCTATTATTATGTCTGGTGCGGTGCCGAAAATGGCTCGGCCATTCCAGGCTTCCATATGGGAGAGCCACCATCTGAGTTCTGTTTTTGCCTCTGTGTCCAGAGAGATCATGTCCGTGTATGAAGACCTGTCTCTCAAATGGGAGGCTTGCAGGCGCTGTACCGCTCGATAGTGTAGAGGGCCCGGGAAGATGGCCTGAATGGAGGCCGCCAAGAGGCCAATCACTCTCGCCAATTGTTTTAGGGAGATCAGGGGGATCATCAGAGTGCGTCTGATCTCCTTCTTTATGGTAGTCAATTTCGCAGCCGGTAAGTGTAGTGTCTGTAGAGTAGAGTCCACTACGAGGCCCAAAAACTCTATGTGTCGTGTAGGGGTTAGGATGGATTTTTTTCCATTGATAAGGAAGCCCAAATTCTGCAAAAGATTCTGAGTCCACATCAGATGGGTCTTGATAATGTGGTTGGACTGACCCATGATGAGGATGTCGTCTAAGTAGATTATGAGACGAACCTCTCGACTTCGAAGTAGAGCCACCACGGGCTTCATGAGCTTGGTGAAACACCATGGGGCTGAGGATAGTCCGAATGGGAGACAGGCGAATCTCCATTTCCTTCCTTGCCATATGAATTGTAGGAAATCTTGGTGCTGACGTGCGATTGGTATTGTGAGGTAGGCGTCCTGTAGGTCTAACTTGACCATCCAGTCTGACGGTTGGAGGAGATCTCGGAGGCAGTGGTTGTAGGCAACAAAACTGTTGAGTTGTTTCAAGTTGATCACTGGGCGGACGCCGCCGCCTTTCTTGGCAACTAAGAATAGGTTGCTCACATAGCCTGGGGTAGTCATAGGGATCTCTAAGATGGCTCGTTTGTGTGCCAATTCCAAGACCTCCTTGGATACAAGGGAGGCGTCTTGTTGGGAAAACAGCATTCCCCGTGGCGGGGAGATTTGTACTGGGAGGGACAGGAACTCTAAGGTATACCCTCTTACCGTGTTCAATACCCAGGCATCTGATGAGATGTGTGACCATGCATGGAAAAAATGTCGGAGTCTGCCCCCCACTGCCCATAGGGAAGAAGGAAGTATGAGAGGACTCACCATAAGGTTGTCTGCCTGGTCGGGTGCCACGTGATCCACGAGCAACCAATGGCCGCCCACGTTGTGGGAAGAAGGCAGGGGTGTTGCGGTGCTCCGTGAAGGAGGTTTGTCCAGTGTAGGAGCCTCGGTTCTGTCGGAATTAACCCCTGTTAACACGGCCGGACAGATGGCTCCTGGCTCTTCCGGCCCCACCAAAAACCTTAGGGTGGAAAACTCTGCGCATGTTTGATTGCGCCTTGTCTAGGGCAGTAAAAGTATGTACAAAGGAGCCAAGCTCCTTGACAAAATTGTCCCCGAACAGGAGACCACGGGCCTGGGTGCCCGGCTCGGTTATAGCCATGTTCACCAATTTGGGCTCTATCTTTAATAAGATCGCCTTGCGACGCTCTGTGGCCATCGCACAGTTGGCATTGCCGATCAGGCAAATCACCCTTTGTATCCAACCACTATGGCTAGTGGCTCTTTTGCGCGGTGGTATATTAGACGCGCCATTTGTGACAGGTTTGTAGCTGTCCATCTGTGAGATTGAAGAGTGTTTGGTTTTTGCAATGGCCTTGCGGCCAGTGTGAGGTTGTGAAGGGGTTACTACAGGCAAAGCCTGGGTAACGGTCGACTGAGCCGATTTCTGTGCCTCAAGCAGAACATGTGTAAGAGTCTGCGAGAAAGATTCAGACATCAGTCCCATGGCCGATGTGAGGGCTTTAGTCATAACATGAGACATAGTGTCGTCAATCAGAGACTGCATATCAGCAGTGGGAGCAAAATCAGCAGGGCTAGCCGCTCCAATTTCAGATACCCCTGTGGGTGTTTTAACACTCCCTGGTTTGGTGACAAGAGACCCAGAAGGGGTGGGTATATCTTTATCACCAGGCATGCTGTGTATGACACTGGCAGTAATAAACATTTTTATTGAGCTGAACTAAATGGGTTGATTAACCCAGAGGAGAAAAGGGCAATATAGCTTTAAGAACAAGTAAATAAATTACTCACAGAAAACTTTTGCCAGAAAAACAGCAGTAAACTGAGATAGGAAGCAGAAAAGCAAAGGATGGAGCAAAGAGCCGTCCGACCGCCACTACAGCTTTAACCCAACTCCGAGGTCCGGACGTTGGGGGTGGAGCTGCGTTCGAGCGCGGGAAGGCAAGGAAAATGGCCGCCGCGAGCATCAGTGAGGAAAGTACAGACGATTAGCCGGCAAGCTGTGCTCGCTGCGAATGTGTAATCACTAGAACGTGTACACATTCAAGCGCCGCGAGCAGGGAACCGGCATCTGAGCTCTGTGAGCTCTGTGGGTGGCGGCCGTTCACGGCGCAAGTAAGGAAAAAGGGCGCAAAGCGTCGGGTGCGGCTCCAGCCGACGTCCCCGAGCTCGCTCGCAAATTAGGCTCTGGGGGACAGGCTGGACAGGGGAAATTTAAAGGCAAAGAAATCATATAGCAGAAAAAGGGTGAAAACCATGAAAACACGTAACATAGCAAATGAATCAGCAATTACAGTAATAAATGAATCAATCAATGAATTAAAGTTATCAAAGAGTAAAAATTATTATAATACTAATAGTAATAATAATAATAATAACCCCACAGTTAAGGAGCCTGAGGGATCAGATATACTTAACTGAGGGAGCAGCAAAGAAAGAGGAACAGGATTGGCTGACGGAGCCTATTATGCTGGAGAAGTGGAACCTGATTGGCTGTTCCTGTTACTAGGAAGAATACACCTGAGACTGTTAATGTTATTATTGGTTATGTTTATAAAGTTTTTTCTTTGCTGCTGAGGGAAATAAAGAAAGAGTGCAGCATAATAGGAGCCTCCGTGTCTTAACCTCCCTGGCGGTATTCCCGAGCGTGACTCGGGGTTAATTTTCGCTGCCAGAAGCGGTAACCCCGAGTCACGCTCGGGGTAGATAACAGAGCCCCCGGAGGTAAGATGTACTTACCTCCGCCGCGATCCGCTTCGGGAGGACTGCCTCACAGCCCAGGCAGCCCTCCCACGGCAAATCAGGCCCCCGGGGGCCATGTGATCGCTCTCAAAGAGCGATCACATGGCCCTCTATAGCTGGCTGTGGATCTGCCAGCAGGGGGACTGTTTGAAATATCAGACAGTCCCCCTGCTGGTGGGAAGTATAAAAAAATAAATAAAAGACAGGTGTAAAAATAAATTAAATATATTTTTATATATATATATAATATGTATATATATTATATATATATATATATATATATATACATATTATATATATGTAACGTCATACAAAGTGTATTTTAATATTAATATAAGTATATATATTAATATTAAAATACACTTAGAATGACGTTACATATATATAATATGTATATATAATAGATGTACATATATATATTATATATAAATACGTATAATTAAAATAATAAATAAATAAAATAATAAAATAAATAAATAAAATATTGAAACAAAATTTAATATAAATTATATATGCATATGTAATTTCATTCTAACTGTATTTTGTTATTAATATATATATATCGGTAACAAAATACACTTAGAATGACATTCTATATATATCTATATATATATAAAATACAAATAACCGCAAATATATATATATAGATAAATACATATAATTACATAAAAGATTACATTAGTATACACGTAGAATTTAAATACCTATAAATGCATATATATTAAAATTCTACATGTATATTTAAATAATCTTTTAACGTAATTATGTGATTTGATTAATTAAAATTTGATTGACATGCCTGACATGGGGGCGGAACTGGGCGGGTAATTCAAATGCAAAAAAATGGTACCGCTTTTGGTACAAAATTCCTGACATAATCATACCGCCAGGGAGGTTAATAACCTTATGTTTCCAGCATTCCATGACTTATTCATGTCATTAGCACAAGTACTAATTTGACAGATCTGTTAATACACAAATGGTCAATGACTTTGTAGTAGGGTTGGTAAATTTTCTAATTATTGTTGGATTGTCTCTGTGTACCTTAACCATTATTACCACAAAATGAATCATAGTGTCTGCAGCTAAGTTAAGTACATATAATTCAATTTCTGTTATTTAATTTCTTGTAGAATATTTCTAAAAGAGTTGGAAAAGTGTACTGAAAATACAGATTCTCTTGGGAGATGCTTTTTGAAAAGGGTAAGACTGTTTACGCTTTCATTGTCTTCATCTTCATAGCTGAAGCATAATTATATTTATGAGGATAGATATAGCATTGGATATATGGATACATGGTCACTTTTTTGCCCATCTTCTGCCTATGGATGGGCAGAAAAATGAGCACTAGCATGTATAAAGTGATAGCATATTCTACATTGCTGTACAATAGAGAAACAAAGCATAAAAATAGCTATCAGAGTTATTCATTATTCTGTTTGAATTTCAAATTTGAATACAAAATAGTGAAACTGAAAATGTAGTTAATTTGAAGATTTTCTTTTTCAAAATTTGCCCATATTGACCCTAAATTCTAAATTTCTTTTGAAGTCCTATCAAGTCACTCATGAATAACTCAAAATATGGGTGATGCTAAATAAGCTTACAGTCTCGAGTGGGTGGGATATAATTACACAAAAAAGTAAAAATGCATTGGATAAAGCATAGAATGGGTACTAAGAATATAAAATATTCATGTTATGTCTTATGCCATGTACATGTACACAAGGTGGGATTGAGTAAAATTTGTAGGCAATCTGGAAGGCATACAATGCCGGTGTGTGATGTTATGGGCAGATTATTTTATCAAGAGGCAATATTTTGTTATAATTCCCAAAATACATGTTTTTGGGATTTCCAGGACAACTAAATATGAGAGATAAATCTGATAAATTGAGGAAGGGCGTTCCACAGGAGTGAGAGCCTCAACGAGTTACCCAGTTTGAGCATTTTAAGTTGTGCTATGAACCGAGCACTGAAGAAGGCTCTATGACAGGGTGAGGATTGTGCTTGCTGGGTGACATTGATATTTAGATTGTGGTGATAGATCTAATTTGGCTATACAAACACGCACATATATCCAGTAAGGTTATTTTCCAACGTCATGCGTTCAAGTTATTTCAATTTAATTGTAGCCTTTGGTTAAAGGGTTGGCAACAAATTGATTTATTAGGAATACATTTGTCTGCATGAAAACAAAAAGATGTCTGGCTGTGTGGTATGAGCACGTACATTTTTTTTATTCGTATTCTCTGATCATACTAGCTAATGCTTCATATAATATTGTGATCAAGTGAAGGCAGAGATGCCTTTTAAGCCAAGGGGAAGTACGTGTAGTTTGTGTGTTGCACAACACAAAGCTATGTTTAGTTATGGGCACCTGGGGTGGAGCATTTGCAGAGAAAGGTGGGCCAATGATCCACTCCTCAGTTTAGACACAACTGGGAGAAATAAGGTCCAGGTCAGAGTTTTTTGGAACTGTCTCCAACCCACTGCTCAGCTGCAGATAATCAGCTGTAGCAGTGGGAATAAACCACTCCCTGCTAGGCAGGTACAGGGGGATTGCTGGCTTCCTCCCAGGAAGCAGGTAGGAGAGAGGCTGTTCTCTCCAGTGAGAGAGTCAAGGAGACTAAGCACTAGGAGTGCAGAAAGGAAGCAGTCAAGGCTGGCTTGGAGCACTGGGAGTGGAGAAAGGAAAGCAACAGGCTAGCTAGCAGAGTGTTGCTATCTAATAAGGTTATGTTTTTGTTAGTTTAACCCTGATAGAGAGGGGTATTAAAAGTGAGTCAGTGCTCAGACGAGCTAGGTTTTTGTTTAAAGGGGAAAACTGTTATATTTATGTTTTAGTTGTGTTGCTGTGTGGACTTTAAAGTTGCCTGGATTGTATGAAAACCAAAGGACTGTGCCTGTTGTTTACCCTAGAGGACCGTGCTACCTGCTGACAAGGATCACAATATATATATATATATATATATATATATAATAAACAATATATATCCCCCCATGTTTCATATATATATATATATATATATATATATATATATATATGAAACATGGGGGGATATATATTGTTTATTATATATATATATATATATATATATATATATTGTGATCCTTGTCAGCAGGTAGCACGGTCCTCTATATATAATTTAATTTGGCTGAAATCAAGTATTGCTTAATTAAAATATATTTGGATATTTTTTTCAAAATTAATTTCTATTTACCAGCCACAGTTCACTTTACTCAGTTAAAAAAATGTTAAAATTATAAAATAAGGGAGGCGGAGGCTAACTGCCGAGCCAAGCAGACGCATCTCGCTAGAGACCCGGCTGAACCGCAACAATATCAGTGTTTATATCGACCGGACCGGGCTATCCTACAATACAATCGGATCACACACCAGAGGTTGGGGAGCTATCCAGAAACCACCTCGTTCCGTAGCAGAAGTGCAAACTCAGGCACCTACGGTCACAGTACGAGCCATGGCCTACTTCATATGGGCAGACGGGGTCCCTCTGCTCAGCAGATTAACATCCTGTGTAGACCCCACCAGAGAATATTTCCCCCTCACCCCCCACCAGTGAGGGTGATCCCGGCACCCCTAACAACCCACAGAGGACATAAGGCGCAATCACAAAAGGCAGTACCAGGCGGAGAGGCCTACACTACAGGACATAAGGCTGTCCTTTGAGAGAACACCTCCGCCATTACCCACAAAGGTGGCAACTGAACACCACAGTGACCAAGATGCCTCAGATGATTTCCCTGAAGAAGAGCAATCATGTATCTCACCTCACCCAGCTGGAGTATATCTAAGAGCTGACTCAGATGAGGACTCATCCCCATCCACAAAGGGAGATATAAAAAGATTGTTGGTAGATCTGAGAAAAGTTTGGAAGTCAGACCTCCAGGAAACACAAGCTGACATAAAGGTCCTGCAACAAAAAGTGATAGCTGTGGAAGACAGAGAACAGACACTGGACACTCAACTTCAGGCCACTAAGCAACATGTGGAGGGTCTCACCACACAAGTTAAACAATTACACAAGAGGGTGCTCACACTGGAGTCTCAACACCGGCGACGGAATGTACGCCTGAGAAGCCTACCTGAACAGGTAGAGGGAGGGGACATAACGTTCAAAGGCTGTTTACCTCAATGGGTATTCAAAATTCTACAGACACCCCATACATTCTGGCCGCTTTTCGAGTACGCAAATCTGCAGCGGCACCAGCAGACGCACACAGAGACATTATTGCGACAACCAGAGACATTGCAGTGAGGGACCTATATAATGACTAAATCCAGAACCATGGGAAAAGTGCATTTTGATGGTCATACTCTCTCCATCTACAGTGACCTTCCCTTCTCTGTCTTTGCAGAAAGAAGACAGCTGGCAGCTAGGAAGCTGCTGGGCTGCTCTGTCAAATACCACTGGAGTGCAGAGGGCTCTCTGGTCATCATACATGGCACGGAAACACTCACCCTGTCCTTCTAGGGTAATCCAGAGACGCTCTTTCACAAACTGGGCCTACCAGCCGCCAACATACCAGAGGGGGCAAACCGGGCGGATATACCACAGAAGAAATGAGTCCCAGAGAGAGCGATCCCGCGGGGCAACCTGGTCTAGTGACATTCGCCTGACGCCAGGGACAGTTTTAAAACGCCATTGATGTCTTTGTTAGTTTTGCAGTGTGCTAATTTCCCTTTTCTTTAATTCTCATGTTTATTTGGCATTTAAAACCAAGGCTTACTATTACACACAGCCCATAGATGAGCACAATCACCAATATTGTCTTTTCACACTCCTTTTTCTATAACTATGTTTGCTGATCAAATACCTAGTCTTAAAGTACTCTTCAATTGTTTATTTCTTACATATATTGGCACAGATGTATACTATGTGTATAACTCTAACAAAATACAAATAATAAAAAAATATATATAAAATTAGGGATATACCAATGACAGAGAATAACTCATCAGTGGTGACCAGCCTTTTGTGCAGGTATATACACACAAAATAATGTGAAAACGGCATTAAAAAAGGTATTAAGCGCAGCGTCGATAAAGTCAGATATGTCAAGTCTAAGCATCACACTCTGTATCTGACTTGGTCAACATTGTGATTTATGCTTTATTTTATGCCGGTTTCCCATTCCTTATCGCGGGAGTTGAACAACATATGGGGATCAAGGTTTTCACCACTTTTGCGCTAGAGGGATGCCTAAACAAATTTCTTATACCAGGGCCCTCTCTACATTAGCTCTGCCACTGGGTGGATCCTCTGGTGTCTAATGGGGAATCAAGTTGGTACAGGGCTGCAAGCTTCTGGCTCTTCTTTAACCCCTTAAGGACACACGACATGTGTGACATGTCATGATTCCCTTTTATTCCAGAGGTTTGGTCCTTAAGGGGTTAAACTTCCCACACAGCTTTCACGAGCACATAGAGTGATTAATCTGACATCAGCGGTGCTGCACAGGAGAGAGGAGGGGGCAAGTAGTCACTCAGTGTTGTCTATTAAGGGGCTCGGTCTGCTCTAGTACTGTAGTGTGGTCTGCTCCATGCAGGCTTCATTGATCGACCCTGTTCCTTAAAAGTGGCAGTCCTGTGTGTGAGTGTGGGGTATTGCACTTGTTTGGTGGAATTCATGTTTGACTGCATGTGTATGTGATTGATGTGATGAAGTTGTGAGTGTTGAAAATGAGCAGATTTGTATTAGCACTGCAGCAGTTTCTAGATTTCAGGGCAGGACATGCATATAAAGATCTCTACAGGCAAAATGGCTGCATTGTGAGTGAAACATAGAACATTAAAAAGACAAAACAATACACCTGCCCTCAAGCACCAGAGAGACTGTAGAGCACACAGGAAGTCCTTCAAAATATACAGATTAGGCACTAGCGACTATTATTAACAGTTAGTGTAAATTAATGTAAGCTGCATGAGTCGGATAGGATACAGAGACACAGAGGCACACATCCACAGATACACACAGGAACACACATACATGACATTAGGCATGTGCATGGGGAAAATTTTCGGTTTGGTTCGGCATTCCGAAATTCATGATTTTCGCAATTCGGGACTTCGGCAATTGGGCACTTCAACACTTCGGAACTTCGGCAACTTGGACACTTCGACACTTTGGAACTTCGGCACTTCGGAATTTCGGGACTTCGGGACTTCTATTGCAGCCGCTTAGTAGATAACTCCCTAATTCCCACGGTATTAGGGAGTTATCTACCAAAAGGCTGAAAGACCTAAATTGGTCTTTCAGACAAATTTACTAATACTAAATAAAAATGACTTAGTATTAGTAAATTTTGCTTCTACTCGCTATACCGCGAGTAGGGGCATGTCTAGTAAACAGTGAGCAGCCTGTGGCCGCTCACTGTTATAAAAAAAACAAAAAACTTATTAGAAAGGTGGATTAATTGATTACAAAATCCTACAAGAAAACGTCAAGCCAACTGTGAGGAAGCTGAAGCGTTATTATTCCTTTCAACAAGACAATAATCCCACGTAAAAGCTCAAATTCCATTAAGGCTTGGTTGCAGAATAAGTCCTGGAAAATACTACAGTGGCCATCACAGTCACCTGGCTTGAAAAAGGCGGATGCAGCACACACACCTAAGAATATTACTGAGCTGGAGGCCATTGCTCATGAGAAATAAGCTATGATTCCTCAGGAATGCTGCCAGAAGCATGTGTCTGGCTATGCATCTCATGTGCAGCAGGGAAAAGGGTGCTCTACTAAGTAGTAATGATGCCTGCCATGAATGGGTTTGAATAGTTTTGAGACTAGAGAATCCATTATAAGTTGCATTTTCAGTTGAATTTCGCGAAACCACTTGAAGCATTTGTTGTGTTGAGCAATTTCAATTGCTTTTGTTTGATTTGTTCATTATGTTCAATTTGTAAATTATGACAATGAATGATTTTCAATGGGGGTTGAATAATTTTTATTACAACTGTAAAGATAAGCAGAGTCACATCCTTACTCTTCGCTGTGCTTCCTTCTTTGCCTCTCCAGGTATTTGTTTGGTGTTTGTATATACAAGTTCCCACTTTACTGTGAAGTTACTTGATCATCTGTCAAGTAACATGATCAATTATCTATGAAAGTTCTTTACAAATCTAGCTCTGACTGGAGTCAGAAAGCTGATAGCTTTAAAAAACTAAATAAAAAAGTAAAATTAGTTTGGAATTTTGTGTGGGGCACCTACAGGTACTTGTGATGTAAATCCAGCCCAGATGACTAGGTGGGTTTTACATTGGTAATGCAAAACATGGCCCTTTTCTGGTCCCTTCCCGTTCCCCTGGAATGCTATGATTTTAAATGCCTAGGCAAAAAATTTTGTCCCGGTGTCACCCTTCTTCTAACCCGTGTCCCTGGTTGCTAGTATTTGCCCATGGTAATTTACAATACCTCTGTACAAATGTTGAAAGATAGAATGAAGTCCAGACAGAGAAATGTGTTACTCTGCAGAATGCACACCATGGCTGTACCCTTGTGTATCAATGCAATGTTTTGTGGACCCACGAACGAAATCTCAATGTATCTTTCCTGGTAAAATATTTTATAAATAAATAAAGGTAAACGGGGCATTATGGGCTATTTTTGTTTAATTGCTTTGCAACGGAAAGTAGAAGTTAAAAGAATACTATAGCATCAGGAATACAAACATGTATAGTTTTAAAATCGCCTTTTAGGCCCCAGGCACCCCGCCTCCTTGGCTGAGATCATCAACCTTGATCTCAAGTTATCTTCTTTCAGAAAAAAAAGATCTGTTTCATTTCAGTGTGATGAGTATATAAAGCCATATTTGTATATGTTACAGAAAGAAGATCTCCAAATTTATGAAAAATATTGCCAAAACAAACCAAGATCTGAAGCACTTTGGCGACAGTGTGGAGAAAGTATTTTTTTCCAGGTAAAGCACAATATTATTGTATCAATATTAACTTCTGTATTTTTGTGAATGCGCTCCACTTATATAATAGAGATTACATTTATTTCCCTTCAAAAGTCACCATGAGTCAAGTGTTATTGCTGAGGGCTAAATAAAAATAACAGCTACATCATTGGCATTTTCCCTACATCACACGTTGTTTGAGAGTTTAAGTTTTCTTAACCTTCAGTGACAAAAAGATAGATTTTATTAAAGACAGGAGTATAATAATATGCATTAAATTCGTGCAGCAAAATTGTTAATAACAAACTTTGGTGGAACAAAAAAGACATTCAAACTTGATATGACAATTTAGAACATTCATTAACCAATCAAAATAAAGCACAGTCTATAAAGGAGTTGACCCACAACTAATTTTACTCTTTTGTGCTGAAAATTTCAAGGAAATATAAGAATAACCAATCCATAGCAAACAGCAGGATGAAGAAATCAAAGAAAAAACTATAATGCTGAAGCGGCAAGATCTTACAAAAGGATGGGTTACTCGGGTGGGATAATATGTATAATATAATTCTGTCACCGAAGGTTAGAAAAATCTAAACTTTTATCTCAGACCGAAGGCTTGTATTATGCGTGTTGAAAGCTAATGTAAAATAGAATTGTACTGTATTGACTGTTGGGCTGTGTACAAGGATGTATGTGAGTGTATGAGTTTGCCTATTGTGAAATATGGGTAGTTGGGCCATTGTTGGTTGTGGATAATGCACTTCCTTTCTTTTGGTTCCCCACTTCCTGTTCCTGCCTGTTGGCATTTGGTGGAATGTTATGTGGAAACCCTGCGTAATAATATATGAGGAACCTTATTTGGTTTAAAATAAAATACTCTAAAAGTTTAATCCGAAGACCCATCTGCGGCTTTAAGTATGTCAGCCAACAACCTCCAGCTTAAAAGATTTTACTTGACATAACACTGCTGCAGGAGTGAGCTCCAAAAACAGAGGTATCAAAACCTGTTTAGACATAGTAAATCTAAGCCATCTAGCTAAAGTCAGGGCAGAGACAGGAAGAAACCGTTTCCGAAAAGAAATAAGAAGATGAGAAAAGAAAAAGTTACTGAAAGGTTCTGTCTTGAGTTCATAGGTTTTTAAACAATTCACAATACGTAGGTTAGGATGATCATGGAATTATAACTGAGGCAGTTATCCATTATTGTGGCAGAAGTGACTAGCGATCTAGTATTTGTAAGTGTGTGTTTTTAGTTTCATTCAATAAAGTATTTTATCGATCTTTTCTATATAATACAGGGACAGACCTCTCTCTCTCTTTCTTGGATTAATAAATACACATTCATTTAAAAACTCAGCAGCAGAGAGTTTTTGTTTTCTACTTTTACTCTTCATACACATAAGTGGTTTTGTGGCTAGTTTCCTACATTCTTTGCAGTTCCACTATTTGGTGGTCTTTTTCCATTGCGCTGTTTTTACTTATTGTGTATGAACTTATGTTCTCTTGTGAAAAGACTGCACCACTGCATTGTGACTTTAGTTGCAAATTTGTATTTAGCATTAAATTGCAGATGACTGTGGACTCACCGTGGAATTACACATTTAAAGCTAAGGTAGCTTAATTTAAAAAGAAATCTGAGTCATGTATGATTTCCACTCAGTTATTTTGCCTTAGATATGCAATTCTTTGATGAATTCTTGGCAATTCTCAGTTTCATTAATGATACTGTTAGTAAAAAAAAACAAGTGAGGGGAAAGGTGGATTATGGAAATGCAAAATTAGTTATTTTCTTTTTCTACAAAACAATAGCTGCAGCATGTTCTCTACATCAGTGGTCCTAAACCCAGTCGTCATGGACCACCAACAGTCCAGGATCTATGTATTTCCTGTTTTTTTTATTCAAATGGAGATACTGACAAAACCTGGACTGTTAGTGGTCCATGAGGATTGGGTTGGCGACCACTGCTCTACAAGAACAGTGGATATCTAATGATGTAGTCATTAAAGGGTATATTTATTTAAGGGAACACTCCAAACATCATAACAACTACTGCATGCTTAACGTAGTACAATTTAACTAGGGTCTGCTCACCCGTCTTTTTCTCCATTGAGGCAGAAGCTGTGCAGAGCCAGTTCATTGTCTGAGAGTGTCAGCTGATTACTTCAAGCAAATGAGCTAAGCCCTACACCATTAAGCTTAGCACTATGGGACAAATTATTTCCCCTGTCCCATGGGCAGGGCCGGATTAAGAGCCCTTTCGGCCTGGTTCTGACAATTGTGATGGGCCTGATTACAAAATCTTATTGACAGAAAACACTAAAACAGTTCTTCCTCCCAAGTGTCATGTATCTGGTGGATGTGGTGCTGGAGGGAAACTCATAGGATACAGCTTACCCTATGGTAATCTCCCGCTTTAATCTTTCAGGTAAATCCATACCCTCTAATAGCAGTGTCCAGTGAAGCATGATTTCGGTGGTCAGGATAAGAGTGGGGGCCACTGATGTGAATCACATAACCAGAACTGCCCAAAGGGACAAACCTGTCCAAAAAGGGGGCGTGTCTGCAAGGAGAATTAGATGGTCAGTCTGGCATGAATGCACGTCAGGCTGCCTGCCAACCATGCAGGATGACCAACCAAGGGCATACCATGCAGGCAGCACCCTAAACTTGGCATAAATGTATCTAATGATGCGCTCACTCCATGCTTTCTAAGGACTGTCCCCTAGTACTCGCTGGTCCGCTCCTCTCCTAACCTTCTTACTAGCAGGCAGAAGCTCCTGTTATACAGTCTGGGATAGAGAAAATGTGTATGTAGTGAGTGTAGAGGAAAGGGAACATGCCACAGTATTAGAGAGGCTGAGGCAGCAAGAGCATTTGCTTTACCTTAACTAATTTCACTGTCAGCCAATCGACACCAGTTTTGTTCCCCTACATCCCTCTTAAGTTTACATACTTAAGCAAGAGTACGTGAAGAGTAGTAGTTAAAAAATAAAATAAAAAAATATTGTTATTGTTTTATTTTTAAATCAATGGGCCTATTTCATAGGCATGGCCCTGGAGCTGCAGCTCCATCAGCCCCTATGTTAATCCAGCCCTGCCCATCGGAAGATAAAGATAGCTTTAATCTTGTTCTTATTTTCCCTCTATCCATTTACAATTTTTTTTAATACACTAGTACTGTTTGCTTTAGCTCTGCAGCATCACTGTAACGTTTTAGAGCATTAAGAGAGAGTTTACATTCTCTCGCCTATTGTTCTTTTTAGTACATTCTAAGTGATGATTTGCATGCTACTCTTTTTCATTACTGTCTCTTACAGGAGTTCTGGATCTGTGGATAAATTAGATTGCCTACTCACTGAAGTAGGTTATAATAGTCCATTAGTAATATATACGAACAAGTTTAGCATAATTGCATAGGTACTTTGGGTTATGGGGATATATGATGAGTATTTTTTATCTTCCATCCTTTCTCCTGTATTATCCTGTATCTTTAAGGAGACCTTTTATCTTTAACTGCTGTCGTAGGCTATTTAGAGTAATTTTCCCAGCACTGTAGCTGTCCCTTAAAATGAAAAATTAGAAGGGGTTGACAATTAACTAGCATACATTTTTTAAAAAACTAGAGTTTTAGCACTAGGCTGAAGTCTCTCGTGTATTAAATGTTGTGGGTTATAATATTTTAGGGTTAAGCCCTTTTCCAGTCCCTGTGCTGGAATTTCTGGCTGTATAAGACAAACAAGTGTTTTAATTTAAAAAAGTATATATTTTTTATAAATTTGTATTTTTGTTGTGCTTAAGAATACAGACAAGTTTGTATAGCCACGACAGTTCAAACAAGCAGTAATTGTAACAGACATTATAAGATCGCATTCAGAATAACTTGGCATTCAGAATAACTGCACATTTTTTTGACGGTTAATGCAGGCTTAACAGTCATGTCTGACTACGAGGAAAGAAAAAGTCGGAACACAAACCAGCATGGTAGATTTAACTGGATATGCAATGTCAGATGAGAGTAATAACATATAAAACTAGTCAGGCATGAAGAGGTGAAAAAGCAGGAGATCTACCTAACATGCTCATAAACTGTAGCAGGCTAAAAATTAACATTCCACTGGGTACTGCACACTTGACAAGTAAGGGTAATATGACATATCTCACTGCATTATTGTATTAAGAGTGCTGTGTATGTGCAAAAGTTCAGTTTGTTGCCGATCAACCGATGCCGCTTGTAGACCAGACCAAATGGGCGTCTGCTATATTGGTATCAACATTACCATTCGCCCCTTCCAAGCTCAATTGAAGTAATTGAATTTCATACAGGCGCATCAAGTTGGATTCATTGCACCAGATCTTCCCGTCACATTGGGCCCAGGCCTTAAAAAGGGCCGATGCAGTGTGTCCAGGGATCCACTTTCTCCAGGTGGCAGGATCATGAGCCGGCAGGAACTCCTGGGTAGTGGTAGGCTGGGTGGATGTGATGGGCCCACAACCCAGAAGAGGTGCTGGGGTCTGGGATCGGCTGCTTATTCGGAGCCAGAACTTTTGCCTAATCTTGTCAAAGTTTGTCTCAAAGTTTCTCCTCTAGTTCCAGCCATCAGAGCTCATTTGGCCTGGCTTTAACTCTGGTGCGACAGCCATTTTGGCCTCGTGTTCACCGGGTTGTCAGGTGTCAGGAAAATTATAAGGAGGTGAGTTTCCCTTCAAAGGCTACTACAAGCTGTTGTTTTTTGGGAGTGCTGGCCCAGTGGAGACCAGGACGACCCACGCCTGTCCAAGGGGGGGAAGAGGGTAACAAGGTTCGCTTAAAAGCAGTAATTGTATGTGTGCACAGCCGCGCGATATCGTCTGCTTCTCACCCCGGCCTGCGCGCCAATTCCAGTGGGTCACAGAGACGGACACAACTGCTAGTCGACAGGTTACTCATATTGAGCTTTGCTGTTTGTGCTTGACTATACCAACAATCTGTGTGCAGCTTGGAAGCATAAGGTACCGAATCCTGAAGCTGTTCGCTTGATTTGTGCCCAAATCGTCAGGAGCTACTGAGAAGCACAACCGGCCATCTTGGAGGTCAGGCCCCACCACCAACAAGTTGGGTATTAATCTATAAGTCCATAAGTGTTTTGTAAACACAATTGCCTTGAATTTATCGAAAATTGCTAGATTTGTATTCAATGCTTAATCCTCCAGTGTTGGAAATAAGTGTACGGTTCATTAACATTATTACTATAACCTTCCATTTAATGGCACAATATACCACACCTATATAGTTTGTTATCAATTTTCTAAGGATTGTTAAAAATATATCTAATCATTATGTATTATGACTTTTTTTTTTCTTTCTTTCAATCCCTTATATAGGAATGTCAGCGCAAATTAGATCACAAGCTCTCTTTAGACGCTTATCTCCTGAAGCCAGTCCAGAGGATTACTAAATATCAGTTACTTTTAAAGGTATTTGATTTTACAATTTACCTTGTGTTTAATTAACATTTCATAGCATAATAATCTCTATGTATTCCATGTGTGTGTATGGATATCTAAATAATATATGAGTGTGTGTAAGATAATGGACAATATACATTTATTTCAAATAATTTTACAGGATACATGTTGATGTACTATGTTTATCCTGCATCTGCGTGCTTCCATCTTGGCTCCACATCCATCAGTGCTATAAGCCCTGCGATTTGTACCTGACAGTCAGCATAGAGAAATAATATAGAGAAGAGTAGAAATTAAATAATATTGCTTTTACTTTTCTTCCGCTTTGCAATATGTACCCTGGCTGGGCCTGGACTGAACTGAGTTGCGATGTAATCAGCTAAACATTTAATATTCATATACAACACTATAAATAATATTATACATTTAAAAGAAAAATGGAGTTATATATATTGTGAAGTTAGACTGATATGGGCACTGGGCGACAGAGATTATTAGAAGAAAGGTCATTTACTAGGGTTGTGTTTGGAGTCTTATGGTTTGAAATTTGGTATCCCAACTCCATATGATACTTTAGGAAGGAGACCTAGTAAGTCCATGAGATGGAAGGCAAACAACAATATTTATTTCATGCTTCGCAGTTCAAAGTTTAGTCATTACAAACATTACAAAAGTTGCTTTAGTTCTGTGGTATAAAATATCACAAGTCCTCCAAGTGTTTAATCTAAACATCCGTACCAAAACTTGAAAATGGGAGACATTTCAATGTATACTTCCTAGTAAAATATTTTAGAAATAAATAAAAAGGTGCGTTGATGCAGTCCCTTTTGTCTGACAACGCAAGACATCGCCATTTTAAAAGCGGCAATATATTTGAGCTTGAATCACACCTCTTTCTTTTTTAAGACCTTTGATTTTTGAAGTTCTTGATGTTTGCGACATCACACACATTATGACGACACTGAATGTGCCCAGTGCTTCTCGAGTACTTAGAAGTGCTTATTTCATTGGAGGTAGGGCATCTGTATTCAGCAGACTGCCCTACAGATAAGTTTCAGGTAAACTTTTTTTTTTAGTTTTTTTAATTCTTTATTTGTGCTGTGGCATTATAACAATGTAGTCAACAATAGCTAGAGAGACACATTTTTTAGGCAATGGACATTGTCATAAGTTCTAACAGTAAATAAAATATATCAAAGTGTGTTACAATAATAAACATAGCAGTTGAAGAACAAACTGTAAAACGATGCATAGTAATACACCCACTCCTTTCACGTTTCTCCCCACAAGCTTCTATATGCATATCCTTCCACGTCACACCTTGAAATCATGCATCCCAACACCCAATGCTGGAGTCACTCCCTATCCCATTCTCTCGGATCCCCTTGCCTGTATCCATTAATTTGTCCTCTTTTTATTCTCTTCCCTCATCTTGCGCTGTCACAATTATGCCGCTCTCCCATGTGATCTTTGCCCTGCTGTATAGATACTCGAGTTTTAAGTTATTTAGTAAGGCCTTTGCTGCGTTCGTTCACAACGTTTGTTGCTCAGTGGGATGCTCAACTAATTAGCCTATATGAGTATCTGATGTTGGCTGTGGTCCTATAAACTGTTACATGTAGTGGCTTGGCCTGCCGTGCCGCTCCTGTATACAGGTATGTCTTTTGGCCCCTGTCTCCCTGTACCTGCTGCGGTTCTCCCCAGGTCTCTACTCCCCACTCATTCACTTGCTTTCACTTCCCATACATGCACTGTTTCACAGGAGAGAGTTATGGGGTAAAGTAGTAGTGGGCATGAAGTGCCCGTCTGTCAGGAACTAGATGCACAACATGCTTAGATGAACTCTAAACTTAAAATATAATCAAAATAAAGATTAAGGAGGAGAAACTAGAAAATGTTGAAAACTTAAAAAATTATAAAAATAATAGGGTCTGTAATGGGCTTGATTCTTGTAATGACCTTAACCGTGCCCGGAGGTAGAAATGTGTCCAGTACTCTTGTGCATGAACAGTTCTATGGAGGGTTCCGCAGTTGTGGTTTTTCTTCGCTACCTCCACATCAGGGGTCCTCCGGTGCTCCAGGTTGATAACGGCACCTCCCGTGGTCTCGTTGTTCCCCTCTACTGGGGATAAGAGCGGGGATAGGAAGTGCTCTCAGGAACTTCTGAGGGTACTCCTCCGCTAACAGCGAGAGAACGTCTTCTCCATGTGTTACTACTAGAGTGCCCGATGCGCCCCAGTGATACCTAATGCCGTGGTCCCGCAGCTGACGGGTGATTGGCATGAACTTTCTACGTTCCATCAGAGTTGAGAAAGGTAAGTCATTGTAAATGGTGGTAGTCTTCTGCACTTGGGATTTCCATTTTTACAGAGATGTCCGGGTTATGGCAATAATGTCCCTGGGAGCATCCACAGAGGCGGCTGGGGCTTTCTGGATTCTGGATGCCACTGTGATGGGCCACGTTTCACCATTTTTCTTCGCCCCCAGCATCGTCGCCACTTTGTTGGTGAACTCCAGTAAGGCCTCTGGGGCTATTTTTTCCGGTGCTCCACAGATGCACACATTTCTTCTACAGTGCCATATTTCCAGTGTTGTCACTGTGCGGGTAAGTCTCAGTACTCTTTGGGTCAGTGATTCCATTTGGGATCGGGTCTCAATGAGCCGTAACTCCCTTTCCCAGTTCTCCACTGCGCCAAGGCGGGTTGTAACGCTACCCACCTCAGACCGCACACTGTCCAGGTCCGACTTCCAGACTGCTCGAAAGTCCAGAAGTATTTTTTTAATTTCGCCCTTAGTGGAGGGTGAGTCGTTGGAGTCTGAGTCCTCTATCTGGTACACTGCGCTAGCGGCCTTTATGAGCGAAAGGCTCTCCTCATTTAGAGTCGCTGGATCCTTGGGGTTTACCAGGCGCCATCTTCGGCCTTTCAAATGACCTGCGGGCGGGTCATGTTTTCACCCCATCTCTGTTGTGGGGATTAGGGTCAGAAATATTCCGGTTTTCAGGTCTTGTTGCTGCAAAATTGTGGCAGTTTGGTGATTATATTAGTGTATTCATTTGGAGCTCCACACTAGCACGTCTTGTTAGCTGCTCACAAAAGACAAATGACAAACCAGTTATATATTTATATATTTATTTAATACACGGTATGACGTAATTTTATTCCCTCCACCCAGTGCAGTGCTTCCTATTAACAACACATTAAGTTTGGATGAAATCTGGAAAAAATATGGGAACTTGACTGTCATCACCATTCCATTTCACTATTAGAAAGCCTGCAAGGCCAGTGCAAGGATTTTTGGCTACACAGGCAAAGATGCATTTTGCCTATCCCTCTTCCCCCCCAAAAAATGCTTCTTCACCTGTGTGTCTCTTAGCATCTCTATCCCATGGGTCGTCAATCTGGTCTCTACCACCCACCAGTGGGCATTTTGGGATTCCAGGTGGGCGGTAGCAGAATCCTCCCTCCATCCAGAGAGATGAACGCTCTATTCATCTCTCGCGCACTCAGTAAGCAGGAAGTGCGAGGTTGCAGATGCGAGTGCATGAAAGCGCGAGCGTGTGTGCCTGAATGTGCAGGTGTGCCCATATCGCGCGTGTGTGCGCTCGTGAACGAGTGTACCACGCGGATAGAGGAAGGGGAGGAGTTGGGGGGGATACACGATAGCAGGGAGTGGAGTACTTGGAAAATAGGAGAAAGAAGGAGCAGAGTACTTGTAGAAAAGGAAGAAGGAGCAGAGTACTTGTAGAAAAGGAGAAAGGAACAGAGTACTTGTAAAATAGGAGAAAGAATGAGCAGAATACTTGTAGAATAGGAGAAAGAAGGAGCAGAGTACTTGTAAAAAGGAGTGTTCCTTGTGTTCTCATCTCCCCCCGTGTTCTCCTCTTATTCCCCCCTCCCTGTGTTCTCCACTTCTTCTCCCCCTGTCCCTGTAATCTCTTTTTCTCCCCCTGTAATCTTCTCTTCTTCTCCCCCCTCCCTGCAATCTTCCCCCCCTGTAATTTTCTTTTCTTCTCCCCCCTACCCTCCCTGTAATCTCTTCTCTTCTCCTCCCCCCTAATCTTCTCTTCTTCTCCCCCCCTGTAATCTTCTCTTCTTCTCCCCCCTCCCTCCCTGTAATCGTCTCTTCTCCCCCTCCCTCCAATCTTCTCCACTCCCCCCTCATTCCCTGTAGCGTGTCCGAGCTCCTCTCCGGTCCACGACCCAGCCGGACTGACAGGAAGTGCACACTCTCAGTGTGCACTTCCTGTCAGTCCGGCCGGGTTGTGGACCGGAGAGGAGCTCGGACACGCTACAGGGGAGGTGAGGAGAAGATTGGAGGGGTTTACCAGGCGCCATCTTCGGCCTTTCAAATGACCTGCGGGCGGGTCATGTTTTCACCCCATCTCTGTTGTGGGGATTAGGGTCAGAAATATTCCGGTTTTCAGGTCTTGTTGCTGCAAAATTGTGGCAGTTTGGTGATTATATTAGTGTATTCATTTGGAGCTCCACACTAGCACGTCTTGTTAGCTGCTCACAAAAGACAAATGACAAACCAGTTATATATTTATATATTTATTTAATACACGGTATGACGTAATTTTATTCCCTCCACCCAGTGCAGTGCTTCCTATTAACAACACATTAAGTTTGGATGAAATCTGGAAAAAATATGGGAACTTGACTGTCATCACCATTCCATTTCACTATTAGAAAGCCTGCAAGGCTAGTGCAAGGATTTTTGGCTACACAGGCAAAGATGCATTTTGCCTATCCCTCTTCCCCCCCAAAAAATGCTTCTTCACCTGTGTGTCTCTTAGCATCTCTATCCCATGGGTCGTCAATCTGGTCTCTACCACCCACCAGTGGGCATTTTGGGATTCCAGGTGGGCGGTAGCAGAATCCTCCCTCCATCCAGAGAGATGAACGCTCTATTCATCTCTCGCGCACTCAGTAAGCAGGAAGTGCGAGGTTGCAGATGCGAGTGCATGAAAGCGCGAGCGTGTGTGCCTGAATGTGCAGGTGTGCCCATATCGCGCGTGTGTGCGCTCGTGAACGAGTGTACCACGCGGGTAGAGGAAGGGGAGGAGTTGGGGGGGATACACGATAGCAGGGAGTGGAGTACTTGGAAAATAGGAGAAAGAAGGAGCAGAGTACTTGTAGAAAAGGAGAAAGGAACAGAGTACTTGTAAAATAGGAGAAAGAATGAGCAGAATACTTGTAGAATAGGAGAAAGAAGGAGCAGAGTACTTGTAAAAAGGAGTGTTCCTTGTGTTCTCATCTCCCCCCGTGTTCTCCTCTTATTCCCCCCTCCCTGTGTTCTCCACTTTTTCTCCCCCTGTCCCTGTAATCTCTTTTTCTCCCCCCTGTAATCTTCTCTTCTTCTCCCCCCTCCCTGCAATCTTCCCTCCCTGTAATTTTCTTTTCTTCTCCCCCCTACCCTCCCTGTAATCTCTTCTCTTCTCCTCCCCCCTAATCTTCTCTTCTTCTCCCCCCTGTAATCTTCTCTTCTTCTCCCCCCTCCCTCCCTGTAATCGTCTCTTCTCCCCCTCCCTCCAATCTTCTCCACTCCCCCCTCATTCCCTGTAATCTTCTCTTCTTCTCCCTCCAATCTTCTCCACTCCCCCCTACCTCCCTGTAATCTTCTCCCCCCCACCTCCCTGACATTTTCTTCACTCCCCCCTCCCTCCCTGTAATATTCTTCCCCCTCCCTCCCTGTAATACTATTCCACCCTCCCTCCCTGTAATATTCTCCCCCTCCCTGTAATAGTCTTCCCCCCTCCCTCCCTGTAATACTATTCCCCCCTCCCTCCCTGTAATATTCTCCCCCCTCCCTGTAATATTTCCCCCCCTCCCTCCATGTAATACTCTCCCCCCTCCCTCCCTGTAATAGTCTTCTCCCTCCCTCCCTGTAATACTCTCCCCCCTCCCTCCCTGTAATACTCTCCCCCCATCCCTCCCTGTAATACTCTCCCCCCTCCCTCCCTGTAATATTCTCCCCCCTCCCTCCCTCCCTGTAATATTCCCCCCTCCCTGTAATATTCTCCCTCCTCCCCTCCAATCTTCTCCTCACCTCCCCTGTAGCGTGTCCGGGCTCCTCTCCGGTCCACGACCCGGCCGGACTGACAGGAAGTGCACACTCTCAGTGTGCACTTCCTGTCAGTCCGGCCGGGTCGCGGACCGGAGAGGAGCTCGGCCACGATACAGGGAAGGGTGAGGCAGTGCGGCAGCCGTCTGAGCGCTCTCTACAGAGCGCTCAGGCGGCTGTGGCATTTAAAGGGCCGGCGATGGGGGCGCAGGGCGCCCCCTCCTATATGGCGCCCTAGGCGGCTGCCTAGTTAGCCTTATAGGAAGCGCCGGCCCTGGCGGTAGGTAGAAAAAGGTTGACTACCCCTGCTCTACCCAGTCTGACATGAAGCTGTTAGTTGCTCTCAATGAGCACTTCCTCTCAGACTGGGTATAGGATACAGAAGATCCTCTACCATGGTCTCCTCAGCCACAGTTCATGGAGTGACTGGAAAGAGGGGAGTGCTGTGTGCTCCCCTCCTGCCACTCACCTGGAGATTGTGACCCCCTTATGGTTGCACCGGCCCTGGATACAGTAGATTGAAACACTGTAGGTGAGTGATGCTTAATCTTCACACTGGTTGGTTGGAGTACAATAATCATGTGCACTTTTTGTTTCTTTCAGTGTTCTATTTATTAAAAGCGCAGTGTAGGCACTAGAGCCATTTCATCTAATTGGATTGGTTATAGTGCCTGGAGTCTCCTGTGCCTCCATTTAGTACCACCCACACCCTGGCCTCTACTGGAGGTATGGCTAAGGCAGAGATTATACACTTCCTTCTAGCCGTACCAATTCATACCAACAATTGGTGCTAGGCCGTTAGCAGTCAACTGACAGTCGCAGAAAAATCCCTACCGCCCTTTAGACCAAGCGGCACACAGATAATATGCTGCTGGAGACTCTCATTTAGAATGAAAAGTTTAACATTTTATGTTAAATGGAAGGACAGCTCCAGGGGGCCATTGAAACTTGACCCACTTCAATGAGATAAAGCAGTTACAGTGCCTTTTCAACAGATATCCAATAAATGCATTGGTGCAAATGTATGTGGAGTGGATAAGATTTATCGGCTTTGTTCAGTTATTTTACGATTTGTACGTTCATTTTCATAACTTTGTTTTTTTTTAAATTCAGTTGCAGGATGAAAATGCATTTCTTGTATACTGTCTTTAAAAAATTTTTTTATCATATTTAACTTACATGTCTACTTTACAAAAACATCACCATTGGAATCAACATAACTGCCTGGGTCTTCAAAGAAACCACGATAAATCTATTGTGAAGGAACCTGTCTAGAAACCATTCCATGTGTTGTTGTTGTAAAGTGAAAGTATTGAGAGAGTGTGAATTATTTGCGTTACATGTAATCAAATGCATTATTAATTCTGTTTCACTCAATTACTAAGATAAGTTATAGCAATACTACTTGCTTGTGTTATACACATCCGCACATTAGATGTGAATATATGGTTAAATTGTTACATCTAGAGTAGATGTATTTATTCACTAAGCTTACCATTGTAGGGAACTTAACTTAAATGCAAAATTTAGGCAAAAAGATGCAGATGCGTGGCTATTTTACCCTACATTTTTAATTCACTACAATTTGTTGTTTAGTGAATAAACCCTGAAGTGTTAAAACCCAAATATGTAACAAGGGAAACATATTGGAATGTATCACTTGGTCGCAAAAAGTAATTTGATACATAATGACAGGAAACCAGCAATCTGCCTAATTAGACATCTTTGGGTGTGATGCTAAACTACTTAAAAGAACAATCGGGAACTAAAATAAATGAAACAAATTAAAGGAATATTCTAAAAATAAATATCTTTATATTTATAACCTTTGTGTGTACATTTTTGTTACCACATGTGCAACTTTTTTTTTTGTCTCCCTCATCCTGTGTTTACGGTTGAGCAGCAGGAATGTAAAATCGTGCACCAACATTGGCCTAATGTGTACCGCATACTTTGTGTGTTATTTTTGTTGTTTTGATTTAAATATAAAAAAGGCAAAAAAAAAACTTTGCACTTACATGTAAGCCAGTGCCAGAACAGACTCCACTAGGAAATTGTACTACCTCTATTCAGAAGCACTGAGGACCTAGAAGACATGCTTGGCAACTGCTGGTCCTGCTCCAGAGCACTGGGTGACTGCTGGGATTGAGTGAGGCTCCTACCATCACTTTTGCAATGCTTGGCAACTGCGGCACTCCACGAGTCAGATGTTTCTCATAGAGAAGCATTTAATCAAATCCACAGTGTTCGACTGTGATGATGTTGAATGTGAAGACATTTGATTTTTAAAGATCTTCACGAGAAAGTGCCTCTATTGGCTGTTAGACTGGCAGATACTAAATGTGTGTTTATAGCTTAATGTAAACATTGCATTTCTCAGAAACTGCAATGTTTTACTTTGCCAAACTCCAGTCAGAGGATCTGGTAAGCAGGAGAGGCAAATGGAAATAATAGAGAAATATGTATGGAAAGGCTTTCCTTCAACACACACAAAACTCAAACACCATGCACACAACAATCAGCCACACTTAGACTCCCCTCCACACAGACAATCACCCACACACAGAATTCAGCTACTACACACAATACACAAACAGCACACACAAGCACACTCAGCCCCCCAGATAGTGAATTCAATCTTCACCACATACACAAAACTCAGCCATCACACACTGTCTCACACACAGTCTCCCCCTCACACACACAGCATATGGGGACCTTAGTCTGCCATCCTGCCTTAAGGCTCTAGCGTGTAGTGCAGCTAACTATCCATCCTTCCTGGGAGACTTATTTCTGAATATCAGAACTGACTTGGTTTTTTTTAGCCATTATAGTTCTGGTCCATTTATTTCTGATGATAGTAGTTAGGACTGTACTAATTACTATCTATCCGTAGTAACAAAGTTTTATGCATACATTTAAAATAAAGAAAATATAAATTTAAAATAAAGAAAATATTTTTTAAGAAAAAAAGCAGAATTTTTATTTATTTTCCATTTTGTGATATGAAATTTGAAAAAAATATATATAAATAATTTTGATTTTGAATGTTCAGGAAATGCTGAAGTGCAGTAAGAATTCAGAAGGGACTGCTGAATTAGAAGAAGCCCTTGCGACTGTACTGGATATTATCAAATCTGTGAACGATTCTATGCACCAAATAGCTATCACTGGATACGAGGTATGACTCACTAACATCACAAGCAAAAGTAAACATTTAAAAAAAGAACTACATCTGAAACAAACATTGCTAACATGTATATCTAATCCCCACGTCATCCATGAAAAATGCATGTTGTGTGTTCATCTGTATATGTGTGTGCTTGTTTATAAATATATTGTGAGTGGTGTCACACTTTGCAATAAAGAGCATGTCGCACTACATGGTTGACTCTGTCGCAGTGATAACATTCAGTCTCCTAATCTAGCATTAGTTTTCCATTCTATGTATCTGCTTAAAGGAAACTTTAAAATTAAACTATGTTTGCATATGCTCCGTATCACTTTCTTTCTTTGATGTATTTATTTTAATTATGTTCCTTCAGCATGGAAAATTAAGCTTTTTATGAACTAATCTAATATCTTAATTTTCCCAGGGAAGCATGAAAAGGAAAATATGTTTATATTAAAAAAATAATAATTTTAAAATAGTTAAACTAGTTTTATAGAAACAGTATTAGAAATTGTTGTTTCATTAAAACTATATGGTACTGAAGAATTCAAAATATTTCCAAATACTTATTTGAGTTTATTAGCTAAACATTAACCACTTAATTTAAAAGAGCCCATTTTCTTAAAGCCACAAAAAAAAGCAAAATGCATTGAGCAAAAAATAATACAATGCAAGCTTTCCGAGAGCTCTGTGCCAACTGAGGATTCAAGGCAAGAAAGGCTTTTCCCCTGTGTTAATCTCAGTAAAAGCACTGTGATTGGTCGGCCGGGAATCACTGCATTTTGACGCTCCAATCATGCTTCTCCAGATAGCTAACTGGGAAATGTAGACATGTATAATAACAGTGCTCTTACTGAGATTCTATGCAGAGAAGGCCTTTTCCACTTTGGATCATCAGTCAGCGCTGAGCCCTTGAGGAGCTCACATAGATTTATTTTTGTCAATGTTAATTAATTAATTAATTATTTATTTTGCCGTTCAGGCCCTTTTTTATTTTAAACAGTCCTAGCGGTTATTATGAGGGTTTTTTTATTTTTCTTAGGCCTCCTTTTTTTGGGTCACTGTTATTAGTGTGAGGGGGATTGCTAGCAACATAATTTGTAGCAGCTAGTGGCTTCTTGACCTCTAAACACCAGGGAGGTGTCAGAACCTGGAGATGCGTTTTAGGTGCAAATTAATACATGGCTTAGGACATCTGCTAGGCCCTCAAAGGGCCCATAAATGAAAAATGTGTCCAGAAGACTGTATCTCCTGGGCCCTGTGTGGCCCACAAGTTTAATATAAAGGGCCCTGGATACTGGTAATCTGACAGACTTTATAATATTACATGTTACTTTCCACCACACAGCCTATGGGCTGGAGAAAGAGGAAAGGCTACTTACTTTACTGATAATTTGGGGGTCCACATTCTTTTTTTTTTTTTCTTTTTATAATTACATTTTAAAGTGTAATACATATCTAAGTCATTTTTAAACTTATGCCAGTTTTTCACACACACTGGTATATCAAAAATTAAATGTCAGTTAATTGAAAACCAAATTGCAAAATCTAGGCAACATTCTCGAGCTCGGCTATAGTCATAGCATGTCGATTTTAATCTGGATTTTGTGTTTCTGTTATCAGTTCAGTGCAATTTGACGGTTATCTAATAAACATCATAGAGTTTACATTTCAAGAAAAAAGTCATACAGGAGACCCAATCAAGGGAAGCTAACAGATAAAATATATACTAATGATTACGAACATAATAATTTTAGCATTTTTTTAAATTTGCATATAACTTTTATATGTAAATATTTTCTCTCTTTTACTGCTATCACACTTCTCCTTTTAAGTGTGTAACCTAAAACTTTTATGTTAAAAATTACCTCTAAACCCAAAGGTTCCAGTTAACAATTTGTCTAGACCCCAAAATTGACATATTATGTGGTTCAAATAAACACTATAAAACACTGACTGAGTCCCCTAGTCATTCCTTCCCAGACATGTGTGCTCAGCCAGGCAGCCACAGAGACGTACACATACAGAGAAAAGTACATTCACACACACACATTTGCTTGCAGCAAAACCCTATCAGAGACACCATTATACATAGTTATGAATCCCAGATAGACCCACAAAACCTAAACACACATACAAATAAGTAGTGCCACACACACACACACTGATAGAAACACACAGATATGCACTGTCATACACACAGAGATATACATACACAAACACTCCCAGGCACACAAACACACACACTCCCAGACACATACACTTTGAAATGTATATTATATATGCTATGTTTCTAGCCTCACTCCCAATTTCCCACATTTTTTTTACTATAAGAGGGTGGCTACCCTGGGAGTAGCTGGCTCTCTTACACTCTCTCATAGCTTTCTCTGTACTGGGAGGAAGTGATAATAACTTAAAGTCCCCACCCTGCTATCATGGAGTGCATTCTGTGAGAGATTTTCAGTGTGGTCCTTTCTTAATATCTGTTCCTTGTTGCACCTTGAGTGGGTTCCTTATCAGAGTACTACCTGAATCTTTCTGATGCAATCCTGGCTATACATAAATATACATTTTTATTAGAAATTCTTAATTTCTTTTCAAATATATGTTGATTTTCCTCATGTATGTACTCTGCAGGGGGATGTAAATAACCTTGGTAAGCTGCTAATGCAGGGTTCCTTTAACGTCTGGACTGATCACAAGAGGGGCCACAACAAGGTTAAGGACTTGGCACGGTTCAAACCCATGCAGAGGCACCTTTTCCTATATGCAAAAACATTACTCTTCTGCAAGAAGCGAGAGGAAACCACAGAGGGGCATGAGAAATCCCCCTCCTACAGCTTTAAAAATGCATTAAAGGTAATGAAACAGTGAGATAATCATCACTAACTGATGTTTTTTCCTTGGTGTGTCTGTGAGAAAACAAAACTCTGTCTGATTTTGTTTTTTTGTAACAAGGAGAGAGATGGCAAATATTAGCCTGTGGGGCAAGTACACATACAGTGTCTGTGTTGTTCTAGTGAGTAATTCCAAAAGATAAAGAAAATACTTTTTTTTTTTTTTTTTTTTAACCAAATGGGAAACATTTTTAGATGACAAACTAATACAAAATTCTTAATTCCTTGTTTTGACATTTCATCAATAAAAATTTTGAGAAAACCTTCATTGAGACTATTTCATTGGCAACATATGGCAAAATTCCATTGAGGAAGTAGATTATTCTGTTACATTATGAATTGTGGCTTGTCCTGTTCATTATCCCGTTCATCAAGGGGCACATCAGATACAGATACCATAACAATTATCACCATAACACTTTATGTGTTTTTATGTGTTTTCTAACTTTGGGCCAAGGACCATACTCACAGTAACCATGTATGTACATCTGAATGGTATATGCACATCAGGTACTTATTAGAGTACATCATGGCAAATATACTTTTTATAAAACTATATAACTATGAAAAATGTGCATTTTCTTATATTTCCATATATTTCTCTGTTTCTGGCTACTCCCTGTAAATTACCAGGATTATGTGACATCTGAGGCAACAAGAAAGTGGCTAATATGTATCAGCCAACCCACCCCATCCCATTTAAATGACACACTTGTCACACTTTACAGTACAGTGTTTCCAACTACCAACCTTTCCCCTAACCACACTCCCTCAGCTGTCCTATGCTCAATTGCACCCACTACAGCAAAAGAGGTTTCTGCACTGCTCCATTCCTCTCGCCCCACCACCTTTTCCCTCGATCCCATTTCCTTGTATCTCATCCTCACTTTGTCTCCTTCTCCTGCTCTGCCTCTTACTAAAATTTTAAATCTCTCCCTCTCCTCTGGCACATTTCCTCTACTCTTCAAACATGCAACCGTAACCCCGATTCTGAAAAAGCCCAACCTTGACCCCTAATTCCCCGTCAAACGACCGTCCTATCTCGCTACTTTTGTTTGTCTCCAAAATCCTTGAGAGAGTTGTGTATGCGAGATTGACAGACTTCCTTGAATCCAACTCTCTGCTTGACCCACTTCAATCTGTATTCCGCGCTCGATACTCTGTTGAAACAGCTGTGACCAAATTATCCAATGATCTGATCAGTGATCACTGCAAAATCGAATGGCCACTACTCTATCCTATTTCTCCTAAACCTTTCTGCTGCTTTTGACACTGTTGATCATCAACAGCTCCTTCTCATCCTCTGTAATCTCGGCCTACGAGATACAGTTATCTCCTGGTGCTCTTCCTACCTCTTCCAGCACTCATTCAGTGTTTCTTTCTCGGGCTCTGCCTCTTCTCCCCGTTCCCCAAGGGTCCCCTATTGTTCTCAATCTACACTGAGTCCCTTGGTAAAATCATCAGCTCCTTTGGCTTCCAGGATCATTTCTCTGCGGATGACACACAAATTTATCTCTCCTCCCCTGATTTCTCACCACCCCTCTTGACTCATGTCACCAGGGGCGGGCTGGGCCGGGGGGCAGGGAGGCAATTGCCCCCCAGGCCGCCCGAAATTCTTTTAGGACCGGCCGCGGTGGGCCGGCCCTTTAAATGCTGCAGCCGCCGAGCGCTCTGTAAAGAGCGCTCAGACGGCTGCAGCAGCTTTTCCCTCCCCTCCCCTGTAGCGTGGCCGAGCTGGTCTCCGGTCCGCGGTCCCGGCCGGAGTGATGGGAAGGTGCACACTGAGTGTGCACTTCCTGTCAGTCCGGCCGGTTACAGGAAACAGAAACTCCTGTTCCGCGCGGAGTTTCTGTTTCCTGTAACCGGCCGGACTGACAGGAAGTGCACACTGAGCGTGCACCTTCCTATCACTCCGGCCGGGCACTGCGGACCGGAAAGCAGCTCGGCCACGCTACAGGGGAGGGGGTAAGAAGAAGGGAGGGGGGGAATAAGAAGAGGGAAGGGGGGGGAATAAGAAGGGGGGGATAAGAAGAGGGGGGGATAAGAAGAGGGGGGATAAGGAGAGGGGGGGATAAGAAGAGGGGAGAGGGGGGGATAAGAAGAGGGGAGAGGGGGGGATAAGAAGAGGGGAGGGGGGAAAGAAGAGGGGGGTAAGAAGAGGGGGGAGGGGGGGATAAGAAGAGGGGAGGGGGGATAAGAAGAGGGGGGAGGGGGGGATAAGAAGAGGGGAGGGGGGATAAGAAGAGGGGAGGGGGGATAAGAAGAGGGGAGGGGGGATAAGAAGAGGGGAGAGGGGGGATCAGAAGAGGGGAGAGGGGGGATAAGAAGAGGGGAGAGGGGGGATAAGAAGAGGGGAGAGGGGGATAAGAAGAGGGGAGAGGGGGGATAAGAAGAGGGGAGGGGGGGATAAGAAGAGGGGAGAGGGGGGATAAGAAGAGGGGAGGGGGGATAAGAAGAAGGGGGATAAGAAGAGGGGGAGATAAGAAGAGGGGAGAGGGGGGAATAAGAAGAGGGGAGGGGGGGATAAGAAGAGGGGAGAGGGGGAATAAGAAGAGGGGAGAGGGGGAATAAGAAGAGGGGAGAGGGGGGATAAGAAGAGGGGAGGGGGGGATAAGAAGAGGGGAGGGGGGATAAGAAGAGGGGAGAGGGGGGGATAAGAAGAGGGGAGAGGGGGGATAAGAAGAGGGGAGAGGGGGGGATAAGAAGAGGGGAGAGGGGGGATAAGAAGAGGGAAGGGGGGATAAGAAGAGGGAAGGGGGGATAAGAAGAGGGGAGGGGGGATAAGAAGAGGGGAGGGGGGATAAGAAGAGGGGAGAGGGGGGGAATAAAAGAGGGGAGAGGGGGGAATAAGAAGAGGGGAGAGGGGGGGAATAAGAAGAGGGGAGAGGGGGGGAATAAGAGGAGGGGAAAGGGGGGGAATAAGAAGAGGGGAGAGGGGGGAATAAGAAGAGGGGGGAATAAGAAGAGGGGAGGGGGGAATAAGAAGAGGGGGGGAATAAGAAGAGGGGAGGGGGAATAAGAAGAGGGGGGAATAAGAAGAGGGGGGAATAAGAAGAGGGGAGGGGGAATAAGAAGAGGGGGGAATAAGAAGAGGGGAGGGGGGGAATAAGAAGAGGGGGGAGTAAGAAGAGGGGAGGGGGGAGAGTAAGAAGAGGGGGAGAGTGAGGGGGGAGTAAGAGGGGAGGGGGGAGTAAGAGGAGGGGAGGGCGAGAGTAAGAAGAGGGGGAGAGTGAGGGGGGAGTAAGAAGAGGGGAGGGGGGAGAGTAAGGAGAGGGAGGGGGGAGTAAGAAGAGGGGAGGGGGGAGTAACAAGAGGGGGGAGTAAGAAGAGGGGAGGGGGGAGTAAGAAGAGGGGAGAGGGGGGAGTAAGAAGAGGGGAGGGGGGGAGTAAGAAGAGGGGAGGGGGGAGTAAGAAGAGGGGAGGGGGGAGTAAGAAGAAGGGGAGAGTGAGGGGGAGTAAGAGGGGAGGGTGGGGAGTAAGAGGGGAGGGTGGAGAGTAAGAGGAGGGGAGGGGGAGAGTAAGAAGAGGGGGAGAGTGAGGGGGGAGTAAGAGGGGAGGGGGAGTAAGAGGGGAGAGGGGAGTAAGAGTAGGGGAGGGGGAGAGTAAGAAGAGGGAGGGGGGAGTAAGAAGAGGACAGGGGGGAGTAAGAGGGGGGAGTAAGAAGAGGGGAGGGGGGAGTAAGAAGAGGGGGGAGTAAGAAGAGGGGAGGGGGAGAGTAAGAGGGGAGGGGGGAGTAAGAGGGGAGGGGGTAAGAAGAGAGGGAGGGGGGAGTAAGAGGGGAGGGGGTAAGAAGAGAGGGGGGGAGTAAGAAGAAGAGAGGGAGGGGGAGTAAGAAGAAAGGGAGGGGGAGTAGGGAGAGGGGAGGGGGGGAGTAAGAAGAGGGGGCAGTAAGAAGGAGGGGAGATAAGAAGAGGGGGAGGGGGAATAAGAAGAGGGGGGGGAGTAAGAAGGAGGGGAGATAAGAAAAAGAAGGGGGTGAGTAAGAAGAGGGGGGAGTAAGAAGGAGGGGAGATAAGAAAAAGAGGGCGGTAAGAAGAAGAAGGGGAAGTAAGAAGAGGGGGATGGGGAGTAAGAAGAAGAGGGGCAAGGGGAGTAAGAAGACGGGGGAGTAAGAAGGAGGGGAGATAAGAAAAAGAGGGGGGAAGAGGAGGGGGAGTAAGAAGAGGGAGAGGGGGAGTAAGAAGAGGGGAGGGGAGGGGGGAGAGTAAGAAGAGAGGGAGAGTGAGGGGGGAGTAAGAGGGGAGGGGGGAGTAAGAGGAGGGAGGGGGGGAGAGTAAGAAGAGGGGGAGAGAGAGGGGGGAGTAAGAGGGGAGGGGGGAGTAAGAAGAGGGGAGGGGGGAGCAAGAAGAGGGGAGGGGGGAGTAAGAAGAGGGGAGAGGGAGAGTAAGAGGGGAGGGGGGAGTAAGAGGGGCTGATACGGCTTGTCCATGCCGCTGTCCTCACTCGCCTTCACTACTGTAATCCGCTTCTCAGTGGTCTTACGTGTTCCCAACTTGCCCCGTTACAATCTATAATGAATGCGGCGGTGAGGCTCATCTTCCTGTCCACCCCCCCCCCCCTACTTCTCCCCTTTGTCAGTCCTTGCATTGGCTTCCCGTAAGATATAGGACTCAATTTAAGATCCTGATACTTGCTTACAAATCTGTACACAATGCTGCTCTGACCTATTTTTCCTCAGTAATACACAAATATGTCCTGTGTAGGCCCCTAAGCTCTGCAGGAGACCTACGTATAACCTCTGTTCGTACTCCTACCTCTGATGCTCGCCTTAAAGACTTCTTTAGGGCTGCACCGTTCCTATGAAACGCCCTTCCCCTTTCTGTTAGACTATAACCCAAGCTCCACTCTTTAAAAAAAATTGTGAAAGCGTTCTTCTCTAGGAAAGCATATCAATTAAACTGTGAACAGCTTTCCCTCCCCGCACCCTGATTCCTCTCCTGAAACTGTCATCAAAACAAAACACTAAGCCCTCAATTAATACTATCCTAGCAACCTACTTTTCTACCCTACACTTACCTTTTGTGACACACTACCCCACTCCCTCCTGCATGTAAGCTTATTGAGCAGGGCCCTCAATCCTTCTGTTCCTGTGTGTTCAACTCGTCTGGTTACAAATACGTGGCAGTTAGTCCACCAATTGTACAGTGCTACGGAACTTGTTGGCACTTTATAAATAATAATAATAACATGACATCCATTAGGCCTATCGTGTGAATGTGCAGTGCAGTTGCAAGTTTTTGCTCAATAGAAATGAGGCCAGAAGAATATATATATACAAGTGCCTTGTATAGATTTCTAGGGAAATCGCCATGCATGCCCAATAGCAAGCGTACATTAGTATGCAACTGCTGCAACAAACCAAGTGTAATATAAGTGGCATAAATGTAATAGAAAAACAAGAAAAGCAGCAGTATGCAACATAATGTTGAAAATCTATTTCACTATTCTATTACATTTTGCGTGTCTGAAATTCTCTTTTAAACATACTGTCTTATTTATTCATTCATGTTTTACTCTATAATTTATATATAATTTATATTGTAATGTCCTGGTTTTGTTTACAACTAGATGAGTTCTGTTGGGATCACTGAGAATGTAAAAGGTGATAACAAGAAATTTGAAGTATGGTATAATGGGAGAGAAGAAGTATACATAATACAGGTGAGGATAAATTTTAATTACCGTATTTTTACTTATATACATTTTCACATTATTTTATTGTTTTATAGGGTTTATCACCTTAGTTTGATCTGTGTTAAAACCAGTGTAAATCATCTGTTCATGTGAGCACCTTAGCACCATACTCTATGTCTCTTTGTTCGTTTCTTTGTCCATCCATTTTTTTTGCATAACAACACAACCAAGCATGTAGCATTGTTCTAGAAAATCATGAGCAAACACATTGTGTCAGGATGTCCGGGACATTTTGTAAATGTGATAGATTATGCTTATTTTAGGTTTAAGTACAGTTTAGCCTATAATACTCTTGCTTTGTCCTGGGAATGGTAAAAACTATTTACCTAGGCAACACACAAAACATACAACAGGATGCTTACCAACAAACAGTGTCAGTGCAAGTGTGGTGTAGCGAGTGTTTTAAAATCAGGACAGCCAGATAATTCTGAAGTCGAAACACTGTTTGGTGTATAACACGTTGGGTATTTAACTTACGTGTTTCTCCTCCGTACAGTGCATGTATTCAGCCAGCAAATTTACAGTACAATTTGTTTATTCTGCCCAAGCCCTACACTTCTTGTCAACACCTCATCTTTCTCGCTATTTCTTTTATACAATAGTTTCCATGCAAGTTGTCCTTTTTTTCTACTTTCCCCATATATCCTTCTTCCTGTTTCTTCTGTTTTTCTCTCTCTTGGCAGCTGACATTTAATGTGGTTAAGTGCAAGATAATGCATTTCGGACATAAAAACCCAAGGGCAGAGTACAGAATATTTGATAGAGTCCAAACCTAAACATCTGAGGAAAGGGATTTAGGGGTAATTATTTCGGATCACTTAAAGGTAGGCAGACAATGTAATAGAGCAGCAGGAAATGCTAGCAGAATGCTTGGTTGTATATGGAGAGGTATTGGCAGCAGAAAGAGGGAAGTGCTCATGCCATTGTACAGAACACTGGTGAGACCTCACTTGGAGCATTGTACGCAGTACTGGAGACCGTATCTCCAGAAGGATATTGATAATTTGGAGAAAGTTCAGAGAAGGGCTACTAAGCTGATTCATGGATTGCAGGATAAAACTTACCAGGAAAGGTTAAAGGATCTTAACACGTATAGCTTGGAGGAAAGACGAGACAGGGGGGATATGATAGAAACATTTGAAAACATAAAGGGAATCAACACAGTAAAGGAGGAGACTACCGTATTTATTCGAGTATAACGCGCACACGTGTATAACGCGCACCCCTAATTTTCGATTAAAAATCGGTATAAAATTTTATACCGATTTTTAATCTAAAATTAGGGTGCTTGTTATACTCGAATAAATATTCGAGTGGGTGCTCGATAATACCGACCGCCGGGCTCATTACAAGCCCGGCGGTCCTGGGGGGGCGGGCAGCAAGCGTTTACTCACCTCCGTGCAGCTCCTCCAGCTTCCCTGTGTAAATCTCGCCAGACCCGCGGCCAGCTCTGACAACGTCAGAGCGTCAGAGCTGGCCGCGGGTCTCGCGAGATTTACACAGGGAAGCTGGAGGAGCTGCACGGAGGTGAGTAAACGCTTGCTGCCCGCCCCCCCAGGACCGCCGGGCTTGTAATGAGCCCGGCGGTCCTGGGAGGTATATTTATTCGAGTATAACGCGCACCCCTAATTTTAAATTAAAAATCGGTAAAAAAAATTGCGCGTTATACTCGAATAAATACGGTATATTTAAAAGAAGAAAAACTACCACAACAAGAGGACATAGTCTTAAATTAGAGGGACAAAGGTTTAAAAATAATTTCAGGAAGTATTACTTTACTGAGAGGGTAGTGGGTGCATGGAATAACCTTCCAGCTGAAGTGGTAGATGTTAACACAGTAAAGGAGTTTAAGCATGCGTGGGATAGGCATAAGGCTATCCTAACTATAAGATAAGGCCAGGGACTAATGAAAGTATTTTGAAAATTGGGCAGGCTAGTTGTGCCGAATGGTTCCTATCTGCCGTCACATTCTATGTTTCTTCCAGCTTCTGGTCGCTTGTCAACTTATATCTCTGCAAGTTTTTATATTGGGCAATACAGAATCAAATAAAAAGTATATGAAGTTTTTGGAAAATGTCTAACAATATTTATAATTTCTTCTTGATTTTTGTTTACAGGCATCAACAGTTGAGTTGAAAAGCCTTTGGGTATCAGAAATAAGAAAAGTTCTCACAGGGCAACTAGAAGCATGCAGAGGTACATACAGCACTTAGTAATTGAATATCCTATTTGACATGTGCAAAAAAACACAATGTAGTACAAAGAAATGCACCCATTAACAAATAATAGCCTTTTGGGCATAAATAACAAATTGCTTTTCCTTTTTTTTAAAGAATGTAAATATGAAGTATGTCACTGCCAAAAATACAAAGAATATTTCAAACAAGCGCAGGGCTTCTGTGGCTCATTCAGCAATAGGCAAATACATCAGGAACATAGAGAAAGACCTATAACTATGTGTTATAGACATGATAGGAGTTATAGGCGCCAGTGTTGTGGTTACTGGTCTATGTACACCTTTTAGGACACTAGGTGTAACAGTGAATCAAAAATCAGGTTTATTTAACACACTAGCTGGGAACAGTAGGATTGCTCGTACCTTTTTAACAAGAGCTTATTTACTAAGAGTGAATTAAAGGGATGCTATAGTGGTAGGAATACAAACTTCCTGGTTGCTTAGAGAACTCCAGGTAAGTAGTCACATTTAAGTTGTAAAACAATGTGACCTGGTATATTAGGGGGCTGCCATGGCACTCCTGGCATAAAAAAACACTCCAGTGGTTACGGGGCCACTGCAAGCTGTATTGAGGCGTTACACTCAGACTTGTTCTATATAGAACCCCTAAATTACCTACGCCCAGTTGTATTTCATTGCTATTCTGTTTTATTGGCAGCATTACTTAGTATTCTTTATTTTAATAAACATGTATTGATACAGTTCTTGTTTATTCTGTTGTAAAAGGAAATAGTGCAATATTCTTTCACTGACTGAGTCACAAATGTACACATTTTAATGTGATCTGTTTTGCACAGGGCTCACAAGTGAATGGGTTTTACTTAAACTGAGTTAATTAGTTAACAATGCCATTGCAATCTTCCAAATGCTTAGAAATAAGATTTTAACTTTAAAAAAATGAATGCTGCACTTAATGTTTCCAGAGTCTCAAAAACGTATGTTAAGATTCCAAATAAGTTGTTTTTAAAGGGTTACTTAACAAGCATCATAACTACTACAACCCTGGTGCACTTTCCTAATAATGGGGCAAACTGTTTGACCTCCAGTCTTGCCTATTTATGTACATTTGTCATCTGCAGAGTTGCATAAGCCAGATGCAGATCCCACTTGCCATTTGCTGGCTAATAGCTTTAGCTGAGCTACTAAAGGATGAGAAGCCAGCCGCTGCTGAACTGTCAATGCTCCTGGACAGTAGCATGATTATTCATATAATAGGAGTAAGCGGGACCAGTTTCAAATGAAAATACGCAGAGGAAAGGGACTATATAAGAGAGGGATACAAGGATCAGAAAGGGAGCAATACACATGATTATTTGGAATAAACGCCAAACTGTAATAAATTTAAATCTGCATTGTAAAATTAAGGCTAAAATACCCAAAATATTATTATAGCTAATTTGACAAATTTCTTAAAATAATTTAGGTTGGCACTAATTTGGCAATTTGGATTTTAATTCTCTATAATTCAGAGACAAGTGACCAACACTTGACTAATGTGCACTGTAGAAGGGAGCTTTTTTACATGCTGTACTTTAATTAAATAATCAAGTGCACCTTCAGATACTGGGCTGTGGAACCGCACTCTTTGTCAAAGGCATTCTTTTCATACATGTATGCTCTGAGTCAGGCTTTGCCAGGACAACCCAGCATGATATAAATGGAATAATGACAATATAGTACTTATATTGTGGTGTACAAGAAAATAGAGAGATGGCAGTTCTTCTTTAACGGTTTATTCCAAGACAATATGCCCATATCCAACATTTGCTTTTAAAATTCATATATCTTGGACACATAATTAATATTGTGTTATCTTGTTTGTTGTACACAGAGGTATATAAACTTGGGTTGGTGAGATTCTCTCTCTACCTACTCATGGTATCTTCTTTATATGTTGTGTTTATTCCATAACCAGATCATTTTATAGAACCATTAGGACTTCAATACCATCTAACAATCTATAGGCTTCTGTGTAATAATTCAACCTGTGTAAAACAGTTTGTACATGTAAGTCTCTAACAAAAACTCATATGACAATGGATATAATAATAAATAGTTAAATCAAGTCATCAAAACAAAACTATAAGCCCTTAATGGATACTATCCTAGCAACCTACTTTTCTAACCCACCCTTACCTTTTGTGTCACTATACCCCACTCTCATTGCTCATTAAGCAGGGCCCTCAACCCCTCTGTTACTGTGCGTCCAACTTGTCTGGTTACAAATACATGTCTGTTAGTCCACCCATTGTACAGCTCTACGGAACTTGTTGACGCTTTATAAATAAAAATAATATTAAAAATGCATTTTTAATAAATTTCTCTTACAGAAGCAAGCCAGCTCCATCAGAGAATTACAGAGAGCGTTTACCATGCGCCAATGAATTCTAGTTTTGCAAGGTAAAAAACAAGTTCAAAGTGTTGGAACTTTGTAAGAATAGTTTTGCCAGGTGGAATATATATCTGCTATTTTGTGATGGAGCCTTTTACTGTATTTGGTTATTGTATGTAAGTTAACACTGTCTCTGTAGCCATTTACTGCACCTATGAAATCAGTTTCCTTATTGTTGATTTTATAGTGTTTGCTCAAGTGTATTAAAATCACTCCTACAAAGTACACACTCTGTGGTTATTGGAATCATACTGAGGTTAAAAGGCGTGTTGCAAAATATATGTTCAAAGAGAATACAAAACTGTGGCTGGTATATTGTAAAATCACCAGTGGGGAAATAATCTGCTCTTTTACATACATGCATGTGGTTAATGAGAACCCAAGGGGTGTAACTGTTTGTGTGGCATCATTTCTGAAGAACTAAATAAAACTAGAACATGTTGCTCTTTTTTTGTTGTTGTTATTATTTAATTTCCCCTATTCTCTGTAAACTTTCTCTATGCTGACTGCCAGGTGCACAGTATAGAAGTTATCATAATGATTACAAGTACATATGTTTAGCACTGAAAAAAAGCAAACACTGGAACGTTTCTCTGACATACTAAACATGAAAGACCAAACAAAGCTTGTTTGGCTAGTGTGTCGGTCTTGTAATTAAGGGTTTAGGCAAGTGGCTTTCTTGATGAAAACTCTACATAGTAGTACAATTCTCCTTAACAGCCATTGTTAAAGGACCACTATAGGCACCCAGACCACTTCAGCTCAATGGGCCAGGTCCATCTAGGGTTAACCCTGCAGCTGTAAACATAGCAGTTTCAGAGAAACTGCTATGTTTATATTAGGGTTAACACAGCTTCTAGTGGCTGTCTCACTAACAGCCGCTAGAGTCGCTTCCGCGCTTCTCACTGTGATTTTCACAGTGAGAAGACGCCAACGTCCATAGGAAAGCATTGAGAATGCTTTCCTATGGCCTGACTGAATGCACGCGCGGCTCTTGCCGCGCATTCACATTCGGCGGATGACGTCGGAAGAGGGAGCAGAGTCCGCGCTGGAGAAAGGTAAGAATTTAACCCCTTCCTCCCCCTTCAGCCCAGTGGGAGTGGAACCCAGAAGGTGGGGGGAGGGACCCAAAGACCCTATAGTACCAGGAAAACAGCCTTTAACTTTCAAATGGCTGACACACACAGCATTTGGTATGGCCAGGTTAAACACAGGAAGAAAAATTGGAACTTATTGACTTATGCAGCAGAAGGAGCATGGCCAGACAGAGAGATACTGGTCAGGAAATACAATCAAGCATAGCTAGGAAAAGACCAGGCCAGCAATAGGATCAAAGTCTGCGCCCATTTCACTTAAATGATAAAGCAGAAGTTTGGTGAGGCAGAACTATGTGTATATATATATACAGGATCAGATTAGACTTGGAGTGGAAAATGCTTTAACAGATTATTTTTTTCCGTTTCAAAAACAGATCAAACAAGACATCACTGAATAGCCAGAATAAAGCTGATTCTTCCAGTCTAAATGCATCTAATAACAAGAACAGGGCATCGAGTCCAGCTGGAAAGCAGAAGAAAGGTATGTAGTCGTATTGGTGTACACTACACCCATTATGCTTGATGTTGAAAATGCAATGTGTAAATGATTTACAGAAATTTATATTAAATGTGACACAGCAGCCAGTGCCAGCTCGGTGTTTCTGCAAGAGTTAATGGTGATTTGTGCAGCCAAATCCAGAATAGCTCTAGAATTGTTTTGGATGCATAATAGAGTAGATAAACATCTTCATGTGATATCGCAAGTTGATGTCGTAAGCAATGGGTTAATCTACTGAAATACAGTGAATAAAGTTTATCAATATGCCAGTCAATAACATGCACCTATTTTGAGATTTCTGAAATTTTTTGTCCATTTTTGATTACCTTTGCAACTTTTCTGTAATTTTTTTTTTGTATGACATTTTGTGCAGAACATTCCATGTATTCATATTTCTGCCATTTAATGCCCCTGAAAAGTATTCAATTGACTGCTTCCACTATAACCACTACAATACACTGTAGTAGTTATGGAGCTTGTAGTGTACATTTGAGCAGTATAGTGATACAAAATAAATGAATATGAAAATTGATGAATATCAGTTACTGATCCTCAAGGTCCCCAGTGCCTGTTATTTCTCTTATCAAGTCGAAGTCGCCTCTATGTATCATCGTGTATATGTCTGCATGTATGTGTATATTTCCAACATGTTTTACAGAGCTGCCACTTGAAACATGAGACAGGTTTACATAGAATGTATTATTGTTGTTATATTTATTATGTCTTTGAAAACTAATGGAACACTATTAAACATTTTCTGTGTGCTGTAGATATGATAAATGCAACCAATTTCTAATGAAAATAAAAACGAAAATACACTGCCCTAAGCTAAGGATAAATCCTAAAACATAACTTTTAATGGTAATAAAATAAAAAATAATAAGTACACACATACATTAAAACAAGTGAACAAAAAAATGTAAGGGAACGTAGAAAAAAAAATAATACAATCAGTAATTCATTTTATATACATATATATATATATATATATATATATATATATATATATATATATATATATAAAATACCTTTATAGATAGGATGCACTAAGTCAGGCATAGGCAACCTTCGGCACCCCAGATGTTTGGACTACACCTTCCATGATGCTTTGCCAGTATTGTGTGTAGGAGCATTATGAGGGATGTAGTCCACCACATCTGGAGTGCCAAAGGTTGCCTATCCCTGCACTAAGTAATAGATATAGTCTAGTAAGCGAGTGAGAAATCCCAGGCTAAGTTGTCTCAAAGAGGAGGATGCTGTTACAATTAGATGTCTAAATAATTGTTGCACACTAAGAGCAAGATAAAGTCAGTATTCCAGGTGGAGACAAATGTAGCAACTCTTCCTTAGAATTATATCAATCTAAGGAAAAAGGGGAAATATCGCCTAAACGGTTGTTCGGAGATATAGGAAAAATAAAACATGTATATGGAGTCTTAATAACTGCTGCAGCAATATACACTGACTCTTAAATCTAGAAAGGTAAATCTAATAGTGCCTGAATAGAAGGTAATAAAAAGAGATTACTCAAGTAAAAGTATAAACAATACAGCGTCAGTGATAGGAAGGACTGATATAAACGCTGTGCCTTCAAGGGCACCTATCAGTGCAAGTCTTACTTCCTAGTAAATAACAGAAAGACTAGAGTCAAGTGAAAAAATAAGAAGAAGAAATCTGTGTCTTTGTGGGCACCTATCAAGATTTAAATAACTAGTCTAAATGCCTAAATGGAAAACCGAGAGTTCTAACAGCCTAATATCATAGAGGTATGTCAAAATAATATCAGCAACCGTATCTTTCAATGTTGTCTGTCATGGTAAGTGGCTGGAGAACTTGGATAGTGAGCCCCGACGCGCGTTTCGCCGGTAAGCGGCTCTTCAAAGGGAAACAGAATCCCTGCACGCACATGCTTATATACCGCGCTCTATGCCATGATTGGCAGATTGGGAGTGTGGTTATGACGTCACACGACTGCTAATGAGAGAGGGTGGCGGCTGAGATAGTACAAGAGTATACAGTTAGGTACTAGAATATGTTAAGTTCACAGCAATTTAAGAAAATCAACCGCTAGACATGGATAAAAGGAAAATATGTTAATGGGGTTTACAAGCTGCCTACGTAGATAACAGTACGTGCAGGAGATTATTTGTCACTGAAATACTATGGCTGAATATCTTATAAGAGAAAATGATCATTAAAGTAGTAGTTGAATGTACTAGTACTGTAGCAATAAAATATATAAACTCCATAATGATTTCCGAAATCCATGACTGTACCAAAGCATAATAGGGAAAACAGCTGGAGTATGGGGTGATAGTTTAGGGTAAACTTAACAGAGAAGCTGAATAGATAACTATAAGAAATACAAATAATAATAATGAATCACTGAAAGGAAATATAATTAATACTGGCTGTGAATGACTCAAAGTAAAGAAAATAATAAATAATTGAAAAGAAATTAGAGCAAAATGAGTATTGTGAATGTGTGTAATAAAGAATCAATTAATGAACTGTAATCAGGAATAGAAAAGATAATAATCAACTAAGATGAAACCATGAATGGTCTGAAACGTGCCAATGAAGACTGAATTATTTATTAATGAATTATTTATTAATGAATTATTTATTAATGTTGAAAGAGATGTAAACTCCTCATTTAACCCATGAGGGGCTAGGGTCTTAAAAGCGTAAATCCATTGTGATTCCCTTTGTAGTACTACAAAGGGAATCACAATGGATTTATGCTTTTAAGACCCTAGCCCCTCAAGGGTTAAATGAGGAGTTTACATTTCTTTCAACATTAATAAATAATTCAGTCTTCATTGGCACGTTTCAGACCATTCATGGTTCCATCTTAGTTGATTATTATCTTTTCTATTCCTGATTACAGTTCATTAATTGATTCTGTATTACACACATTCACAATACTCATTTTGCTCTAATTTCTTTTCAATGAGTTATTATTTTCTTTACTTTGAGTCATTCACAGCCAGTATTAATTATATTTCCTTTCAGTGATTCATTATTATTATTATTATTATTTGTATTTAGTGATGTCGCGAACATAAAATTTTCGGTTCACGAACGGCGAACGCGAACTTCCGCAAATGTTCGCGAACCGGGTGAACCGCCATAGACTTCAATGGGCAGGCGAATTTTAAAACCCACAGGGACTCTTTCTGGCCACAATAGTGATGGAAAAGTTGTTTCAAGGGGACTAACAACTGGACTGTGGCATGCCGGAGGGGGATCCATGGCAAAACTCCCATGGAAAATGACATAGTTGATGCAGAGTCTGGTTTTAATCCATAAAGGGCATAAATCACCTAACATTCCTAAATTGTTTGGAATAACCTGCTTTAAAACATCAGGTATAATGTTGTATCGATCAGGTAGTTTAAGGGTTACGCCCGCTTCACAGTGACAGACCAAACTTCCCGTTTAACGCACCGCAAACAACCGCAAACAGTCCATTTGCACAACCGCAAACTCCCCATTTGCACAAGGTTGGATACCAAGCTAGCCATGTCCCATTCCTTGTCCTCACTGATGTAATTGAAGGTCTTTTGCTCCACCCAGCCACGTACAACACCAAGGGTCACCGAAAGGTGACAACAAGCCTCCTGGGACGCCTTCTGTGTTTGGTCTTCCACCTCCTCAAAGCCACCTTCCTCCTCTGACTCCTCTTCTTTAGACTCCTCTCTCTGCGTTGCCTCTCTCTGCGATATTATAAGGTGTGTTAAGTAGTACTATTCCTATCAGTTTAATCCCTGTTACGTCCCCTATCAGGGGACGTGTAAATAAGGCATCGATTTAGGAAGCGGGAGATGGAAGAAGATGCTTGGTCGGTCCTCCTACTTCAAATTTGGGGCACTGCGCGTGCAATCTAATGTGCCATCAGATAGGAGTGGTGTGTTAAGTAGTCCCCCTCATCAGGCCTTTTTTAGTCGAATGTATTGCCCACTGTCAGTCCCTTCGGGATCCATCCCTCATTCATCTTAATAAAGGTGAGGTAATCTAGACTTTTTTGACCTAGGCGACTTCTCTTCTCAGTGACAATACCTCCTGCTGCACTGAAGGTCCTTTCTGACAGGACACTTGAAGCGGGGCAGGCCAGAAGTTCTATCGCAAATTGGGATAGCTCAGGCCACAGGTCAAGCCTGCACACCCAGTAGTCAAGGGGTTCATCGCTCCTCAGAGTGTCGATATCTGCAGTTAAGGCGAGGTAGTCTGCTACCTGTCAGACGAGTCGTTCTCTGAGGGTGGACCCCGAAGGGCTGTGGCGATGCGTAGGACTTAAAAAGCTCTGCATGTCCTCCATCAACAACACGTCTGTAAAGCGTCCTGTCCTTGCCGGCGTGGTCGTGGGAGGAGGAGGATTACTTTTACCTCTTCCCCTGTTAGATTCCCGTTGTGCTGTGACATCACCCTTATACGCTGTGTAAAGCATACTTTTTAATTGATTTTGGAACTGATGCATCCTTTCCGACTTGCCGTAATTCGGTAACATTTCAGACACTTTCTGCTTATACCGGGGGTCTAGTAGCGTGGACAACCAGTACAGGTCGTTCTCCTTCAACAGGCACGACAGCATGAAAGACCCCATTTGCACAAGGTTTGATGCCGAGCTACTTATGTCCTGTTCCTCGTCCTCAGTGATCTCTCTGAAGGTATGTTCTTCCCCCCAGCCACATACAACACCACGGGTACCAGATAGGTGACAACGAGCACCCTGGGATGCCTGTTGTGGTTGGTCTTCCTCCTCCTCCTCAAAGCCACATTCCTCCTCTGACTCCTCTTCCTCCCAATCCTCTTCCAGCGTTGCCGCAGGTCCAGCAAGCGATGCTGATAAGGCTGTTTCTAGTGGTGATGGTGACCACAACTCTTCCTCTTCACACTCATCTACGGCCTGATCCAGCACTCTTTGCAGGGCACGCTCCAGGAAGAAAACAAATGGTATGATTTCGCTGATGGTGCCTTCGGTGTGACTGACTAGGTTTGTCACCTCCTCAAAAGGATGCATGAGCCTACAGGCATTGCCCATGAGCGTCCAGTAATGTGGCAAAAAAATTCCCAGCTCCGCAGAGGCTGTCCTAGCACCCCGGTCATACAAATACTCGTTAACGGCTTTTTCTTGTTGGAGCAGGCGGTCGAACATTAGGAGTGTTGAATTCCAACGTGTCGGGCTGTTGCAAATCAAGCGCCTCACTGGCATGTTGTTTTGCTGCTGGATATCGGAAAAGTGTGCCATGGCCGTGTAGGAACGCCTGAAATGGCCACACACCTTCCTGGCCTGCTTAAGGACGTCCTGTAAGCCTGGGTACTTATGCACAAAGCGTTGTACGATCAGATTACACACATGTGCCATGCACGGCACATGTGTCAACTTGCCCAAATGCAATGCCGCCAACAAATTTCTTCCGTTGTCACAAACCACTTTGCCGATCTCCAGTTGGTGCGGAGTCAGGATCCACCTGTGCGTTCAGGGCGGACAGGAGTGCTGGTCCGGTGTGACTCTCTGCTTTCAGGCAAGTCAACCCCAAGACGGCGTGACACTGCCGTATCCGGGATGTGGAACAGTACCTGGGGAGCTGGGGGGGTGCCGTTGATGTGGAGCAAGACGCAGCAGCAGAAGAGGACTCAGCCGAGGAGGTTATGGAAGAGGATGGAGTAGGAGGAGTAGAGGAGGCCTGCCTGCAAGTCGTGGTGGTGCCACAAACTCCTGCAGAACCACGCATTCCATGCTTGGCAGCCGTCAGCAGGTTTACCCAATGCGCAGTGTAGGTGATATACCTACCCTGACCATGCTTTGCAGACCAGGTATCAGTGGTCAGATGGACCCTTGCCCCAACACTGTGTGCCAGACCTGCCATTACTTCCTTTTGCACAATCGAGTACAGGTTGGGGATTGCCTTTTGTGCAAAGAAATTTCGTCCGGGTACCTTCCACTGCGGTGTCCCAATAGCTATAAATTTTTTGAACGCCTCAGACTCCACCAGCTTGTATGGTAAAAGCTGGCGGGCTAAGAGTTCAGTCAAGCCAGCTGTCAGACGCCGGGCAAGGGGGTGACTTTGTGGCATTGGCTTCTTATGCTCAAACATGTCCTTGACAGACACCTGACTGTGGGCAGATGAGCAGGAACTGCTCAAGGCGAGAGACGGAGGGGCGGATGGTTAAGAGGGGGCAAGGAGGTCAGCAGTGGTTAACGTGGCTGAAGATGCTGGACCAGGAGGAGGATGGCGGCTTTGAATTTGTGTGCTGCTTGTACTCATGTGTTGATCCCATAGGCGTTTGTGATGTGCAATCATGTGCCTTCGCAAAGCAGTTGTACCTAGGTGGGTGTTGGACTTTCCACGACTCAGTTTCTTTTGGCACAGGTTGCAAATGGCATCGCTGTTGTCAGAGGCAGACACACAAAAAAAATGCCACACTGCTGAGCTCTGCAATGACGGCATTCTGGTGGTGGCAACAGCATGCGTTGATTGGCGTGCTGTCTGGCTGACCCCGGGTGCCAATGCATGCTGTCTGACTGTGCCACTGGCTCCTTGCGACGACCTCCCCCTGCTTCCAACTCGTCTCCTCCTCCTCCTCTCTGTCTCCCAATCTGAACTTTCCCCTGTTCTTCTTCTCTTCTAGCGGGCACCCACGTGACATCCACGGACGCATCGTCATCATCAACCGCTTCACTTGTATCTGACAACTCAGCAAAGGAAGCAGCAGCGGGTACAACATCATCATCATCACACCGTACGTGTGTAATGCTGCCTGACTGAGACATATCCCTGTTATCTACATCCTCTGGCAATAATGGTTGCACATCACTCATTTCTTCCAACTGATGTGTAAATAACTCCTCTGACATACCAAGTGAAGCGGCTGTGGTGCTAGTGTCGGTGGTGGCGGCAGGCGGGCGAGTGGCAACTTGAGAGGTGCCCAAAGCTAAGCTGGAGGAGGATGGTGCGTCGAGTTTCCGAGCAGAAGCTGTAGAAGATTGGGTGTCCTGTGTTAGCCAGTCAACTATGTCCTCAGAACTTTTCAAGTTCAGGGTACGTGGCCTCGGAACACTGGGCATTATTCTAGGGCCAAAAACGCAAGCCCTGAAACGCACACTCATGAAGGAAACTGACTGCTATTATATTACAGTCCAAAAAGTTTCGTTTTTTTTAAATGCAAGCTATTGTGACACCAGATATGAGTGGTGGCACTGGGCAAGTGGGCACAGTATACGCTGCGAGCCTGACACACACGCTGGCAGACAACTAACTGCTATTCAATCTATTACAGTCAAAAAATTATTTTTTTTGAAGAATGTACACTACTGTTACACCAGATATGAGTTGCACTGGTGTGACACTGTGCCCTGGCAGGCCCTGAAACGCACACTCGTGAAGGAAACTGACTGCTATTATATTACAGTCCAAAAAGTTTTTTGTTTTTTTTAAATGCAAGCTATTGTGACACCAGTGAGTGAGTGGTGGCACTGGGCAGGCCCTGAAACGCACACTAGTGAAGGAAACTGCCTGCTATTATATTACAGTCAAAAAAGTATTTTTTTGTTTAAATGCAAGCTATTGTGACACCAGTGAGTGAGTGGTGGCACTGGGCAAGTGGGCACAGTATATGCTGTGAGCCTGACACACAGGCTGGCTGGCAGGCAGGCAACTGCAATTACATTACACAGAAAAAACAGACTGATGTTCTAGCCCTAAAAAGGGCTTTTTGGGGTGCTGTCCTTACAGCAGAGATCAGATGAGTCCTTCAAGACTTTAGTGGACAATGAATACACTAGCCTAGCTATCAATTTCCCTATTAAATCAGCAGCAGCTACACTGTCCCTACTCTCACTAAGAATGCAGCTTCACAATGAATGTAAAATGGATGCTGTCCAGGAGGTGGGAGGGTCTGGGAGGGAGGGTCTGCTGCTGAATGGCTGGACTGTGTCTGCTGACTGTGAGGTACAGGCTAGGGTCAAAGTTTTCTCAATGATGACGAATAGGGGGCGGACTGATCAGTGCATGTGTTCGCCATCCGTGGCGAACGCGAACAAGCGATGTTCGCCAGGAACTATTCGCCAGCGAACAGTTCGGGACATCACTATTTGTATTTCTTATAGTTATCTATTCAGCTTCTCTGTTAAGTTTACCCTAAACTATCACCCCATACTCCAGCTGTTTTCCCTATTATGCTTTGGTACAGTCATGGATTTCGGAAATCATTATGGAGTTTATATATTTTATTGCTACAGTACCGGTACATTCAACTACTACTTTAATGATCATTTTCTCTTATAAGATATCCAGCCATAGTATTTCAGTGACAAATAATTTCCTGCACATACTGTTATCTACGTAGGCAGCTTGTAAACCCCATTAACATATTTTCCTTTTATCCATGTCTAGCGGTTGATTTTCTTAAATTGCTGTGAACTTAACATATTCTAGTACCTAACTGTATACTCTTGTACTATCTCAGCCGCCACCCTCTCTCATTAGCAGTCGTGTGACGTCATAAACACACTCCCAATCTGCCAATCATGGCATAGAGTGTGGTATATAAACATGTTCGTGCAGGGATTCTGTTTCCCTTTAATGAGCCGCTTACCGGCGAAACGCGCGTCGGGGCTCACTATCCAAGTTTTCCAGCCTCTTACCGTGACAGACAACATTGAAAGATATTTCATTGCGGTTGCTGATATTATTTTGACATACCTCTATGATATTAGGCTGTTAGAACTCTCGGTTTTCCATTTAGGCAGTTAGACTAGTTATTTAAATCTTGATAGGTGCCCACGAAGACACAGATTTCTTCTTATTATTTTTTCACTTGACGCTAGTCTTTCTGTTATTTACCAGGAAGTAAGACTTGCACTGATAGGTCCTTCCTATCACTGACGCTGTATTGTTTATACTTTTACTTCAGTAATCTCTTTTTATTACCTTCTATTTAGGCCGCACTATTTGATTTACCTTTCTAGATTTAAGAGTCAGTGTATATTGCTGCAGCAGTTATTAAGACTCCATATACATGTTTTCTTTTTCCTATATCTCCGAACAACCGTTTAGGCGATATTTCCCCTTTTTCCTTAGATTGATATAATTCTAAGGAAGAGTTGCTACATTTGTCTCCACCTGGAATACTGACTTTATCTTGCTCTTCGTGTGTAACAATTATTTAGACATCTAATTGTAACAGTATCCACCTCTTTGAGACAACTTAGCCTGGGATTTCTCACTAGCTTACTAGACAATATCTATTACTTAGTGCATCCTATCTATATAGGTCTTTATATATAATGAATTACTGATTGTATTATTTTTTTCTACGTTCCCTTACATTTTTTGTTCACTTGTTTTAATTTATGTGTGTACTTATCAGTATTTTTTTATTTTATTACCATTAAAAGTTATGTTTTAGGATTTATCCTTAGCTTAGGGCAGTGTATTTTTTGTTTATTTTGTTTATAATTCAGACATAATTAGCTTCCAACGTTCTCCTTTAAATACAATTTCTAATGAACCCACTCTGGGACTGGCCTACTTGGAAAAACAAACTTTATTGCTTTAACATATTATAAAATATTATGTTATGGTTTAGAATGAATGGAGGAGGACCTGGACTTCCACCGGAAATCTTGGAAACCAGTACAATGTGTCCGTCCGTCCCCCCTCCCCCCCACACAACCCCCCACACCCTTTCCTTTCATCCATATTGGTTATTTTAAAGGAAAATCGAAAAGTCAGGAGTATGCAGAACAAAAAAAGTAAAACAAAAAACATTAAACAGGCTATAATGAAAAGGCAGCAATATACAGAACAAAAAATAATGAAACAAACTGACTATAACGAAAAGCCAGGAATATACAGGACAAAATAAATAAACTGACTATAATGAAAAGTCAGGGCAAAAATAAAAAAAACAAACTGATTATAATGAAAAGGTATCATATAAGGCAGAATATACACAACATAAATTAAAAAAACAAAACTTACTATAATGAAAAGGTAAGAATATACAGGACAATTAAAAATAAATAACTGACTATAATGAAAAGGTAGGAATATACAGGACAAAAAAAAATAATTAAATTGATTATTATACATTTTATTAATGTACTTTATTTTGATCCCTTCAGTGTACACAACAAGTAGACCTTCTGAGGTCCTAGTAACTTATGGTAAATAGTGGTAATATAGTACATAGTGGGTTCCACCATTTTAAAAATGAATATACTAGGAAGCATATAAACAAGATAAGAGATCCAGAATTAAACAATGAAATTAAAAAGATTACTTCACTTTTTGCTGCAAGCTAACAGAATTAGTGTGGTATGTTAACTAAACTTGTACTATACCTGGACCGATACATCGCTCTAACGCAGAACAGATACGTCTTATATTCAAAATCAGTGATCAGATACGGCAACCGTAGTGTAAGATTCACTGAGTTAAGATTTGGTAGGGTATAATTTGATAGGAATTCCTAGAGTAGCATTAGTTAATTTAGATTAAGTTTGGTTAGAATTCGTTTGATTAGAATTTGTTAGGGCAGAATTTGGTAGGAGTAGGTAGGGTAGGATTTATTAAACCTATTATTTTATTCGGGTACCTGTCTAGCCAGTTCTTTGTAAACAAAAGGAGTTTTATGTTGCTTCATTTTTCATCCTTAACTCGATTTCTCATTTATTCTGCATCATGCCTGTTTGATTTTTCCATGCGATAATTAAATATTCATTACTGTGTAGGCAGTTTTAATCTAGCCTTATGCATTCATCATAGTTACTGTTATAAATATGTAACATCTGCATTTCAGTTTACATCACCACATTGAAGAAAGTTAACTGTATTAGCAACAGTACTATACAAGGTACTTTTTATTCAAGGTCTATAATTACAAATTATTTTTTTAGTTAACCTCCCTGAGCAGTGTTCAACTGATTGCACTTCAAATGACCACTGCTTAACACTTTACAACCCTTTTAGGGACACTATAGGGACCAAGACCACTTACAGGCATCCAAGTAGTCTTGGTGCAGTGCCCATGTCCCACTTAATCCTGCAAAGTAAATAATTGCAGTTGATTACATTGCAGCACTAACTAAGCCTGCCTCCATTGACTGTCTACCAGACAGCCACTAGAGGCGCTTCCGGGATTCTAAAGAACTCCGAGTCCGTTAAACAACACTGGACGTCCTCACGCTTTGCATGAGGACATTCAATGTTAGTGAAAACCACGTAGGAAAGCATAGAGGCAATGTTTTCCTATAGGGAGGGCTTAATGCGCTTATGGCTCTCTTTGCGAATGCGCATTAGTTCCCCCGCCTGATGACGTTGTGGGAGGCAGAGCACCGACCAAGCGCTGAGGGACATCGGTGCTGGAATCGAGTAAGTGAATAAAGGGTTTTTATCCCTTCATATGCCGGAGGTGCAAGTAGAGGGCCAGAGGGCACTATAGTGTTTGGAATACAGATTTGTATTCCTAAAACTATAGAATCCCTTTAAAATAAAACTGTCATATTTTTTATTATGGTTGAAAATAAAATATTACATATAATCTTGATAAAAATTATCTTGCAATGAAAACATTTAAGTTAAAAGTGCTTTTTGGATTGTTGTATGTTACATTTCCCTTGTGTCTGGGGGCAGCAATCTTTAGCCCTCATTAATCAGAAGTTCCACTTTTCTTCTACATCTACAACTATGCACATTTAGAGAGCTTGATACTGTCTGGGTGTGCATTTTTGAGATAGCTGGTGATTACGCAGGATGTCAGGATTTGTCAACACATACTATCTCCTGATTACATGTAGTGTTTTTTGATTGTAAAAGCTTATGACCAAAAAAAAAGACAATTACTGTTATGCTTGCATTATAAATAATACACACAAAAACTATAATAGATGTAATATTTTACTTGAAATAATAAAGAAATGACTGTTTGCCTTTAAAGGAACTCTCTAAGCAACATAACCACTGCAACCTGGTGTAGTGGCTATGGTGCCAGGAGAGTCCGTACGCCGTCTCACACTAAGTTGTCGAATTGTTTAACAATGGTTTGACAATTTGCCGGGGTTCCTCGTTAGGTGCTTGCCGCCAGTCTCTCCTGGGACTCCACTGTGCTAAGCCTTGCTGTCATAGACGTGCGCAGCCTATTGCATAAGGGTGTGCACCCTAAAGCACAAACACATACGCACATACACTGCTGTGTGTGTGGGCGGGCGCTGTGTGTGTCTAAGGGTGCTGTGTGTGTGAGGGTGCTGTGTGTGTGTGTGTTTGTGAGGGTGGTGTGTATGTGTGTGCTGTGTGTATGTGTAAGGGTGCTGTGTGTGCTGTATGTGTAAGGGTGCTGTGTGTGTGGGTGCTGTTATTGTGTGTGTGTGTGTGTGTGTGTGTATGTGTAAGGGTGCTGTGTGTGAGGGTGCTGTATGTGTGAGGGTGCTGTTAGTGTGTGTGCTGTGTGTATGTGTAAGGGTGCTGTGTGTGTGAGGGTGCTGTATGTGTGAGGGTGCTGTATGTGTGAGGGTGCTGTATGTGTGAGGGTGCTGTTAGTGTGTGAGGGGTGTTGTTTGTGTGTATTTGTTTGGAGGGACTGTGGGGGTGGGAGGGGCCGTGTGTGTGTGCTCTGTGTGTATGTGTAAGGGTGCTGTGTGTGTGAGGGTGCTGTTTGTGTGTATTTGTTTGGAGGGACCGTTTAGGAAATAGCCCCCCTCTTTTCTTACCTTTTGTAGGGAGAAGGGACCATGCTGCTGCCATCCCTGGTGGTCCAGTGGTGAGTGAACTCTAGCCTGCGCGGCTAGAGTTCACTCTCGCGAGATCTGAGCGTTGCCGTGCCTGTGCTGTAGTGGCTGTGGTTACTTTAAACCCATCTAGGCACATATAATCCAATTACATCACTCTTGGCTTACATTAAAATATAGTCAAATCACCTTTGTCTTTTTTTCCTACTTACTGAGTCAGTGATCACTAATCATTTTCGTTAACACCCTTGTATGTCATGCCTTATTTTGCATATCATTGTATTGTGGTTTTTAATGGATGTGCATATAGTGATTGATTCTCTTTGGGTAATATAGATCATCTGATGTTTTTTAGTTCACTGCTACAATATGTGTTGCTAGGCTTACAGCAGAACTGTCACTGTCTGAGGACTTTGCAGAGTACAGAGTGCAAGAGTAGAGCATTGAGATCTATGGAAGACCCAGTGAGAACGCGGGATCCTCCATAAATGTAGCCAATTTCCTTGCAGCCGTCATTGGTGAGACCTGGGGTTTTGACACTTCTTGACAGCGGTAGCTCTTCCCTGTGTCAAGAAGAGTCAGGCGTAGGAGAAATCCAGAGTCAAAGGAGTCCCTACTTTGTCCCAGTATATTGCACTATACCATATAAGCCCTAAATCCCTTTATATCACCACAGACTTTGCCAAATACTCCGTCAAGCTCAGGTACATTTGTGTACTGTGTGTATCATCAGATTAACTTTTCATACTTTAGTTTGGTCAGAAATGTTTCAGATTTGAACAAGACAACAAACTTAAAGTTTATTGTTCCAAAATTCAGACAGACATGTCTCAAGATTTATCATTTCTGTATGGACATATACAAGATGGAGTATTTTTTCTTCTTTAACTATAATCTTTAAGGAAAATAAAAGTTTGGAACATAAATATTTCTACTGCATACCTATTGGCATTTCCAACTAATGAACTGTAATAAATTGCACAATTAAGGAAAAAAAATGCTAAAAAAAAGTATGATTTAGCAATGTAATGCAAATTCAAAATACGAATTCCAGAACAATGTTTTAGCAAAGTTTGACATAGCTAATTGCCAAAGATATGAACCCAATATAAAATTTTAATCAATGCTTCTTTAGTAAATCTCAAAGGAAGCAAATGAAGACTGCCTACGTATTACGTCTAAAAACTTAATATATTTGCTTTTGCAGGATGTATAACAGTTCTTTCTTATGACATGTTGTCCAAACAATAGCTCAATAGCTAGGGTTTTCTTTTTATATTTAGTAAGACTAATTCAAACATGTTCGCTATCATTAGTGTATGAGGTTTAGTAATTGTGTACACAATATGTGTATACTGCATGCTTTTTGTTTTCTGTATGGATTCACTCATTCAATCTCCTAGCTACCCTCATATTGTGTAATATTAAATCCTTCTTGCGTAGGGGCTAAGTGAGTCTCATTCCATCATGCAAGTTTTGACAAATCATCTGCCTAGAAGGTGTCTTACACTGCTTATAGGGACCACATATACTTTACTTTAAGTACATAGTATTGCTTTATCCACACTCTTCTGTGTGGATTAAAGTGCAAACAATATTTTATACATGCGTCTAAATTTCTTGCTCACCTGGTATGCAGTATTTTAGTGGTGTCTGTTTTCAAAAAATAAAATAAAACCACATTTATTATTAGCACCCTTGCTTAATGTGTTAATAATAAATTTGTATATACACAATAATATGGGATACAGCTGGAATATTTAAAAGAAAGAAATAATACATAGTGCGATATTGTCATAAAACAAATATGTAGTCTTGCCCGATGATAAGAGGGGGAGTGGGGGGGACCAACAGCCTCCACTTTCTTGTGAGTGTGGCTAATTAAAGAGCTACATTTCTGTTTAGTGACAATATTGTATTGTTAGTTTTTTTTTTTGTAGATATCCTATATTGTTGAGCATATATACATATATTCTGGATTGTTAGAGGTTACCAACTGGGAGGTGACCTTGGGAAGCTGGACCTTGTGAGTGAAGCTTAGTTAATTTATTATTTTTCACCTTCATTTGTGGGTGTTAAAAAGTGATGTACATTTTTTTGTATGGTATATTTGTTTTATGGTTTAAGGGAAACTGTCTTTTTACAGGAATTTTTATATTATGTTTGCTTTTGCCTATGTATCAAATGTATGCATATTTAAAATGTGGAAATCCATATATCTTTGTTCTCAACTGGCCGCCTTCATCTTAACTCGCTGCCAATCAGTGTTATAAGGTGTGTCCTTTGCATCTGGCAATCAGCATAGAGAAAGCATACAGAGAAGTAATAAAACAGTGTTTCTATTTTTCCTCTTCATTAGTAATGTTTGTCTTGGCTTTGCCTTTTCTGAACTAAATTGGGATAATATAACTTGCTAAATAGTTATAAATTGTTAAAATATATTTTATTTATTTAGTTTGTTAAATGGAGCATCTCAAACAAAACGGTTAACACAAGTTATAACTTTTTTGCAATGTTTTCTTCAACTGTGTAAATTCCAGAGAAGTGACAGTTCCCCTTTTCAGTTTACAACACAATTTAGCATAACCAATAATTTTATGTTACATTCTCTGTAGATTCCCTTTTATTTCATTTGCATACTTTGCCAGGAAACACCAGGCATACTGGTACACATGGCACGTCCACACAAATGGAACTGCTAATGAATTGCTAATGCTAAGTGTACATGCACCTGGAATGTCTCTATTTACTTTTGCATGCACACTTTGAAGCACTGTTTTTTCTACTAACCCCATCTTCATTATTCACCCCTGTAAATGCTGCAATAGCATTTACTGGAGTTAGGGAACAAGGAACTGTCATTTCTCTGGAAGTGTCAGTTATTCTTTTTTCAATTCTTTCAATCTATATAATAATAGGGGTGAGCAGTTAATTTAATGCAGGTATGGACCCAATGCTTTTTTTTTTTTTTTTTTTTTTTAATAAAATGTAGAATATTTATTGACATATAAAGCATTCTAATTGGTCATTTCTAAATACATGCTTGTAATACAAACACAAAAAATATTGGCAAAGTGATTATTATGTTTTCAAACTTTGTCCACCTCTTCTCTTTGTAATATATATATATATATATATATATATATATATATATATATATATATATATATGTAATATATAAAGAAACTGCCTAATAAGTAATATCACTTTTATTAAAGGAAATATAAAGGCATCAAAACCACTTTAGCATAACAAAACAGTTTAGAAGTGTAGATCATGCAGTCTCACTGCTCAATTCTCTGCCATTTGAAGTTGTCACTTTGTTTATATAGCCTTAGGCACAACTCCCTGCATGTGGCATACACAGCCTTCCTAAGCACTTCCTGTAAAGAGTCAGCTAACATTTATACTTCTTTTATTGTAAATTCTGTATAATTTATAATTTCTTATCTCCTGCACTGTTAATTGCTTGCTAGACACTGCAGAAGCCTCCTGTATGTGATTAAAGTTCAATTTACACAGCAAGAGATAAAAACCTTTAATGTAAGTTACTTCTGATTGAAAAGGAAACAATTTTGTTTTCAAGCAGGATGTGTCCGTCACTGCCATGGGAGGTGTGGCCAAGACTGCATAAACAGAAACAAAAGTGTTTTAACTCCTTAATGGCAAAAATTGAGCAGTGAAACTTCAGGGGCATGATCTTTACACAAAAACTGCTTCATTAAGCTAAAGTTGTTTTGGTGACTACATTGTCCCTTTAATGTGGAGGTTTCAAATATAACACACTTTTACAAATGTTAAAACAAACAAGAAGTTATTGATACCATGCACAAACACGCTTACAATTTAGTTATGAATGTATTTTAAACAAAAATAACTTTGATTCCTTAGTATACGATGTAATATCCATTCTTAAACTTTTCAACTTCTGTTATGCCTTTTAAATTTTTTTATATGTCCTACCTAATTTTGTAGATTCTCTGCATGCTGCCTTTCTTTCTGCTTAAAAATGTACCCGTCTAACCTCACTCCCTTCTAGCATTACTAGTTTTCCTCTCCCTTTTTCCTAGCCGATATCCCTGCCAGTCATAATCTTGAGCGTTCTGCGCTTGCTAGAAAGAGATTCACATTGCAGGGTCTTTCGAACCGCAGAACTTCACCCAAAGGTAAAATGAGCGTGTGTATCTCCTGTTGTTTTGTCATTGCATACTCATTCATCCACGCTCATTAAGCATTCTTCATCAAGCAGTCCCTTAATCTCATTGGCCTTCATGTGTCATAATATCATGTAAATTCATATATATATATATATATATATATATATATTTATATATATATATATATATACACACATATATATATATATATATATATATAGGCATTAAGCAAGAGTAATAAATATGTCAATACTTTCTGCAGTTTTTGTTTATTAATCTCAGGGTTACATAGGTACTTTACATTTTTAGTTATATAAATTTTATACTAGAGTGGTCTTAGTTTGGTTTGCATATTGCAGCTTGGACCTACAAATGTGGGCAAAATTAGTATACTAGTAGGCTGTTTTCATGTTTTACTATTGTGTAGGTGGAGCAAGAGAGTTTACAACTGTAATCAGAGCCGGCGCAACCGTTAGGAGAACTAGGCATTCGCTTAGGGCGCCAGCCTGCTGGGGGTGCCCACTGGGATGTTTCCTGGTGGGCTTCCTTCCCCTGTCTGCCCCTGAGCGCTCTTGAGTTGCCCCCAGTGCCGGGATGAGCCTCAAGGCGCCTGAAGGTGGGGGCGCTGAGAGGAGCCCTGTCACAGGGAGGCCAGGAAGGAGGTGGCCATCTGGCCACCTCAGGGCGCCCCCGAAGCTGTGTTAGGTAAGGCAGAACAGGCACCTGTTTACCTTGATGGCAGGCGCCTGCTCTGCCAACAAATGGCAGTGACCGTGCGGAGGAGAGGGGGATGAAAAAGCCAGGCAGCGAGGGAGGCTGTTCTTGCAGCCGCTCACTCCTCCCTTGTGCACCCTCTGTGATGCTGGGAGCCAGAATATGACATCAAATGGATCTTTGTCTAGGGCGGCAGAAATCCTTGCACCGGCCCTGATTGTGATGCCCTGCATTAACCTGAAATAACCACGAAAAGGGCTGGTAAACCCTGATTAGAGCTATAAGGGAACACTGTAGTTATAGTTCCTGGTGTCCCCTGGCGCTGTCTCTCCATTCATGTTGAATCAATTTTAGAGCTGATAAACACTAACTAAGGCTTCCTGGCCACCCAGAATCTGGCCCATTCTGGAGGTGTGGCTAAGGTAGAGATTATGCACTTCCTTGTAGCCATACCCTTCATACAGTAAATTGGAGCTGTGATAGGCTAAAATCAGTCAGTCTGATACTCTCAGCCAATCACAGCTGCCCCTTACTTCTCAGGCTAATACCTAGGTTTTATCAGAGTCCATACAGATGTTTAAACTGAAATTGGATAAATACTTGCAAAAACATAACATAGAGGGATATTATTTCTAATTAGTGGGGTAATAGCTGCTTGATCCAAGGAGATATCTGACTGCTATTTGGGGTCAAGAAGGAATTTTTTCCTAGTTTGTTGCAAAATTGGTAGGGCTTCAGACTAGGTTTTTTGTCCTTCAGCAAAAACATATGTGAGGAAAGCTGAATTTGATGGATGCAAGTCTCTTTTCAGCTATGTAACTATGTGACTATGTAACTATGTAACTTCCTCATTAGCTAGAGCAGCACAGATGTAAGGGGCTGCTTGGGAACTCGCATTTAGCATTAAAACATAACAATATTAAAACTGTTTAATGCTGAATGAAATGATGGCACCAGGGGGCTCCAGACACTATAGCCAGTTAAAAAGAGAAGAAGCAGATAACGTGCCTACAGTGTTCCTTTTAAATAATCTAATACCATTTATGTTTGCAAATGATTGTTACTGAAGTGCAAATTAGCTATTGGTATAAAATAAAAGAACCTATAGGCTGGCACATTTGTGAAAACCAACTTAGTATGATAAAGGTTGAACCGAAAATCTGCAATTGGTTTGAGTTTTTTTATTTTATTTTGTTGAAAATAGTCATGTTTGAGCTTGTCCACTCTAAAAGCAGAGCTGAATTCTAGTACAATTTTGCTAAACAGAGTTTCACCAAGGAGACTGAGCAAAGTGTTTTTAGTAACAAACCTCATAAGGAATTATTTAGAAAGCTGACATTTCTAAAAAAAAAAGTGCAGATATTCAGAGAAACTAATATATTCTTACTTTTTCCCACCACTTCTCTTTTTATTTAAAAGAACAAATTTCAACAAAAAGTGTTTTTTTTTTTTTTTTATTATTATTATAAGGATCTTTGCAGCATGTAATGTAATAATATGGCATTTTTTCAAATGAAGCATATTTAAAAATACCTGAAAATCTGGCCCTTACTTTCACAGAACACTAGATCATTCTACGATATTCAGACACCTTTGGTCGGACTGAGGTAGAATCTGATAATTAGGATCCTGTTTTTCTCCCTGCGCAGAGCGGTGACATCATCAGCCATGGGCTGTGTGGTTCGCCTGGTCTGAATTCCCACCGCATGAGCAATTCTCATATTTACTAAAGCCAAATACAGTCAGTCTGACTGATTCTGTAACATTGGTTCGGATGAGGAAATAACTGTTTTACGACCTCATCCAAACCAATCTACAGCATCGGAATCACAAATTATCATTAATTTGCTATTTGCAAGTGATTGATAATTTGAAGAACTGTTTGCCCACTGACAACGCTAGCAGCACCAGCAGGCACCTAATTATAAACCCTTGGCAGCGTGAGCATTTGCTTACTAGCCAGCAGCCACATGGAAAAAGTAAAAATAAATAAGTAAATAAAAATCCTTTGAGGGTCAATAAGACCCCCATATTGCTACAATGGAGGTATTTTACTTCCATATGCCACCATTAGGTAGTGGAATGTCTACTAAACAACTAGGAACTGGGCAGTCATTGCTGTCCAGTCAATAGAAAAGGCCCCATCCCATAAGGTTAGCCCCACCCCATAGGATTTATCAAGGGATGGATAGCCATCTTGATTCACCAGGATGCCCTGATTCTATGAATGCAAATAGGAAAAGATTGTTCGGGATCTGACCCTTGCTTGTTAAATAATGGTTATAAGCTGTTAGTTGATATTTATTAGACCAGTATTGATTACTTTAAAAATGCATTTTGTTTCTTAACGGTAGCTTATGGCACAGTGCATAAATATTTCCCCCAAATCCTGACTATCGGCAGAAGCAGTAGAGGTCCCTCTTCAGTTCTACATCAGGATAGGTTCACAGATAAGAAGGATGAATACATGCTGTCTACAATGCACGACAAAAGTACAGTGCCAGTGTTTGTCACAATAAGAACTGAGCAGCTGGAAAAACCAAAGTGCATTGTAGACTACGGCAAGTATATGGGGGAGGGTGGAAGGGGATGGGGACATGGCTGATCACTGTAGACTGCCTTATCTGGTGAACTTAAAAAGTAGGAAATTGTACAAGAAGTTACACTTTATCTAAGCCTGATTGCAATTTTCAATTCCTATGAGCTGTATAAAAAAGCAGCCATAGGTAAGCCCTACCCAGAAAATTGTGTCTGATATTTTATTTACCCAGACCCCCAATCCTCCCTTTTGGGGATCAGAATATGTCCAAAGACTGTGTGGCAAGCACTCTCCTTCCCTAACCCCCTCACAACCTGTAAAAAGTACTCCCAAAGAAAGTGTTGTGCTTGCTACAAGAAAGGAGCCTAAAATGACTACAAGTATGTAGCGGAGTGTAGTATTAGAATCCACGATCTCCGCTGGTATAACAGGTACATCCACAGTCAGCGCTGAAAAGTAAGGCAATATCCCCAATCCTCCCAATAACCGGACGAAACACAGTTTGGGAGTCAACTAACTGGCTTTATTCACAGCGTGCATATTTATACAGTTCCCCATGCAAGGGGTTTCCATACAGTTACTTCAGGGGATTTCTCCCATCATGCAGCATGATTCTCCCAACAGGCTTCGCTGCACGAGAAGGATACTCCCACTAAAATGGACGATTAAGTGGATTATCCCCTCGTGCAACAGAACTGACAATCTACATTAAAATACAGTTTTAGAGTTTTATTTGGTAGATTAATGTGACCGAACGTTCGGTAGATAGCTGGGGGCTGAGCGCATCTTTTGGGAGAATACCGCTCAGCTCCCAGCTGAACTGACCGAACGCCGCATGAAATATATTTAACCATCGAGTTCGGCTTAAAACTACCGAACACCGATGGGGAACACAATGTGAGTAGAGCGGAACTCCCGAACGCTCTGGAAGTCCAGCGGTATTCGTATCATCGAGTAGCCGTTTTTAGTTCCAGGCACTCGACGACCGAACACCGCTGGAGAGACAAAGGATCCAAGATGGCCGACCGCCGCATGGTCGGTAGTCGAACGGCGGCCACCTAGGAGAGCCTTTAATTACCGATTGAAACATTGTTGCAATCGGTTAAGGAGCGTCACACGACTCTAAGTGTGTGGTCCACCTGGGGAGCCCGTATTCGTTTGGCGAACGGCCCGGATAGCCGCGATTCGTCAAACGAAGTGTTTGCAGGCTGGTAGCTTAGGGCTGCCAGCATGCGAACGGCCACAGTAAAATATACACATAACACAATATATACAGTCCCCCCCTACAGCCTACGGACAACCTTGGTACAGCATAGTCCAGAAGTGACTAGGTTTGCCACAAAGTATTACATACAGCCCTTCCTGCCAATCTCTACGTGACCTATGCATAACAGACGGATTCCAAGTCTAGCATACAGAGCTGAACTATTAAATAATGAGACTGTATGGGACTGTATGGGACTTTGTCAGTTTGTTTGATTTTTTTTTTTTTACTGAATTACTGACCTTGGCCTGTCCTGTGTACAATTTGTTAGCTGCGTGTACCAACTTATTGGCTGACTTTTGGCTTCCCCTGACCTCGGCCTGTCCCTATTTATGTTAAGCCAAACAACTCCAAAAACTAAATTTAGAATACTTGTCAAAATGTTATGCCATCATAGGGGTAGTTTTCAATCTTTGGGCGCCATGTTCTCTCAAAGGCGACATAGGCGCAGAAAAATCGCTAGTCAGTTTTACAAGTTCAAAGGGCATCTAATATATTTGGCCCTAATATATTTGGTGACTTACCAAAGAAAACCTGTAAAAACTGGTACATGGGGGTACTGTAATATTCATGAGACAATGTATAATAAAAATACTGACGCTTTATTGCATGAACTCATCAGGATTATGAAATGTTCTGTGAAAGTGGAATTTATGTGTGTGAAAAAGCACACACAGAAGTATAACCACCAAATGGGATCTGTATTAGTGTTATAGTGACTAGATCAAACATCTCAAAATACACCATTATTTTCATTATTTTCACTCATGGTGGAAATGTTATTATCCAGGAGGCCATACTCTCTCAAAGAAAACATAGGCCCAGCAAATAATTTTGTCCAGTTTCCAGGTTTGAAGGCTAAAATAGGCTAGTGCTATAAGACCCTGTAACTTTCCATACCCCATAAAGCCTGTACATGGGGGTCACTATTGTACTTGTGAGACATTGCTGAACACATACATGAGTGTTATGGAGCAGTATACTATATAACGACAATATCATCAGTAAAAGTGCAGCTTTTGTGTGAAAAATGCAAAAAGCAAATATGAACACTAACTTTGACCAGGGTTTGAGACTAACTGGCTACTAAAAAAGACTGTTGATTGTGTATTGTGGATTGTTCTACTCATAGGACGTCAAGGTATACAAATACGTATATTTAATTGCAGTAAAAGCTAACTGTATTATAACATTCATAGTTAAAATAAATAGTTAAAATGCCAAGCAGAACTTGGAAAATAATATTTATTAATTTCTCATACTTTTTTAGATCAAAATTATATGTTATAAGTGTAGGTGCACTTAATATGAAAGCACCCAATAATGGTTGAAGGGACACTCCAGGCACCCAGACCACTTCTGCCCATTGGAGTGGTCTGGGTGCCAACTCCCACTACCCTTAACCCTGCAAGTGCAATTATTGCAGTTTTCATAAACTGCAATATTTATCTTGCAGTTTTAACTCTAGCAGACAGCCACTAGAGGGCACTTCCGTGATTATAGTACAATGCTTTCATTTGGGGATGTCTAATGCGTGTGCGCGGCATTGCCTCTCAATAGGTCTCCCCCGCCAGATGACGGCATTGCCTCTCAATAGGTCTCCCCCGCCAGATGACGTCGGCGGGGGAGGAGCATGGGCGGACCCTGACCCAACGCCGAGGGACATCGCCGCTGGATACAGGTAAGTCACTGAAGGCGTTTTAACCCCTTCAGCAACTTGGGATGGGGGGTGGGAGGGAGAGGGGACCTGAAGTGCCAGGAAAACGGTTTGTTTTCCTGGCACTGGAGAGTCCCTTTAACAAGATATCAAATTCTAGGTTTTAGTTAGGTTTGGTTTTGGTCAGAATGTGTACAATTGCCTCCTTCCATAAGGGGTTAATTGACAGGTAAAAGTTTAAATTTGTCTGAAAAAATAGGTTATCTTTATAAACTTTAACTAAAGTTATTAATGTTCTCCCCTTGCAGTGCAATGTTTACCAATAGTCTGAGTCTGGCCAGTAAATAGTTTTTTTTACCACCACTCAGTAAAATGGCGAAATCAGCATCCAGCATATAGAAACATTTCCACAGTGCAATTTTTGCTGAGAACAAAACTGCAATTTGCAAATACTGTGACAAGAAATATTATTTTCCAAATGCTAAAAGGATGACAAAACACATACTTTCATGCCAGAAGTGTCCTAAAGACATAGAAACATAGAATGTGACGGCAGATAAGAACCATCCCGCTCATCTAGTCTGCCCAGTTTTCTAAATACTTTCATTAGTCCCTGGCCTTATCTTATAGTTAAGATAGCCTTATGTCTATCCCATGCATGCTTAAACTAATTTACTGTGATCATCTCTACCACTTCAGCTGGCTGGCTATTCCATGCATTCACTACCCTCTCAGTAAAGTAATACTTCATGATATTATTTTTAAACCTTTGCCCCTCTAATTTAAGACTATGTCCTCTGGTTGTGGTAGTTTTTCTTCTTTTAAATATAGTCTCCTCTTTTACTGTGTTGATTCCCTTTATGTATTTAAATGTTTCAATCATATCCCCCCTGTCTCGTCTTTCCTCCAAGCTATACATGTTAAGATCCTTTAACCTTTCCTGGTAAGACATTAAAAACTAATGCATGTGAAAGAATCTGGTCTGTGTTTGGTAATACTTGTACAAACGGAAGCGTGAAGGGGTAGAAAAACCTGTTTCAATCCATGCAAACCTTAAGTTTTTTTTTTGGCATAAATTGTTTTATTTTCTGTAAGGTAAACAATGGGATGCAGAAAGGAAATAGGTAGGGGGACATAATACAAGCAAATCGATTAAGTGATACAATCAATATCAGCCGAAGTGGAGCAAAGAAAAAAAATACAAGCTTATATGCCTGGTGTGGTAACCCTGTATAGTGCTCTTCGACTTTGTATGCTGACTTTTCTTATCATCTTGTCATGGGGGGTGGGAGGGATAGGGGGGCAGGGAGAGGGACCACAACTCAGAGCCTTTTTGATCGTCTTCTTAGATTGGTTATCAGGCGTAGTTTTTGTGCAAAGAAAAGGGTATGGGGTTGCAAGGTATGTAGTTTTGTATCTTGCTTCTTGCGTGGGTGCTAGCGAGATGTTCCGTCATATCTTGTTGTATCTTCGAGGAATGGCTTTTGATCGTTTTCGGTCACGTCGTCCTGTCGGGGTTATCCATATATGTGGCTTCCAACCACGGCTTACACAGGGACTCTAAGTTTGCAGTCCTGACATGTGACTCAGAGGAGAGTAATTCGTATCTATAATATTGGTGAACTTTTCGTGTTAGTTCTTTGTTAGTCGGGCAAAATGTGGTTTTCCAGTTAAGTGCTAGAAGATTTCTAGCTGCCAGGATGATTATGGTAGCTAGTTGTTTAGAATTTTGCGTCCAATCATCTGAGAACAATAGCAACAAGCCAGTCTTGGGAGTAAGTGTGGGGCAGCCTCCTGCGCCCAGAGTTATCAGGGTTTTGACATGGGCCTACAGTGGCCTGATCAATTCACAATCCCACCATATATGAGTCATGTGTCCTGGTGCGTTCTGGCATCTCCAACAGTTGGATCCGACTGCCGGATACATTTTGTTTATGCGGTGTGGTGTAAGATACCAGCGATATACTATTTTCTTGTGAGCTTCGATGTGGGAGAAACAGGTTGTAATGCCTCGTAGGGTGTCTAGCGATTTGAGCCATTGTTCAGTCGTTAACTTGGGAATGCCTTCTTTTTCCCATTGCGAAGTATATTTAAAGTGTTGTGGTGGGCGACTGTCCAGCAATGTTTGGTAACACAGAGATAGAGTTTTTGGTTTCGTCGGATTCGACAGGCATCTATTGATGAGATTTGCCTGACAGCTCTGTCTATATTCATGTCTGTAATGCGAAAACTCGACTTTAGTGTTGACTATGCTCTTCAATTGAAGATACGAGAAGATAAAGGAATACGGTAGTTTGTACTTCTCTTGTCGGTCGGGGAAGGGTAGTATCTGGGCTTTACCACATAAATCTTCGATGTGATGTATACCCATTGCAGTCCAAAGTTTTAGTGAGATCCACGGAGAAATCGCTTCTAGTGCCATGAGGGGGGCGCGTGAGTCGAAACGTTTGTTTTTAGCCGATTCCGTGTGGAGAAGGTCCCAGACCCACAAAGTAAGAGCAGTCGTGGGGTATGGTGTGACTCCCTGCCGTCTATATGACTTTGGGGTCCATAAGACATTCCTTAAAGAGTGTGGATGCATCGCTTCTAGTTCCATATCCACCCATTGGAAGGTGTTGTTAGGTGCATGGAGTCGGACTGCTGTTTCTAGTAGGGCTGCCTTGTAATACGTGAGAAGTTTAGGCAAACCCACTCCCCCTTCTTTAGGTGTCATTTGTAATAGGGATAATGGTAAGCGTGTGTTCGTTTTGCCCCATACGAATCTATTCAGTGTTCGTTGCGTGGTCTTGAACCATGTTAACAGAACGTGTAGTGGCAGCATCCTAAACACATATAGGACTTTCGGCAATATCATCATCTTGATAGTTTGTATTCTCCCCATCCAGGAGATACGGACATCTTTCCATGTTTGGAAGCTTGAGTTGCACATGTTAACCAATGGTTTGTACTTTAATGAGACAATTTTCTGGTCGTGTAAAGCCAATTTGACTCCCAGATATGTGACATAATCCCGCCTCCATTCATATTGGTAAGTGTTCTGCAAAGTTTGCAGTCGGTGTAGTGGTATGTTAATCGGTAAAGCCTGGGTTTTTTATGTATTTAATTTGTAGAACGAAACTAGTCCTTATATGTGTAGTAGGCTCATGAGTCTTGGTAGCGAAGATTCTGGTTTACTGAGGGATAGAAAGATGTCGTCTGCAAACATAGCTAGTCGGTAGTTGTGCGTGTGGATCTGAATGCCCGTAATCAGTGGGTCACTTCTAATTTTATGGGCGAGGGGCTCGAGTGATAAGATAAATAGAAGGGGGGATAGCGGGCAGCCTTGTCTTGTGTAAGGTTGAAGGGAGTGGATATAAAGCCTCCATTGGAGACTTGTGCGGATGGTCTGCCATAAAGCACCATTATGCCCTGGATAAATTCCGTGGGGAAGTTATATTTTTCTAGAACTGTTGTCATGTAAGACCAATGTAGTCGGTCGAAGGCCTTCTCTGCGTCTAAAGCCAATAGAAGGCCTGAGTTATGTTTCTCCATTTGTGATAAGATATTTAAAATCTTCCTTGTGTTATCGCAGCCTTGTCTGCCCCTAATAAAACCTGACTGGTCTGTGTGTACGATTCTGGGGAGGATCGGTGCCAACCTATTTGCTATGATTTTGGCATAAATTGTCGTATCACAATTAAGCAAGGATATAGGTCTGAAGTTAGAACATTGGGTGGGGGTTTTTCCTGGCTTCGGAAGTGTAGAGATATGTGCCTGAAGCATGTCGGATGGCATACTGCCCGTACAAAAGCAGTGATTATATAGGTTGGTCATGTAGGGAGCTAGAATATTACCAAAGGTGCGATAATACAGGTTTGAGAAGCCATCATGCCCTGGGTATTTGTGTGTTGGTAGTTGTGCTTTGAAGTGTTTCCTCTATAGAGATAGGTTGGGTTAGGGCTAGGCATTCTTCCCTTGTTATCTGTGGTAAGTCGACATCTCGTAGAAAGTCATCAATGTCTTCTTTCTTGGGTTTAGAGGAAGGGTCATCTGAGCCTAGATTATATAGTTTACTGTAGTATTTGCTAAATTCATCTACTATACTTTGTGGATTCGTGATTTTGTGACCGCTTGTCGTTTGGAGATATGCTATTTTTGAAGCTGCCATTCTAGTCTTCAGTTGTGCAGCTAAGATCTTTCCAGCTCTGTTGCCTTCTTTGAAAAATTTGTGTTTCATTTTCGTAAGATAGTAAGTGGTCTTGTCTGTCTCAAGATCATTAAGTTGTGCTTGTAGTTGAAGGATCTTCGACGTGGTGTCATAAGATGAAGTTTGTTTATTCTTGCGTGACAGAATATGAAGTTCCCTGAGTATGTTTGTATATTTCAAAAGTCTCTGTTTCTTGTTATAACTAGAATGCTTGATGAATTGGCCTCTAAGAACGGCTTTATGTGCTTGCCATAAACTTTCCGTTCCAACCTCTCCGTCCTTATTTATTGCAAAGTAAGTTTCAAGTTCACCTTTGAATTGTGCAACCAGTTTGTGATCTGCTAACAGAGTATTGTTGAGGCGCCAAGTTCTCTTGCCATGAGTGGGGTGTTGTGTTATAAGTGCTAAGGTAATGGGGGCATGGTCAGACCATGTGATATCGCCAATGTGTGTGGAAGCTACTTTTGTCAGTAATGTGGCAGGTAGGAAAAATCTATCGATTCTAGAATATGATGCGTGTGTTGCCGAGTGAAAAGTATAATCTCTAACGGCCTATACCCAGTAACCTGGCATTAGGCAAATTAATACAACCCATTCCCACGACTGCCCTCACAATATGAGTACATTACCACCTATATTGCTATCATCCAGGGCATCCGGTCTCCGAACTGTAGGCCTCTGTGTAAATACTAAAAAGTTTTTGAGGCTAATAAACTTTAAAGTCATTTAGTCGGTGCGCGTTTCTCCCATCCAGGGGCTAGTCGCTGAGGTGATTTGGCTGACATCTGACTTTTCGGGTATTCCCTCGTGTCGTCTTGCAGTGGAATGATTTTTCCATCTTCTATTGTGAGAATATGTTTTTCGGCGCCATTCTTTCTTATGAGTCTTGTCGGGAATCCCCACTTGTAAGGAACCTCTGCCGCTCTCAGAGTTCGGGTGATGGGAGTGAGGGACCTCCTTGCAGCGAGGGTGGTTGCCGAGAGATCTGTGTATAATTGGATCTTGCTGAACGCTTCAGGGAGAATAGGGTTCTTCCTAGAGGCTGTCATAATTGCTTCTTTGGTGGTATAGTAGTGTAGCCTTGTGATATTGTCACGAGGTGTGGAGGCTGGTAGGTGCTTAGGTCTGGGCATACGGTGGGTTCTGTCCAACAACAAAGTTGACTCAGGCAGGTTTGGTGTCATATGGCGAAATAAAGTGTTGACAAAAGTACCCAGTTCACCTGGGCTGACCTCTTCAGGGATCCCGCGTATGTGGATATTATTCCTCCAGTCCCTATCCTCATGATCTGTCAACTTTGCAAGAATATATGATTGCTTGGAATCTACGTTTTCGAACGATGCTACTGCATTGTTGTGCGCTGTGATTATCTCTTCCGTCTTGTTTTCTAGATAGTCAGTGCGTTCCCCTAATGCTTTTACATCTGCTCTAATTTCTCTAGCTAATTTGGCAAAATCAGCCTGTATGGATGTCTGGAGGGTGTTGAGCATCTTTTGGATAGAGGCTTCGGTGGCTGGGGTGACGGAACTCGCGGCCGGTGAATTGGGCCTATCGGCGCCATCTTTGATTTCTCGTTGCGGCGAGGACATAGCTGCAATCTGAAGGGAAGGTGTTTCTTTTACCTTTTTTTTTTGTCACCGAGCGCTGCGCCATGCTGCTAGGTTATTCCTCCGGTGAGTAGTATGGAATTAGAGGGTAGTCTCTCGTTTATCGCTGTTATAATAGCTGTATTAGGGAAGATGTTCTCAGAGCCCGTCGTTCACACGTCCATTCGCGCTCGCGGTCAGGCCACGCCCCCCCAAACCTTACGTTTTTAGAAGTCCATGAGAAAAATGACAAATATGAAGACGAAACAAAAATGATAGCAGTAGTTCAGAAATCGAGACTACATTTCATGCATTTTTTTTTGTGTGTGTCTGTTTCCTTTTCTCAATTTTTTTTTTTTAATGGACCACTAATGATGAACCTCACTATGAAGCCTAAATATTGAGGTGTTACATACACCCCCAAATGCTATATCTCCAAACCCTTCTGGCACAAATAATGTCAGTTACCTACTTATTTATTTGCAGTTAGTGCTCAGGCACAAATCTGATTGGGTGATTGTGAAAGCTCTGTCAGTCATATTCCAGGAGTAGGATTAGGGGAGATCTATTTTATTTGTATTTTTTATTCATTTATTATCTTTTTATTGTTTTCAAAGACACCATAAATCAGTGACACATTTATGCACAGGAAGCAAGGTTGTACAAAATATCATTCCAATAGTGTGACAATATTCATCCTGGAACAGCTTTTAATCACACGTGAGTGTCTAATACATTGTCGATTTTATTAAAGACACGGAGGCTCATATTATGCATAACTCTTTCTTTATTTCCTCAGCAGCAAAGATAGAGGAATATAAATATTATCAAAATTAAAGAAAAACTGTATAGGTACACAGGCAACCAATCACATAGTAGAGGAAGTAGCTATATAAGGCCTGTGTCTCCCACAATCCACCTCTTTCTTTGCTGCTTCCTCAGACAGCTAAGTATTTTGCTCATGTGCTCTTGTTCATGGTTATTTGATTTATGTTTGTATTTTATGATTGTGTATTATTTGATTTATGGTTGTCTTATTTTGTGATTATTGCTGCTGCCTATTTGTTTGTGCAGCAGTCTTTATGTTTGTTCTTCTGTTTTCCCCTTGCGCTGGTGTCTAATCCCTGGGTTTTTCCCCTTTCTGTTCTCGCTTGCCCTGCGGGTGCCGTGCGGGACCCGGTACTGGCTTTCAGCCGCGGCTATTTCATCTGCCGCGGCTGTTAGTGTTAGTGTTAGTGAACCCCTTCCCCCGCCGGGTTCCAGTCCACGAGCGTTCTCTGCACATGCGGCGGCCATTTTAGGGGCGGTCCTTCCTCGTGTCGGTCGCTCTCTCTGCTGCCGTGCGGTCTGCTCTCTCTCTGGGTCCCTTGGGTGCACCAGCGTTAAGGTTTCTTCTCTGTGCAATTGTTCTGTGGGTTAATCAACCCTTTTTCCACCTTACTATTTTGGTCTATCTCTGGGTTTTTATTCTAACTGACTGTGCCACTATGCAGGATAGGGAGGAAGGGCTTGAGGGCCTCCCTGCTGATTTTAACATGGACAATCCTGAGGGTACTAATGCATCCCAGGAATTTCAAGCCCTGTTAGATGCCACTATGACTTCTTCCTTATAAAAATCTTTTGCTTCAGCTATGGGTGCTGGATCTTCCTCCTTTTCTCAGTCCCTGCATACCATGCTATTACCTTCCCTAGCGGCCCCCGCCCTCCTGGGTGTGGGGACCCCCTCACCTAACCCGACTGTGCCTGGGGCCCGTAAGGCTAAGGCAAAGTCAAAACACGTCGACTCCCACTCCTCGATGCAGGTTCTACCTGCCATGACTGACGCGCTAGAGGCGGTCACTGATAGCGCGCGTCCCACGCGCAAAAGAGCCCCTGGCCAGGCTAAAAAGGCTAAAATGATTTCCACCGCAGAGTGGATATTTACAATGCTTAGTAAATCATCCTGTTAATATTTCTATATTAAGTTATTTTAACTGATACATAATGTGATGAAAGTACCTTCGTCACTGGGATTTGGAGAGACCTGCTTGCCAGCCTCTTGACCTGTGACTATGGCCCCTGGGATGTATGGCCCTTTAACCCCTTAAGGACCAAACTTCTGGAATAAAAGGGAATCATGACATGTCACACATGTCTCGTGTCCTTAAGGGGTTAAAAGCTCTATTTGGGCATATTGGGTTTTAAAATACTGTTTCTTCCCCTTTAAATAATACTGGAGCAGTTTTACACCTTTGAAGTGGCACTTCAGATACAGCTGAAGTGCCGAAGTAGTCGAAGTGGCCGCCATTCGACATTTGAACATGTGGCGGCAGCCATTTTAATCCAGTCGAACGAGTTCAGCTGTGTTTTGTCGTCGAGTTCATGGAACTCAAATCGGACACGCGACGCCACGAATACCGCTGAAACTTTACCTTCTCTGAACTTCGACTGGAGTCGAACGCTGTTCAACAATTCAACGGCACATTAACATTGACATTTGCACGAATGGTTGCTGTTCCTCTATTTGAACTGAATTTAACATTGGAAATAGACCGGCCGCACAGCCAAATTCTCTGGAACTCTTTTGGGCATGAAATCATGCGTGCGGCCGGTCAAAAGAGACTTCCACACAACATTTGAACCCCTGCTCTGATCTGCGTGATTTTTGGATATGTTGCTTGCCCAGATCAGGGCTATCCAGGGATGTATATTTATGGGGATGTGTTATGTTTGGGGGTGTTTTCTAGACTTTGGGGAAAATGTGTGTTTTTCTGCCTTTGGATAATTAGGTTATTGTATTAGCTGCTTTAATTATATCCCAGGCAGAGTGTTCCTCTCACCTTGTGTGCTGTATGTGGGAGTGTCGGACATTATTGTATTGTTTTGATTGGTTTGTGTCCTTTGTGTGCTGTGTACCATCAGGTCCAGGGGGTGTGCCTCTGGCCTGAGGAATTGTATAAATTGTGAATGTTGGCTTACATTAAACAGACCTGCTTACCCCTTCATGAAGTCTTGGCTCACGTTTGGGGGATTGGAGAACCACACTCTGGGGATTGCTATAATCACTATACTCCCCAGAGTGTAATCACTAGCTCTTGCAAGAGCTGTTCTTGTTCCTGTTAGTGCTTTCTGGATTTAAGAGAGGTCTACCTACTGGAAGCTGGACCCTGGTCTTGGGTCCAGAGTGGGTGGAAGACGGCGAGACCCCAACCAAGCTGCGGCGGTTCGTGGGATCTGCGGTGGTTATGGTGTCTGGTGGAGTGCTTGGAGCCCTCGGGAAGCACTAGGAGCATTCGTCAGCGGAAAGGACCCAGTTGGGGTGCCAGGCGTTCCGTTACACAAAATTCATGGGAACATTTATTTTAGTTCCCAATGGTAAAGGTCTACCAGGAAGATGAACTCTATTCAGTATAGTCAATCTGGCTTTAAAAAAAAAAAAAAATATATTCTGTATTTATACAAGAAACTGAAAAGAAACAAAACATAAAAGCAGAAACAGTACGCGTTCAGAACAAAACAGTAGTGTAATGGCACCCCCAGGCATAAAATGGTTAAACCGTCGTTTAGTAGATCTTCCCCTTCCAGAGATACAGGCACAGCTACTGCAGAACACCAAACTCCCGAACTGAATACAAGGGAATGCCCCAAACTCCTGAACTGCATACAAAATAGCACTCCAGACTCCCGAACTGGATACAAGGGAATGCTCCAAACTCCCGAACTGCATATAAAATAGCACTCCAAACTCCCGAACCGGAACCTCACGAATAGCTGCTAGCAGACGAACAGGAAAAGCACCCAAGCGGCTTACACTCCTGGCAATCAGTCTCTAACAGCATACAGTAAATACCCCCAAAGACGAGACAGAGCTCCGTGTTGATGGTCAAGCAGTGGTCTGGTTTAATGTGGGCTACCTGCCCGGTATTTATGCAGGTCTTCCACCTGGTGGACACTCCCCTAGAGGAACAGATGGAAGACTGGGACACAAATGGCAAAATGACCAATCACAGGCATACAGGGTTAAAACACTCCCACAGTACATTACAATCCCTCCCCTCTATCCTCGAGATAATTGGAGAAGTAATCCAAGTATCTCCAAGGACAGAGGCAAAACTCCATTAACCATGTGGTTACAGGAAAACACTAAAATACAATAAAATACATAAAGTTGCAAATAATGAATAAAACATATACATTCTACCTATCCCCAGATAGCTTAGATCTGAGCACACATTATTACTGAATGGCGCTCAGATCACATACATACAGTTCAATCGCCATGGATCCAAAGTCTTCCCCATAGTCTTTCGTTATATGAATAGGCTCCATGGCATGGCTATCTGGGGTGATGCTGTTCATACGGATAAACTACCGAATGAACAGGCAGTCGGTTAAATGACCGAAGGCAGAAGTAGGGAGGCTGACGGATCAGCGGTGTTCACGGCAATAAGTGTCCGTTTCTAGTTCCATAGAATCCTCGCCGAACACCGCTGGTCTTTCGCGTGTTTAAAATGGCCGCCGCCACGTGTTCGGCAAACGAACAAAGGCCACCCAGTATTCGTCAATTAAGCTGCGGTTAACCGCAGCTTCTGGGAGGTAAATTGCCGACACACTCCAGCTCCCAGGTGGTCCAGTCATTCGTGCGTTAGGTCGGTAGATTGAATCTACCGGCCGCCGGGCAGAAAGGCACAAACAAGCCTTTTCTGCAGGCGAAAGGAATACTTTTAAACATGGGGCCATAGTCCAGAGGCAACAGGCGGGCAACAAGGCCCCTCCAATGCAATGTGGCGAGATTGGTCTCGTCACATCTCGACCCTTTTCCAAACAGACTAACAGGGTATCTGACCTCCTGCCGGTCAGTGCCCTTGTTAGTCCAGCAGCCCACCCACAAAACACAATCAGCAGTACAGCCCACCCACAATAACTGGTTACTACACCTGGGTAGAGGAGAACTTTGTCTATGTCCAGGTGCCTCACCACAACTGTGCAGAGGACTGGTAGGTTGCCTTGGTGGGTTGCTGAGTGGGCAGAGACCAGCGGTACTCTGCCCTGGTGCCAGCGCTACCGTGGAAGTAGCCTGGTTGGAGCCTGGTTGTGGGAGGGGGAGACCAACTGTCTCCCCTTTAGATACACAACTCTGCTGCTGGAGACCGACTGTCTCCCCTTTAGATACACAGCTCTGCTGCTGGAGACCGACTGTCTCCCCTTTGGCTAAACAGCCCTGTCGTGGGGGGGGCAGGACCGACCGTCCCTACCCCCTCTGCTGTAAGTGCAGAGACCACGGTCCCATCTGCACAGTTGTGGGGCTTAATTTCTCCCCCTGGTACGTTAAGCTGCCGCTGTGGAGAGGGGGTAACAAGCTCCCCTTCCATATATACTTTCAGCCGCGGGGAGGGAGACCGACTGTCTCCGCTCCCAATACAGAGTCCTGCTGCTGGGGAAAGGAGACTGGGCTCTCTATTCCCTGGAATTCACTCTGCTGCTGGGGGATGGAGACTGGGCTCCCAATTCCCTGGAATTCACTCTGCTGCTGGGGGATGGAGACTGGGCTCCCAATTCCCAATAAATCACACAGCCGCTGGGGAATGGAGACGGGGCTCCCAATTCCCTGCACATCACTCTGCCGCTGGGGAATGGAGACTGGGCTCCCAATTCCCAATAAATCACACGGCCGCTGGGGAATGGAGACTGGGCTCCTAATTCCCAATAAATCACACGGCCGCTGGGGAATGGAGACTGGGCTCCCAATTCGCTGCACATCAATTCCCCTTTGTATTTCCATCCCCAGGCCCTTCTGTGTGTCACTTTCATCCCCAGCCCATCTGTGCATCTTTCTGAACTCAGGCCCCTCTGTGTGTCTTTCTCCCCCCTCATGTCCCTATGTGTGTCTTTCTCCCCACTCAGGCCCTTCAGTGTCCCACTCATCACCCCATGTCCATTAGTGGTCCTCTCCCCTCCCCGTCCCTTAATGGCCCTCTCCCCTCCCCTTCCTGTCCATTGGTGGTCCTCTTACCTGTCCCTTAGTGGTCCTCTTCCCTGTCCCTTAGTGTTCCTCTCCTCTCCATGTCCCTTAGTGTTCCTCTCCCCTCCCCTCCCTGTCCATTAGTGTTCCCCTCCCCTCCCCATCTCCCTCCCTTCTCTGTCCATTAGTGTTTTTCCCCTCCCTCCCCTGTCCCTTAGTGTTCCTTTCCCCCTTACCTGTTTCTTAGTAACCCCCATTCTCCTTAATGTACCCCCTTAATGCTCCTCTCCTCTCCCTCTCTTTTAGAGGTCCCCCCACCCCAGTATTCCGTTGCCCCCCTTAATGTTCCTCTCTCTCCCGCCCTAGTTTTACTCTCCCCTCCATCTCTTTTAGTGGTTGCCCTCCCCCTTAGTGGTTCTCCCCGGTGTGCCTCCTACCTTTCTTGTAGTGTGGACAGAAAGAGCGGACCGCTGTACAGGAGCTTCAGTTTCCTGTACCCAGCCGGATTGACAGGAAGTGCTCTCTGAGTGAGCACTTCCTGTCAGTCCAGCCGGGTACAGGAAACAGGTCCTCCTGTACCGTGGTCCGCTCTGCTTGGCCCACCTCCTGCCGGTCACTCTAATCTAGCGCCCCCCTCTACCCCCCCGGGCTGGTGCTCCCTAGGGTGGCCGCTTGTGCCGCCCTATGGGTGCACCGGCCCTGCATAGGCCAATACAAAAGGTAAAGAGGGCCCTGCCTGTGATTTGAGATCTAGCCATTGAATAACTTTTTTAGACATGTGCATTCGTTTTAGGACGAATACGATTTCGTCCGAATGTTCTGCTTTTTCGTATTCATTTACTATAACATAAACGAAAGTCCTACATACAAATTATATACGAAAACAAAAGGGCAAATGTCAAATGCATTACCTTTTCGTTTCAGTTAGTTTAGTTTATTACAAGGAGTGAGCTACCGGCTCGTGGCTCCCTCCTTGTGATACAGGAGAAACTGACGGAAGAAGGAAGAGATTCTTTATTCGATTCACCGAACGAGACTCAGAGGGACTAGTGTCACCAAAATACAACAAGATCTGAGCCCCGGACAATAGTGTAGGCTCCTTATATAGGCATGTAACTCCTCCCATAATAAGCTCCACCCACACATACTCTTACCCAATCAATCGAACAAGAACTAACTTCCTGTTTGACCACATGGCTTGCCCAGCACAATGGAGGAGGGGAATACTACATCCGGTATTCTCGCACATGCTCCGTACACTACTGATTGTATCTTTGCCACGTGCAACCAACCGACCGATACACCAGTATATGCACGTACACATGCCACGTGGTAATCTCGGCCTACTAAATTTATTTTTACCGAGATTCCACCACACTTGTAATATGTGAAAATAGAAGTGGCCCCCCTGGCATTCTATGCAGGTCAGTATGACCTCCATGTTAGCATAGGGAGATTAAAATCTCCCGAATGCCCCTACTCGCTATGACCCTTACTGATCGCACAAGGTTTGATTTCCTGTTGCTAATTGGTAAGGCATTTGATTTGATCAGCTAGGTGCATGCTATTGATTGTTGGTTAATTAGCTATTGTTTGCAAATAAGCATAGGCCTACCCAGGTGTTAAACATTCCTAGTGAATGGTGCTTTTAGGAGTTATATAAGGATTGTGGTCATTAGCTTGGCTGATATAGCTTGGTTGCTACATCTAAGTGCTGCTTCTAAGTGTGTGACTGGAGATATTCTGGAGAGTTTTACAGAATATTCAACTGTCTAAGATTTTTCTAATAGTTTTCTTTTTTACTGTTACTGGTAAGATTTATCTATAGGAAAAGGTTACTGATTGCACAAGGTTTCATTTCCTGTTGCTAATTGGTAAGGCATTTGATTTGATTAGCTAGGTGTTTGCCATAGATTGTTGGTTAATTAGCTATTGTTTGCAAATAAGCATAGACCTACCCAGGTGTTAAACATTCCTAGTGAGTGGTGCTTTTAGGAGTTATATAAGGGTTGTGATCATTAGCTTGGCTAATATAGCTTGGTTGCTACATATACGTGCTGCTTTTAGGTGTGTTATTGGAGATATTCTGGAGGTAATCTGAGTTATACAGGGGGACAAAAAAAACAGTTAAGATTTTTTGATTTAAATTGTTCTCCTCATTAAAATGGCAGACTTAGTTCAGTGTAATAGTTGTTGTGCATTTGTTTCACGTTCCACTTTTTGGAGATTTGGATGCTGTCTAATCTGTAGACCGTTCTCTATATTGCGGCAGGAGATTGTATTTTTGAAGTCTGAGATTTGTAAATTATCTGGTAAACAAACTCAGGCCACTGCCACAGAGACGTACTAGGAATGGCAGATGGATTACTGTAGGATCTGGTAGACTTAGAGTTGTGGATAAAACGCATATTGCACAGTCTGTTGCTCTACATAATTCATTTCCAGCACTTTCAGAGTGTAATGGTGTTATGGAGACAGGCTCAGGCACTGAGGATAGTGGTGTTGTGGAAACAGGCTCAGGCACTGAGGGTAGTGGTGTTGTGGAGACAGGCTCAGGCACTGAGGATAAGTGGTGTTGAGGAGACAGGCTTGGAGACTATGGTGAGGCCTAATAGAAAGCAGTTGTTGTTGGGGGATTCTATCATAAGAGGTGTGGAGCTGGACAATAGTGGTCTTGTGAGATGTCTTCCCGGAGCTACTGCTCCCAGAGACAGGAGACGTATTTGTAATATTGTTAAGCGAGCATCAATATTACTTGTACATCTAGGGACAAATGACTTGGCTTGCAATGAGGTTTCAGAGGTAAAGGAAGTTTTTTGTATTTTTGCCAATGATTTATGGCAGGTTGCTTCCACACTGTCATTCTCTGAAGTTCTGCCTGTGCATAACACTCAGAATGACAGGCGGATGCGTATTAGGGACTTTAACTTGTGGCTTGGTGGATGGTGTCTAGAGCAAGGATTTGGCTTCATTTCTAATGATAGCTCTGTTTGGAATGTAAATAAACTGTACCAAAAAGATGGTTTGCATCTTACTCAAAAGGGAACACATGTTCTCAGTGAGCAGTTCAGAGGTTTTGCTAGGATGTATTTAAACTAGGAGGAGGGGGGTGGGGGGGCAAAAGGGTGATAAAATATAATTTCAATTGCCCCTCAAAACAAGGACAGAAGGTGCCTATAGAAAATGTTTTTAAAAATGATAAGCTTAGAGTCATGTCTACAAATGCTCGCAGTTTAAGGAATAAGATCCATGAACCTGTGGCAATAATGGCAAATGATAATATAGATTTGGTTGCTGTTACTGAGACATGGTATGATGAGAAAAATGACTGGGACATAGCAATACCAGGGTACTCTTTATATATAAAAAAGACAGGGAATGCAAGAAAGGGGGAGGTTTGGCCCTGTATGTGAAGGGAAGCATAATCTAGCCTCATAAAAGTTAGTGAGGCAAACATAGAGTCCATTTGGGTTACGTTACAATTTGGTAATCACACAGTAACTCGTGTAGGTGTGATTTATAGGCTCTCAGGACAAATAGAAGAGTTAGATAATCTACTAGTTGAGGAAATAGCTAAAATGACAATGAAGGGGGAAGTTATCATCATGGGTGACTTTAATCTTCCTGATGTGAACTGGAACACCAAAATAGCTGCTTGGGCCAGGAGCACACATATTCTAAACTCCCTTATGAGATTGTCTCTAAAACAAGTTGTTGAGGAGCCAACTCGTAAAGAGGCCATACTAGATTTAGTGTTAACAAATGGAGATTTGGTATCAGATTTTACTGTAGGTGAAAGTTTAGGATCCAGTGATCATCAGTCAGTGTGGTTTTATTTAAGATCAGTGACTGAGTCACACCACACAAAATCAAAAGTTTTAAACTTTAGAAAAACTGACTTTTCTAAAATTAGAATATGTGTAAAGGAGTCATTATCAGATTGGAGCAGTTTAAATGGAGTCCAAGAGAAATGGGATTATTTAAAAGTTGCACTGCTGAAGGAAACATAAAATTGCATTAGGCTTGTCAGTAAAAGCCAAAAAAAATAAGAAACCACTGTGGTACTCTGCAGATGTGGCCAAAATAGTAAAAAAAAAAAAAAAAGTTAGCATTTAGTAATTATAAAAAAAAATAGAGTGAGGAAGATAGACAGATCTATAAGATTAGCCAGAATGAGGCTAAGCAAGTTATAAGAGCTTCCAAATCACACACATAAGAGAAAATAGCACAGTCAGTAGAAAAAGGAACAAAACATATTTTTAGATACATAAATAAGAGGAAAGTAAAACAAGGATTAGCTAGATTAAAAACAAAAGAAGGAAGGTATGTAGAAGAGGATGAAGAGGATAAAGGTCTAGCTGACTGCCTCAATGAATTTTTTTGTACAGTATTTACAGATGAAAATGAAGGAAATTGGCCTCAGTTAAGAAAAAGGACAAATGAGTAATTTGATACATGTGAGTTTACAGAGGAAGAGGTTATATTTCAACTGTCAAAAGTAAAGACAAATAAGTAAATAGGACCTGATGGAATACACCCAAAGTTATTAAAAGAGCTCAGTGGTGTACTAGCAAAACCATTAACAGATTTATTTAACCAATCATTGTTAACAAGAGTAGTCCCAGAATATTGGAAGTTAGCAAATGTTGTGCCCATTCACAAGAAAGGTAGTAGGGAGGAGTCGGGCAACTGTAGGCTAGTAAGCCTTACTTCAGTAGTGGGGAAAGTGATGGAAACCATGTTAAAGGATAGGATTGTTTAACATCTAAAATCACATGGATTTCAAGATCAGAGACAACATGGGTTTACTTCAGGGAGATCATGCCAAACTAATCTTATTGATTTTTTTGATTGGGTAAATAAAATAATAGATCAGGGTGGTGCAGTAGACATTGCTTACCTAGATTTCAGTACACATAGAAGGCTTATCAATAAACTGCAATCTTTAAGTTTGGATTCCAATATTGTTGAATGGGTAAGGCAGTGGCCGAGTGACTGGCAACAAAGGGGATCTGTACTTGGACCCATTATTTTTAATATTTTTATTAGTGATATTGCAGAAGGTCTTGATGGTAAGGTATGTCTTTTTGCTGATGATACAAAAATATTTAACAGGGTTGATGTTCTAGGAGGGATAAGCCAAATGGCAAATGATTTAGGTAAACTAGAAAAAATGCTCAGAGTTGTGGCAACTGACATTTAATGTGGATAAGTGCAAGATAATGCATCTTGGACGTAAAAACCCAAAGGCAGAGTACAGAATATTTGATAGAGTCCTAACCTCAACATCTGAGGAAAAGGATTTAGGGGTGAGGACTTAAAGGTAGGCAGACAATGTAATAGAGCACCAGGAAATGCTAGCAGAATGCTTGGTTGTATAGGGAGAAGTATTAGCAGTAGAAAAATGGAAGTACTCATGCCACTGTACAGAACACTGGTGAGACCTCACTTGGAGTATTGTACGCAGTACTGCAGACCTTAAAACTGCAGGGTAAAAGTTACAAGGAAAGGTTAAAGAAACCTAACATGTATAGCTTGGAGGAAAAACGAGACAGGGGTGATATGATAGAAACATTTAAATACATAAAAGGAATCAACACAGTAAAGGATGAGACTATGTTTAAATTAAGAAAAACTACTACAACAAGAAGACATAGTCTTAGATTAGAGGGGCAAAGGTTTAAAAATAATATCAGGAAGTATTACTTTACTGAGAGGGTAGTATATGCATGGAATAGCCTTCCAGCTGAAGTGGTAGAGGTTAACATAGTAAAGGAGTTTAAGCATGCGTGGGATAGAAAATTGGGCAGACTAGATGGGCCGAATGGCTCTTATCTGTCGTCTCATTCTATGTTTCTACTAACTAACTGGCTGCTCACTGTTAAAAAAAAAAAAGCCCCGACCCCCACCCATGAGAGGCGGGTGGGCACTCTAATTAATTATAAGGGGGGATCTAATGCCTCCCCCAGGTCCCCACCCATGAGCAACGGGTGGGAACCCTAATTAATTAAAGGGGGACCTAATGTCTCAGTAGCGGTGTGGGGGGGGGGGGGTGCTAATTAAATAAATAAAGGGGGGGACCTAATGTCCCCCCCAGGTCCTCACCCATGAACGGCATGTGAGAATCCTAATAAAAAAAACAAAAAAAGGGAGTACCTAATTGTCATTTAGGGCCCCCACATTTAGGGGATTGAGAAGAACAGGGGGGGATTGAGAAGAACAGGGGGGGAGGGTGGGGGGATTGAGAAGAACAGGGGGGAGGGTGTGGGGATTGAGAAGAACGGGGAGGGATTTAGAAGAACTGGGGGGAGGATGGGGGGATTGAGAAGAACAGGGGGGTGGGGGGGATTAAGAAGAACAGGGGGATTAAGAAGAACAGGGGGTGGGGGATTAAGAAGAACAGGGAGGGGGGATTAAGAAGAACAGGGGGGTGGGGGATTAAGAAGAACAGGGGGAGGTGATTAAGAAGAACAGGGGGTGGGGGGCTAAGAAGATCAGGGGGAGGGGATTAAGAAGAACAGGGGGGTGGGGGATTAAGAAGAACGGGGAGGGGGAGTAAGAAGAACACAGGGAGGAGGGGGGAGAAGGGGAGATGATGAGAACGTGGGGGGAGGAGTGAGAAGAACACAGGGAGTGTGGGGGGCTGAGGAGAACACAGGGGGGAGTGAGGAGAACACCATGGGGAGTGAGGAGAACACATGGAGTGGGAGGTGAGGAGAACACAGGGGTGGAGTGAGGAGAACACATGGAGGGAAGGAGTGAGAATAACACGGGGGGTGAAAAGATTACTGGAGGTTTGGGGGGGATGAGAAGAACACAGGGAGGGTGGGTGGGTGTGAGAAGAGACCGCTAGGGGCGGGGGGGAAGAGGAGAGACCACTAAGGGGCAGGGGAGAGCTCTAAGGGACAGAAGGGAGAGCTCTATAGGACAGGGAGCTCTTTCACACTACGCGCGCACACACACACAATGCATCCCTATACATACACAGAAACACACAATGCATCCCTACACACAGAGAAACACACAATGCATCCATTACACACAAAGACAATGCATCCTTTGCACACATACACAGAAACACACAATGCAAACCCTTACACACACATGCAAACACACACACTACTTCTCTTACATATACACAGAACCACACTGCATTTCTTACACACACTCAATGCACACACTTACAGACACACACCTTGCATCCCTTATGCATACAAACACAGATTCACACAATGCATCCTTTACACACAACCAGAAACACACAATAGATCCCTTATACACAAACACACACTGCATCCACTACAAACAAATACACTGCATCACCTACACAAACTGGTATCCCTATACACTACATACCATAAGCACACACATTAGATCCTCTGCAATAAAACATAACACATCCCCTACACACTTCACTCCCTGTGAGCAAACTCATGGGTGGAACATGTAGGTGGACTTATAGGTGGGCCTTATGGGCATACTCACAGTCAGGCCCTGGGGCCCAGAACTTGAGCTGTTTAAGGGGCCCAAAAAATGGAGCTGCTTCCCATTCTACTAGAACTTTGAATTTGTGACCACAGTTACAAACAGCCTCCAGAGATCTTGTTCTACACCAGACCAGTGGAGCCAAACTGCAGCCCATCAGCATCCTCATCTGGTTGTAAGTAGGCAATCTAGTATATTATTAGTGACACTAATCTATAATTTACCTCACATTAAAGGGACACTATATTCCCCAGAACCACTTCAGCCTAATGAAGTGGTTCTGGTGTCTATAGCCGCTCCCTGTAGGCTTTTTAATGTAAACACACAATGTGTGCAGCACTGGCATTAGTTCCTATGGCAGATCATATAGGTGGGGCATTGTGATGTCACATGGGGGGGCGGCACATTTTTATTTTGCCTAGGGCGGCAAAAATCCTTGCACTGGCTCTGATCCTGGGCAAGTGCACCAGTCTACTGGTGACTCACAGGAGGGGAGTGCACTGATTGCACAGCACTCTCCTCCTGCCCAGATCCGTCTTTACCGCAGTGCAAGTGCCCTCTGCCCCTAATTTACAGTGACTCACACTCACAGCAAGCAGTGCCTGGAGCCCTTTGCAGAGACGGGAACAAAGAGGTTCTGCGGCAGCTGGCCATCCTGCAAGCATTACATTAAACAGCTGTTCCCCATGCAGCTAGAGGTGGCGCTGAGCTGGGAGAATGTGATTACTCTTCACTTCCTCCCAGCCTACAGAGCAGCGCATAGGAGAGAGAGAGGAGGAGGCATGATTTAATCTTACAACAAATCCAGTAAGCAAATCTTTATAAATTTGGGGGGATCAGCTCTGTTTCCACAGTTTATTGGTGTTAACTCTGATGTCTGTATTAATACTGAGGGATTTCTAAGTAGTAAAGTCAGTGTGTGTCAGCAGGGCCAGCCGTTGGGGTGTGCAAACTGTGCGGTCACGCAGGGCGCCATGACAACAGAGGCGCCCGGCGGCCAACACAGCTCAAAAGTTGGGGACACCAGCATATTCAATTTAAACAATTCGCTGGTGGTCCACTGGTGCACACCAGCAGTAGGTGCAGTCAGATTATATCCTCTCCCTTGTGGTTCCAGCGCTCAGTTAGTGAGTCAGAGCACAGGCTCAGAGATTCTTAGCCTGCGCTCTGACAACATTGAAAGTCAGAGCCATGAAGGAGTGGGTATGGCAAAGAGCTACTGATTAGCATAACATCAATATCCGTTATAAAACCAGGAAAAGGTGGGCATGGATGGTGAACTGATTTGGTGGTGCAATGGGCCACTTGACTGGTTTTGCCCCCCCATACCTAAGGCTGCCAGCCCTCCCCTGGAAGCACTAAATACCCTCCATGTGTTGTAATCAATTCTGATTGGAAGTTAGCCAATCAGAATTGCCTTAAGCACATATAAACTTACCTCTCCCATGTCTCCTGGCCTTGTTGTGGTCTTTGATAGACCAATAGCGCGTTATATTGTCTCTGATTATCTGGTTACCGTCTGCGTGTTTAGGTTCCCCTGACAACCGTGACACCCACAGGTCACGTGTGGGGGGCCCCATTTTAGCTATTTGGGTTCCCCACAATGGAGGCCCGTGTAGTAGGGGCATGTCGCCTAAACAGCTCGCTGTCATTTAAAACTGGATATAAATCAGTATCTTATATAGAAGTGATAGAGCGCTACGGTAAGAGTACGTATAACCAATAGTTATAGCAAAAAACAAAAACAATGTTGCAATATGAAAAAGTAGCTATTTAGATCAGTAACACAGCCTGATCTAAAGAGCTACTTTTTCATATTGCAACATTGTTATTGTTTTCTGTTTTGGTAGCGCGGCCGGCTCCCTCCTTGGTTTTTTTTGCGCATGCGCATTGTTATTTTCATCCTAATGGACAAACACAAATTATTCTTTTTTTTACCAAATTTTGTCCAAAAAGCTGTTTTACGGACGTAATTTGGACTAGATGATATACATTTTTATTTAGCACGAATTCATTCGTACGAAACGAAAATTTCACTGGTGCACAGGTCTACTCTTTATGTGCATAGTTAGATAGCCATGAGCTTACAATATAGAGGATACACAAAAATAAGTCCTGCACTCAGACTCACACTACTCCTGGGCGGCAGCAACGATCATGGTACACATCAGTCCCAACACATACTATAAAAACCAAAGAAAAGAGTTACTTGCACACTATTCCAAATCCCTCCACACATTGTAATAACTGGAGATTTTTAGTATCACTCCCAGTGGCGTACATACCGGGGTCGCAGGGGTCGCGGCTGCGACCGGGCCCGGCCCACCAGGGGGCCCGGCCGCCCTGCGACCCAGGTATGTACTCACTGGGCCAGCCTCTTCTCCTGGGGGGCCCAGGAGCCGGCCACCTCCGGGCCCCCCGAGGCTGGCCCTGCTTACACCCGGCGGGCAGTCAGGCTGGCGGGCGCGCGAGGGAGCACTCTCCCCTGAGTGCTCCCTCTTCAGCTCCCTCGCGCACCGCACTGAAACCGGAGCCGGAAGATGACGTCATCTTCCGGCTCCGGCATCAGTACGCGGCGCGCGAGGGAGCTGAAGAGGGAGCACTCAGGGGAGAGTGCTCCCTCGCGCGCCCGCCAGCCTGACTGCCCGCCGGGTGACACCACTGGACCCCAGGGAATCCCCTCAGCTCTCCCACAGGTAAGGAGGCTGGGGGGATTAAATAGAAAAAAAAACAAAAAAAACGTGTGTGTGTGAGAGTGTATGTTAGTGAGTGTGTGTGAGTGTGTGTTAGTGTGAGTGTGTGTTAGTGTGAGTGTGTGTTAGTGTGAGTGTGTGTTAGTGTGAGTGTGTGTTAGTGTGAGTGTGTGTTAGTATGAGTGTATGTTAGTGAGTATGTTAGTGAGTGTATGTTTGTGTGAGTGTATGTTAGTGTGAGTGTATGTTAGTGTATGTTAGTTAGTGTGAGTGTATGTTAGTGTGAGTGTATGTTAGTGTGAGTGTGTGTTAGTGTGAGTGTGTGTTAGTGTGTGTGTGTGTGTGTGTGAGAGTGTATGTTAGTGAATGTGTGTGTGTGTGTGAGTGTATGTTAGTGAGTGTGTGTTAGTGTGTGAGTGTATGTTAGTGAGTGTGTGAGTGTGTTAGAGTGTGTGTGTGTAAGTGTTAGAGTGTTTGTCTTAGTGTTAGAGTGTGTGTGTGTGTGTTAGTATTAGAGTGTGTGTTGGAGTGTGCGTGTTAGTGTTAGAGTGTGTGTCTGTTAGTGAGTGTGTATGTATGTTTGTCACTGAGTGTGTGTCTGTCAGTTAATGTGTGCGTGTGTGTCTTAAGCACTTACCTTTCTCCAGCGCCGGACTCCCTTGGCGCTGGGGATCTCTCCGCCCCGATCCGCCTCTCAGCTCCGAATGCGCATGCGTGGCAAGAGCCACGCGCGCATTCAAACCGCCCATAGGAAAGCATTACTCAATGCTTTCCTATGGACGTTCAGCGTCTTCTCACTGTGATTTTCACAGTGAGAAACGCAGAAAATCCTCTAGCGGCTGTCAATGAGACAGCCTCTAGAGGCTGGATTAACCCTCAGTGAAACATAGCAGTTTCTCTGAAACTGCTATGTTTTCAGCTGCAGGGTTAAAACTAGAGAGACCTGGCACCCAGACCACTTCATTGAGCTGATGTGATCTGGGTGTCTGTAGTGGTCCTTTAAGTGTATGTGTTTATGCATGCACTGGCGTACATAACGTGGTCGCAGGGGTCGCAGCCCTGCGACCAGGTGCCCGCCGCCATGTGTTGCGGCCCCAGCCCGCGCAGAGTAAGCGCGCGGGGGGGGGCCCACGGATCAGTTTTCGCACCGGGGCCCCATGGGTTGTGTGTACGCCACTGATCACTCCCATGGTGATTAGATTGTAAGCTCACCTGCCATGAGTGCAGAGTAAAAAAAAAATAGAAACAGAACACTTACCCATATTGCAACTTTGGGGAAGTAAGTTCACATAAAGTTCACACGTACCTTTTTGCACAGAGGCAATAGAAGTTCAGAGCCAGACCGTATAAGTCTCTTTTTATGGTGAGCATAATTATACCCACTTTAATTTGCACTTCGTTATCTATCTACAATATTGTATTTTTCTCTTTTTTTTTTTTTTATATGACCTTATGTCTACAAACATGCAATAGGGATAGGTATTCTGTTTCTATATTTTTAACTCACTGAACAGGCGGAGAGACGAAGAAAGGGCTTTCTCATGAATTCACATTAGATCCTCTACAATAACACATAACACATCCCCTACACACTCCACTCTCTGTGAACGAACTCATGGGTGGAACATGTAGGTGGACTTATAGGTGGGCCTTATGGGCATACTCAGTCAGGCCCTGGGGCCCACCCAGACCTTGAGCTGTTTAAGGGGCCCCCCAAAAATGGAGCTGCTTCCCATTCTACTAGAACTTTGAATTTTTTGACCACAGTTACAAACAGCCTCCAGAGATCCTGTTCTACACCAGACCAGTGGAGCCAAACTGCAGCCCATCAGCATCCTCATCTGGTTGTAAGTAGGCAATCTAGTATATTATTAGTGACACTAATCTATAATTTACCTCACATTAAAGGGACACTATATTCCCCAGAACCACTTCAGCTTAATGAAGTGGTTCTGGTGTCTATAGCCGCTCCCTGTAGGCTTTTTAATGTAAACACACACTGTGTGCCGCACTGGCATTAGTTCCTATGGCAGATCATATAGGTGGGGCATTGTGATGTCACATGGGGGGGCGGCAAATTTTTATTTTGCCTAGGGCGGCAAAAATCCTTGCACTGGCTCTGATCCTGGGCAGGTGCACCAGTCTACTGGTGACTCACAGGAGGGGAGTGCACTGATTGCACAACACTCTCCTCCTGCCCAGATCCGTCTTTACCGCAGTGCAAGTGCCCTCTGCCCCTAATTTACAGTGGCTCACACTCACAGCAAGCAGTGCCTGGAGCCCTTTGCGGCAGCTGGCCGTCCTGCAAGCATTACATTAAACAGCTGTTCCCCATGCAGCTACAGGTGGCGCTGTGCTGGGAGAATGTGATTACTCTTCACTTCCTCCCTCCCCTGGAAGCACTAAATACCCTCCATGTGTTGTAATCAATTCTGATTGGAAGTTAGCCAATCAGAATTGCCTTAAGCACATATAAACTTACCTCTCCCATGTCTCCTTGCCCTGTTGTGGTCTTTCATAGACCAATAGCGCGTTATATTGTCTCTGATTATCTGGTTACCGTCTGCGTGTTTAGGTTCCCCTGACAACTGTGACACCCATGGGTCACAGGTGGGGGGCCCCCATTTTAGCTATTTGGGTTCCCCACAATGGAGGCCCGTGTAGTAGGGGCATGTCGCCTAAACAGCTCGCTGTCATTTAAAACTGGATATAAATCAGTATCTTATATAGAAGTGATAGAGCGCTACGGTAAGAGTACGTATAACCAATAGTTATAGCAAAAAACAAAAACAATGTTGCAATATGAAAAAGTAGCTATTTAGATCAGTAACACAGCCTGATCTAAAGAGCTACTTTTTCATATTGCAACATTGTTATTGTTTTCTGTTTTGGTAGCGCGGCCGGCTCCCTCCTTGGTTTTTTTGGCGCATGCGCATTGTTATTTTCATCCTAATGGACAAACACAAATTATTCTTTTTTTTTACCAAATTTTGTCCAAAAAGCTGTTTTAAGGACGTAATTTGGACTGGATGATATACATTTTTATTTAGCACGAATTAATTAACTAAACGAAAATTTCACTGGTGCAAAGGTCTATTCTTTATGTGCCTAGTTAGATAGCCATGAGCTTACAATATAGAGGATACACAAAAATAAGTCCTGCACTCAGACTCACACTACTCCTGGGCGGCAGCAACGATCATGGTACACATCAGTCCCAACACATACTAAAAAAACCAAAGAAAAGAGTTACTTGCACACTATTCCAAATCCCTCCACACATTGTAATAACTGGAGATTTTTAGTATCACTCCCAGGGTGATTAGATTGTAAGCTCACCTGCCATGAGTGCAGAGTAAAAAAAAAAAAAAAAAAAAAAAACAGAACACTTACCCATATTGCAACTTTGGGGAAGTAAGTTCACATAAAGTTCACACGTACCTTTTTGCACAGAGGCAATAGAAGTTCAGAGCCAGACCGTATAAGTCTCTTTTTATGGTGAGCATAATTATACCCACTTTAATTTGCACTTCGTTATCTATCTACGCGGGTGGGGGCTCAGGAGGGGGGACTTTTTTTTTTTTTTTTTTAACAGTGAGCAGCCACTGGCTGCTCACTGTTTAATAGACATGCCCCTACTCACGGTATAGCTAGTAGGGGCATAATTTACTAATACTAAGTAATCTTTACTTTGTATTAGTAAATTTGGCTGAAAGACCAATTCAGGTCTTTCAGCCTTTTAGTAGATAGCTCCCTAATACCGTGGAAATTAGGGAGTTATCTACTTATTCATTCCTGTCATTACATTGACTGGCTAAGTAACTTACATTTTATATGAATGTATGTTACTTGATTGTTACTTGAAGTGTTGCAAACGCTTACAGCTGAATCCTGGCTATGTTTGTATACTTTTTATTTAAAATTGTTTACAATGTAACATTCTTCTTCTTTTACTGGGTAAGTATATTAGTACTTAGGCAATACTGTACTTCGGAACTTCGGCACTTTGACACCTCGGAACTTCGGCAACTTCGGAACTTCGGCACTTTGACACCTCGGAACTTCGACACCTCGGAACTTCAGCAACTTCGGAACTTCAGCAATTCGGTACTTCGGCACTACTACATTTCGGAAATTCTGTAATTTCAGGACTTCGAAACTTCGACAATTCGGCACTTCGGCAATTCAGCTATTTTCATTCGGACCGAAACGAATTGCACATGTCTAGAAAAGAGAAGTAGCAATGGGGAAGGACATGTTTCCCTTGTGAAAGATGCCCAAAAATGAGGTCAGGTCCCTGCTGAGTCAAAGGAAGATTTCAAAATTGTCACTGTGAATTCTACTATGACCTTGTTTTTGAAAATTTCAACATTCTGAAAACACTTAAAACCCACATATGGGTTTTAAAAACCTGTGGAACAACAGTCAGCATACAAGGCAGTGATATACAGAATAAACAATAGTCTACTACATGTTTTGTACTTTAACTAGATTTCATTGCTAATGCAAAACCGCCCGCTTACTTTTACAATTAAAAATATAATAATAAAAAAAGAAAAACCTAATCCAAAATGTACATGCAAATGCATAAAACAACATCTCTGAAAATATATAGAAAAACAGAGCATAGAGGTAGATCTAAAGGGAACTCTTACTCTGTTATCACAGCTACTAAGTAGCAATCTAAAATACATATGTGATGTAATGTGATTAGGGAATTTGAAACAAAATACTCTACCCATTTGATGTCCATTAGAATGAATAAGGCTTGGCTCCGCTATATGGTTAAATAGAAAACCAGTATTTACAAATTCACTATTTCACTAGAGGGGACCCCCGGATGCACCGCCGTGGGATGTGGTAAGCTGCTTTGAAGCATTCCAAGCGAAATAATCCATCCTGCGGGCTGCGAGGGAGACCGAGACACTTCGGTATTGGCAGGCCGAGCTACAGCTTTACTCGGAATTGTCACCGCCCTACCCCCCCCCCTCTCACCTCCCCCTCTCTCTCTCACGCCCACCCACCTTTCTCTCTCCCCTCCTCGCTCTTTCCCTCTTGCATTCTCCCCACCTTCTGCTCTCCCCACCTCTTGCTTTCTCCCTCTTTCTGCTTTTTTCCTATCCTCTGCCTCTCACCTCTTACACCCCTCTCTCCCTTTTTCTCCCCCTCTCTCCCCATCTCTCTCGCCCCCTCTTCCCCATCTCCCCTTCTCTCTCCCCCCTCTTTCTCCCTCCCCCCTCTCTTACTTTACAGGTTGTGGGATTCGTATGTTTATTCGCTTTAGCGTTTTTGTTGTATAGGATTTTTATACAGGTTCGCTTGCTTCTCTATACCGAGGTGGAAAATGTGGAGAAGTACGAATTCAAATTCGATTTCTCCTCAATTTTCTGGTCCAATGTTGACCATATCCCCCACCCATTTTTGGGCTTTAGTGACAGATTTTGAGCGGGCGTGTTTCCTCCCAACCAGCTGGTCTGGACCGGAGGCCTGACCTGCTCAGTCGCCCTTGCCAGCATACCCACTACATCCACGCTTCAGATCTCCCTCCTTCCCGCTGTACCACCTGAACAGCTGTTTACTTAATTTGCCTGTTTTATTATTTCACTTAGTCTTGTGGCAATTTTGTTATTACTTAATTGCTGCTTTTACACGGCGCACGCTAGTCTGCAATTGGGAGGTGACCGGTGACTCGAGACCCTTTAGGGAAACAGGACCGCATTATCCTGCGGGAATCTCAGATAATGGCACACACCGCTACCCCCTTCTCCCCGGTGGCCTTGAAACTTATGTCCATCAACGCAAAAGGCCTTAATACCCCAGAGAAACGTACACTTGCCCTGAGAGATTTTAAGAAACAAACCGCACATATAGTCTTTGCACAGGAAACTCATTTCAGAGAGGGTACCTCCTCGAAACTGACCAATCACATTTACACTCAAGGCTTTTATGGGAATAATCTTGAGAGTAAATCTAAAGGGACCGCAATACTCATTTATAAGTCAATCCCTTTCCAACAAAAGGGCACGCTTGTAAGAAAGGAGGATCGTTATGTATTCGTGAAAGGGTCTATTCTAGTGCAGACACACACGCTGGCCAACATTTACGCACCGAATTCCAGACAAGGAAAGTTCTTGCAGCGTACAATTAAAAAATTAATGGAATTTACAGAGGGCTTCTTGATCCTTGGGGGAGACTCTAATATTGCCCTGGATCCTCAGGTTGACACCTCCACAGGTAGGGACTACTCTCATTACTCCATACCCCAAACTAGATACTCACAACTGGATTCCTTTTTTATCCCGCAATACTATCTATCTCAGGTACATAGGGCTGACATAGGTGTGAGGACTTGGATGGACCATGCCCTGGTATTGCTGACCGTATCCTCCCCTCTATCCAGACCACGGTCCACTCATTGGCGACTTAATGAAACACTCCTTTCTGACCTGCTCCTCCTCCTAGACCCGACTACCACCTTGACTCAATACTTTAACGAAAATGTCACGTCTGACATTCCAGCCCCAGTGGTATTGTAGGCCCACAAGTGCACTATAAGGGGATTCTTCATAGCTAGGGTCACAGCCTTGAAAAAACTCAAGTAAGCGGAAATTCAAGAGCTCACGGATCAAATCCAAGAACTGGAAACGGCACATAAGGCAGACCAAAATTTGACCACCTTCCAGGAATTGGCCGACCTGAGGCGCAAACTGGCTACGCACCTCCACCACCACCTGCAACGATCCCTACTCCATACCAAAGCCTATTTCTACGTTAATAGTGATCAATGTGGCAAACTGCTTGCCCGCGTTCTCAACAAAAAGAGAACTAAGTTGTATATAGCCTGCCTACGGGATACCCAAGGCCGACCACAGTGACCACCTGGCAGAATAGCCAATGTGGCCCGTGGATACTTTTCTTCACTGTGTTCGAAAACACCCATACCGGACTCCCCACAGCATGCGCCAGGACACTCATATCTCAGGGATAATGTCCTCTCGACACTACCGACAGAAGCAGCTGAAGCATTGGAGGCTCCCTTGACAATGGAAGAACTGGCAGCAACGATCAAAGCCACGAAACCGGGCAAGAACCCAGGTCCGGACAGGCTCACGGTCCGTTACTATTAGAAATTCACAGGCATACTGTTTCCACATTTCCTGGAGGCGTACAATTCGCTCACCCAGGGTCAGAGGATCCCCTCCCAGACATTAACGGCTAACATCACATTGATACCCAAGGAGGTCAAAGACTTGGAGCAGTGCGCTAATTACCGGCCGATCTCCATTCTGAATTGCGACTTCAAGTTCTTCACTAAAATCTTGGCTACAAGGCTGCTACCTTACATACCTATGCTGGTAAAACCGGACCAAGTGGGCTTTGTCCCTCACTGAGAAGCTAGAGATAATACCACGATAGTACTGGCGCTGATTCATCAAGCCCAGAGGACTGGGGAGGACCTTCTACTGCTCTCCATGGGGTAAGCTGGGACTTCCTCTTTCACACTCTTCAGGCACTGGGAATGGGTCCCAAGATGCACACCTGGATCACAGCATTGTACGATAACCCCACGGCACGGGTCTGTATCAACGGGGCTTTCACCGACCCATTTGAGTTCCACAATGGCACCACACAGGGCTGTCCGCTGTCGTCACTGCTCTTTGTTCTTGCCCTCGAGCTGTTCCTCCAGGCTGTGAGACACAACCCCGACATCAAGGGACTCAGAGTGGAACCCACATCGCATAAGGTGGACGCATATGCAGATTACCTGATATTTTTCGTTTCGTTGCCAAGTCGACCCTTCCCAATAATGCAGGAGTTTGATCGCTATGGCAAGATTTCCCATTTCAAGATCAATTACTCTAAATCTACCGTACTGAATGTCACGGTGCCGACCAGAAGGGCCTCAGCGCTATGCCCACGCTTTCAATTCCACTGGGCGGATGAGGCGATCAAATACCTGGGAATCTGGCTCACTGTCGATCTTTCTCAGTTGTATAATGCTAACTTCACACCCATGCTGAAGATCTTTAAGAAGAACCTGGAAGAGTGGGCGCTGCCACACCTATCCTGGCTGGGGAGTACCGCAGTGACGAAAATGAACTTGCTACCATGCATCCTCTATCTATTTCAAATGCTGCCTATTCATATTCCAACAGCTTTCTTCACATCTCTCAGGTCAATGATAATCAGATACATCTGGGGCTCAAACAAGCTGAGGTTGGCATACCAACTGCTAACGAGACCAAAGACTGAAGGGGAGCTGGCGGTAGCAGACTTCCATTTATACTACCGGACCTCCCACCGACCGAGAGTATTGGAGTGGGTCAAGGATGGAGTATTCAACATGTGAAAAGAGATCGAGCAATTCCAGACGGGAGGTTCTCTGAAGGCACTCACGTGGATGCATCCAGCGCGAGCAGGAAACTTTCACACCATCAACCTTTCATATGGACCACCCTAGACGTCTGACATAGGACCACAGCGAGAATGGAGCTCTCATCCTTCCCCTCCCCCCTCTACCATCTGACACATAACCCAGAGTTTGCCCCTGTAGCAGAGGGCAAAGCGTTCACATGCTTACTTCCGCAGCCACAAGTACAAGACAGGCACCTGCTGGGAGGTGGGGGGGACTTAAACCCCTCCGTGAGCTTGTAGATGTTGCACACCAAACTTTTATCAGGGATTGAGGTATGAACAACTGAACAGTTCATAAACCACATCCCACAAAAACCCAACTTGGTAAGGGCACTAAACCCGTTTAAAAAGCCCTGGACAATGACCCGGACCCACTACCGCATGTGGTATCCTATCTATACTCCTTACTCCTACAAAATAGAAACTTTCCTCCTCCCACGTACATGGGCAAATGGGAAACTTTGCTAGGAGAATCTTTCACAGACCAGCAGTGGGGCCTAGTACATCACTGTGCATTAGCCAGTAAGGCGCAGGAGACGGCCCATAAGGTTTTGTCATTATGGTATAGGACCCCACAATCTCTAAGGTATTGAATCCAGCCCTGGGAGATGATTGTTGGCACTGTGGGGCCAACACTGGAACGTTCTTGCACATTTGGTTGGAATGCCCTAGGGTAACATCTTTTTGGCAGGCAACACATCCATGCCAACAATGACGTACAAGAAATCCCTGATGGTTAAAATTCGGAACACTGCCAAACAAGTGCTGCCTCTGTTCTGGAAAAAAGACATGCCCCCTCCCTTGACAGTATGGTTTGATAAGATGGAGGCCCTCAGACGTCTTGAGGAACTGACGTTTGCGGCACAAGACAGCTCTCAGACTTATAGGGACTTTTAGACGCACTGGCTGACGGTCGTTTACCAAGCTGACTTCCAGAGGCTGCAGACGTATGGACATCAGATTGGACCCCGGCGGGAGGGAGGGGAGGTACACCGGAAGGGAGTGCAGACGGGGAGGGTGGTCTCGAGTCACTGGTCTAAGCAGTAAAGGGGCCAAAGCCCTACCTAGACATCCTGCTTGATGATTATTTAACCCCTTAAGGACCGGCCTGTTTTGGCCATGTTGTACGTTAAGGACCAGAGCGGTTTTAACACTTTTGTGGTGTTTGTGTTTAGCTGTAATTTTCTGCTCTCTCATTTACGGTTCCCATACAAATTATATAAAGTTTTTTTTCAGGACAAGAAGGGCTTTCTTTACATACCATTATTTGTATCATGTCATATATTTTACTTTAAAAAAAAAAAAAAATATTGTGTCAAATTTACAAAAAAACATGTTTTTGGACTTTTACTTGAAAAATCTTTTACTTATCTACAAAAGCTAATGAAAACAACTGCTAATTAGATTCAAAATTTTGTCTTGAGTTTAAAAACAGTGTTTACATGCTTTTTTGCTTTTTTTTGCAAGTTAATGGGCTATAAGTACAAGTAGGAAATTGCTGTTTCAATATATATATATTTTAAATTTATCAATAGTGACATTTTTTAAAGTAGACAACCCAGGGTATTCAATATGGGGTATGTCCAGTCTTTTTTAGTAGCCACTTAGTCACAAACACTGGCCAAAGTTAGCATTTATATTTGTTTGTGTGTTAAAAATGCAAAAACCATTAACTTTTTGTGACTAAGTGACTACTAAAAAAGGCCATTTGGGCGGGAGATTTATGAAAAACAGCGCGATTTTAATTAATTGTATGCCATTTAAGCAGGACCTCTTACATAAGAAGGATTAAACGAATTTGCCCAGGTGAGGAGCCGAGATTTTCGGCGAAACGCATCCTGGGAGCAGATAAGAATATTTTCATACCATGGTTATAGTGTATTTTATATATCTATATATTATATGTTATATTTACTTTTTGTTTTTTACTATTTTACTTTTTTGTTGTTTTTTTATTTTTTTTATTTTATGGGGGAAATACACCCTATCAATAAATTATTTTCCAATACACTTCAGTCCAGTGGTTCTCTGCTTATAGGCGTGTAGTCCTGACACTACACAATACGCTGAAATTGAGCCTTTTTCTATATGGTTCCACGCTTGTGAGTATATTTTAATATATATTATACTCCATCTTATACTACAAGGGATATTGCACCATGTTTGCTTCTCTACTCTAGCCCCTATATAGGATTAAAAGAAAATTACACCAATCAAGAAGGGAAAGGTCGCCTTAATGGACCTACTAGTGTTTAACCTTTGAGCTGGGCATATAGCTCGGGTAAATGTGAGTGGTTCCATCTATATACATTTATTTCTACTTTGTGGCAACTAATTTACACTATTGGAGTTCTCTGTTGTTCTTCCTCCTTAGGTTGTTTTTACCTATCCTAAGAATTATTACCTGTACTAGTGTTTTGATCTCTGTGTGTGTGCACCAGTGTGTGTTTCAAAGTGTGTGTATCTGAGTGTATGTGTGTATGTATGTGTCTGTGTGTATACGCAAGTCTGTTTGTGTCAGTGTGTGCATTTGTCAAGATGTGTGCATGTATCAGTGTGTTTGTGTGTTTGTGTGTATCTGCGTGCTAATGTGTATGTATATATTCACTCTTCCATGACGACATCACGGAGCGGGTGGATGTTAGAGACCTTGCACTCCCCCACCTTCCGTTTGAAGATGCCCCACATATGCTCAATAGGGTTTCGGTCTGGAGACATGCTTGGCAAGTCCATCACCTTTACCTTCAGCTTTGCAAGGATGTGGTTGTCTTGGAGGTGTGTTTGGGGTTGATTATAATGTTGGAGTACTGCCCTATGTTTCCTACATATGCACAGTCTTTGTACTATATGTTAGTCTTGCCCGTTATTAAACAGTCCCCTACAATTCAGAATGACAAACAACTAAGCAAGTATTGCACACATTTATTATATGTTTATTAGAAAAAATGTCCATTTGTTGGAACCACAGAGGCTGCTGCTTTCTCCCTGTACAAAGAGAGAAGGATACTTCAGACAGACAATACCAGGGATCTCATGATTTGCCAAGTTTCCCAATGGCTGGACCTTGGTCAAAACTTTTTGAAAACTTTTTGAAAATTTTTTGAACATTTTTTGAAAAATTCTGCTACTCAGTTGTTCTTTCAGCTCAGCTACTTTGTCCTGAAATCTACTGAACATTTTAGAGGGAATTACTCTGTTCTAGGAGCAACTGTAGATAATGGGGTTTTATTGACATATAATATCATCATATATCAGAAACGGTTGTATTAAATATGACACTTTGAATTGTTTTTTACAAAGTTCAAGGGACACAATAGGCACCCAGACCACTTCGTCTCAATGAAACAGTCTGGGTGTGCGACGAGACCAATCTCACCACTGTGCATTGGAGGAGCCTGGTTGCCCGCCTGCTGCCTTTAGACTATGGCCCCATGTTGAAACGCTTGATTTTACCCTGCAAAGACATGAAAGCCGGGTCATTCGGTGCTTGCCCTGTTTGAGCGGTGAATCCCCAGATAGCTATGCCATGGAGCCCATTCGTATAATGAAAGACTATAGGAAAGACTTTGGCTCCATGGCAAACGTTGCTATTTGCCTATTCTAATCCTTTGAGTGTCAGGACCTTTTCTTCCTTGACTACAAATTATATTTTGGGATATCAACATACTAACTTGGCTAGGATGGGTCAATTAGATCTATATAAGACCACATGCCCATTACAGAAGTCAGTGCAATATAGTTTTCTATTGCTGTTCATTCAGTTTAAGACTTTTTAAATTGCAGATGTATGAGATGCTGACTGAGTGACAAATAATTATCTGAAGGATCTCATTTGACATGGCAATTATCCGGTTGCCTTCTGTTCGAATGTTCTGACCTGTAGTTGTAATCATCCAGCATTGATCACTTTTAAACTTTATTTTTTGTTTTTTTTTAATGTATACTTTATTAAGTATTTTCATGGCATAGCAAGAACATTTCACACACTTTAATTTTATAGTACAGCAGGATTATGACAAATAGTTTGCTTTTCCTACATTACAATGCAACAGAATATAAAAATAAATATTATTTGCATAATTATATTCAAAAATGATCTTCTTAAAAATAAGTATGTCAGTCAGTTAGAGCTTTCACTTGCAGTTTTTTCCTTGTGAAACATTTTGTACTGTTTCTCCGAAGGAAACTGTACATCACAAAAAATGAACATGAGTTTCTAAATAACACACATACTGATGCCAGCCAGCAGATAATGTCAGGAATAAATATGATAGTACATTGTTTTTCTAGATGACAGATACAATTAAATAACATTGTATAGATCAGTGGTAGTCAACCTTTTTTTACCTACCGCCCACTAATGCATCTTTTTGGTTGAAAAAATTTCCTTACCGCCCACCAGTTTTCGCGCAAATGCGGAATATTTTTTAGAAAGGAGGGTGTTTTACAAAAAATAAATGTACGTACATTTATCTTTTTATTTCTACTTAATGCAGGTTTATAAGGTTTTTAACTTTATAAAGTTTAATGAGAAAACAATAAAGTAAATTGAAATTACCTTTACTAGTGATTAATGAGATCCTTGAGGTTGATGCTGCAAGACTAAATATTTGATATCTGGTTCGATTTTCGTAAGGAACAAACGAAGGTCTCTTTCAGTGATATTCAGACGACTTCTCTGTTTGCGCATAATATGATTTCTCATTTGTGCGTCAGCTCATCTCCTCTCCCTCCTCAATTCCCCTCCCCACCTTTTTTTCCCCTTTTTTCTATTTTTTAACCTTCCTTGTAGCAATGCCCAGTAGGAAGGCTGAGCTAGGTAGCCCACTTACTATATAGTCCACCATAACAGACAGACACACGTACAAGCCACACGTACAAGACACACATACATACAGACACACATACATACAGACACACACGACACATACATACACACACACGACACACATACAGACACACATACAGACACATACACAAATACAGACACATACATACACACACACACGACACACATACAGACACATACATACACACATACACACACACACACGACACATATACAGACACACATACAGACACAAGACACACACGACACATACAGGAACACAGACAGACACACATACACACAAGACACACACAAGACACACATACCAACACAGTCACACATACATACACATATATACAGACACACACACACACACACGACATACATACAAAGACACACACACACACACACACACATTATATTTAAGTCACCCTCCTGTTTCCTACCTTTCAGATTCAGGAGGGTGACTTTCCCTGGGGTCCAGTGGTGGCTCAGGTGGATGGGAGTCAGAGTTCCCACTCTGACTCCCTGGTCTTCCTCCCGCGCGGCTCTCAGTTTTAGCTGGGAGGAGTGACGTGCAGTCACTTCCTCCCAGCTCTGCGATGTCATCACAGGGGGCCCGGTCGCGCTGTTAAAGCGCCCAGCGCTGACCGGGCCCCCCTCACAATCCACATCCATCGGGTGGCCCTGACAGCATGGGCCACCCGATGGACCTCTCCATATGCGGCCCCGGCGGTTTGCCGCGCGGGCCGGGGCCGCAAATTGTCACGGCGGTACCCAGTCGCAGGGGTACCACCGGCTCGCGTCCGCCCAGTCGTCAGGTCGTCAAAACCTGGAAATCCCTACCGCCCACCTGAAATCCTAAAACGCCCACTAGTGGGCGGTAGGGACCAGGTTGACGACCCATGTGATCTAAGCCATACCATTGATTTGCCATTTTACACGTCACTGTATAAAGTATATGCTCTACTGCAAAATCAAGTTACATTTTATTACAATTATGGATGCTTTGTAATTTTTCTACATACAGTAAAATATAACATTTTTACTTATCAATATTCAAATCCACTAGTATTTTGTAAACTAGAAAGAAGATAAAGGTATATGGACTACCAACTGATTAGCCCTGTCAATGTAATATAATGTTCATTAAACAAAGCCTTGAAGCCTTCCAGTTGTCCCATAGATGTCATAATTTTGTAGCAATGACTCATATAAACCTTGATTTCATCTGTGTATTCCTGTAGATACAGAATCTAAGGAGAAGGAAGTTACTCGACGCTTCTCTTTAGCCTCGTCTATGAGCACAACAGCTATTAAAGTTTCCGCTCGCACAAAAGGTACATTAACTGGTTTTGTTCCAGCAACAGAATTTGTTTTGTTTTTTTAAATTTTCCAAATTTATTTTCCAATCCACAGATTGACCTACTTTTAAAACCAATCATGTAATATTTTTGAGTCAGGCAGGCTATTGTTGTAACACACCTTATCAAGGAAGTGATAAAAACCTGGAGGTACAGACTGGGAGGCACCCCCAGGTTTTTGTTACTATAAACAAACAACAAAAAAACAGCAACAACAAAAACTTCGCTTTGCAGTCCCCCCCCCCCCCCCCCCCCCCCACCTTACTGGCTGTAGATGCCGCTGTATTATATTGTAAAAATACCCCATTTCCTGAGTATAGTCCAATCAGGCATGCTGAGTAGACACGTGCAATTAGTTTTGGTCCGAATTTAAATTCGGTAATTGGGACATTCAGACATGCGCATTCCCTTAATCTATGTTAATCAATGAAATTTCCCCGAACAAAGATTAGAGGGATTCCCTCTGGGGAAATGTCCCTGAACACAGACATGCGCACCAGAGCAGGGAAACCCTTAATCCATGTTAATCTATGAAATTTCCCAGAACATAGATTAGAGGGATTCCCTGCTCTGTTGCATTCATCTATGTTCAGGGACATTTCCCCAGACATAGAAGAACGCAGCAGAGCAGCGAATCCTTTAACTCCTCACTTACCAACCAATTTGTTCTACAACCAGGTCGTAGGCACGGAACCCAGTCGGTAAGTGAGGAGTGTCTGTATTGTCAAAATTAACCAAATTAGAGAAATAATTCCACCCTAGCTAATAAGAAAATTTCTAGCCTTGTTATTTTGTCCTAAATTTTACAACTTTATTATCATGGAATCATCACAACTCACACTTTAGCGTGTAAATATATATATATATATATATATATATATATATATATATATATATATATATATATATATATAGAGAGAGAGAGAGAGAGAGAGAGAGAGAGAGAGAGAGAGAGAACATTTTTTAGATATATATGTAATTCAGATGTGAGTTTGGGTACAGCTGCACACGTCAGTCTAACAAGATAAGATTGTGAAGGGGAAATATAGATATCTCAGCGCACTTTAAATCACGCAAGTCTTGCTCTGACAACAATTCTGACCACTTAATATTTTGCTATACTTTAAAGAAATACCCATGTCACAGTATTATTCAATAACAAATTGATTTTACCATGAAACCCTATATTATGTAAATTGTAAAACAAACATGCAGATGTCAATATTTGCCGTTTTTTTTAGATTGTAAAATGTAAGGCAATTGTATGTTGTTTATTCACACATATAATTATATCATTCAATTTCTGTAGTAAAGCACCAAAAAAGGCGTCCTGTGGCTGAGAATTCCAGTGAAGTGCACCTTATACTCTAATTCTCAGACATCAATGTGCCCATATAATAACAATATTAATACTATTCTACTTGAAGGGTGTGCCTAGTCCCCATTGGCCATGTGTGTAAAAGTGGGCAGGTACCACTTCTAGCCTAGTAAAAGTTTAAAAATAATATCTCTCCTTTTCCCTTCTTTGCTTGTTTACATGCTTTTCTGGAGAGTTGGTGGGTGTCACACCTCAAAAAATAAAGTCTTGATGAAAAACCTAAAGGGTTCAAAAACAGTGTTGGATAGGTGGATAATAGTAGGTGGGAAGTTGTGTAAATTTAGGCAAGTAGTTAGGTGTGGGTAGACAGCTGTGTGAAGTTGGGCATATAGGTAGGAGTGTTGTACAGTGTGTTGCATAGTGAGGTAGGGTAGGAATTATTGCTAGTCTGATAACGCATTGCTGTCTAAGGTTGTGGAGTTGGGCAGTAATTTCAAGCTAGCAGATGAAGTGGGTATTGGAACAAATGTAGTCTGGTCAGGTTGGTAATAACAAGGTAGGAATGAAGGCCTGATAATTAGTTTGAATGAGGGGCTGGGAATCGAGTCCACTGTGTTTTATATTAGAGTAGGAGGTATGTAGCACAGTGCACATTTCACCAAGCACATAGAAAAAAATTACTTGAATTAGCTAGAGCTCTAGAGCTTTAACATCATGAACACTGTTGTACAGCACACTATTCAATTGCCAACACAAAAACATCCAGGAGGAGGCTGGGGAACAGATAACCACCCATTGTGGGAGATACTAACAGGACACAGGGACACACATGAGCACACTTTACATACAGGGGGGTGAATTTTGGGGAGCGACGCCCCGGGACGGGAAGGGGGTACAGGATGAACAGCCCCGGGTCCCATCTGGGATCCCTGCAAAAAGTGGGGTGAACCACAGAACCACCAGGAGTATATACATTGAATTAAAAAAGAAAACTGTCCATATGTTTTGCTGTGATCAGAAATAACTTATTACATGTCTTATTGTATCTGTCATTTTCTAATGTATATGTGTAAGTAGATGCCTCTCTTTTTTTTTTTTTTTTTTTCGCATTTGCCAACTTTAATAGGTCCAATTGGTCCAGATGTGAAAGTTAAGAGACATGAAATAAAAAGTGATCCTACTCCCCTTGGTTTTGAAGGTACAGTTATGGTAGCCCTGCATGAATGGCTCAGTTCCTTGTTAAATCTGTCGTTGTCGTTGTTGTTTGTGGTCTAGTATGTTGTGGTTATTTTTCATTGTGGATTGTTTTATCCTTGTGTTTTTGTGTTTGTAAATACATATCCAGAGTACACCCCTCACATTTATGTAAATATTTTATTATATCTTTTCATGTGACAACACTGAAGAAATGACACTCTGCTACAATGTTACAAAGTTTATCTTTATGTAGAGCAACAATTCTTTTTTTCAGATCCTCAGTGAGTTCTTTGCCACCAGGTGCCATGTTGAACTTCCAGTGACCAGTATGAGAAAGTGTGAAAGCGATAACACCAAATTTAACACACATGCTCCCCATTCCCACCTGAGACCCTGTAACACTAATGAGTCATATGACACCGGGGAGGGAAAATGGCTAATTGGGCCCAATTTGGACATTTACTCACTTTTGTTGCCAATAATTTAGACATTAATGGCTGTGTGTTGAGTTGTTTTCAGGGGACAGCAAATTTACACTGTTATACAGGCTGTACACTTACTACTTTACATTGTAGCAGAGTATAATTTCTTTAGTGTTGTCACATGAAAAGATATAATAAAATATTTACAAAAATGTGAAGGGTGTACTCACTTTTGTGAGATACTGTATATATATATAATTGTCCATGTGTCCCACACTCACTGCTCTTTTTTGTAATATTTGTAATATTTTTTCACTGCTTTTTTTGTAATATTTGATGCTTTAATAAAAAGGTACGATTAGAAATACTACTGAGTCCTGCGAGTGCACTTCAACAAGGTTATATATATATAAAATATTATTATACATATTAAGATAACAATTGTCAATCCGTCAATCCCCAGAAGTATTGTATTGTTTTATTATTCAATCACGTTTCAGTGTACTTTTGGCTGTGGAATATTTATACATCATAAGTCAATTTATAGTAGACTTATCCATATATACTGTTCGATAAATTTTCAAAGCACAAGCAAAGCATGCCTAAAAATAACATAATATTATATATTTATTAAATATATATATTTAAATTACATATATGAGAATATATATAGGAAAGCGAAATCCAAAAAGGTTATTGTGAGGGAAAAAAATGTGATTGAAAACCGCTTCCACCTGAAGTCTGTAGATAGTTAATGCAATGTTAAACAAAAATCTGTACACCACTCAAGCCATTAGACTTGCTTTTAACAATGAAACAGCTGTCCATGAGTGGTTCACTTGCTTTGCATCTTTTCCTAAGACTCAAAGGCAAAAATGTGATTCTTTGTTAAACTAATTTGCATTAAACTATAAATAATCAGGTGAAATGTTCTAGTTGAGCTGATAAAAATAGATAAAATAGTTTTGATGTGGAATGATAAATACATTTTTCAGAATTGTTATCATGAAAGCTTGTTTGAAGATTCTGGAAATTGGAGGCTTAGATTGTGATATGATAAAGCAATGATAAAGAAAATATGTAATCAATGTAGGATAGATGTGACATTGAAACTTGCCTGTGTCTCTTGCCTAACAACATTACACAACATATGCAAATAAATAGGGTGGAAAAAAGTTTTGTGCAACAGTACAATACAAGTCAGTGTCTATATGCAGAATTTTGTGCAATTGGGGTGACTTCTTTTGTTTGAAAATTAAAGGAATGTTTTTAAAAATAGCAATGCAAAATGTAGCAAAAGGCACACTTACTTGTTCCAGACTGTCAATCAATTTGTGGTATTCTGAGCTCTGGTTAAGCCTCCATACTTGGAAAAAATAGCAGATAAGGTCATCAATTATCTTCATCTTACTATTTCATTTTATTCTGGCACTATAGGTGCTTACTATTTCATCTTAATCTTACTATTTCATTGTGACAGTACAATCCGTTACTCCGTCAAGCATTCCCTTCTTCCCTTCTAAGAGTCAGGGAGGGACACACACACACAAAGTGTGAATCAGTGTGTGTCTGTAAGTGTGTGTGCTTGTATCTATATGTGTGTTTGTATCTGTGTGTCTCCATCTGTACGTATGTCAGTGTTTGTCTGTATCTGTGCATGACTGTGTTTCTATATATCTGCATGTGTATACCTTTGTGTCTGTGTATCTGTATGTGCCAGTGTGTGCATCTGTGTGTCAATGTATCTGCATGTGTGCCAGTGTGTGTATATTAGAGTATATGTGTATATGTGCATACATCTCAGCATTTTTCCAACACTACACACAAATACACCCCTGCATCCAAATATCAACACTACATAAAAACACACCACATATTCAAAATACACACTACACAAAAATGTACACCACATTCAAATGCCAACACTACATGCAAACACACCCCTACATTCACTCACACATACTTCATACAAAAACATGCCTACATTCAAACATACAAACACTGCTCAGTGCTAAAAAAAATGTGTAGGTGATTTTTACATATTAAAATGGGGGGAGGGGGGGGAGGGCGGGTGTGATGGGGGTTGCCAAATATAAGATCCGCCCCGGTTGCCAAATGCTCCAGCTACACCCCTGAGTGTTCCTTTAAGTAAGCATTTGCTTTATCCAATGTACCTCCAGAGTAAGGTTTAGCTGTTGCATTGTTTTAAGTGAATAACTGAATAAATATGGCTGGCTGCCTTACCTTTACTGAGTAGTCAAATTCCGTGTGTAGAGGTTAACATTTGATGTAATGCACTATATAGTTAAAGAGTACTTTTTTTTATCAAATCTCTTTCAAATAAATGTAGCAGAGTGTGGTTGGCTTTGCAGTAACAATACCGAGCTTCTTAACAAATATGTAGGTTGTGATAATAAGAAATCAAAATTAACAAATAAACAAACAATATTCACACTATAATCATAATGGTTTGTTTTTTTCACAGTTTATAATGAAACATTTTACAGATAACCTAACCTCTGGCAGATTTTACTATCATATTTGGGAGCAATGAGCATTAATTTACTTTCAATGTCTGTCACTTTTATTCACAATAGTCTGAATGGTCCCAAATGGGGTAAAACCTCGCAAAGGACTCTGCCTAATGGAAAATCTGGCCCTGCATGCCACTAGTTAGGCAGTGGACAATGGCATATCCCCCATATGATTATTTAGAGCCCCCATCCTCCACCATGTGTGGGAGCTGGGGTGAGGACATTAGGTGTCCCTGTTATATTATAATAGCCCCCACCTACCACCAGTGGGTGGGGACATTATGTTTCCTTTATATTATAATAGCTATCACCCACCACCAATGGACGGGGGCTGGAGTGGGGATTTTAGGTTCCCCCAGTTATATTACACTTTCCCTCACCCGCCTCCAATGGTTGGAAGCTGCGGTAGGGACATTAGGTACCCCTGTTACATTATAATAGCCCATATAGTAGAATCGTCAATGGGTGGGGGCTGGGGGCATTAGGTCCGAACCTGTTTTGTAAGTAGCACCCACCTGCTGGTGTGGGTTGGAAGAAAATATGGATGCAGGGTCGGTGCAAGGATTTTTTTCACTGCATTCGCTCCACCCACTCATGCAGACTGACACACATATGGTGACTCAAGTAGACACACATTGATTCATGCAGACTGACACATACTGACCCAAGCAGACTGACACACACTTACACACACACACTGACCCACGCAAACTAACTCACACACTGACCTGTGAAAGCTGACACACATGCACTGACCCATGCAGACTGACTCACACACACTGACTTATGTAGGCTGATACACACTGACCAAAACAGACAAACACTAACCCTTTCAGGCACACACATTCACACACACCTTGACCCATGAAGATATACACACTGACCCATGCAGGCACACACACTGACCCATACAGACAAACACATACACACATACACTACCCATATAGACACACACATACACACACACTGACCCATGCAGACACACACTGATCCATACAGATGCACACTGACCCATACAGACACACACACACACACACACACGGATCCAGTCAGACTGACACATACACACTGACTTATGCAGGCTGATATACACACACACACACTGACACAAGCAGACTGACAAACACAAACATACTGACTGAAGCAGACTGACACATATACTCTGAAACACACATTGCAAGGTCCCGTTAGTCCTCTTGCCTTCTTGTATATGTCATTTTGCAGTTCAAGTGTTCATCTAGCCTAAACCTGGTGGCCCATTTCTTCCTTTTATCAGCCCTATTTCATGGAATTCTCCCATCCACTTGTCCCCACATACAAGGCAAGGGGCAGGAGCAAGCAAATGATGCGCTTTGCACTACTGCCGTATTAGATGTCTCGGAGGGGGCCTGGCTTTGCCAGCTGAGGTGGATGCTATGTAAGTGCTCCCTGGTGTCCAACATAGATGGGCAGCCCAAACAAGTATTAAAGCCACTGCCGGCGCTCCCCCTTAAGAAGCACCCTAGACGGTCGCTTAATTATCCTATAGGAAGCACCGGCCCTGTAAGGATGCCCCCTGTTTTTTTAAAATTCAATAGGCTCGTCCACTGGCCACAGTTGAGGAAGAGGGGTGAACACTGACCTGTCCACCACCTATTATTTATTTTCTTTTCCCGCGCCTGATGGTGGAGGCACATAATTTTACAGGCCCCATCCATTAGTCCAGCATAGATGGGCAGCCCAAACAAGTATTAAAGCCACTGCCGGCACCCCTCCTTAAGAAGCACCCTAGACGGTGGCTTAATTGGCCATAGGAAGCGCCGGCCCTGTAAGGATGCCCCCTGTTTTTTTTTTTAATTCAATAGGCTAGTCCACTGGCCACAGTTTGGGAAGAGGGGTGAACACTGACCTGTCCATCACCTATCGTTTATTTTATTTTCCCGTGCCTGTTGGTGGAGGCACATAATTTTACAGGCCCCATCCACATCCATTTCTAGTGACAAGGCAGCAATGGCTGCCCTGTTGCTGCTTTTAAATATTTCATAGCTGTGTCCACACCTACCGCGTGGAAAGTGTCAACATAGGGAGAGTTTAAACCTCCCTTATAGAAATATAGGGGTCATACTGACCTCTATAGACTTTTTATTTATTTATTGTTTTACTTTTTTAATGTGGCAGCTGGTTATCCATATTTTAACTATCTGCGTACTGGCTAATTGACATTATCATTTACTTGCAATGATAATGATTGGATGCATTTGGTTCTTAATTTTGTTAAAACCAGTGCTTTGTCAGTCTTCTGAATCCAGTTGAAATTTGTCCATCTTCAGTGGAAAAATCCAGTGTTAAGTGAACAACTCTATTTTTTTTTTTTTAATTATTAGTTAGTTCTCATCCTTTCTATTTTGCTTTAATGCATTAACTTGGCTCACTCCGAGTTAAAAGGGTAATCCAGACGTGGATCCCCTGCTCACTGTTCTTAGAGGGATATCAGCTACACCTCACTGACGAGGCCCAAAAGAAGACTGAAACGATCGTCTGGGGTTGCTGTATCTCTCATGCAGAGGAAACTTGCTGGCATTTCAGATCTGGACTGGCTGTACAGATGGGACCAGTCTGACATTCATCAGATATGTTCTCTCTGTAATGGCACAAGTGAGCAAAAACTATTTTGAGACCTGAGCAGGGATGTGCCGAAAGGCAAGCTATCGAGTCTCTCTAAGCTTTTAATTAAATTCTGGATCTCTTGGAATTGTGCAGATCTTTTGGTAAATTAATTATCTTAAATGAAAAGAACAGATATCTTTGTTTAACAACAGGACACAAATATTGTTGATAAGTCATTTGCCCACATTTTAAATGAATAAATTATACTAAGAGCCACAGAATGAGTTTTCTAGGCAAACAACAAGATGCTATTGCTATATGAGGTGGAATATATATTCAGAGACTGTACAATACTATGGCACTCAAACACTGTTACTACATAAACAGGCTTAAACCAAAATGAGCTATAAAAAAAATGGTATATTTGCTTTCGGCAAAACCATAACTCATGAAATGTATGAGTCCATGATATGATTATAACACATTTATTGGTGCAGGTTGTGGATTGTATATGTTAAAGATTATAATATATTTCTAGTTTAGACTAGATCTGCTAAGTTTATTACATAGTTAATAAATAAAAATAGTCATAAAATGACATAGGAGCCTTCCCTCTTGTCAAATAATATTTACTGAAAGCTCTGTAGGAAGCAAATAGAAGCAAACACCTATAAGAGTTACATATGTAACATATATTTTCTGGATTTCTCTTTTTCAATACTAAAGATAGAAAATGTCATTGAGATTAATGTAGAATATCTATGTGCATCAGTGCCATATTTTGTTAACCACCCCTTTTGTTTTACATCTACTGTGTGAAAGTACTTTTCCTAAACGGCGTGACAAAAATTTTAACGATGACAACCAAATATTATTTGTGCCATAATCATCGCAGTAAAATAGGAATAGCTGCAGGGCTCATAGTGTCCCTTTAATCGAAATGAAAATATTTAGGATATGTTTATAGACAAATATGGAAACGGACGGTAGATAAATCTGCTTTGTCCAACTTATAGAGTTCACCTTTATATAATGTCACTCTTCTATTTATTATCTAGAACAAATCAGTTATGCCTGTTGGTAGTTTTGCCTATGGATTAGGAATTTGGGCAATGCATAAGGTGGAATTTGGAGATTAATTTGCTGTTGTCAATGGGCCTTAGTATAAAAGGCCTGGTGTAACGGATATTCTTTCCACTTCAAACCTACTTCTGTTTAACATAGAGTTTGCAAAAGTGTTTTTTTGTAAACTGATAGGAAGTGTATATAGCATGCTTCAGAAGTCAGGAATCGCCAAAACAACTGTAGAATATTTAATGATAACACAGTAGTCAAGATGGTTGCTCGGTGGGTAAGTAATCAAATGTCATTGGTACACACAATGGTCTGTTAGATAATGATATTTGAGCGATTTTATTTTTATATATATAAACATATGTATATACATACACAGAAAGAGAGAGTTTTATGTTCTAAAATAAACTAATCTATAACTTTGAACGGTCTCTTCTCTTTAAGGTTGGCCAAGACATATGAACTCTCTTGAAACATATGAAGATTTTTCAACAATCCCTTCCAGTAATGACGAACTTTCAAATTCTGATGCTGAAGAGGAAGCAGCTAATTCCAAAGTAAATTTTTCCATTTATCTTCCTGTATACAGACTTGCTGGAGACAATTAAAATGTGTTATGTAATTAAAGGTCTTAAAGTCTACAGGTAGTTTTTTTCAGTGTACTTTGCACTGTACTATCTAGTGGCAAATTTTAAGTTACATTATCTTTGTTTATCTGTCTCATAAACTTAATTGTAATATGGACGGAAATTTTGCCGTTTTATGGCAAATAGTCCTTAGCAATAGATAAAAACTAATATTTGTAAATTTATACAATTTATTTTCATGTATTTGTTCATTTGTCAAGTAATTAAGATTATATGGTTTTTCTTCCGCTATTTGATACTGGTTCTGATATAGCATAGAATAAAGAATGCCATATTTAATTTATCTCATGCTTCGGATGTGAGAACATTTAAAAATAACTTTTTTTTTTTTTTTTTATATAAAGCAGTTTTGTCTAGGTTTAGAGGTTTAAACCTCTAAACCATAGTTTAGAGGTCACAGTTTAGAGGTCCACATCAGGGGAGGGAGAACACCGAGGGTCCCAGCAGAGGTGAGATGAGGTGAGAGTTCACCTGATTCTTACTATCAGACAAGGTTCTATGAGCAACAGGAATCAATGGATTCTGAGTCAGTTGCTGCCCCCATTTAGCCCCACCCCTTCTTACTCCAGAAGGCAATATGCAGTCTTCCTTGTGAGATGATGAAGGAAGCAACCACTTTAGCCTGCTCTGAAATGTAGCCTTTGGTCTGCAGCACAGGAAGTAGCCCTCCCCTGTGGTGGCTGAGTGAGTCTGCTTGTCTGTCAGAAAAAAAGGATAAAAAAGCAATAAGGAGACAAAGATATTTATTCCACCTGTGTGGAACCGGCAACGTTTCAACCCAACCTCTGGTTCTTAATGACAAAGATATTTATTCCACCTGTGTGGAACCTGCAACGTTTCAACCCAACCTCTGGTTCTTTATCAAGCCTGTCAGAAGAAAGGAAAGAGGATTGTGGTTTGATGCCTGGCTGGGAAGGGTTGCTTGTGAATGTAAATCTAAACTATATTTCGTCTGAGTAACTGGCAAGTGCCCTATTAAGCCACCAATTAGACATATACAAAGGGCTGCAAAGTTGTGAGGGAACAAACATGGCAGGGGCAAGCACTATACGAGCCAAGATAGGGTCCTTTCACAGTGTGTGAATAGCAAAGAGAATGAGAAAATCTATTTGGTGGGAAAGAAGGCGTTAATTAGAAGAAGAATGTGGCCACCTATTGAGAAATGTGATAGGGTTGATTGGAAGGGAAACATGACAGGGTTTAGGGTGAGGGTGAGAGGGTTTAGAGGGAGGCAAATGTGGTAAAATCTCTATTGGCTAGGGTTTATTGTCAGGGATATGTGGCAGCCTAAATGGGGGATGGAGAGGGTGAACTGGCTTGTAACTATAGAGTTGGTTATTTGGTAATGGCTCGTGGGAACATTTTTGGGGAACTAGAGACTAGTTGTCTAGAGCAGTAGGGCTCCCAGAAACCAAATATCTTGCTCCAGGGCATGTTTTTCATTAGTTCTACTACTGTTGATGATGAAATGGTTACATAAAAACTGGCAAAATACTGATAGTTAAAAACTCTGATGGGAAAAACACTTACCCTTATGCAAGGGATATGTGATACAGCATATTTAGTGTGCAAGTGTGTATAAAAATGTGTACTACACACTCACATAGACAAGCACATGTGGAAGTGATCTTAGGGGATACTGACCCTCTTCTGTCTTTATCCAGATATTAGACATGTGCGATTCGTTTCGTTCTGAATGTTAATTCGATGAATTTCGGGCAATTTGCACATTCGGATACTTCCGAATGCCCGAATAGCTGAATTGCTGAATTTCGGAAGAACCGAACCGAGCTGCCAAAGTGCTGAATGTCTGAATAGCCGAAGTGCCAAATTTCGGATTTGCCAAACCAAACTGGCGGAGCACCGAATTGCTGAAGCACAGAATTGACGAAGTACTAATATACCCAGTGGAAGAATGAAGAATGTTACACTGTATACCAGTCTAAATAAAAAGTATACACATAGCCAGGATTCAGCTGTAAGCATTTGCAACACTTACAACAATTAAGTAACACGTTCATATAAAATTTAAGTTACTTAGCCAGTCAATGGATGGAATGAGTAAGTAGATAACTCCCTAATTCCCACGGTATTAGGCAGCTATCTACCAAAAGGCTGAAGTAAAAATTACTTGGTATTAGTAAATTCTGTCCCTACTCGCTATACCGGGACCCTAAATCAGAATAGTGGGGGGGACCTTTTGTCCTCCCCCCAGCCCCCACCCCTGAGCGGCGGGTGGGAGCCCTAAATCAAAAAAACGCGGGGACACACAAGTCAACCAATCAGAGTGCTGTGACAGGTAAATGTAGAGACTTACCTGTCAGTCTCTTCATTTACCTGTCAGAGCCCTCTGATTGATAGGCTTAAACCAACCAATCAGAGTGCTCTAAGCCTAATTGCAGGACGGGGGAAGGCTTTATAAGTATTCTCCCGTCCTGTGGAGCTCAGTCTGCGTGGTGCCCTCTATGGGTGGGGGCTCGGGAGGCGGGGACACTTGTTTTTTTTTTGGTTGTTTTTTTTTAGGTTGTTTCTTTTTTAACAGTGAGCAGCCACTGGTTACTAGACATACCCCTACTTGCGGTATAGCGAGTAAGGGCAGAATTTACTAATACTAAGTAATCTTTACTTAGTATTAGTAAACTTGACTGAAAGACCAATTTAGGTCTTTCAGCCTTTTGGTAGATAGCTCACTAATACCGTGGGAATTAGGGAGTTATCCACTAAATGGCTGCAAGAGAACATATCCGAAGTCCCGAAGAACCAAAGTGCCAAAATCCCAAATTATGGAAGTGCTGAACCGAACCGAACCGAAGTGCCAAAGTTCCAAAGTGACGAATTTCGGAATGCCGAACCGAATATTTTGCCCATGCATATCCCTACCAGATATACTCAAAGAAAAAAGCAGAAAGACAGAAACAACCGCTTCTAGTGAAGTACAGTTAAAAATGAGTAAGTGACACATAAAAGTGTATAACCAGCTCAACTTACTAAGAGCCTATGTAGCCTGGCTCTAAGTTAATCAGCATATGTGTCTCTATAGGTGGACATGGCCCTTTTTGAAATGTGGAAGCAGACATAAAGTTGACACACATAGTGAAACTATGGTTTAGATAAGCAACAGTATATTTTTTAGAATATATAAAATAATATTAAAAACAATGAAAGCATAAATACTATGTAAACAAAAGTCCTCAGGTTCTCCACTTGTTCGAGATTTGTTTCACCACGCTCTGTGGTTTTCTCAATCGGTACCTGCTCCCTCGCCTGATTGTCCTTTTAAATTGTCCATGCCAAATCCAATTGGTTGATGCTCTTGCGATCCGGCCAATTGTGAGTGCCATGTCCAGGGGGAGTATCCTACACAGCTGTGTACCTTCTATGTTATTGTAGAACAGAAATTAAGCGAACGGGAACCTTGCCGTGTTACTTCCTCACTGATCCCATCCATCCTTGTGGGCACCATTGTCAGCATATCAATCCAGGTCCAAAGACTGGAAGTGACGCATCGGAGAAAACGGTGCATCACTTCCTGGCCGTGTATTTCCCTATAGTGTCCATAGCAACCAAAGATAAGTCCCATAGGTGCCTGAAAGGAGGAGTCTATGGGCTTACCCAAAAATGCCCCAGAATATGTAAAAGGAAAAAAAAACCATCAATATTATTATATAGCTTATGGCAACACAATTCCATATATCCTATATAACTAACTTGTATTTCATTACTTGTTAAAATCATTTTTTATTACATGAAAGAATCAGAAGGAAAATAATTAAAATTGTACATAAATATATGATGGTGAAAATAATTGCATGTTGCTGAAATTAATTACAATCCTTACATCCATATTGCACATGTAATTAAACAATACATAGCAATCACTAGTAAAAGTTAGAATTAATTCTAATTAATTATTAGGTACATTTCATTTTTAACAGGTGATTACTTGTTTAACCCCTTAAGGACATATGACATGTGTGACATGTCATGATTCCCTTTTATTCCAGAAGTTTGGTCCTTAAGGGGTTAATGGAGAATATATTGTTCTCATTACAGGGATGAGTAAAATCTTTAATGAAACATTTTTGTTACAGGTATTCTTCACCTCTGCCACAGCTGTGGAATCCTTTGGATTCCTAAATAAACTGTGTGTTTTCTTTCGATTTGATATGATTATGTACCAAGTTATTTATTAAGCTGGTACCCCTCTGTATGCCATAATGGGTCTCTCAGGAAGGATCCTATTCAGTACCTCATCATTCCTTAAAATAGGCCATTATTTACAAAGGATTTTTTAAGATTATAAATAGTGCAATTAAAATCATTAATAATAACCAATTGATTGTTCCTCTCTTTAATAACTTTATTAATTTATTAATTTGACTTTTATATTCACTATGGTCTTCCTAAAAACACTAGTAAATAAAATACCCCAATCATTATGTTTGAGGTATGATAAAAAAGAAATTAGTGAAGACTCATCCCCTCGCCATATAAAAATATGTCATCTATGTAACGCCAATAGGTGACCAGGTTCGCATATTGAGAGTATCCTTTAAATAACTGGAAAATTTTTGCACAATAGGTTGTAAACTCCCGTGGATGTACTGTGAGAGCCTCTCACTGAGCCAGTCCCTGAAACTATTGGTCTCCGGGGAGATTCTCACTTTTTTGTGTATTTTAGGCAGATAAAATATAAAAAAAATCTGGGGGTATGGAACGTTAAAATAATTCAAAATTCTTATTAAGTATTCCTAAAGTGCTTCCTTCCTCTATCAATTTGTTATACGATCCATGTTTAATACTTTATATATATCAGTGTCCCCCAAAAGTCTAAGGTACTCTTTTATATAGGCTTATCTATGCATATGGACTATTCCCGCCCTCCACCCCACAACCCTTATCGTCCAATTTAATTACAAGGAATTGGTCATCCCTGAATTCTTTTAAAGCCTTCCTTTTATTTTGAGTCAGATAATATTCGTATTTATTGGTCTGTTTTAGTTTTCCAAACTCATGCATGGCCATCCTTTCGAATGTAGTCATTTCTCCTGAAATGCATGACTTAAAAAAAAAATGGATACTTGTTTTACTTCAGTATGTACAAACTCAAAACATTCATTATTGTTTTCTATTGTTTCTAATGGTTGTTTGAGGTAAAAAAAAAAACCTTAGAAACATCTTCTAAACCTCTTCTATCATCTAAACACATCTTCTAAACACCTCTTAAAACTGTTTATGTCAATGTATACACTAAATTTGTCCAAGCATTTTGTGGGGACAAAGGCACATTTCAGAATCTTCTGTAGAAGTTTTTCTTGAGATACAGTTAGCTCCCTGTTTGTTAAATTGAAAACTCCATTAGGTTTTTTGTGTCTTTACTTTCTTTTCTGTACAAAAAATCCACCTCGACCTCCCCTTCCTTTAGGCTCCTCCTTTTTCCTTGTAAACTCAACATGGTTACTGTATCCTTGTATTCCACCTTTATATGTGAACACCGAAAATCCTCAACCTTTGGTGATCTAGCCTAGTGATTATATCTACTGTAAGATGAAATATCATCTCCAATATTGTGGGTACTAGTCTCATTCATAGGCTTGTTCTCTGAGTATCCTGTTGGATTTCGGTGATATCTTGTTATGTCTGTCTCCCATTAAGTGTTATTATATTCCCTTTGAGTATTGGTAACAGTTATTCCTGCTTTATATGGAATTTTCAGAGAAGGCATTTTTTTTGTTTAATTTGTATTTATTTAATATTTTTCAAATTGGTACAATCGCATAAAAGAAGAAAATAAATAAATTAAATAAACAGAAGGCGTTTTTTTGATAAACATTTGTTTTGTTTTTAAAGGACCACTCTAGGCACCCAGACCACTTCAGCTTAATGATGTGGTCTGGGTGCCAGGTCCAGCTAGCTTTTACCCTTTTTTTTTATAAACATAGCAGTTTCAGAGAAACTGCTATGTTTATACTGAGGGTTAAGCCAGCCTCCAGAGCCTCTAGTGGCTGTCTCATTGACAGCCGCTAGAGGCGCTTGCGTGCTTCTCACTGTGAAAATCACAGTGAGAGCACGCAAGCGTCCATAGGAAAGTATTATGAATGCTTTCCTATGCGACCGGCTGAATGCGAGCGCGGCTCCTGCTCCATGCGCATTCAGCCGATGACGTCGCGAGGAAGAAGAGGAGGAGGAGGAAAGCTCCCCGCCCGGCGCTGGAGAAAGAGGTAAGTTTAACCCCTTCCTCCCCCCAGAGCCCGGCGGGCACCCTCAGGGCACTCTAGTGCCAGGAAAACGAGTATGTTTTCTTGGCACTAGAGTGGTCCTTTAACTTTATTGGTGCTGTTGTTGTTTAACTTCATTTCTTTGATTCATTATGTATGTGTCGTGTTTATTGCACCGTGAGTATGATCTTTTGTGTGCTTTTGCATAATAATTTTTATCCCTCACATATTTCCATTTTTTAAACTCGATTACATTACATTTTCTCTAAATTTGTTTATATTTCTCCTGTCATGTGCGCATAATCATCGGGGGACGCATTAAATATTGGAACGTTTTGAAACGTATTCATTTCTTTATCTAGTCGATTCAATGTGTTAGTGTATCTCCTGACAATCAGACCCATCAATCAAAAAGATAAGCTCTGCAGCATGTTATTCCACTCAGCCACAAACTCCTCTTGGTCGAAAGAGGGATTGTTTTTCTTTTATATACTTTTCTAATGTGGCAATCTCACACTCAATTTTAATGTCCCTCCCCAACACTTTTTCTAACCTATGTTGACATTTTTTTGCTGATTCCTGATTGTCTTTGGCAGGTATAAAAATCCTGGTCATTAAATAATAGCTCAATATTTTTACCACATATTACTCTATTTTTGAAACAACTTCAGCAGCACACACAGAAATGGAGATTAGTGCAGAAATCTTAAAACCAAAGTGCTCTGTGCAAATCTGGTGCTCACTGTAAAGTGAATAATATAATATTTCTAAATATAGCTGCTACTACACAATTTGAGTCTCTCTCTTCTGTCCCGCTAAGTGTTAAATACAACCCTGCGAGGACGAGCAAATCCTCAGCTGGCAAAGTATTGTGGGAGTTATATGACAGACAGGGATCTACCCTTTTTCCATCCTGGAGATAGGGGGCCCAAAAGAAACTCCTGTCTACTTTAGTCCCGCCACTGGGTACACATATAGGTAAAGTGGTAATTATGGTAGAACAAGCACATAGCAAAAATAATACAAATACCTTTTTTTTTTGCAAAATTGCAACTATAGTGAAAAGGCTCAGTCATGAATGGGTTCATCTATACACATGGCTGGGTGGTAATTGATTTAAATCATTGTATAGCTGCATAACATATTTTCACAGGTACAGATGCAACATATATCCAGTTACATAGATGTTTTTCAGTAGGCCCAAAGAAACAATAGGCTCAATTTGATATTTGGCAAGGAAAACCAGTCTAAATTTAAAATATTAGATATTGTTGGTACAAAAAAAGGGTCTAGCTAATCAGATACTCTGTCTGAAGCAGTGGTGTATCCTGGTTTTGTGCTGCCAAAGGCATGACAAAACTCAGTCCCCCCCCCCCCCCCCCACCTTGCCTTCTAACTACACATACACCCTCACTGACAGACACATATACACTCAGTGTCAGACACACACATTCACTGACAGACGCACATACACTAGCTAACAGACATACACACTCACTGACAGACACACATACACACTCACTAACGGACACACACACTCTCACTTACAGACACACGCACACACTAACACACTCACTAACAGACACACACATACTAACACACTTACTAGCAGACACACACTCACTAACAGACACACACACACACACTAACAAACACAGTCACTAACAGACACACACAGTCACTAACAGACACACATACACTCTCACTAACAGACATGCATTCACACACTAACAGACATGCATACACACACTAAGAGACATGCATACACACTAACAGACACACACACTAACACACTCTAACAGACACACATACTAACATACACACACACTAAAACACTCACTAACAGACACACACATACTAACACATTCACTAACAGACACACACTCACTAACAGACACACACATAGTAATACACTTCATAACAGACACACACATTTACAGACACACACACACACACTCACTAACAGACACACAAACACACTCACATTTAAAAAAAAAATCAATCCCCCCAGCTTCCCTACCTTTTGGAGTCCTGGGGTGGATTCTCACTTTCCCTTGGATCCAGTGGGGCTGCTGGGTGGCCGGCCGGTCACTGCAGTCAGCGAGGGAGCTCTGATCCTCCTGTTCAGCTCCCTCGCGTGCCACGTAGTGATGCTGTGGCCGGAGTGACGTCATATTCTGGCTCCGGCATCACTACGGATCAACAGGAGGATCAGTGCTCCCTTGCCGCCCGCCTGTAAAGTGCTGTCGCTGCCAGCCTTGGGGGGCCCTGAGGTGGCAAACCGGCCAGCTACTGGGCCCCCAGGACAAGAGGCTGCCTTGTCAACCTCACGGTAAATACACTCCTGGTCTGAAGCCATAATATTAGCTTCCTTCAAAAAATGTATTTCTGGCAAGAAAACACAAAAAATAGCAAAAATGAAAAAATGATTTGGTTGAAAAATGACTGCCCTTGTAGCACATTTAGGTGACAGGAAAGAGAAAGGCCTTAACATTAAGACTGGCAGTGCTTGGCAGTTGTTTGAAACACACATCCACTTGCATCCACTTTAGTGGCTATCTTGGAGGAGGCAGACATGGTCTTCATGCATAGCGTGAGTGTCCAGCGTCGCTTAGACAAAATAAAGTCGTCTAAGAAGCCGGAAGTCCCTCTAGTGGCTGTCTTGTAGACAGCCACTAGAGGTGGACTTAACCCTGCAAGGTAATTATTGCAGTTTATAAAAACTGCAATAATTACACTTGCAGAGTTAAGGGTGATGGTAGTTGGTACCCAGACCACTTCAAAGGGCTGATGTGGTCTGGATGCCTACAGTGTACCTTTAAGTGGCTGGTGTATTATCGTGTCTGGCGCATCGATAAGGCGGCACAAGCGGACGCCTTAGGGCGCCAGGGCAGGGTGACGCGAATATCCGAATCCCCTACCTCTGGCTGGGGACTCAGATTTTTAAACTCACCTCACTCTCCCTGCAGCCTGCAGCCAGTGAAGTTTTCCGGCCTCTCCTGATGATGTCAGGAGGAGGGGGCATGACTTTCACTGTTCTTCTCCTAGGACCGCTCGGGAGTCTGGAAGAAGAGCAGAGGAAGTCACGCCCCCTCCTCCTTACATCATTAGGAGAGGCCGGCCGACTTCCCTGGCTGATGTGTGCTGGATCCAGATTCTGTCCCACCCCTCCATGGCCCAAGGTAAGCTTTGGGGAGGAGGTAATTCACTTTAGTTTTTTTCTTTTATCCCCCTCCTAAGTCCTAAGTCCCTTCCCCCCTCCTCAGCTTCTGTCACCCTCGTCGGCTCCTGTCCCCCTACTCAGCCCCTGTCCCACTCCTAAGTCCCTGTCCCCCTTTTCAGGTCCCATCCCCCTCCTTATCCCTGTTCCTTTCCTCAGCCCCTGTCCCCCTTCCTTGGCTCCTGTCCCTCTTACTCGGCCCATGTGCCTCTTCCTTAGCCCCTGTCCCCTTACTTAGCCCTGTCCCCCTCCTCAGCCCCTGTCCCCCTCCTAAGTCCTTGTCCCTCTACTCAGCCCCTGTCCCCCTCCTAAGTCCTTGTCCCCCTACTGAGCCCTGTCTCCCTACTAAGCCCCTGTCCCCCTCCACACCCCCTGTCCCCTTACTCAGCCCCTGTCCCACTGCCTCAGCCCCTGTCCCTCTTCCTCAGCCTCTGTCCCCTTACTTAGCCCCTGTTTCCCTCCTCGGCCACTGTCTCCCTTGCTCAGCTCTTGTCCCCCTTCCTCAGCCCTTGTCCCCCTTCCTCAGCCTTTGTCCCCCTCCTCAGCCCTGTCCCTCTTCCTCAGCCCTGTCCCTCTTCCTCAGACCCTGTCCCCTTACTAAGCCCCTGTCCCTTTTCCTTAGACCCTGTACCCCTTTCTCAGCCCCTGTCCCCCTCCTCAGCCCTCATCCCCTTCCTCAGCCCCTATCCCCTTACTCAGCCCCTGTCCCCTTACTAAGGTCCTGTCCCTCTACTCAGCCCCTGTCTCTCTACTTGGCCACTGTCCCCCGACTCAACTCCTGTCCCCCTACTCAGCTCCTGTCCCCTTACTCAGCCCCTGCCCCTCTCCTCAGCCCCTGTCCCCTTCCCCAGTCCCTTTACTCAGCCCCTGTCCCCTTACTCAGCCCCTGTCCCCTTACTCAGCCCCAGTTCCCCTTACTCAGCCCCTGTCCCCCTTACTCAGCCCCTGTCCACTTCCTCTGCCCCTGTCCACTTCCTCTGCCCCAGTCCATCTTCCTCTTCCCCTGTCCCCTTACTCAGCCCCTGTCCCCCTTTCTTAGCCCCTGTCCCCTTCCTCAGCCCTTGTCCCCTTCCTCAGCTCTTGTCCCCTTCCTCAGCCCTGTCCCTCTTCCTCAGCCCCTGTCCCCCTCCTCAGCCCTGACCCCTTACTCAGGCCCTGTTACCCTTCCTCTGCCCCGTCCCCTTACTCAGCCCCTGTCCTCCTTTCTTAGCCCCTGTCCTCCTTTCTCAGCCCCTGTCCCCCTTTCTCAGCCCTTATCCCCTTCCTCAGCCCTTATCCCCTTCCTCAGCCCTTGTCCCCTTCCTCAGCCCTTGTCTCCTTCCTCAGCCCTGTCCCTCTTCCTCAGCCCTGACCCGTTACTCAGGCCCTATCCCCTTACTTAGCCCCTGTCCCTTTACTAAGGTCCTGTCCCTCTACTCAGCCCCTGTCTCTCTACTCGGCCACTGTCCCCCGACTCGGCCCCTGTCCCCTTACTCAGCCCCTGTCCCCTTACTCAGCCCCCGTCCCCTTACTCAGCCCCTGCCCCTCCTCCTCAGCCCCTGTCCCCTTCCCCAGTTCCCCTTAGTCAGCCCCTGTCCCCCTTACTCAGCCCCTGTCCCCCTTACTCAGCCCTTGTCCCCCTTACTCAGCCCTTGTCCCCCTTACTCAGCCCCTGTCCCTCTTCCTCTGTCCCTGTTCCCCTTCCTCTGTCCCTGTTCCCCTTCCCCTTCCTCTGCCCCTGTCCCCCTTCCTCAGCCCTATACCCCCTACCACAGCCCCATACCGTCACTACAGCCCCATGTCACCCACACCACAGCCCCTTCCCAAATTGTAGCCATCAACCTACTTCAGCCCCTGTCCCCCCACTACATTTCCTAGCCCCCCAATTACAGCCTGTACCCTCCACTACAGCCCATAGCCCCTACTACATTCCCTAACTTTTAAATGACAGCGACTACAACCCACTACCAGTGCCATTCCCAAAATTAGGCTCTGGATCCGCCCCTGCTCTGTATGCCTGTATCTGTATGACTATAAGCCTGTGTGTATGTATGTCTTTGTATGCCTGTATCTGTATGACAGTGTCTGGATGTCTCTGTGTGTGTGTTTGTATGAGATTGTACCTGTATGTGTAGATTGTATGGCTGTGTGCCTGTATCTGTTTGGTTTTATGCCTGCATATCTCTGTGACTGAGTGCTTGTATAGTTGTGTGTTGCTTTATATCTATGTCTATATCGCATGGAAAAAGACACAAAATGCGCTGAGGGGAGAGAGCCTCAGAAAGGGGCTGGGGGAGGAGAAAGACACACAAAAAGAATGGGGGGGAGACCCACAAAGGGGCAGGGGAAAGAAAGTGACACCAAGAAAGTTTAAAACATAGTAAAAGGGGGATAAAATAAACTAAAGATTATAAAAAAAAAATCAAAAGGGGGGTTACAAGACACACAGGTACTTATGCATTTTTATTTTAAGGGGGGGGTGGGGGTGGGGGGGGGCAAAACTCATCTTTGCCTGTGTAGCAAAATCCTTGCACTGGCCCTGTGTGTGATTATCACTATGTGTCCCAAACCATTAATCCAGTCCCTCAACAAGCAGTGAGTACATCCTCCCTAACCCATTGTAATGAACTGGAGCACTAACTTGCCCTGTTGTCCAGCAAGAAGAGCATTGCATTTGTTTTGTTCCATTTGCCATTTTTATTTATGCTCCTTGTTTTCATGTAACCCCATGTAGGAATCACGCCTCTTTTGTGTGAGAAGTTGTTTTGAAACGTGTTCACCAGCTACATTTACTCTGCAGCCAGGAGATATAGTACAGTTTCAACAATGTGGAGAGAATGGGCAGTGGTAAGTATTCATGCAATATTATTCTTCATATTAATAGAACAAAACTCTCTTCATTTATAAATTTGTATCATTAAGCATTTTTTATCTCAGTAATATTTCTGAATTTGGTCAACATACTATGATCACATCATGCATGTCATAGGAACAATAGATATGCTGTTTTATAAGTTTAGATTTACAACACTCCACTGTTGTTGGGGATGTGTTTTAATTAATTGAAATCATTAGTAAACATACCTTTATTACAACCCTGGGGCAGACTTCTCTCTGCTACCTAATCTCCCTACAATGAAGTCATCAATGCTGATGACTTTTGTTCAATCAGATGCTTCTCATCAGAGGCATATCTAGGTGACTTGCCACCCATTGCAGCAATCTATCTTCACTTCTCTTCCTTCCTCCCACATTTTAAACTTTTGTGTGCCGCTTTCCCTCCGACTTATCCCATAACCCTTCTTGTGTGTCTCTCCCAATACCCCTTTCAACCTTGTGTGTCTCTTAAACCCTTTCACTTTCTTGTGTGTCTCTTAACCCATTTTACTTCTTTTGTATATCTTAACCCCCACATACATACACAGTGACATGAATGCATAAATATGCAGTCATACATGCACTAATTTACAAGCATGGGTAAACAGTCACACACAGAGACACGCAATCATAGGCACATAGTCAAACAAACATACACAGTCACAACACACAGTCACTTATACATACATATACCTCGATTCACAGCCACATGCATATGCATAGTCACAGGCACATAGTCAAAAAAACTTTCACAGACACACAGTCACACATCCAGTAACACACAGTCGCACACAGTCAGGGGCATTGTTATGAAGGGGGCCATGGCCCCCCTACATCATGCAGTCCCCATCTTTGTGCCCCCCCCCCCCCCCCCCCAAATGCAGGCACTATATCAAAGTCTGGCTATAGGGGTGAGTTTATACAGGTCCGGCTTCCCAGTTGGAAGATTTCATTATTCTCCACCCAGGATAATGAAAAAACCAAACACATTGCAGTGTAGCCTGATCAAATCACAATGCTTACCCATAGGATTGGCTGAGACTAATCAGAGCCAGCACAATTCAAACACAGCCCTGGCCAATCAGCATCTCATCATAGAGATGAATTGAATCAATGAATCTCTATGAGGAAAGTTCAGTGTCTGCATGCAGAGGGAGGAGATACTGAATGTTTGGATGCATTTTAGGAAGCCATGACCCAGGAAGGATCTCTAACAGCCATCTGAGGGGTGGCTAGTGAAGTTATCACTAGGCTGTAATGTAAACACTGCATTTTCTCTGAAAAGACAGTGATTACAGCAAAAAGCCTGAAGGTAATGATTCTACTCACCAGAACAAGTTCTGGTGACTATAGTGTCCCTTTAATGACTCTGTTGGAATTTCACTGAAATGCCAACCCAGTCAAAATATACACGCCACAAGTCAAGCCTTGTCAAAACTAGTCATGCTCCCAGCCTTTACTCAGTGTTGTACTCTCACGCATGTACAGCTCTGACGATGGCTCCTGGCAGCCAAAGATGACTAGACGGAAGAGCATGACGGCATCCACGAGGTATAGGTTCAGGTAAGTATAACTTACCTTCCCCTGCACCCCCAGGGGATCAGACACCCAGTGGTGATGTCACCGTTTGAGATTTTTGCAAATAATGCAAAGATTTCAAAGTCACTTTAACTGCTTGAAAAAAATATGATTTACTTAAACTTAAAGGACAGTCAGCTGCAGCCAATGTTTCCCTTTTTAAATGCATATTATGTTAGATGTCACAGCAGTGATAGAATGGGAACTGGAAGGTTTAGCGCATCTACCTCTTCACATATTACAGTGATATATAATTGTCTTATTAATTGTTAAATATCCCCCTCTTATAATGTTGTAAAGCGCTGTGGAATCTGTTGGCGCTATATATATGCCAATAATAATAATAATAATGTACTATAAGCTGGAAGTTTTAGAGCATGTTTATTTTTTCTGAAATTTGCTTGATGTTCTCTGTATCAAAACATGCTGGACTGTAGTCTGTCAAAAATTATGAAGAATTGAGAAGCTATATATAAAAACAAAAGTTGGTAAGTGATTTTTGAGACATTTTACACCACTATTTAAAACATAAAGCTTACCGTATATACTCGAGTATAAGTCGAGTTTTTCAGCTCATATTTTGTGCTGAAAAACCCCAACTCGACTTATACTCGAGTCAATGTCTGTATTATGGCAACTTACATTGCCATAATACAGACCAGGATCGCCGGGCTCATTACAAGCCCGGCGGTCCTGTTGGGGGCTGGCAGAGAGCAGTAACTTACCTTTCCTGCAGCTCCTGTCATCTCCCTTCTCTCTCCTCCGGTCCGGCCAGCTCCTCTGTCAGCTCCCACTGTAAGTCTCGCGGGCTCTCACACTACACACACACACACACACTACAAACACACACTCGTACAAACACTCACTCTGCATTATATACACACACTCATACACACACACACACACACTGCATTATATACACACACACTCATACAAACACACACACTGCATTATATACACACACACTCATACAAACACACACACTGCATTATATACACACACACTCATGCAAACACACACACTCCTGCAAACAATCTGCATTATAAACACACACTCATACAAACACACACACACTCTGCATTATATATACACACACACATACTCTGCATTCACACAAACACACACACTCTGCATTATATACACACAGAGTGTGCGTATATAATGCAGAGTGTGTGTTTGTATGAGTGTGTGTGTGTAATGCAGATTGTTTGTATGAGTGTGTGTGTAATGCAGAGTGTGTGTTTGTATGAGTGTGTGTGTATATAATTATAAAAATCACAGAATTTCATAGACCCAAGTTTTACCCTCGACTTATCCACGAGGCATAGCATATTTCACAATTGTTGGTCACAAAACTGCACTCGACTTATACATGAGATCGACTTATACACGAGTATATACGGTAAATCTTTGTTCTAAATGACTTGCATCGAATTTCTTTCAACAAACAGAGCTAAATTAGTTATTCTGTTACACTTTACATGAAACTCATCAAGCATTATATATTACAGGGCGTGCAGAATTATTAGGCAAATGAGTATTTTGACCACATCATCCTCTTTATGCACAAAAGCGTGTATAAAACCCCAAGGGTGATATACACAGGTAGAGGGTGGTACAAAACAATACAACCTGTTTATGGCTGATCGTGAACGTGGAATCTATTGAATAGCAAAAATACAAAATATGGTGAAGTAAATAAGGCAAAGATAAATTTTGCACGTGGTAGAGAACTTACAAAAGAGAGATGGTAATCACGCCTGTCACCCTGTCATGGGTATTGTCCAAATGAAGGATCAGATGTATATGATAGAGACTGGATAGCAGTGGAAGCAGGTGTCTGTCTCGTAGTATATGGAGAGGAGAAGTTCCAGATTCAATCGCTTATATGGCAATATCACTTTTGCTCAGGAATAAAAGAAAATAGAAATAGTGCAGATTGTATAAAATTTACAAAATTTATTACAAAGATTGCACTTACAGAAAATCAGTGGTAAAACAGCATGTCTCCATAATGAAGTTTTGGTCTGGTCTCCAGATGGTGATAGAAAGAGATCCAAAATTGGAGATGCACAAAAACAATAAAATAAAGTAAAATAGAATGGACTATAATAACAGTGCTGGTTATTAGCATAAAATGTCCAGAGTGTAGTATCCAACGCGTTTCGTCACTATAGTGACTTCCTCAGGGATGTAGATATGCTGTAATCTTCATGGTTTATATACCATATCAGTTTTCAAATTTCGCGGGGAAAAATTCTCCGGTCACATGTTACTTCCGGTTTTCGGCCATTTGACTTCCTGTGTTCCACCTTGGAACGCATGACATCACTTCCGGTTTTCGGGTTGGAAGGTGGAACAAGGTGGAACACAGGAAGTCAAATGGCCGAAAACCGGAAGTAACATGTGACCGGAGAATTTTTCCCCGCGAAATTTGAAAACTGATATGGTATATAAACCATGAAGATTACAGCATATCTACATCCCTGAGGAAGTCACTATAGTGACGAAACGCGTTGGATACTACACTCTGGACATTTTATGCTAATAACCAGCACTGTTATTATAGTCCATTCTATTTTACTTTATTTTATTGTTTTTGTGCATCTCCAATTTTGGATCTCTTTCTATCACCATCTGGAGACCAGACCAAAACTTCATTATGGAGACATGCTGTTTTACCACTGATTTTCTGTAAGTGCAATCTTTGTAATAAATTTTGTAAATTTTATACAATCTGCACTATTTCTATTTTCTTTTATTCCTGAGCAAAAGTGATATTGCCATATAAGCGATTGAATCTGGAACTTCTCCTCTCCATATACTACGAGACAGACACCTGCTTCCACTGCTATCCAGTCTCTATCATATACATCTGATCCTTCATTTGGACAATACCCATGACAGGGTGACAGGCGTGATTACCATCTCTCTTTTGTAAGTTCTCTACCACGTGCAAAATTTATCTTTGCCTTATTTACTTCACCATATTTTGTATTTTTGCTATTCAATAGATTCCACGTTCACGATCAGCCATAAACAGGTTGTATTGTTTTGTACCACCCTCTACCTGTGTATATCACCCTTGGGGTTTTATACACGCTTTTGTGCATATTTTATATAGTGTGTGTGAGGTACACTTTTGGGGGGTGTGTCTTTCTAGTGTATCATATAGTAAGCTAATTTCTTTTGTCTGTATCCTCTTTATGCATGTTGTCTTACTCCAAGCTGTATAGGCTTGAAAGCCTACTACCAATTAAGCATATTAGGTGATGTGCATCTCTGTAATGAGAAGGGGTGTGGTCTAATGACATCAACACCCTATATCAGGTGTGCATAATTATTAGGCAACTTCCTTTCCTTTGGCAAAATGGGTCAAAAGAAGGACTTGACAGGCTCAGAAAAGTCAAAAATAGTGAGATATCTTGCAGAGGGATGCAGCACTCTTAAAATTACAAAGCTTCTGAAGCGTGATCATCGAACAATCAAGCGTTTCATTCAAAATAGTCAACAGGGTCGCAAGAAGCGTGTGGAGAAACCAAGGCGCAAAATAACTGCCCATGAACTGAGAAAAGTCAAGCGTGCAGCTGCCAAGATGCCACTTGCCACCAGTTTGGCCATATTTCAGAGCTGCAACATCACTGGAGTGCCCAAAAGCACAAGGTGTGCAATACTCAGAGACATGGCCAAGGTAAGAAAGGCTGAAAGACGACCACCACTGAACAAGACACACAAGCTGAAACATCAAGACTGGGCCAAGAAATATCTCAAGATAGGTTTTATGGACTGATGAAATGAGAGTGAGTCTTGATGGGCCAGATGGATGGATTGGTAAAGGGCAGAGAGCTCCAGTCCGACTCAGACGCCAGCAAGGTGGAGGTGGAGTACTGGTTTGGGCTGGTATCATCAAAGATGAGCTTGTGGGGCCTTTTCGGGTTGAGGATGGAGTCAAGCTCAACTCCCAGTCCTACTGCCAGTTTCTGGAAGACACCTTCCTCAAGCAGTGGTACAGGAAGAAGTCTGCATCCTTCAAGAAAAACATGATTTTCATGCAGGACAATGCTCCATCACACGCACCAAGTACTCCACAGCGTGGCTGGCAAGAAAGGGTATAAAAGAAGAAAATCTAATGACATGGCCTCCTTGTTCACCTGATCTGAACCCCATTGAGAACCTGTGGTCCATCATCAAATGTGAGATTTACAAGGAGGGAAAACAGTACACCTCTCTGAACAGTGTCTGGGAGGCTGTGGTTGATGCTGCACGCAATGTTGATGGTGAACAGATCAAAACACTGACAGAATCCATGGATGGCAGGCTTTTGAGTGTCCTTGCAAAGAAAGGTGGCTATATTGGTCACTGATTTGTTTTTGTTATGTTTTTGAATGTCAGAAATGTATATTTGTGAATGTTGAGATGTTATATTGGTTTCACTGGTAAAAATAAATAATTGAAATGGGTATATATTTGTTTTTTGTTAAGTTGCCTAATAATTATGCACAGTAATAGTCACCTGCACACACAGATATCCCCCTAAAATAGCTATAACTAAAAACAAACTAAAAACTACTTCCAAAAATATTCAGCTTTGATATTAATGAGTTTTTTGGGTTCATTGAGAACATGGTTGTTGTTCAATAATAAAATTAATCCGCAAAAATACAACTTGCCTAATAATTCTGCACTCCCTGTATGGTGTTTGTATATAGCAGGTAGTTAGGATATTTATCTAATAAAGCATTTTTTATTTTTTTCATTCTATTGTATACAGACCAGTCTCTATTTCTATAGATATCTGAGTTTTGATCTAGGGTCAACTTGTTTGAACCCTTGATCACTTTTCTTTTCTTTTTTTAAGTCTCTCTTTACTAAAACTCCACAGCAGCACATTAACATAGAGAGAAACAACCAATCAGAAAAAAGTAAGGAACAATAAAAGTCCCCTCCAAACTACTTCCTCTTTCAAGCTGCGACAAGACAAAGAGCAGAAACAAACATATCCATCTAGCAGTAGCAGAAGAATTCAAACTAAGTCAACCTTTATGACCTTTATCCAGAACCAGAAACCGAACGTGGATCCATAGATGAACCATTAAACTTTATCCAGAAGAAGGCCTTGAACGTGGATCTGAAGATGAACCATTAAACTGAAACAAGATAAACAGAGTTGAAAGCTCTGGTTAGTGAATGAAATGTACTGTGAAAACATGAAGATGGCATAATCAACTACAGACAGTACAAAATCCATAAAATCTCACCCCGACTTCCCTCAGGAAGGCAAAACAACTGACCGACCTAATCATAGCCCTGAAGAACAAACTAACAACTAGAGGTGGTCAAATAAAACGAAAAGTAACAAGGGTAGGGTGAAACTGGGAGGGAAATATTCGCCTCCTGTCATTAATAAAATTCAGATTATAGTTACACTAAAGCTAGTATAATCTACAATTTTAGAACATGACAGGAGGCTTCATATTTGCTGTTTTAACACTCAGACAGCAAAGCAAAAGAATCATGATTCGCCGGTCTGAAATAAAATTGTCGGAAAGTGTCCTCCCGGGACCAGTCAGCTGAACGCAGGATGTCCTGGAGAGAGGCTCCCGTAAGGAAGGCACCAGAAGCTGCCATGCCCCTAGCCGAGTGTGCTCCGAAGGTCGAATCCACATCCGCCAATGACAACAACCATTTAATCCACTGTGCCAGGGTAGGAGAACAGACCGGATTGTGAGGTCTAACATAAGAGATCAATAATTGGTCGGAACTGGAAGGGCGGAGTGGAGAAGCAAGCGTCACAGAGCGAGACAGAGCCGTCGCCACACAGAGCTTAGGCGAGTCGCGGAAATACGGGTAGAATACAGCCGTCGAACCCGACTTAGTACGTCTAGACACCATGAAGGTGACCCCCTCCGGAGAAAAATAAAAGCGTCAAGTTGAAGCCCGTGATAGGATAGGAAGAAGGAGGGTGCTTGGGATCCTTGCTGGCCAGACGGCCAGAAGCGGCTGACGACACGACCCCGTTGTCGTCCAGCTCAAGCAAAAAACACGGGAGCCTTGTGGGCGGAAGACCCTTATTATTGAGGACTGGGTTTTGCTCAAGGTAGTGAAGAGGTTCGTGTGCTCCGAAGAGTAGACCCTTGGCTAGGGGGCCCAGTTCCTTTTATCCCAAGTCCAACAGCTTGGCATCCATGCGTAAGAGGACTGCTTACCTATGCTGGTGTAGAGTGCTGCATTTGTGTTGCCCAGCAGGCAAATGGAGCGCAGAGCCCAGTCCCGTATAGAAGCTGGGTCCAGGGTAGCACCCTGTGAAGAAGCCTCATCAGCCATCATGAGTATTCCGGCCAGGGGGCCCAGCATGTCCAACGGTTTAACCTGTGCCAGTCTGAGGCAGCATTCGACCCCTTACTTGAGGTCACGTCCAGTACGTGTCATGAATGTGGACACGATGGGGTCAAATACCAGGGTCAGGGCAACCTTATCAGGAAAAAGAGGCCTGGGGCATTCCGCCCGTAACTTCCTGCAGGCCCAATAGTGCACAAAGACCATTTGAGGATCTGGAGTGTCCAATGGGCCATGGGTCGAACAGGGGTTCACCCTTAGCGTCCAGGAATACATCGTCCTCCAGCATAGAGGTGGGCGCTCATTGTGTAGAACGACCCCCGAATTTGCAGGGCCACATGGTGTAGTCCAGCTCGTCCTCGCCCTACCTTTCTTCCTCATCCGAGGGAGACTGGGCTGCCCACCATTTGTCCAAGATGGCCAGGTGGCGGTGGTGGGGTGGAAGGAGTCCTCCTCCCTCCGTCGGAGAGACGTCGCCGTCTGATAGGCGAGTCTGAGACCACCGGTCCCTGTCGCTTTGCTAGAGCCTTTCCCTTTTGGGGGTGTGGCTCAGGGCCTTCCAATAGCGCTTGGGCACTCTTGCCTGTTTTCTCCTGGGAGAGTCTGATTCCGCCAAGTCATCTGCCGTATGGGTGTTCCCCTTAGAGCCCCTATCCTGAGGGGTTCACAGGAGGGCCCTAGCCAGGGCTAGAATATGCTTGCAGGGCAGCACCCCACATTTGTGGCCAAGGCAAGATAGACCGTGCCTGTAAAATATATGTGTACTTAAATGGGTAGCCAAACTGGGGGCCATCCCATGGCGATGGCACAGACAGTGCAGGCCAATCTAGGGGCACAGACAAAGCAGGCCAATCATGGGGCACAGACAAAGCAGGCCAATCATGGGGCACAGACAAAGCAGGCCAATCAAGGGGGACTGCCAGAGCAGGTCAATCTTGGGGTGCAGTTAAGGGCAGGCCAAACCCATATGATGTACAGGACTGATGTATGGTCCGCTGTATATGACAGAATATTGTCTGCTTCATTGTAGAGCAATCATAAAATGTAAACTGTCAAGTAAGTAGTGTATGACAAATGCAGTGCCCACTGGCACACTAACCACCACCCCTCCTCCCCTCCTGCACTAGCTAGTACCAAAACCCTTGACCGGAGAAGGTTCCTATACCGGGAAGGGGTCACGTGGCAGGCCTCTTATTCCTCTCCTCCCCGCCCCACGTGGGCCGTGATACCGGAGGTTATTTTCCTGCGGCCCGGTAATGCGGAAGGTAAGCGGCAATGAAAGAGGGGGAAGGCCCAGGCGAAGGGTCCCGTGCAGTGGCGCAAGGCCAACGAGCCACGGGACTCAACACGTTTTAAAAAATATGCAAAATATTTAGTTTTAGCATAATACATTTGACTTATAAACTGTAAATATTTTAAAATATTTTAATTTAGTTTGCATGATACTGACATTGTGATCCTTAGTATCCATTTAAAAATCAGTAGTCACATGTTAAGGATTCTTATGTATGTATGTATGTGTGTATATTCACAAAATATGAAGGGAAAATCTTTCTTTAAAGGACCACTATAGTCACCCAGACCACTTCAGCTCAATGAAGTGGTCTGGGTGCCAGGTCCCTCAGGTACACACCGTACATGCTGGGGTCGCGGCTGCAACCGGGCCCGGCCCACCAGGGGGGCCCGGCCGCCCTGCAACCCGGTATGCACGCCAGTGGCAGTGTGGCCACATTTTGCCAGCCTCTTCTCCTGGGGGGCCCAGGAGTTGGCCACCTCAGGGCCCCCCGAGGTTGTCAGTGGCTTCAGTTTGCCCGCGGGGCGGCCGGCCGGGCTGCTGGGCGCGCACGCGAGGGAGGTAGCACTCTCCCCTGAGTGCTCTCTGCCCAGCTCCCTCGCGCTGCTTACTGATGCCGGAGCCGGAATATGACGTCATATTCCGGCTCCGGCATCAGTAAGCAGCGCGAGGGAGCTGGGCTAAGAGCACTCGGGGGAGAGTGCTCCATCGCGCCCGCTCCCCGGAGGCCGGCCGCCCAGCAGCCCAGCAGGACCCCACTGGACAGGAGGACCCCACTGGACCCCAGCGACAGGAGGACCCCACTGGACCCCAGCGACAGGAGGACCCCACTGGACCCCAGGGACAGCAGGACCCCACTGGACAGCAGGAATCCCCACAGCACTCCCAAAGGTAAGGAGGCTGGGGGATTAAATAAAATAAAAATAAAATACGTGAGTGTGTATGTGTGTTTGTGTGTGTGTGTTACTTTGTGTGTACCCGAAAACCCTGCCAGGCCTTCCACCCCAGCCAGTCCAAGTTCCCCTACCGAGAACCTGGCCTGTACTCTCTGCGGTCATGGACTATCCCTAAACTCGCGGCTGAATTACGTTGCATGGGGGTCCCGTTCCCGTCTACAGCCCGCAAGGCCGAACTGTATAAAATATTTATCTCCAACACATGTACTACCCTGCCAGGAGTGGTCCTACAACCTGATAATTATACAGAGATCAAGGGCTTGATGTCATCTCTCCTGGCCTCTTTCAACACGATCAGCATTGGGCTGGACAAATTTGAATCCCCTCAGACATCGTCAGTCATTCCGCCCATACCAACCACCACTTCGGCTCCCCCCCCCTTCACAATAATGACACCCCCATAAACCCAATTCCAAGCACTTCCACTCACATTATCATGCCCGCCCACTTTGTACCCCTGGCCATACGTAAAGACATCCGGGAAGGCAATGACATAAACCGATAACAAATATAATATGACCTACTGGATTAAATTCATTATCTTTTGAAAAAGTCCTTGAGTGCTGGCTTCTCTATTGGAATTATATTTTTGTGCAGCTGAGCACCGGGCCAAACACGGAGGAAAGCTGGAGTGCAAAACTTCGGACATAGTATGTATGTATGTGACTAGATATATATTATATATATATTAGATAGACAGTCACGCAGAGATTTTAAGAGGTAGATAATATAGTTTTGTAATTATATCCCTAAAGAGTCATATCTCCACAACATGGTCTTTTATAGATAAACTATATTAATTTGTAGCATTGCAGCATCATGCAAATCTTTTGTTTCATATTCTGTTGACATTTTGAAAATCTAAAATTCCAATTTCTTACAAATGTAGCTTAACTTTATACTGTTAGCAACTGTATCTTTTGTGCAAGATTTCCAGCTATTTTAATTCTGGGGGGTTTTTTTTGTGCTTCTATAAAGTCTTCATTTTGAGTATAACTTTATGTTGCAAATAATGATTTGTAACGCTACACTGCATTAACTCCTGCCTTAAGCAATGCAAGTGAAGACATTTGCTACAAAAAAGAACGGATTGATTTGATGTGACCATGTTGCCATATATTATTTTATTATTATTATTATTTTATTATTTATATAGCGCCAACAAATTCTGTAGCGCTGTACATAATCAAAATACTGAATCATATTATCTAATGCCTTTGTATAGTAAGCCAGTGGCTACAAATAGCACTCGTATTTACTGTATTTATCCCCGTCAGCTCTACACTTATTACTGTATTTATCCCCGCCAGCTCTACACTTTTAATACCATCCTGTGCTACATGGAGTGACTGGCTTACTTGTACTTTTTATTGACAATGTTCTTTGGGTTTTGTTACATTTTCTCAAGTGTGATCTTATCTGCTTATGTTTGCCCATATCCACCCCTTTTTTCATAATGTAGTATTTGTTATATAAAGTTATTAATGCTGTATAATGTAATGACTAATATCATAGTAAGTACTATCATTGCTATGCATCTCTTGCAGGTTAGTAAAAGAACTTGTTTCAAAGAAGAGTGCATGGGTGCCTTCCAGTCTGTTAAATCCAGCGAAGGGTGACATGGAGACCATCTGCCAAAAGGATAACAGTGCAGGTAATGATGTTTTCAGAAAACTGATTACCAAAAGATTGTGTGAAATCTCCTGGAACTGGAATAGTGGCATTTAATATTCTCTGTAAACAATTAGGATAACCAGGTGCCAGTGAGATATGTCAGGATCAGCTGATTAGTGCATATCCTAACACACTCAATTAGCAGGAGCATTAGTCCAGGAAGCATGCACAAGCCCATCTTTAGAAAAACAGGTTACTATGTAGGTATAAATATGAAGAAAAAAAATTGCTTATAGTGTGTCAAAATCAATATCGCACAGATTAGAGCAATAGTCAAACTTCATTCGTCCACATTCAAAAATGAAGTATGGCTAGGAGGGAAAACACCCACTTTATTTTCAGAGAGGCGGTGATTCATATACACAGGGTGTTTCATGAAACGTGGCATTTTACATGGCCTTGAACTTGGGAGAGCAAGTCACCAGCCACGTAGAATGTGTACAGTCTGCTGTGTCTGACAATAAAGAGATCACAATAAAACATTTACTGTAACCAATTGTACCTTGGAAGGCACAAAGAAATTGTATACAGATCACAGCAGGTGGTGGTTAGATGGCATTTTTCTGTTCAAGTTTATGCCAAGCACTGTGCATAGCTAATTGCTCTGAACAATAGTTATTGATGCATTCACGTCGTTGTCTACATGCAGGTGGAAATGCTAAACCATAACATCTATCTGCAGCAGTGTTTTTGAAGTAAAAATGAAACACTGCAAATAGGGAGGTATAGACAGAGCGAATTTGTTAGTGGAGCAAAATTATTCATAATTTTATCAAAAATAAGATAAATACAAACGCCTTCCACAAATAACTGTAACCAAAAATTCCATGTAATTGCACCCTTCAAAAGGTACATATTCATATGATTGCGCACCATAACTATTTCTATTTGTAGGGTATGATTAATCTTGCCTTAGGTCTATGAGAACTTGAATTGTTTGAAGATATGGCTCTCAGTCTTCTCTTTACTTACAGGACATTCTGGCAGTATCTCTTATTATCTCATATTCTGCAAGTTTATCTTGCTTGGGACTTATTACCTCCCAGGATAGTTTAACACTCAACATGCAGAACTTAAGTTAACAAAAAAATAAAAAAAATATATAAACTAAAAGGTTTTACAGTACCTTAAAATGGCTGTGTTTAACGTTTAATATAGAAAAGTACAGGTCAGGGGGCGAGAATGTACGTAAATGGTAGACAAGTCGAAAGTCAAGGGATACAGAAGTTGGAATAGTCAAACAACAAGCCATGATACATACAATAGTGATGGTGCACAACAATAAATATAACACTAACTATAGGTTTCTTTAAAAGTTAGAACCTCTTATAGAGAGACAATATGCATCCGTGTTGTAGACTTAGGTGCATAATAGATGTATTAATATTAATAGCTGGTGCAAACAGTGATTTTGGGACCAAACAGAAGTAATAAATAAATATACTTGCAACAATATACACTCTGGTATCTTGCACAATTTGCCAAAGAGAAAAACACCTCCGCTACTCCAGATGTGGTTTTTAATTTTTCAAGGTAAGATCCATTGGCTTCCTTGGAGCTCCAGCCACTTTTCAGCAGCCATGGTCAAACTGTCGAAACAATCAATAGAAATAGTGTGCTCTCAAATAACCAAACTGAAAACCGCGACATGGCACTGAAAATAAACATAACTGTTTTAATATCCTAATAGCCATTCTGAAAGGCTAGAAGGGGTCACATGACATTGCAGCGTGCTTGCACGACATCAGCGTGACATCACACACAAACATCAGTTGTAGGATTATGGAACTTGGGTAGAAGAGCCATATACTCATATGCTTCTAGATGCGGCCGCTGCTGGGGTGAATAGTATCCAGCAGCGTTCCCACTGACTTCGAAGTGCGCTGTGCCACTCTTTAATCTGTTCGTAACTATACCAGCTGATAAGTGGACATTTGGCTAAGATAATTGGTACTCGGCAAACCCCATTCTCCTGATAACCATGATACTTATCAATTGCGTCCTGTTTCTTGGGAATTCAGCTTCCTAACTTAATGAGCCAGACAGTATGCCTTTTTTCCAGTAATAAATACTGGAACAAGGAACATAAGCAAGGTGCAAAAAGCTAGGTGATACAACATAACCCTGTCTGTGACCATTTAACATGAAGATTGCATTGTCGAATGTTTCAATGTTAAAAGGTGACATATTTGTACACACTTGTATACAGGTTAACTCGGTTCACTTTAATATGTGTATTTACTGAGTTTAGCAGCTGGTTATTCCTAAAATGGAAATTATGAAACGAAATGAGCATTCAGCTAATCTGTCAAGTCTTCTGCAATATTTAATGTAATATAGCAACATTCTTATATTATATTTAATAGGGAGCTAACAATCACACCGTAGCATCTCGTTAATTTAAAAACAACCTGGATTGATTACACTATTTTAGGCACTGACAAAGAAATATGTTATTAATAACAGCAGACATGTTTGGCAAATGAATAAAGGATATAACATGGAATGGAAAATATCACTCCGCTGATTCTGTAGAGTGTATTGCATTAGGATACTGGTTTCTACCACTTGTGTGTCTGCTGTGCACATAAAAAGTTTATTTTTCAATTTTATATGGAGAATAAAACCTGATCTGTTTACAGCACCATATATTTTGCAGAGTAAAGTTACCAAAATGATTATGATACCCTCTAAAATAAATGTCTGTTGTCAAGGTTCAAATATCAGTAATTGTTTATGAACTATAAAAATTACTGCAAGCCTGTGATCTAAATGATACGTAGGAAGACCTTTGTGCTTAGGAAACATGGCCAAATATTTCCTAGTTCTTTTCACATTTCATTAAATCAAATGGTATCATGTTTTGACATGAGCAGTGATATCGTCACTGCTGGGGAACTGTTGACTATAATCTGTTTGCTGATGTTTACACGGCTCACTAGGTGGGATGTATAGGAGAGGTGCCTTCCTTGTAGTACCTCCAGATGAACCATCAACATGCTAGAAGGAAAATTACATTGTTAAAAAACTAACTACAGCATTATTAAATGCATAGAACTTGTTACATTTAATTGAACTGAAGTCTGCTTTATTTATAGTGGTCTAGTCCTTTGGGTTGTACGAGCTGTATGGCTGCATTGGGTGTATTGTCAACAAAAGCATCAGGCTGCCGACCCAACTTGCAACAGCAGACTACACCGCAGTCATGGGCGGACTGACCTGTCATGCACTCACGCATGGAAATATGGCTTGATACCAGGAAGGGGTGGGACCCTTGCATTCAGTCTGCCCCTCTAATGGTGGACGAGAGCCTGGAAGCCTCTGGTCTTCACCTCCACCAGGTGCAAATCATGAGTAGCTGTGTCTCTCAGAGTATTGCCATTGGTTACCAACGCAACCACTGGCAGCTCTAGATTTTGTGAGGCTTTACACCTGTGACCCCCGCTAACACCTATAGTAAAAAGTACAAAAAGGGTTTTCGTTGTATGTGTACAAGGAACTGAAGTTATATTGAAGGGTGGTCTTGCAGCGCTAGGTAAGGAGAGCTAGTCTCTGTATTCATCGTCCAGTGGCCTGCAGTGTTGCGGCTGGCTGTGTCACTGTTTTGTGAGTTCTCTGACTGTAGGTATGACATAATTTGCAAACGAAATTAATTTGCAATATACAAATTCAATTTACAATTATGCTAATCGTTTTTTACATGATTAAGGGGTATGGTAGCATAGCCGGCAGTTGTGTATGCTTAAGTGCTGGTATGAAGGGGTTGTAGACATTTTTGTTTTTTTTAAAGCTTTTAAAAATAATTTGCCAAATAATAAAGTTACGGATAAGAAAACAGTGTCACATATCCCATAATCGTATATGTTCTTTATATATGTTGCCCGTGTATTGAATACGTATGTTTTGACACTTTGCAAAATGAGGTGAGTGTGACAGAATTAAGGGGGGTTAATGTGATGAAATGAATGTGGCAGGGTTGGGGGTTGAGGGTGACAGAGGTAGGGGTGTTTGGCACGGTTTGAGCAGGGAGTGTGACTAGGAGAGTGGAGGTGAGTATGGTTGGAGGGCGGTGAATGTGACATAATTTGGAGGTGTTAAAGTGAGTATGGCAGGGTGAAGGAGGGTGACAGTGTGTTGGGGGGGTGGGGGTGTAACAGTGTGTGGGGAGACTGTGTTTTAATGATCAGTCACCCCACACTGAAATACCTGTTTTTCTCTTGTAATTGATACCTTGGTGATCCCGTGGTCACCCTTACTGATGGTCCGGTGGGCTAGCTATTCGGTCTGAAGTTCTGCCAGATGCAGAGTTACAGACCATGTGATAGATGTGTCTCACCAGAGCATATTGAGTGGAGGGGCCCCACACCTGGCAGCATACATGGCAATCTGCCAGGCCCACTCCCAGTTTAGCTGTTGCCAGTTGGCCAGTGGGCGAGTAGACAGATTAGCTGCAAGTTGTAGAAAAGTCTCCAATACCTGTCCCCTTAGAGACAGAATGTCTGGATAGGCAGGCTGTAGGGTGGGGAAGGGAGAAGAGAGTGGGCAGGTGAAGAACAACTAAGGAGAAGAACAACTAAGCTGTGCACGCATTGCTGAGCAAACCAGGTAACAGGTATTTAACCAGTGCCAGGAGAGCAGATGGGATTATATACTTTGTAGTGATAATAACCCAGCTGACTTTATCTCCTGTATGTTTGTTCCTGACCTGGCTGTGCTGCAGCAGAGATTGAAAAAGACGCAATTTTTATACAAATTCTGAAGTGCCCTGTAGAAATAAATGATTGCTCGTTTTATTTATGATTTCTGAGTTCTGCCCTAGTGCCAAAAAAAAGATAATTGATGGGAAAAACATTATTGATGTCTAGGGGACAACCACTAAATCTTGATTTTATTCAGAGATTCAGTGAGAAGGAACCAATAGAGGGAGAGAGTAAGAACAGTAACAATTACATATATATATTTAATACACATAAAAAATACAGATTATAGTTGTTCCTTTTATATTTTCCCTCTATTGGCTACTTGATCTGTGAGCCTAATGGTGGAAAATGCTCCTACCAGTCTACTGCAAAATATATACATAAGATTGCAAGTTTTAATACATGTGAGTTGACATTTTATTTTCATCTAACTATCTAACCTCTTTATTTTGGGATTAATATGAATGGAAGGTTTTACATGGTGGGCGGTATTGGATGATAGGGTATGGCCATAGAGGGGCGCTATTTAGATTTATCACACAGGACACCTAAAGGCCTAAGGCTGCCCAATGCAGGATTAAAACCAAGTCCAAGCAAGGTACTCTTTTGCGTGCATGAAGAGCACTATAGTGGTAGTTAAAGGACCACTAAAGGGACCCAGACCACTTCAGCTTAATGAAGTGGTCTGGGTGCCAGGTCCATATAGGATTAACCGTTTCTCTGAAACTGCTATGTTTACCTATGGGTTAATCCAGCCTCTAGTGGCTGTCTCATTGACATCCGCTAGAGGCGCTTCCACGCTTCTCACTGTGATTTTCACAGTGAGAAGACACCAGCGTCCATAGGAAAGCATTGAGAATGCTTTCCTTTGAGAGTCGCTGAATGTGCGCGGCTCTTGCCACGCATGCGCATTCAGCCAATGACAGAGAAAGGAGGCGGAGAGTCCACACCACCAAGGGAGCCCGGCGGTGAAGAAAAGGTATGTGTTTAACCCCTTCCTCACCCCAGAGACCGGCGGGAGGGGGACCCTAAGGGTGGGGGGGACCTAGAGACCCTATAGTGCCAGGAAAACGAGTATGTTTTCCTGGCACTATAGTGGTCCTTTAAAGGGGTAACTCAAAGCACCATAAATAGTAGAAACTACTGTAGTGGTTTTTGTATCAGGGGTTCTGTGGCACAGTCCCATTGTTAAGAGCCAAATTGCCTTTGAACAGTTTGACGCTTATCTGGGTCCCTCGGGCACATACAGTTTATCCTCTGTTCCCAAATATCACTAAACAGAAGTTACACTGCCACATTAGTAATATCAATGCCATCCATCTTTGAATTATCAACACTGGTACTCTTTAACCAATCAATTTCTTCAAAAGTTGGACAAAATTTATATTGTTAAAATAAAACTTCAGCGATATCTATGAAGAGGGGTGACTCTTTATAGCATGAAAATGAATGATTGCAGGCAAGCATATAAGGGTACTAATTTAAAAGCATATTGTTTAAAGGGAAACAAAACCCTTTTACATACTTTAACCCCTAAAGGACCAAACTTCTGGAATAAAAGGGAATCATGACATGTCACACATGTCATGTGTCCTTAAGGGGTTAAAGGATCACTATAGGGTCAGGAACACGTGTATTCCTGACCCTATAGTGCTAAACCCACCATTTAGGTGGCTTGTCCCCCTATAAAAGTTTAAAACTCACCTTATTGCCAGCGCCGCGCGGGTCCACCTCCGCTGGCTCCGCCCCCTTTGTGACATCATCGAAATGGCACATTTTTAGCCAAACCAATGCCAATCCCTGTGGAAATTTCAGCATCTGCATGCTGAACAGCAGGGCTGCTTACTGTGCAGCCCTGAGCCAGGAAGCCCCTCCAGTAGCCATCTAAGGAGTGGCCACTTGGAGGTGTCCCTATGGGGCAATGTATATGACTATAGTGTCCCTTTAAATTATTATGTATATATAAATTCATTTCTGTCCTTTCCAGCAATAGTAGGTAAGTACTATTACAATGAGCAGCCAGCGATTGCTTGAGAGCATCAGCTGATCACTGCACCCAGCATGTCTCAGTGATTCCGTTCTTTTCTCAGAATGCTGGCTGAGCAGAGAAGGGAGCAGGAGAGAGCATCTTAGGTGTTAAACCATTCAAAATCAGTTTAACACCGTTCAAAGTAACTCCAAGCATCATACCCACCAAAGCCTGCTTTGTCCCTTTACTTGGATCCCCGACTCTCCTGGTCTAGAGACCAGCTTCAAGCTTCTGCAGAGCTACAGAAGCAGGAACCAATGCAGTCATCATTCAATGGCTGAGAACATCAGCTGACCCCTGTCAGCCAATGAATTAAATTCTGTGCAATGAAATTTGCAAAGAACTGACATTTGCCAGATGAGAACTCTACTTCCCAGCTGGGTGATAACACCCAATGACACTGCCGAAGGTGGAGTTATGTCTTCAGCAACAGCAGAGTTAAACTCCGTATGTGCAGTGTTTCAGTACATACAGACTTCAAACACTCAAATCACTGAAGTGGTTATGGTACTTGGAGTACCCTTTAAGGTATGACTTCATCCAAGCACTCGGCCCTCAAATTAACTTTATTCAGGTTAAGTTGTTTTGAGGGAAGAGTATCCCTTTAATTACTTGTTATGTCAGATGTAAAATAAATGTAGTATATGTCACAAACTTTAGCCAGAGCATAGATTAAGAACTGTAAAGGACTTTAAACGGAAGTACTTTATCATTAACACATTGAGCAAATGCTCTGAATGTCCGACTATGTTTTAACTAACATTAGAACTAAAAAAAAAAATAGTAAAACGTTATATTTATTTATTTTTTTAAAATACATCCTTTTTTTTCTTTATCATATTATATGCCTATGCCATTCCTAAAGTTTTCAAAAGATTATAATTTATAATAACTTTAATTACTTTGATTACTTTGTTAGAATAACAATATAAAAAAGGGAAATTGAAAAGTGTTCTTTATATTTTCCCAAAGCCACAAGCAAGGTAATTTTATATATCTTTTTGTCCCTGTTGACTCAAACCTCTCAAACTAATTTTTAAATTTGAGTACAATGATATAAAGGACTTCTGAAGTAATAGTAATGGATTACTGAGATACCCAGGTCTCTTAAAGTACTTAGTAGACACAAAACATTGTTTTCTAGTCTGACTCAGTTCTAAAACTGGAAAACTAATACTGTAGAAATTGTCTACACTGGAATTCAAATGATAGATAATTCAACTCATATGTCTGTATTCTTTATATTTCGTAATACTCATATTGAAGAACTACTGACCGGGGTATTAGAAGGGTAACAAACTAAAAAGTTTGGAGTGGCATAATCAGAAATATTTTATAGATGGTTTTGTTGAAGAAAATGATATGTTGTTGCCAGATCACACCTTACATCCAGTTAATGTAGCAATAATCATAATTCGAAAGCTTCACATACTATCACAACTTTGTATGTATGTGTGGATGTCAGACAGAGTACATGTTGGTCTTCTAAGAATCTGGTTTAGTGGAATTACGAATTGTAGCTAATCGTCTACTTGTAGCATAATTAGAGGCACAACAAGAGCAAATGAAAAACATATTGATTAAATATTATGCATTCTTTTACCATAGATGAATTATGTAAATATGTCAATCAAAGGTTCACTAATCAGCAAAACTCCAGTGATTCTCGTAATATGTTCAATGTTTATAATGCATAACTGGGTTAATAAGCAGCTGCATTGTACAATCTAGTTCATCATTTGCTCAGCTTATGCATCTGCTAATGGTTGGGCTTTCTATGAAGTGTGAGATTGTACTCAGATGAGTTAGTAAATGATCACAAATTGTGGTATACTTTGCTGATGAGTGTATCTTCACACTTTGTAGCACTCATCCTGCATATTTCTGTGGTCAGTAAAGCAGAGCAAACTAGTCACATAGTTGGAAACATGGTTTATGAAATGAGTCACGCAAATTCGTCTCCATATTTAACTCTTTATTGCTCACGTAGCATGATTTTTCATGATTTTGAAGAGCTTACTTTTAGTGATAATTCATCATTGGTTAAAAGGCTAATTTACCTCACCCAATGTTGAGAAGATATAAATATTACACATGACACCATGTATTTTGTACAATAAGAATATAAAAATAAATACATTACATAAACTAGAGGTTAGGGGTTCTTGCTCAGACAAACTGATAAATTAGACAGACTATAGAATATAAATCTTATCTACCACATATATAATGGCATGACTACGAAACCTTGACTGGCCCTATGCAAATATATATCACTGGGTAATAAGTTGTGTTAAATGATCTTTGTGTGATCTCAAGGCTTTTATCTGTCAAATATTCATTTTTTAGGAGGAAGTGTGCTTTTTTGTGTGTGCCATTTCCCATGGCTCATTTTAATTATGTTTATTTTTAAGTGTACAGTGCTACGTGTCAAATGACAATGGAGTCTACAAGCCTGAAGGAAAAACAGAATGAAAGAACAAGGAGCCTTGTGGTGGAACAGAAAGCTCTCAGTTGAATCCTTTATATCGTCACTCTTGTTTTCCCAAGTGGCTTACGTCATAGGCACTGCCAGCCATAGAAAGATGAGCCTCTGCAAATGATCTTCATTACTTCATATTGCTGGACTTTAAAAGAAAGAAGAAGAAGATATTCATGTTGGTTCAGTGAAAAAATGTGTTAATGCAAGTTCCTTACTGTGGCCTATATTAGGCCAGCAACAGAGCAGCAGTTGGACTATGCACTTAGCCTGCACTGCCTCTCACAGGGCTGTGGTTAAAAAAAAACCTTTGTAAGATATTGTGATGTTTTCTTATTTAACTGAAATTTAGTAGCTTGCTGCGTATACAAGTCAAAGCTTTACAACATAACTGATGAAAAGAAGCACCTTGTGTTAATGCAAAAAAAAAAAAAAAACTTGAACCCTGTTTTCAGTTTTAGTCACTTAATGTTCTGGAAACTATATCTATACATGACATGAAGCAAACAGTAGATTAAATGGACACTATAGTCACCAAAACAACTACAGCTTATTGCATTTGTTCTGGTGAGTAGAATCATTACCTTCAGGCTTTTTGCTGTAAACACTGTCTTTTCAGAGAAAATGCAGTGTTTACATTACAGCCTAGTGATAACTTCACTGGCCACTCTTCAGATGGCTGTTAGAGCTCTTACCTGGATCATGGCTGCCTAAAATGCATCCAAACATTCAGTATCTCCTCCCTCTACATGCAGACAGTACAATATGAGGAGATGCTTATTGGCAAGGGCTGTGTTTGAATTGTGCTGGCTCTGCCCCTGATCTGCCTCTTTCTCAGTCTCAGCCAATCCAATGGGGAAGCATTGGGTTTGGATCAGGCTACCACTTCTGCTGATGTCAGCAGGCAGTGGGCAGGTCTAAAGTAAACAGGGACAAAGTGTGCTGCTGCAGACTTGAATACAAGTAAGATTTTACTTTATTTATGGAGGCATGAGGGGACCAGGGTGGCTAGATGGTGGTTGTAACCCTATAGGGTCAGGAATACATGTTTGTGTTCCTGACTCTATAGTGCTCCTTTAACATTGATAAATTAAATATAGGATCCTTATTCCTTAATTAAAAATAATTTTTTTAAAAAAGATTCAACTTGAGAAATAGAAAAAAGGGTGCTGTGTTTCAGGATATGTGATTACAAAGATATGTCTGTATGAAAATGTTTACATTTGTATTTGTGAATGTTATTAAATTATGCACATTAGTGGAACTTGAGACAGCTCGGTTAGTGTATCACATCAACTCATCATTCTTAAAGTGAACCTCTTTTCCACTGATCATGTGGGTGGGAGTGACTTTTACCTTCAGGTAGGTATGTCTGTAATTTATTCTAGAGGTGGAATCACCAGCAAATGCATAGATTCAGATAGAAACTTAGCTGAAGATCACTTCCTCCAGCTATTCCATTATCAGGTGACTCAAGCATTATCCCACAATTCCTTGTACACAGATGCATGGTAGTGATGGGATGCTGCCACGTCACTTGTTGAGGAGCGGCTTCACTTACTCACTGCACCCTTAAATGTAGCATTTTTTTTGCTATGCCAGTGGAGTACAACTGAAACCCAAGGAGGTAAAAAAAAAAAAAAAAATACAAAACCTTTCAACTAGATATTTGTCAGCCTCGTATTTTATTTACTTTCTTTCTTAATATCTTTCAAAGTAACACCAAGTCATGCTGATTTTGATAAGTGTACTTTAAGTCCTTAAATTCATAGCATTGAATTGAGTAAAGTAATATATATACTCTGGACAAAGTACATAAATTCTAAATGCATGCTTCCAGGTAAAATTGGCCTATCATTTAATTTCTTTAAAATAACCTTTTGTCCAGTCACTATAAGCCCTGCTTTCAGGGCTTTCAGTGACAAGACAAAAGGTTATTTTACCATACATGTTTTACACAACATATCATATACATGAACATTTGAACTTATTTTACCATGGAGGTATATTGACATCTAGAGGTGCCCAGGGAGATTATGAAAGATCATGGTCAAATGTTTGCATATTCATTTCTAAGAATCTTCTTCAGACCTTATTTACAGCATGTGAGATTTAAAACAATTCAAAATAATTTTGTATCTGTTATAAGTAAGGCTGGCTACGTATATGTTATAAGTGAGACTGGTTCTGGTATCCAGAACCCTCCATTCTAATCTCAGAGGTAGCCCAGACAAGCCGCCCCTTCCCCCAAGGTGATCAGGACACAAATTTAGGTATCAATGGTGATAGTAGTATACAGGTCCTGTAGTATACAAGTCCTTTAAGCCATGTGATTTTTCTGTGCCATGCTGTCCTCGGGTTTTTACTGTGGGCATGTACTATATTTTAATTTAACCATACAATGTATATCACTTGTAATATTATTATTATTATTTTATTATTTATATAGCGCCATTAGATTCCGTAGCGCTGTACAATGGGATGAATTGGTTTAATATTGTTGTTCATTTGTATAAGTTAGAATAAAAATCTGCCTATATTGCAAAATGTGTATATAAAAGGACACTCCAGATGCTCTATTTTAGGGCTGCCCAGCAGGTAGATCCGCAGATGTTGTAGAACTACAACCCCCATGATGCTTTGCATGCCTTTAGAATTCATTTGGAATGGCAAAGCATCATGGGAGTTATAGTTCTACACAGAGGCGGCTCTCTAATTAGGCGATTTAGGCGGCCGCCTAAGGCCTCGCGCAGTCAGGGGCCTCGCGGCCGCCTAAATCGCCTGAGGGCAGACTGACATGTCGGGTTCTCGGTCTATGACCGAGGACCCGACACAGGAGGGGGCCCGGCGGCTTGCTCATGGTGCCGCCGGGTGCGAGGCCCCTCCTGTCAGGCCGCCTGGGGAGAGAGCCTGCCTCAGTCTGCAGCTCCGCCGGGTGTGAGCTCCAGACTGAGGTCTCGCGATCTCCAGCCAATCAGAGCGTTGCCGCGGGTTACCACGGCAACGCTCTGAATGGAGATCGCGAGACTTTGCCCATGTGGTCTGCAGCTCTGCATCCGGCGGAGCTGCAGACCGGAAAGCCCACTGGACCACCAGGGAGCCATCCAGGACACTGGACCACCAGGGACAGATTGACCCCACTGGACCACCAGGGATAAAGGTACATTTTGACCCCCCTCACCCTGCCACCCCACCTGTCACCCCCTGCCACTTCACCCTGTCACCCCCTGTCACTTCACCCTATCTCACCCTGTCACCCCCTGTCACTTCACCCTGTCACCCCCTCACCCTATCTCACTCTGTCACCCCCTCACCCTATCTCACCCTGTCACCCCCTCACCCTGTAACCCCCTGCCACTTCACCCAGTCACCCCCTTCACCCTATCTCACCCTGTCACCCCCTGCCACTTCACCCTGTCACTTCACCCTGTCACCCTGTCACCCCCTGTCACTTCACCCTGTTACCCCCTGTCACTTCACCCTATCTCCCCCTGTCACCCCCTCACCCTATCTCCCCCTGTCACCCCCTCACCCTATCTCACCCAGTCACCCCCTTCACCCTATCTCACCCTGTCACCCCCTCACCCTATCTCACCCTGTCACCCCCTCACCCTATCTCACCCTGTCACCCCCTCACCCTACCTCACCCTGTCACCCCCTGCCACTTCACCCTGTCACCCCCTGTCACTTCACCCTATCTCACCCTGTCACCCCTCACCCTATCTCACCCTGTCACCCCCTGCCACTTCACCCTTTCACCCCCTCACCCTATCTCACCCTGTCACCCCCTCACCCTATCTCACCCAGTCACCCCCTTCACCCTGTCACCCCCTCACCCTATCTCACCCCTTCACCCTACCTCACACAGTCACCCCTTCACCCTATCTCACCCTGTCACCCCCTCACCCTGTCACCCCCTCACCATATCTCACCCTGTCACCCCCTCACCCTATCTCACCCTGTCACCCCCTTCACCCTGTCACCCCCCTTCACCCTGTCACCCCCCTCACCCTGCCACTTCACCCTGTCACCCCCCCTCACCATGCCACTTCACCCTGTCACCCCCTCCTCACCCTATCTCACCCTATCTCACCCTGTCACCCCCTTCACCCTGTCACCCCCTCACCCTGCCACTTCACCCTGTCACCCCACCTCACCCTGCCACTTCACCCTGTCACCCCCTCATCACCCTACCTCACCCTGTCACCCCCTTCACCCTGTCACCCCCTCCTCACCCTACCTCACCCTGTCACCCCCTTCACCCTGTCACCCCCCCTCACCCTGCCACTTCACCCTGTCACTCCCCCTCACACTGCCACTTCACCCTGTCACCCCCCCACCATGCCACTTCACCCTGTCACCCCTCACCCTATCTTACCCTGTCACCCCCCTCACCCTGCCACTTCACCCTGTCACCCCCCTCACCCTGCCACCCCCTCCTCCCCCTATCACACCCTGTCACCCCCCTTCACCCGGTTACTCCCCCTCTTCCTGCCACTTCACCCTGTCACCCCCTCCTCACCCTATCTCACCCTGTCAACCCCTCTCAATCTGCCACCCCACCTGTCACCCCCTTTCACCCTGCCACCCCACCTGTCGCCCCCTCTCACCCTGCCACCCCACCTGTCACCCCCCTCACCCTGTCAACCCCTCTCAATCTGCCACCCCACCTGTCACCCCCTTTCACCCTGCCACCCCACCTGTCGCCCCCTCTCACCCTGCCACCCCACCTGTCACCCCCCTCACCCTGCCACCCCTCTTGTCACCACCATCTCACCCTGCCACCCCACCTGCCACCCCACCTGTCACCCCCTCACCCTGCCACTTCACCCTGTCACCCCCTCACCCTGCCACTTCAACCTGTCACCCCTCTCTCACACTGCCACCCCACCTGTCACCCCCCTCTCACCCTGTCACCTTGCCACCCAACCTGTCACCCTGCCACCCCACCTGTCACCCCCTAATACTGTCACCCCCTCTCACCCTGCCACCCCACCTGTCACCCCCCTCACCCTGCCTCCCCTCTCACACCACATCTGACCCTGTCACCCCACCTCTCACCCCCTCTCACCCTGCCACCTCACCTGTCACCCCCTCTCACCCTGCCACCTCACCTGTCACCTCCTCTCACCCTGTTACCCCACCTCTTACTCTGTGACCCCCCACACTACTCTGTCAACTTACCTTGTCACCCCACCTCACACTGTCACCCCACCTCACACTGTCACCCCACCTCACACTGTCACCCCCTCCCACCCTGTCACCCCCCTCTCACACTATGTCACCCTCCCTCCTCACACTAGGTCTCCCCCCCTCACACTAGGTCTCCACCCCTCACACAAGGTTTTCCCCTCCCTCTAGGTCCCCCCCCTCACACATTAGGTCTCCCCCTTCTCACCCTGTTGCCCCCTCTTACTCTGTCGCCCCCTCTTACTCTGTCATCCCCCCTCTCTCTGTCACCCTCCCTCTCATGCTGTCACTCTCCCTCTCACGCTGTCACCCCCTCTCACTCTGTCACCCCTCTCTGTCTCTTCCCTCTTACTCTGTCACACCCCTTACACGAATGTAATACTCTCACACTAATGTCACCCCCTTCTTACTCTGTCCCCCCCTCACACTATGCCACCTCCCTACACTATGTCATTTTCCCCACACACTCTGTCACCTCTCTCCACACACACTGTTACCTACCTCCATACACTCTTTCTCTCCCTCTAAACAAACAGGCACCACTCTCCGCACTCTGGCACCCTCCTGCTCTTTTACACTCACCCTGCCACAGTTACTCCTTTACTGTCATAAAACACAGCTTCGCCATGAACTTAATGCCAAAGGCCACAGGCAGTACACAAACATACACATGCTCAGAGAAACATACATACATGTACAAAGATACTCACTGCCAGACACACACTGGTAGACAATGCAACTATGTATACAAAGACTAGTTCTCTATATCCAGTGCTGCATGCTCTCCCTTCAAAATATCTACAGCTTCTTATACACACACAAGTTAACTGCAATTTTTTTCCAATAATGGTGTTAGTGGGGGCCTCATGGATGAGTTTCGCCTAAGGCCTCACCAAGTCTAGAGCCGCCACTGGTTCTACAACATCTGGAGATCTACCTGTTGGGCAGCCCTGCTCTATTTCCTAGTGTAAAAGCTTTGTAGAGAATCACATATAGGCCCAATCTGTACACCCACTGCTGCACATGCAAAGCATCCCAAGCAGGAAATAATGGGAGCTGCTCGTGCATATGGAGCATGGCCTAGCGCAGGCATAGGCAACCTTCAGCATTCCAGATGTTTTAGACTACACCTTCCATGATGATTTGCTAGCATTATGGGTGTAAGAGCATTGTGGGGGATGTAGTCCACAACATCTGGAGTGCTGAAGGTTGCCTTTTTGAGTAAGCTAACACAAAAGCTGACACCATCATTCCTAAGCAAGAGCTCTTTATATGCATACATATCTGTCATGGCTAACATATACGTACAATGCCTTCCTTGCTGGATTCACTTTTTTGGGTCTTAGCCACTACATTTTAGTTAAAGTATTTGTCATCAATATCCATGGGAAAACCTGAAAACAATATTTGACAGGATATTATACACAGATATCAATATCAATATGCACATAAATACATTCGAAATAATAAAAAATTGCTCACATTTGTTCCACTCCAAATTTGTACCAAATTTCCACACTGTTCAATTTTTACAAAGCTCTTAGGTCACCAAGAAAGTATAACTAAACGTAACCTGTAAATGTGTGGGTGACTGGAGTGTCCCTTTAACACTGCAGCATCTAACTTTTTGTTACTGAAAATCCCTCCCCAGCAGTCATTATTACAGCTTTACCTGCCTGCTTATATTTACTGAAAAAATGTCAGACTGCTGTTACATGTTCAATTTCCTTTTGCAATGCAGACTTAATATTCCAATGCTAAACGAACAACACGGATTAAAAGTTTTCAGAAGTAATGTTATTGTGGTTGTTTTACAAAATTATTACAAATGTTAGGACAACTGGAAACATTTGAAAACTCTCCTCCCTCTCCTACCCCTTTGCAACATTTACAATTTCTTTGTCATCTTATCACAATTTATTACGTAGAGAAAAAACTCGATTGTTTTCAGTATTCCCATTAAGCTTCTCAGACTATAACTATCATTCTTCCATCTACAAGTAAAAATGTATACACAAATCCGGCTGTTCAGATAAGAATAATTTCTGAACTCGAATATCTAATGAAACAGGATTTTGTTATTAGAAAAAAAATAGTGGATTTTCTGGGCATTTTTAAGAGCTCTTTGGTGTGCATTTTTTTTTTAAATTGCAAGTCTTATGAACTATGGTTGTATTTATGTTATGAAGACAGTTCATGATGAAATGACAAGCACACAATCTAAGCTAATCTTCAAACTGATGTAAATATTTAATTGATAACTGTATTAATAAACTTTTTTCCAGCAATGTTAAGTGATGCCTTCTTTATAATTACAAAGAAAAATGTATGGATCTGAAACATGCTCAAATTCTGTTCCGATATAATTAACGACTGACATATAAAAACCAACAGGTTTTGGTTAGAGCCACATTCCTAGTGTATATTCACCAAAAAGTATTTTACTTTCTCAGGTAGGACTAGGAGAAAGGATAACAAAGCAGGTTGCTTGGGCTATACTTAAAGTGGCTCTGTCACCAAATATAAACATAAAAAAAAAATCCGATTGCTCAGGTTTTCATAAAATACATAAAGAACACGTGGGACTACTTTTCCTTATGTATAGCAGTCAGGTTATCTAAATCTGACAATGAGCAGAACAGAACAAGGTTCTGTTTCAGTTGCCAATAAGATGCACCCACAATCTACAAGTAAAATCAGTCCCATAGAAGGGAACCGGTAGACATTATGGTCAGAGGAGAATAAAATGGTGGCACCCAGATATTGAGGTCCGACACAAGGAAGGAAAGATAGTAAATATAAATACAGGCAAGTGGCAGAAAATCAAAAGAAAAACAAACATGACGTGGCCGTGTTAAGCCTTCCTCCAATTGAAAATTATCCATCATTCTCTAGAATCTCTGAGAATAATTTGACATTTAAATGCTGCCCAGTTGCATTGTTTGCAGACTTCAAGGCTTCACCTCATATTGTAGTTGGGCTTTAGAAATATTTCAAACCAGGCTGTTGGGGATTTCTGATATTAGGTAAGAGGACAGGGCTTGAGGAGGGGACAGGGACTGAGGAAGGGGGCGGGGACAGGGCCTGAGGAGGGGGGCAGGGACTGAGGAAAGGGACAGGGACTGAGGAAGGGGGCGGGGACAGGGCCTGAGAAGGGGGACAGGGCCTGAGGAGGGGGGCAGGGACTGAGGAAAGGGACAGGGACTGAGGAAGGGGGCGGTGACAGGGCCTGAGGGGGACAGGGCCTGAGAAGGGGGGCAGGGACAGAGTAAGGGGATACAAAAAATAGTCAGTGGAGTCAGCCGGCCTCTCCTGATGATGTCAGGAGGAGGGGGCATGACTTCCTCTGCTCCCCAGCGGTCCTGTGAGAAGAGCAGAGAAAGTCACGCCCCCTCCTCCTGACATCATCAGGAGAGGCCAGCCAACGCGTTCCTGCAGGACTCGAGCCCTGGCTGTGCATCACCTGGATATCACAAGTTGGTCCCTTTGGATCACAACCCATGTTATGATTTTATCAAAAGCTGTGTTTAAAACAGTATGCTAAGATTACCTGAGGAAATGCAGAGTGAAGTCTGAAACTTAAAACCTGTCTGTGTTGATTTGCATGTCAAGCTGGGAACTCTGGGATAGCTGTGGAAACATAATATCTTATGTTACAGGGAACTTTCCAAAGTCCAACTTAAAATATGCAGATGATACGCAACAGTTATTTTTTCTATTTGTACTCTGATTTGATTGTATTTTGTCTCACCAGAATCTCTTTGGTACCTTGTCATATGAAGATGATATTCACTGAAGAAAATGCTTTATCCAGTAATAACATTATACCACAACTGTGGCTATGAAATGTAGAAAAATAAAGACTGTAATATCAAGTAAAATAGTTCCCTTATGATCATGTCAGCCTGACCTGCAGACAAGCATATTAACATTATAAACGTTAATCCATCCTTCCTTCCCAATTGGCGTTGTCTGTGAAAACGTTGTGGCAAACAGGGAGGAAATTATATCAAGACATCATGAATTGATGGGTGTCATGACTGCTCTAAAAATAAATAGTAAAATTCAACCGTGGCTATTCCTGTCAAAAATAAAATTCATATGCACACGGACACATAAGTCAGAAGACCTAAATTAAACAATACCACATTGATGTGTATCACCTGCATATCTCAAAGCAGGATGTAACAAGTTCTGTACACATTACAACATGTCCACTCTACTCAAGAGCCAGATGCCATGATAGTACTGCGAATAATCAGAATAATGTAGTAAACCCCTAATAGCCATTGCGTTACCACACAATAAGGTGCATAAGATAAAAATGAGGCAGGCATCATAAGAAATAAGTGATTGCATTTTACACAACAGCCTCAGTACAGGCACACCAATTAAAAGGCAGAAATCTAATGGACATAAACACATATAAAAGTCATCAAAGCACAATTTTATTATAAAAAAACATTTTATTACCATATAGAAACTGCTCAAACTATAAGACTATAAGAAAACTCCACAAGAGTTCAAGCCTAAAGTGCTAATCATAAAAGTGCTAGAAATAAAGTGACATGTGCAATATATACGCAAATAGAACATGTTGTGTAACACTAGTAAAGTGCGTGTAAAAAAACATGTAATATAATAAAGTGCAAAAGGTATATAGTGCCTATATGATTGGAAAGATTAATGTTAATGCTTGAAAAATTCTAAACAAGCTGATCACATAGGGGTAACCCTCTCTAAAAAATGCCACCACCTACAACTGATAAATGCGCACCCACAGGCTATCTTATCTTATTTTATTTTATTCCATAATACTTGGGATGGTTAACCAGTTGATTTCTGCTATGCCTGAGGGAGGAAACGTATGGAAATAAGAATTGCAGACAATTAGTATATGCAACAGGCCAACCAGACTGCGGTCAAAACCGAATATATTTTAACCAACAATATTTTTTGTATAGTAAGGGAGTTGTCCTCTAATATGCAAAAAGTGATAATACGTCAGTTAACGCTATTAGATGATGCTTGATTTATGCTTGTTCTATCAATTAAAATCAAGGACCTGAAGGGGTAAGAGGCGAGAAAAGTGTTTAATGGGTACTGTACAAGGGCTAACCCGTGTTACCAAGTGTGGGAAGAGGCCACCAGCAGCTCTACTGATTTGATCTCTTCTACCCTGCAGAATCATCCACCAATAGTTTGTGGTGGTGCATGTTCTCCCCAGCTTTTAAACTCACAAAATGTAATAGTTTTTTTTTTTAAACACCTGATTTAGGCAAATATAATGGGACTTAGTTACAGCATATATACATTGCATGAGCCTGCCACAAGACCACATTTGTACCACATTTTTGCAAGATCCTCTTCAAGCAACCTAATACCTGCTCTTATGAGATAAACCTAATCTTATTTAAATTAGTGTGCGGTACTCTGTATGCTGTAATATTGGCTCCAGCAGCACCCTTTTAATGTATGTATGTTCAGGTGAGTGCTGCCTTCTTGATTTCACATCTAAATATATTTAGGTGTCCAGGCCAACTCGTTTTGCACCCCTCCCTGTCACAGGTGCCTCATTCCAGGAACCTGTTCTTAACCTTGACCTGAAGAGAGTCCCAGGAGGATGGATTTCCCAAGTAAGTGGGTTAATTTCATAAAAGCAGACATTAGGATGCTAGAGTAGGACCTGACAAAAAGGGGGTACATTAGCGTTTTGATAGGCTTATGCAATATGTGATCACATACTGTAACTAACACCCCATAATCTTTGCATGCACAGTAAAAACAAACTAAAAAACGATTACATTAGAAGCTGGTGCTCTGGATTCTGTATATGTCATATAAGACCTTGTTTTACAACCCGTGGTACACGTGTCCCAGAGGGTACATCAAGAGCTGGCCAGCTGGCCACTTTAGCGACCCTCAGGATTCAGCCAGCTGTGCACTAAGGCAGAATACGCACCTGCTTACCTAAAACAGCAGGTTTCTACTCTGCCAAAATACAGTGTCAAGGGGGAGAATAAAGGTGGAGAGGGAGCTGTAATCTTCATTACATTCCAGCACTATTCCTACACGTGCCTTGCAGTTATAACATCGCTTTGGCCCCGCATCACTAAACAGTGCGCAAGGGAGCACTGCAAGAAGAGCACAAAGATTACACAGGGAAAATATGCTCACTGCACCCCAGGGAAAATATCCCCATGGACCCCAGGGAAAAGAAAAGGTAGGGAGACTGGGTTGACAATAAAAATAACTTAAAAATCGTTATTTATGAATGTGTGTGAAAGAAAATGTGTATGTGTCTGTCAGTGAATGTGTGTGTGTGTGTGTGTGTGTGTCTGTCAGTGTTGGTCAAAACAGTGAGTGTGGAAAAACCAAGTAATAGGTCGCGCTATACAGAAATAGTACAATTGAAGGATACAATGAGAGATAAAAGATAAAATGTACTCACGTATAAATACACAATAAAATAAATATAAATATGAGCGTAATAGTCCCAATATGTAGTGGATTCCAATAGACTGATGAAAACTGATAAATGTATTGTATGTAAAACCACGATAAACACTACAAATTCCAAATCTACCAATTTTTCTTCCACCGCCACTAAAATCTCCTACCCTATAAAAGATTTTATTGGATGTAACACAAAAGGAGTCATATACCTCTTGGAATGCCCATGTGGATTACAGTACGTGGGCATGACCAAAAGATGTTTGAAAGTGAGACTGGCAGAACATTGCCGTAACATTAAAAGAGGCTATGAAAATCACTCAGTCTCCAAACACTTCATAAATCATAATAAAGATCTGACTCTTTTGAAAGCTATTGGTATTGAACAAGTTACCCTTCCTTGGAGAGGTGGAGATATCACAAACATTTTAGGAAAAAGGGAAATGTATTGGGTTTTTCAATTAAAAACCCTCTCCCCAAAAGGACTTAATGCTGAATTTGATCTTTTTAACTTTTTATAATAATTTATTTTTTTATTACTATTTGTATCACCTCTGCCCCTTTAAATTAAGTAAATATATTTCTTAGTATAGCTTTTATTATTATCTTTCTATATATATTTATATACTCATCTCATTATCTCCCTTCCCCTCTTCATTATATATATTAGATGCTTTTGTTCTATATTAGATTGCTCTGCTCCATTCTCTTTTTTCCTTCTTTTTTTTTACTCTATTTATTTATTTATTTTTATTTTTACTTATTTCTACCTATTATTATTTCTACCCACTACTTCTCCATCTTTTGCATTCATTCTTGAATATTTTTTGTCCCCTTTATTTTTATATGTGTATAGTTTTCTCTCTCTTTTTTGGTTTTATTCCCACCTTATTTTTTAGCTATTTAGCATTAAGCCCTTTTTTCTCCTTTATATATATTTCTTTTTCACTTTTCACCCTATCATATTTTATCTCTTTTTCTCTTTTTTCCCTTTCATTACAATATATAATCAACCTTTTTGACCGTTTTACTTTAAATAGGGACGTGCCTCTCCGGACACTACATTCCCCATAGTGCTTTGTGTCATAACACGTGACCGCGTGCGTTCGCGATCACGTGTCCCACACCCATACTAGCTACTATTGGACGGAGGTGTGCCCTCACAAGCCAGCCTCCGTCCAGACGTATCCATGCCATATCACCATGCCATATCACGTGACCGCGAGCGATCGCGGTCACGTGTTCTTTACCCTTCCGGTCTCCCCAGAACACTAACATTCGCACTACATTTCCCAAGAAGCATTGGGACGCACCATGTGATCGCGGCAGCTCGCGATCACATGACCATTTATTTTACTCTTTTTTAACATTATAACCACTCGTTTTAAATTGTTTTCCATAGCATTCAGCTAATAATTATATTATAAATTAATGCTCTTGTTATTTTTAAGTTATGTTTATGCTTATTAATATTTCTGTATTACTCTCATTGTATTGATGACGTCATTTTGGCGCCAAAATTCGAACAATCATGTATCCTTCAAGTCTATATAAGCTTGATTTTACCAGGTTATTGTATTGCCAGTTGATAAAGCCCTGTGTGGCGAAACGCGTTTTGGCTTATTTTATATATATATTTTATATTTGTACTAATAAAGGAATATTGGCTTTTTTTTCACTATTCATTTGCCATATACCTTTTATTTTATTATATTTTATATTATATTACTCTTCTCTTTTTTAACCTGGTTACACGTCGTTTTGGAGCCGACTATTGTCCAAAGAATCCTAGGTGGGGATTATACCACCCACGCCATCATAGTGAGCAGTATATCCTGCTCACCCAAATGTGAGTACGTTCTCTATTTTTAAGTCTTACTTTTATATTTTATATACAGTGAGCACAATATTTTATTTTTCCCTTATTTCGAGGAATTATCCACATCTATGTCCCGCCAGTGGGGGATAAACGCCACTGAATGCTGATTACACTAGAGCAAGTTCATGCTCTTGCATAGGTGAGTGAAATACCTCCCCTACACCCATTTTATTTTATTCCATTTTATGTACGCTAATACAGTCTGCACTATTGGAGTCTCCCTGTCTTTCTATTTGCATGCTCATCATTGAGTCAAGATTACCTATACCATAGAAGATCCAGCGTTTTATTTGACTACAGTATCAAGTTTTCATCAGTCTATTGGAATCCACTACATATTGGGACTATTACGCTCATATTTATATTTATTTTATTGTGTATTTATATGTGAGTACATTTTATCTTTTATCTCTCATTGTATCCTTCAATTGTACTATTTCTGTATAGCGCGACCTATTACTTTGTTTTTTCCATATTCTTTATTGAGGACATTAGAGGGAACCTCATACCCATAGGTTGCAGCTTTTTTCCTGTCTCTTCTCCTACAGACCACCCAGCGCTGATCCTATACCCCTTTTAAAACAGTGAGTGTGTCTGTCATTGTGTGTAAAATTAGAGAGTGTGGTTGTCTATCAGTGTGTGTCAAATCAGTGTCCTCTGTATATAAGTGTGTGTGTCTGTTTCTTCAGTGTGTAAATGTGTGTGTCAGATTTCTATGTGTGTGTACCAGTGTCCTCTGTAAGTATGTGTCAGTGTCCTCTATGTGCAAATGTATGTGTAACTCTGTTTGTGTGCCTGTCAGTGAGTGTGCGTTTCAGTAAGTGTGTCCATCACTATCTAAAACTCATAAAACTACATAGTTCAAATATAGGAAATCGTAAAAAAAAACGCTGACTCTTCAATATTGTTCAATATTGAGGCCTTTTGAGCTTAGAGAATCTAATTATTCCCTGAACCAAAATACCTCTTTTTCAATCTCTTGACCCTATTACCGTCCCTTTTAACCTCAGGTACATATTCAACAATTTGATATTTTATTTGGCAGATTGTACTTATATTCTTTATAATGATGGATTTGTAACTCTAGATTTGATTTATGTTTGAAGAACATCTCCACAATTTTTGGAGTAATCCCCCCTGCATACAATAGGGTACTTCAACAAATATACTACAAAAGTTGTATTGCAGGTGACAAAATCTATGATTGTATATTTTTACCATTATACGGGTGATGAAATATATCCCCACATATCATGGAATTACAAGCTAAGCAGTTATAACATGGCTGATTTCCCTTTTAAGCAAGGCCTAAACATTTAATAAAAGGGCTTGTACGTCCATGTTCACCATTCATTTTATGAATAGAGAGACTCTTTTTATAGGCTGGTACTGGAAAAGAGACAAACTCAGTTGTTTTAGGATGACTATCAGACAAGGTTTTCCAGTGCTATTTTAATAATAAACTGGACTTTGGAAGACAATGTATTATTGGGACACACTTAATTCTACTTTTCTGAACCAGATGTTATTGTAGATCTGAGAGGAGTAGTTCTACACATTGGAAACCTCAGTAATCTGTCCCTCCAATAGAGGGGCAGGATATATTTGTTGTTTAAACCTCTTTTGATACATCATCAAAATATGTATTCATCTATTTAGGTACTGTTATATTTTAAGTGAATTTACTTTTTGGTAATGGTCTAAATACAGAAACTGGTGGAACCACGTGTTGTGCCTTCCGACATCTTTCCTGTAATGGGAAATCTAATGTTTAACCTTCCCTTATTACACAATCTGTTTATTAATTTAGAATTTCTTATCTCCTGCTTTTTATAGCATGCTAGAGCCTACAGGAAACGTGTGTGTGTGTGTGTGTGTGTGATTAAATTTCAATTAGCAAAGCAGGAGTTAAAAAATGTCTGAAGTAAACACACTGTGCTGTCACATCTGATTGAAAATGAAACTATTTTTTTCATGGAGGCTTTGTGAGTCACAACCAGGGGAGGTATTGCTAGGGCTGCATAAACTGAAACTAATGTAATTTAACAACTAAATGAGAGTTGAGCAATAAGATTAGTGCATAGAGTATCCTTTTAAATAGTTTAAGGAATTTCTCAAGAGGGGACAATCATGAGTTTATGTCCACTAAAATTGGTCTTCCAGGAAGGTTAACCAGAGATGTATGTACTTTTGGAATGACAAAGAATACTGAAATGATAGGAAACTTAAATAACTCCCTATCTTTAATTAATTTATACAAGGCACCTGTCAGTACCAATTGAATCTTTTCTTGTAACCTTTCTGTTCGATTATTTGCAATAACTCAAGGAAGGAATTATTCCTTTGCCCATAAATTAAATGTTTATTTAGCACTTGCCTGAAGCAAGAAGCAGCAGTGACATAATCAGGAAGTAAAAAAATGTGAAGACAGGTGTTTTGGATCAGGTTATTTGAATTTCTGAGCCCAGAAAGCCTCAATGGTTAAAACGATGGACTTTTTTTTATGCAATGCTCTGCTTTTATAAATTTAAATGAAAGATTTAGCATATGACAAGAGAATCCAGTTCAATCAAGGCAGAACCAGGTTTGACGTTGCATTGAAGATGTAGAAACATAAAAAATGTTTAATTTCTCCTCTTCTCTGTAAGCTGTCACTATGCTGACATTCAGATGCAACAGACAGATCTTACAACAAAGGCAATCAGGGGGCCAAGATGGAGGCAAACATTTCCAGGACAGAGATATATACATTTGTGTGAATTCATACATTTCATTTTGCAGCCCGTGCTAACACATATTTGTTAAATATGGGGATGAGAAAGCATAATTATAAAAATCCCAGAAAGTGACAGTTTCACATTAATAAACTTGTCAGATATTCTATGTGTGTCTTGGATTGAATGCACCCCTCTCACATACTGGGTATCTCAGTTTTTGCCATTACGCATTTCTACAGGCAGAGCTGGCATGATTACTTGGGAACTGTGTTTGATTTATCGCTATACTGTCTTTATTTCATTCATGTCATTTGATATAGGCCTTCACGCTTATGTGTCCCTGCACTTGTGAAGTTTATTATTCACAGGGATAGTCGTGGCTGTATATTATAATTTATTTTTGGGAACAGTGGTGACGCAGACTGGCGCATGACGCTTTGATGTAGAATAAGCTTATCGTTCATAACCTAGTTGTATTATTTTTTGCTTACAATACACACCTTCCCCTTTACTGTGAAATAGTAATATTACTGTAACAAATATGTCGGTGTGCCAGAATGAGCTAAACACATCTTTCCAAACTGTACAATTTCAGAGAGAAGAATTATGCTGTTATTCAAGGATTAAGGCATTGTTGGTTATTGTAAGATGAATAGGCAGGGTGTGGAGCTGAATGATGAAATGTAAGTAGTAAATGGATCTGCTGTATAATGTCACACATTGTTCTATGACAGCAACATTAGGTATTTTTCTGTTATTCGGAATTTGTTTTCAGTGATCTAAGCCTTGTGTTTTTAGTAACTTTGCAGCGGTTGCTCAGTAACTGTTAGCAGAAATAAATTACTATGTGAAACTAAACTAACAGCATAAGTTAAAGGATCACTCCAGGCACCGCAGCCACTACTGCTATGACCACTTTGACAACTTACCTGGGGTCTGCTGGGTGCCCACCACTGCTTCCTCTTTAGTCACATTATTTGCGTTGTCTTATTAGTCCAGTAACACAGTTACAAAATAAGAAGTATTGCAGTGTATTGTAATACATTTTTTTATTGGTCTAAGGAAGTCTAAAGCATTTTTGGCCACAGTGAAACAAGCAAAAACACTTATGTAGTGTGCCAAGAAGCCCCAATCCATGTTGTGTCCATTATCTTATGCATTGAAGAAAGGGATCATTCTGCTTTTTTTCTCATTTCTATTTTTGACGTTTACTGTGAATATTTTAAGGTCCTGTATTGAATACAGACAGGACCGAACTGACCCACAGGGATACCTGGAAATTTCCAGGTGAACTGTCATACCTTCAAGGCTGTCTGGGGCGCAATCGCTGGGTGACCAGCAGGTGGGGAGCACACAGCACTGTCCTTCCTGCCAGTCACTTCATGTAGCATGGCTGAGCAGAATAAGTGCTCACATTTAGGAGAAAGGAGACACATGGGCGGCTAGGGGGAGAATGAGACACATGGGGGTGCTGTGGGGGAAATGAGAGACATAGAGGGGCTGAGGGGGGAATGAGACACATGGAAGCACTAGAGGAAATGAGAGACATGGAGTGGCTGGGGGGAAGGATAAACATAGAGGGGCTGTTGGGAAGGAGACATGTGTGTCAGTATGTGTATCTGTGTGTCAGTGTAACTGCTTGTGTGCCAGTGTTTCTATCTGTGTGTCTATGTATTTGCATGTGTGTCAGTGTGTGTCTGTGTATCTGCATGTGTGTCAGTGTGTGCATATGTGTGTATATGTGTATCAGTGAGTGTGCGTGGCAGTGTATGTGTTTATGTGCATACATCTCAGCAATTCATAAGTCCTCCCCTTTGCATGTCTCATTGATAAGCTGGGGGGAAGTGACTTGTATTCACTTTCTTTCAACACGGTGGCTTTGTATTGACCAGGGGTCCGAGTCACACTGCTGATCAAAGATGTCTACCAGATGTATAAGTATATGGGCACTCAGTGCAGGTACACTGGCTACACCAAAGGTATTTCTGCCTCTGCCTCTACCCAGCTGGCAAAGTATTGTGGGAGTTGTACAACAGATGGGGATCTACCTTCTGGCCACCCTTGCAATAGAGGGCCCCAAAGAATATTCTTGTACCAGGGCTCTCTTTATGTCAGTTCTACCACAAGAATTTCATCCAGGACCTTAAAATCAAAATACTCATATGAAACTTCAAAAATACAACGAAGAGGGGGAGTGGAGCTTACCTGTCGACCTGAATGGCCGCATCTTCCCTGAGCTCTGTAAGGGATTTACCAAAAAACTGTACCAACGGGGAAAAAAATCTGCAAACATCAGCCACACGCCCACATGAGTAAACGGACATGGGTAGAAAAAAAAACAAAAAAAAAACAGATCAGATAAGGGTCTGCCAGCTGGGGGATATCGGCGACCTGTTGCGCAGTTCCCATAGGGCTGCATGGGACAGCATGGCGCACCTTAAAGGAAGATCCTCGTGCTCCTCGGAGAATCAGAGAATCTCCTGGAACTAGCAGAATGGAATACTCACGGTATGCAAATGGGACGGGACCCCGGCTTCCTCCGACAGAGGATAGGGAACCAGTCACTGCATCGCTGTTGAAGAAGATGCTGACGGAGATCCGATCTAATATAGCGGGAGATATGGCCCAATTCCATTCCGAATGCAAAGATCACCCTCCTTGTAGGCCTCCCACAGCAAACATGACACCAGGCTTTCCGAGGTGGAGAAGCAGCTGGCGGAGCTTCGCCAGCAGCAGAAAGCTACTGCAGACAGAGTTGATGCCCTTGGAGTCTAGCGGCGGCCATATAACCTCAAGGTTAGAGGTGTGCCGAAAGTCCTGGGCCACATGAACTTACCTCATTTTGTCGGAAGATTCCTGATTGCTACTTTGCCACCTTAACAGGCCAGGGCCGTGAAGCTTGACGGCATATTCCGCCTTCCTAAGTCGGCGACCGCGCTGCCAACGACCACACCAGATATAATAATCTGATTCCAGTCCTTACAGGACCGGGCCAAGATTTTGGCCGCTGTGAGGGAGAAGAACTCATTACTGTTTGAGGGTGCTACCCTGCAATTGTTGCCAGACTTACCCTTTAAAGTTAACCCTTTATGTGTATGTTTATGTTTTTATTCTCACACAGTTGACAGCAGTGTGTTGCACCTTTAAAAACTACCATGTCTCCAACACCTTATGCTGTAGACACATAAATATCCTTTACTACTGTATAGCTTACGACCTAATTACGCTCACACTGGGGTTAGACCCAGCTAGACCTCTCACATTGCCAAATCAGTGCTTTGTAACTAGCGCAATGAATGATTCACTACAACACCTCCCTCCCCCCTCCTTCACCCGTTTTGTATTTGAATACACACTAATCTGCATGCATGCACTGCGAAGGGGGGTGATCCCACATTAAAACTAAAATAGCTTGTATACCATGAGGATCACTATGTGGAAACTTCCCATATGAATAGATACGTCTCTTCTGTTATCCCACTCCCAGCCCGCCCCCCCCCCAAAAAAAATGGGGGCAGAACGCCTGGGACGTTAGTCCAACTTGTTATGCATTTGTAATCTTTTTTTTTATTATTGAAATTCTATATGTACTAACCTCACCCTTTTACTTCTGTATTGCCAAATTCTTGCCTTAATAAAAGAACGAATAAAAAGAAAATTAAAAAAAATACAATGAAGAGGAAAGCATATGAGTTCAGCATGATCATTTTATTTAACCCTAAAAATAATGGACTTGTATGGACGTTGCGGGGAAAGGGATGCAAACAATAACAGAGCTTACCCCAAATACCAATACCCAATAATGACAGACACCGAATTTGGATGAAACAGACCACAGCATTTATTAAAACATAAGACTGTAGGACTCATCCAACATTTATTAAACTTTATCATTTAATTATAACCAGAGATAAATACATAAATAATCCATAACTTAACAAATAATTATTAACACCCCATCCCCTACAGACCGTTAGCTACATAAACGTCCTTGAAAATGAAAGATACCACGTGCGTATGCACCAACTTGCCCAAAGGGTTCTCGCCTCCCCCTTCATCCAAACCAAATTCCCTTTTCCTTTCAATGCTTACCACCAGCCGGTAACTTAAAAGCTTAAGGGGAGATTGAGACCCAACCTTGTCCATATCCTGACACTCAATGTAATAGCCCCCAAAACCTATTGGCAAGGACACCCCCCCCCCACCCCGCCACAAACCCCACCACAAATCCCGCCTATGCCTAAAATTAGCAGGGGTCCCCACTCAAACCACCCAAGTCCTGTTCCACCGCTTACTGTATGGCAAGATTAAAAAGGTCGAACTCGATGTCTGTAAGGTGCACTCCATCACCCCGAAACAAATAAGCTGCCTCCAGTTCGAACACTCTGTGGCGAACCGGAATCGCTTTAACCCCCAAAATAAACTTAGAGTCCCTCCTATTCAGCTTTTTATGGCAACGTTCCATGACTCTCTGATTATGGACCAGCTGCCAGAATTTAAGGGAAATGACCTCCGACCACATGAGTCGCAAGTCAGGAAACAAAACTAAAATATGCGCCAAGTCCCTCTTATTCACAGATGCCAACACCCATATTGGCACTGTTCCAAGATCATTGCCCCTTAGGCGGATAACCAGAATTCTTGAAACCCCCAGAAGGCGGGACAGCTGAACCACCTCTGGGAGGAGCCAAACCGATTTCATACCTCTGGCACCAACTTCCAAACCTCCGCTTCAGAAGTTGTAAAACCCAATAACTCACCTCCCCGACGGAGCCTAGAAGCCTAAGTGGCAGTGCCAATCTGAAAGGAATGCCCACAATATTCCTTGTTGTCAATCCCCAGGACCTCCAGCCCCAAGCGAAAAACCCAGATAAATTGGAAATGAGAAAGAAAGCTTCCATCTGCATGAATCAAAAGAGGGCCCGCACAGTTCAGAGTACTCCCTAAAGGAAAAAAACAGGGCAAATAGCTGAACCCACTTACCCTTCCTGAAGTCATCTGTCTTCGAGCGTCGGATATTAAATGATATGATCCACAACACACTGAACATCGGCAAACAACACACCACCACTGCATTGCCTACTAGGGCTCACCAATTCCCCCATGCACATGATCCCAAAGAATGCCAGGGAATAGGCTAGAGTAAATAGATGGGTCTCAAAAACTGAGTAACAGACCCGAGGGAGCGCACCACACAATTTAGTCAGGAGCATAGCAGAGACCGGCCTTCTCACATCTGCGGAAGCAATATGCCGCCTCAAGCCTTTCAGTGCCTGGCACATTACGAACACCTTGGTAAAATCTTCCCACCCACGTAGCTTGAACAGGAAGCTAAGACCCGAAAAATGTAAGGAGATCACAGAGTGGTTAATTCAATTAGGAAAAACAATAACAAAATACCGTATATACTCGAGTATAAGCCGAGTTTTTCAGCCCATTTTTTGGGCTGAAAAACCCCAACTCGGCTTATACTCGAGTCAAGGTCTGTATTATGGCAATTTACATTGCCATAATACAGACTGGGGGAGAGGGGAGCTGGCAGAGCTGTAACTTACCTCTCCTGCAGCTCCTGTCAGCTCTCTCCTCCTCCGCGCCGTCCGTTCAGCACCTCGGTCAGCTCCCAGTGTAAGTCTCTCGCGAGACTTACAGTGTGAGCTGATAGAAGGAGCTGCATGGACGGCGCAGAGGAGGAGAGAGCTGACAGGAGCTGCAGAACAGGTAAGTTACAGCTCTGCCAGCCCCCCTCTCCCCCCCACTGAACTGCCACTGGACCACCAGGGAAGGAGAGCCCCCCTCCCTGCCATATATCAAGCAGGGAGGGGGGACGAAAAAAAAATAAAAATATAAATAAAATAAGAAATAATAAAAAATAATAATAATAATAATAAAAAAATAATAATAAAAAAGGGGGTATAAGGACCACTGTGGGAGGGGGGGGGGGTATAAGGACCACTATGGGAGGGAGGGGGTGGGATAAGGACCACTATGGGAGGGAGGGGGGTATAAGGACTGCTATGGGAGGGAGGGGGGGGATAAGGACCACTATGGGAGGGAGGGGGGGGATAAGGACCACTATGGAAGGGAGGGGGGATAAGGACCACTATCGGAGGGAGGGGGGTGGGATAAGGACCACTATGGGAGGGAGGGGGGGAGAAAAGGAACACTATGGGAGGGAGGGGGGGATAAGGACCACTATGGGAGGGAGGGAGGGAGGGGGGGAGATAAGGACCACTATGGGAGGGAGGGGGATAAGGACCACTATGGGAGGGAGGGGGGGATAAGGACCACTATGGGAGGGAGGGGGGATAAGGACCACTAGGGGAGGGGAGGGGGAAGTAAGGACCACTAGGGGAGGGGAGGGGGAAGTAAGGACCACTAGGGGAGGGGAGGGTAATGACCACTAGGGGAGGGGTGAGTCAGGACCACTGGGGGAGGGGGGTGAAGGAACACGGGGGTGGGGAGGTAAGGACCACTGAGGGAGGAGGAGGGGAGGTCAGGACATATGGGGGGGGGCAAATATCCTTGCACCGGCCCTGCACACACTGCATTCATACACTGCATTCATACACACACTGCACTCATACACACACACACTGCACTCATACACACACACTGCACTCACACACACTGCATTCATACATACACACACACACTGCATTCATACACACACACTGCACTCATACACACGCTGCACTCATACACACGCTGCACTCATACACACACACGCTGCACTCATACACACACACGCTGCACTCATACACACACGCTGCACTCATACACACACACGCTGCACTCATACGCACACACTGCATTCATTATACACACACTGTAAATAAATATTCAATTAATATAATTTTTTTAGGATCTAATTTTATTTAGAAATTTACCAGTAGCTGCTGCATTTCCCACCCTAGTCTTATACTCGAGTCAATAAGTTTTCCCAGTTTTTTGGGGAAAAATTAGGGGCCTCGGCTTATATTCGGGTCGGCTTATACTCGAGTATATACGGTAGATCTCCACAGTTCACTCTATGTGAGAGCAAGTATTAGTTAAAACTTAACTTTTATTACTACAGTAAAATAGGTGATTACTACACAAATGGTAAAAATAAACCTCATATAGTGATAAAGTGATTATAAACAAGGTAGTTTCCACTATGAGGACAGTACAATGCTAGCATCCACAAGTAGTATCTGAAGTGGTTTTAATACTACGTGAGGAAATGGTAGTGCATTGATGTGCAGAGAATAGATATTAGATCCTCTCAATCTATGTGCCTTCAATTATATACAGGAGATTACCATAAGGCAATGAAGAGTATATAACGCGCGCGTCAGAGGCTCTGGTAGCTTTCCAAACACCAGTAGGATGTCAGTCTGTTATTGCCGCATACCTGATTGCGGAAACTGACACCTTAGCTACCACCAGTGATACCTTATCGAGTTTCCGCTGAGATTTGCTGTGCCTCAGATCTATAGAGGCTCAGCATTAAGAAACCTCTGCACCTTGTCTATACCGAACATCATAGCAGTATATATGTGGCTATATCCAGCTCATTAGCCTGGTTTACTATTTTTTAACCATATCTGGGGATGATTGGGCAAGGTGGGATAACAGTGCGAGGATAGAATTTTGGGTAAGGGGTGCCCTCGAAGTCACTTTAGGTTGCACCATATATCCAGATTAGGAATATATATTCTCTCTCCCTTCCCTGTATATACTCTTCATTGCTTTATGGTAATCTCCTGTATATAATTGAAGGCACATACATTGAGATTATCTAATATCTATTCTCTGCACATCAATGCACTACCATTTCCTCACGTAGTATAAAAACCACTTCAGATACTACTTGTGGATACTAGCATTGTACTGTCCTCATAGTGGAAACTAGTTGTTTGTTTATAAATAGTGATGTCGCGAACACGAAATTTTCGGTTCGCGAACGGCGGACGGGAACTTCCGCAAATGTTCGCGAACGGGCGAACCGTGCGAACCGCCATAGACTTCAATGGACAGGCAAATTTTAAAACACACAGGGACTCTTTCTGGCCACAATAGTGATGGAAAAGTTGTTTCAAGGGGACTAACACCTGGACTGTGGCATGCCGGAGGGGGACCCATGGCAAAACTCCCATGGAAAATTACATAGTTGATGCAGAGTCTGGTTTTAATCCATAAAGGGCATAAATCACCTAACATTCCTAAATTGTTTGGAATAACGTGCTTTAAAACATCAGGTATGATGTTGTATCGATCAGGTAGTGTAAGGGTTACGCCCGCTTCACAGTGACAGACCAAACTCCCCGTTTAACGCACCGCAAACAGTCCTCTATATACAGAGTAAACATGGCTCCCTCTATATACAGAGTAACATGGCTCCCTCTGTATACTGTGTAAACATGGCTCCCCTCTATATACAGTGTAAACATGGCTCCCTCTATATACAGAGTAACATGGCTCCCTCTATATACAGTGTAACATGGCTCCCCTCTATATACAGAGTAACATGGCTCCCCTCTATATACAGTGTAAACATGGCTCCTCTCTATATACAGAGTAACATGGCTCCCCTCTATATACAGAGTAACATGGCTCCCCTCTATATACAGTGTAAACATGGTTCCCTCTATATACAGTGTAAACATGGCTCCTCTCTATATACAGAGTAACATGGCTTCCCTCTATATACCGTGTAAACATGGCTCCCTCTATATACAGAATAACATGGCTTCCCTCTATATACCGTGTAAACATGGCTCCCCTCTGTATATAGAGGGAGCCATGTTACTCTGTATATAGAGGGAGCCATGTTTCCACTGTATATAGTGTAACATGGCTCCCCTCTATATACAGAGTAACATGGCTCCCCTCTATATACAGTGTAAACATGGCTCCTCTCTATATACAGAGTAACATGGCTCCCTTCTATACAGGGGCGTACCTGGAGCATTTGGCACCCGGGGCGGATCCTTTATTTGGCACCCCCCTCCCCAACTTTGAAATGTAAAAAACAGCTGCAATTTTTTTTAAATGTATGTTTATGCAGTGTGTGTATAGTGTGTAAAGTGTGTGTATATTGTGTGTATAGTGAGTGTGTATAGTGTGTACAGTGTGTGTATATTGTGTGTATAGTGAGTGTGTATAGTGTGTGTGTATAGTGTGTATAGTGTGTGCAGTGTGTGTATAGAGTGTGTATAGTGTGTGTATGCAGTGTGTGTAGTGTGTGTGTATAGTGTGTGCATAGTGTATGCAGTGTGTGCAGTGTGTGCATAGTGTGTACAGTGTGTGTGTATATTGTGTGTATAGTGTGTGTAGTGTGTGTATAATGTGTGCAGTGTGTGCAGTGTATGCAGTGTGTATGTAGTGTGTGTGTGTATAGTGTGTGCATAGTGTATGCAGTGTGTGCATAGTGTGTACAGTGTGTGTGTGTAGTGTGTGTAGTGTGTGTATAGTGTGTACAGTGTGTGTGTGTAGTGTGTATAGTGTGTGTATAGTGTGTATAGTGTGTGCAGTGTGTGTATAGTGTGTATGCAGTGTGTGTATAGTGTGTATGCAGTGTGTGTATAGTGTATGCAGTGTGTGAATAGTGTGTGCAGTGTGTGTATAGTTAGTGCAGTGTGTGTGCAGTGTGTATAGTGTGTGCATAGTGTATGCAGTGTGTGCATAGTGTGTACAGTGTGTGTGTGTAGTGTGTGTAGTGTGTGTATAGTGTGTACAGTGTGTGTGTGTGTAGTGTGTGTATAGTGTGTATAGTGTGTGCAGTGTGTGTATAGTGTGTATGCAGTGTGTGTATAGTGTGTATGCAGTGTGTGTATAGTGTATGCAGTGTGTGTATAGTGTGTGCAGTGTGTGTATAGTTAGTGCAGTGTGTGTGCAGTGTGTGTAGAGTGTGTATAGTGTATGCAGTGTGTGTATATAGAGTGTGCAGTGTGTGTATAGTGTGTGCAGTGTGTATAGTGTGTGCAGTGTGTATGCAGTGTGTGTAGTGTGTATGCAGTGTGTGTAGTGTGTGTGTGCATAGTGTGTACAGTGTGTGTATAGTGTGTACAGTGTGTGTGTATATTGTGTGTATAGTGTGTGTATATTGTGTGTAGTGTGTGTATAGTGTGTGCAGTGTGTGTATAGTGTGTGTATAGAGTGTGCAGTGTGTGTATAGTGTGTGCAGTGTGTATAGTGTGTGCAGTGTGTATGCAGTGTGTGTAGTGTTTGTATGCAGTGTGTGTAGTGTGTGTGCATAGTGTGTACAGTGTGTGTATAGTGTGTACAGTGTGTGTGTATATTGTGTGTATAGTGTGTGTATATTGTGTGTAGTGTGTGTATAGTGTGTGCAGTGTGTGTATAGAGTGTGCAGTGTGTGTATAGTGTGTGCAGTGTGTATAGTGTGTGCAGTGTGTATGCAGTGTGTGTAGTGTGTGTATGCAGTGTGTGTAGTGTGTGTGTGCATAGTGTGTACAGTGTGTGTATAGTGTGTACAGTGTGTGTGTATATTGTGTGTATAGTGTGTGTATATTGTGTGTAGTGTGTGTATAGTGTGTGCAGTGTGTATAGTGTGTGCAGTGTGTATGCAGTGTGTGTATAGTGTGTATGCAGTGTGTGTCCCCAAGCCCCTAGTCACACAACCAAATAAAAAAGCCCCTACCTACCCCCCTCACCCTAAAAAATAGTGAAGGGGGAATAAAATTACTACCCTGTAAAGTAAAATTCAACTTACTATTCAACGTCTTCTTCTTCTAAAATCTTCATTTTTTTAGCCCCAAAAAAGGCCAAATAAAAAGCCATCATACCCGTCGAACTTAACAATAACCAAAACACGAAACAATAACCAAAACAGACCTTAGAGTGGCTGGGCTAACGTGTACCATACATAGGTGAAACTGCAAAGCAAAAAAAAAAGCCAAGGTGAAGGATTCCAGAAATACTAAACATACGAATAAACAAACCAAGGTCATGGAAATAGAAAATCAGGATAGTCTAAATGAAGCCAAGTCAAAAACAGGAAATACTATTCAGTACGCCCTGTCAGGTAGAATAAACCACGACAGGGCAATGATCCTCAGAAAGAGGGGAGTTTATACATGAACAGGCAAAATTCTATTGGATAGCATCATCACCCTGCACCAATTCACACAAGGGGTGTGACCAGTGGCATGTGATGTGTCCCACTGGTCACTATTTTATTACAAAAAAAACTAAACCTACAGTGTCTAAGTAATTCCTAATGTTGGTGGCACGAGGCTACCTTAGTGATCCTAAAAGTGGTGTGCTTGGCGTGTACCATTACATGAGTAGGTGGAACAAAGAAAAGATACATATGTGATATTGACCAAGCCTGGTTCATAAATATATATCTGGATTATTCACTAAAATGAGAATTCTAGGTGAATTCAAAGAGAATTTAAAATGTAAGGCCCAAGTAGCTGAACTGGAAGGATAACTAACGTAGATAATTTTTTCTATTTACCTATTTTAACCCTAAATTTCAATTTTACTTTTAATTCTAACTTTAATGTATAACCCTATATAGCTTTTGGCTTTTCTAAAGTAGTGGTTAGCTCTTATTTTATAAGGGTGACATTTCTAAAACTAACCACAAGATGTCCCCACTTGCACATTTAACAGTGATCTTCATGTAAATGAAAGTGCCAGTTTATTCATGACATGGACAATTGTTGTGAATTAATAACTGAAATTATTAATTAAGGATAATGTACCGAAACTGTAACTCAAGGTAACCATTGGGCATATTATACAGAGCCTGAGACGACTCTGAATCATGTGAGTGAGATTCCTTTCCATCATATTATCAACATTAGTTTTACAGGTCACACTATGGTTTTGTGTTTCCATTTATAGGTTTTCCAAATCATGTTTGTGATATCAAGACTACTGCATTTGCTGGTATTATTACCATTTTTTTTTATTCATTTCAATTTTATATGTAATGGGTCACAACTAGTATATCTACTTTATTCTAATTTTCTGGATTTGTTCTACTAAACAATTCTCTCCCAAAACCAGATCGATTGTGTATATTCGTTTTCTTCTACATGATAGACTCGCCATATATCCATATATCCAACAAATTATTTTCTTTCAGAATATTTCTTAGAATGTTAGATTGTTTCTTTAATTAATTACTTATTTTTCTATTGTCTTTAGATGTTTTTTTTTATGTAATACCGTATCCAGGACACAATTAAAGTCCCCAGTAATAACTAGCAGTCCCATTTTAACTTTTTCTACTCTATCCTTTATCTTTTTTATATACTTTGTTGGTAATACATTTGGCAGATAAAGATTTACAAAAGTATATTTTACCGAGTCTATCTTACAAACTAGAATCTTGTATCTTCCTTTATTATCAACCTCTGTATATATTATCTATTTATTAAGCCTTTTTGAGAAGATAATAGCCACTCCTCTTTTTTTCCTCTCTAGAGATGCGTGTATAACTTATTTGTACATCTCATATCTCCACCTAATTTTCTCTTCCCTTTTCCAGTCTCTTGTATCATGGCTATAGCTATTTGTTCCTTTCTGAGTAATTTATATATGTTTCCTTTGAAATGGGGTTGTCAGGATCCTATCCTGACAACCAAGATATTGCTTTATTTTATTGCTGCAATTCCTGTTTCTTGCCTCTAGTGGCCTCCCTAGCCACTAGTCAATCCTCAGTTGCTCTCACCTGCCTCATATGATTTTCCAAGTCTGCTATAAAAGGCCACACCCAACTCTTCTCATGGCCTTTACAATGAAATCAGTGTTCTGACATTGAAGTCAGTGTTCTGACATGGAACTTCTGAAGTCAGTGTTCTGCCTGAAAACATACTGTATCCTGGCTCCTGAAAACATCCCGATTCTCTATGGAGACTCTGTGTGTCCCGTCGCCGGAATCCTCCTGAAACTCTTATCTTCAACTACTGAAACCATCCTGCATCCTGACTCCTGAAAACATCCTGATCCTCTATTGAGACTCCGTGTGTCCCGTCGCCGGAATCCTCCTGAAACTCTTATCTTCAACTACTGAAACCATCCTGCATCCTGACTCCTGAAAACTATCTTCAACTGCTGCAACACTGCATGATCCTGTAAGCAACCTGTATTTCATTATACTGGAATCTATTTACCTGTCTCAACTGCTGCAACTCTGCATAATCCTTTAAGTAATTTGTACTATATTACACTGAAAATACTTACCAGCTTTAACCATTTAAACCCTGTATCATCCTGAACCTGGCTGCAGTGTGACATTCCACAAACTACTAATCTAATTGGAAATCACTTCAAACCTACTTGTATATAAAATACTTTTTTTCATTTACTTCAAGATATCCTGTTTGTGGCATATTGCCTTTATTCTGTTTTAACTCTCAAAGTATCCTTTTTGTGGCATATTGCCTTAATTCTTACTTTCAAGTAAATTGTCATGTCTAAAAAGACAAATAGAGTTTCAACCAATAACCCTGGCAATTGTCTCCTCTCTGGCCAGCTCAGGAACATGACAGGGGTATTCAAACCCTGTATATTCATAGAGATGCACTTCATAATTCTATCATGTTCATTTACTCCTCATCCCAATCTCAGTTTTCCCCACAGGATCAACACAGCAACCTTCTACACTACACAAAAGTTCTCCTATAAAAAAAGGAGAATCACATACATTCTCACTTACGAAAGAAGGGGCCACCAACCCCCTCTTAATGTATTCCTTGACATAATTCCTGTCACGTCCTGCTCTGTTCTGTGAAGATGTCTGGCAATGGCTTCTGGTATCCAGTACTCTTGTTACAATTCTTGTTAAGTTTTTCTTGGTTTTTGGTTTTCTATTCTATGTCTGGTTTTCTTTATGCTGGGATTTCTGGGTTCATTCCTGTAATCCATCCCTGGGATTCCCAGTCTCCAGGTTTCATTTAAATGTTTGTTTTATGTTGCCACATCCGTTTGTTTTCCATCATTCATTCTGTTTCACTGTTCCTGCAGGCAGCTCCTTAAGGCTTCTGCCCTTTCTTGCAGGTAAGTGCTATATATGTCTTTTGGTTGTTTTAGTATACATTAGGCAGTGTAGGACCTGCCAGATATGGGGTACATTGGTGTTGTTGGCAGGCTTATGCAATGTATGATCATATAGTGTGACTAAATCCCCATAATTTCCATATGTAGTACTTAGTTATTTCTCCTCTTGTTTTGCCTATGTTATCTTGTCTTGTTTTAGTTTGTATACCCAGTCCATGTACAGTCCTGTCCAGTCATGCCCATGTTATGTTCATGTTTTCCTCATGTCTTGTGTATATGTTCTGGGTTTAGCTTACTATCCTTCTCTGGTTCTGGGTTCTACTAGTTCTGTCTTGTTTTCATGTTTGGTGCCTATCTCTAGCCTTGCCTTGTTTCTAGTACTGGATACAATCTTGCTGCAGAGCCTCCCTATTCAGCTCCTGGGAGGTCTGCTAATTTCCATGCTCCTAGTTCCTGGTATCCGCTTAAGCTGATTCAGGGTCTTGGTATGTGGCTGCACAAACGCTGGTGCTCCACACCAGGGGGCGTGCGGTTACCCTGCACCAGACCCTTCTAATCCACCTCCACGCTGATGACTCCCACTTAACATCAGGCATATTGGGTCCCGGTCCATGCGCCGCCTGGACACTGTGTCTGGGTTCCGGGCTCCGGACCGCCACCCTGACAATTCCCCATAATGTCAAGAGCTGAGATCTGCTGAATGATCTCCAAGCGGGGGTATTTTAAGAGATTGACCTAGACCAGCGACTTCCATAAAAGGGTTCCCTTATACCCTATTGCTAATTCTGGTCAAAGCATGTATGAGAAACTGTAGCTGAGGTTATAGAGGTTTAGCCACTGTATATCAAGCATAAAGAGAAGCATATAGCATGTATTTAAATAAACACACTGTAGCGGAACGCAGTAACCCTGTCCTGCAAAATGCCTGTGTGACTGTAATTGTTATATTTTTACCTATGTTGAAATTGCTATTCGCCTATGTAATATGTGAATTGTATGTCATTCGGTAGTTTCCATCCGTACTATATACTTCTGGAAACTACCGAACGGAGAGACCACCCCGGAGAGAAGTGTGCCAGCAATTAAGGTTCACATTCTCTCCAAGCCGCAAGTTAACCGGCTCATTAACAGTGTGTCTGGGTGGCCGCCATTCGGCATGCGTACACGTGGCGGCGGCCATCTTACGCATGAAAATCTCAGCGGTGTTTTGTCGTCGAGTGTCTGGAACTCAAATCGGACACTCAAACAACCAAACACCGCTGAGACCTCCAGAGCTCCGTCACTGCCGAACGGAGAGAGTTAACGAATCCCCATTCGGTAGTTACAAAGTACCGAATGAGGGAATCACTATCTAGGGGAATTAAAGTATGGATGGCAGTTATAAATGTCTGTTTTAACTGCCGAACGGAGACCGACCGCAGGGCCCATTCTCATGGAACCCTTTTCGGATACCAACTCGTGTGCGGTCGGTCAAACTTCACCTTCCTGTAACTGCCGAACCACTGGTCCGATCTGGGTGAATTTTGGATATTATATTCACCCAGATCAGGGCTACCTAGCGGTACCCTAATATTAAGGATATGTGATGGTTTAGGGGTACATCCAAGTTTGGGGTAAAGTACTGTACAAGTTAAGGGGATTATGACGCTCTCTGAGGGGAGGAGATGTGTGGGAGGTAACAAGCACTGCATTGGTTACTGTCATAATTACTGTAGTTCCCTCCCTTGCATGGGAGCAGGCTTTATAAGAAACCTTGGAATAAACGATTGTCAGTTCTACTCCTGAAACTGTGTGTCGTCCAGTTATTGGGAGTGCTGTGGGGATATTTCTGTAACTTTTTACCTGCTGGAAACTCTGCTGTGGATTTACTAATGACTTGTTCCTGAGCCTTCCTTGGATCTAAAGTGGAGAATAGCTGCGAGAAATCAGCTCTCCGCTACATTGGTTGGCAGCGCTGGGATCCAGACTCACAGAGGAACAAGGATTAATGGAGATTGACCTTTCTACGCTAAAGAGAACCACATTGAAAGACCTTCTGGAAGCGAAAGGTGTTTCTGCCAGCAGCAAATCCAAAGCAACGCTTATCACCGAAGTAATGGCAGAGTACAGAGCAGAAGAGGTCCAGGCCACGGAACAAAGACCTGAAACAGAACAGGAGGAGTTCCAAAGGCACTTACAATTCAGACTGGCCTTTTATGGGGAAAACCCACCAACAGAGATCATCTCTAAAACAATGACAGAGGTGCAGGAGTTTGTGATGAGAAATAGGAGACCACAAACACCGGAAAGAAGTGCAGCAGGAGCTGTGACACAAGAGGGTAAGCCCAAAATTCCCTATCAAGCTTTTAAAACGTATGTGGAAGCAGAGGAGGATATAGATGCCTTCCTCCAAGACTTTGAGAGACTGTGTACGCTGCATAACATACCAAGGGAAGAGTGGGTACCCATATTAGCAGGACGGCTGTCAGGAAGGGCAGCTGAAGCTTACCGCACTGTGCCTGATATTGAAATTAGGAACTATAACCGGGTAAAAGAAATTATCCTGGCCCGGTATGCAATAACAGCAGAGGCATACCGGAGGCGCTTCAGGGAATTGAAAAAGGCGGACAAAGATTCGCACGCAGAGTGGGCTTGCCGACTAGAAAGGGCAGCTCTTGGGTGGATGCAGTCCAGTAAAGCGCGGTCCATGGAGGACTTGTTACAAATGCTGCTGTTGGAGCAGTTTTATGAGGGGATATCCTCAGAACTACAGGAATGGGTGAGGGATCGCAACCCCACCACCCTCACCGAGGCTGCCAAAAAGGCAGATGATTTTATGGACGCTCGCAGACAGACCAAGGCAGTGAGTACCAAACCTGCCATGCGGCCACTAGGGGGGAATTCCTTCTCTCCTAACCCTCAACCCCCACCAAGACAACTCCCTCCACCAGCACCAGCAGCAGCACAGCAGAGATACCGCACACCTGCTTCTGTGCAATGCCACCGATGCCAGAAGTGGGGACATTTCCAACGAGAGTGTCCACAGTCTAGAGACCGCAACACCTGGATCCGACCAGGGCCTCCACCACCACCACCGAGAGCAGCCGCGCATCACTACCAAGATGAGGTACCACTTCCCTACAGCTCTGCCGTTCCAGTTACGACTGTGGAACAATGGGAAGTGCTGCATGAGGCCAATCCCTTACAAGCACAGGCGGATAATCGACAGCACCATAGGCAGACCGTATATCTCGAAGGGAAGCCTATGCAGGGGCTCAGAGACTCGGGAGCCACCATCACCCTGGTGCAAAGTCATTTGGTTTCGGACAAAGCCAAACTGAATAAGACTGTGGCTGTCAGGGTTGCAGGGGGAGCCGTGTATCGGCTAGACACAGCCCGGGTACATTTGCATTGGGGTGCGGGGTTTGGGAATGTGGAAGTGGGACTAATGCCGCAATTACCTGCTGAGGTGGTCCTAGGGAATGATCTGGGCAAACTCACCTCCGCCTTTGAACCACAAACTACTGAGGAAGCACACCCAGTAGTCACCAGGCAACAGGCCCGCACCCAGCACAACAACAACGCACTGCCGGAGGTCCAGGTAAGAGATTCCTCCCCTTCCCTAGACTGTATGCCGTGGGCCCCTCCTGACGAGTTTGTAGCCGAGGTGATCACTGACCCTACCTTACAAGTATATCGAGACAAGGTCACCTCTATCCAACCTGGGGCGGAGGGGGAAAGATTTGTATGGGACAGGCAGTTATTATACCGGGAAACAAGTAAAGAGATAGCTGGGTCAGAACCCATAACTGCAAGACAGCTCGTGGTACCGCAGAGGTACCGAACCGAATTACTCCGGATAGCGCACGATATTCCGCTATCCGGACATTTGGGGGTCAGCCGTACCAGATATCGGCTGACCCAAAGTTTCTTCTGGCCAGGGATTAGCCAGGAGGTGCGCAGGTATTGTAACACCTGCGATACGTGCCAGAGGGTAGGAAAGAGGGGGGATAAGCGTAAGGCAAAGCTGCACCCCCTACCCATAATTGAGGAACCCTTTCATAGGGTTGCAGTAGACATTGTAGGCCCCTTCCGGAAGCCTAGCCCATCAGGCAAACGGTACATTTTGACCGTAGTGGACTACGCCACTCGCTACCCCGAGGCGGTAGCCTTAACTAATATCCATGCAGAGACGGTGGCTGAGGCGCTGATGCAGATTTTCTCCCGGATGGGGTTACCCAGGGAGATCATCTCGGATCAGGGCACTCAGTTCACGGCAGAGGTCACCCAACAGCTCTGGAAGTTCTGTAAGATTAAGCCCATCATTAGTGCCCCGTACCACCCCCAGACTAATGGGCTCTGCGAACGGTTCAATGGCACCTTAAAACAGATGCTCCGAACCTTCGCAGAGACCCACCGAGACTGGGAAAAATTCCTGCCGCACTTACTGTTTGCTTACAGGGAGGTGCCGCAAGAATCTACGGGATTTTCTCCCTTTGAACTGCTATTCGGGAGGAGAGTAAGGGGACCCCTGGACTTGATTAGAGAACACTGGGAGGGAGACCGTAGCGCTGACGGCACCCCTATTGTACCATATGTGTTGGCCCTCCGAGATCGCCTGGAAGCTCTCACAAAGACGGTAAAGGAAAACCTACAGGCCGCTCAGACGCGTCAGCGCACCTGGTACGATAGAGGCGCCAGGGACCGTAGCTTTCAGGTCGGACAGAAAGTTTTAATTTTAAAACCTGTCCGACACGATAAGCTACAGGCCGCCTGGCAAGGCCCTTATAAGGTGGTAGAGCAACGGTGTGACACCACGTATATAATTGGCCACTGCGCAGGGAATGGGGGGCGACGCATGATCCATGTGAACATGCTGAAGCCTTACCAAGAGCGATCAGAGGAGGTGACAGCTATCTGCGCCCCCACCTCTGAAGAAGGCGACAGCCTACCCCTCCCCGATCTGTTAGAGGACGGACAGATGGCTGGGGATTTAGGAGCAGTTGTACTGGGGGATCGGTTAAGCCCACAGGAGCGTATCGAGGTACAACAACTACTGCAAGAAAAGCAGGAGACCTTTTCTAATGTACCTGGATACACCCCTCTGGCTACCCACCGAGTAGAAACCCCTGGCCAACTTCCCATGCGCCAGACTCCGTACCGCATCCCTGAAGCGGTACGGGAGAATATGCGCAAGGAAATTGAAGAGATGATTCAGTTAGGAGTCATTGAGCCCTCCGATAGCCCCTGGGCCTCTCCAGTAGTCCTCGTACCAAAGCGGGACGGCACGACCCGTTTTTGCGTGGACTACAGGAGATTGAATGAGAAAACCGTATCCGACGCATACCCGATGCCTAGGATAGATGAGTTACTAGACCGGATGGCCAGGGGTCAATACCTTACCACTATTGATTTGTGTAAAGGGTATTGGCAGATTCCCTTGGCCCCGGACGCCATCCCTAAGTCCGCCTTTGTCACCCCATTCGGCTTGTACCAATTTAAGGTCATGCCGTTTGGGATGAAAAACGCGCCGGCTACCTTCCAACGGATGGTGGACCGCCTCCTAGATGGGTTCCAAGACTATACCTGCGCGTATCTCGATGATATTGCCATATTTAGCGATACCTGGCAGGAACACTTGGCCCATATAGGAGCGGTTCTAGACAGGATCAGGGAAGCTGGCTTGACCTTAAAACCAGCGAAATGTAGCATTGGGATGGCTGAGGTACAGTACCTGGGCCACAGAGTGGGCTGTGGTAAACAAAAACCGGAACCAGCCAAAGTAGAGGCAGTAGCACAGTGGCCTACCCCGAAAACTAAAACCCAGGTATTAGCCTTCCTAGGGACAGCAGGGTATTACCGGAAGTTTGTGCCCAATTATAGTGCCCTGGCCAAACCCCTCACTGACCTGACACGTAAAAACCTTCCCCGCCAAGTAACCTGGACCCCGGAGTGTGAGCAGGCATTCCAACACTTGAAAGATGCACTTGTTAATGCCCCTGTCTTGGCCGCTCCCAATCCAACTAAACGTTTTCTTGTTCACACAGACGCTTCTATGTTTGGATTGGGGGCAGTACTGAGCCAAGTCGGGGCCGATGGCGGAGAACACCCCGTGGCTTACATCAGTCGCAAACTTTTACCTCGGGAAGTAAGCTACGCCGCCATCGAGAAGGAATGCCTGGCTGTGGTGTGGGCCTTGAAGAAATTACAACCCTATTTGTATGGACAGGCTTTTTCTTTGCTCACGGATCACAACCCGTTGGTCTGGCTGAACCGGGTGGCTGGGGACAATGCCAGGCTGCTGCGCTGGAGTTTGGCGCTGCAGCCCTTTGACTTTAACATTCAATACCGCCCGGGTAAGCAAAATGGGAACGCCGACGGGTTGTCACGACAAACTGATCTGGAGAAATAATCCGTGAGCACCCCGGTCATCCCCAAGCCGATCCGTGTGGGATCAGACTGTGTATGCCGGCTTGTGGGCAAGGGGGAGCAGTGTAGCGGAACGCAGTAAGCCTGTCCTGCAAAATGCCTGTGTGACTGTAATTGTTATATTTTTACCTATGTTGAAATTGCTATTCGCCTATGTAATATGTGAATTGTATGTCATTCGGTAGTTTCCATCCGTACTATATACTTCTGGAAACTACCGAACGGAGAGACCACCCCGGAGAGAAGTGTGCCAGCAATTAAGGTTCACATTCTCTCCAAGCCGCAAGTTAACCGGCTCATTAACAGTGTGTCTGGGTGGCCGCCATTCGGCATGCGTACACGTGGCGGCGGCCATCTTACGCATGAAAATCTCAGCGGTGTTTTGTCGTCGAGTGTCTGGAACTCAAATCGGACACTCAAACAACCAAACACCGCTGAGACCTCCAGAGCTCCGTCACTGCCGAACGGAGAGAGTTAACGAATCCCCATTCGGTAGTTACAAAGTACCGAATGAGGGAATCACTATCTAGGGGAATTAAAGTATGGATGGCAGTTATAAATGTCTGTTTTAACTGCCGAACGGAGACCGACCGCAGGGCCCATTCTCATGGAACCCTTTTCGGATACCAACTCGTGTGCGGTCGGTCAAACTTCACCTTCCTGTAACTGCCGAACCACTGGTCCGATCTGGGTGAATTTTGGATATTATATTCACCCAGATCAGGGCTACCTAGCGGTACCCTAATATTAAGGATATGTGATGGTTTAGGGGTACATCCAAGTTTGGGGTAAAGTACTGTACAAGTTAAGGGGATTATGACGCTCTCTGAGGGGAGGAGATGTGTGGGAGGTAACAAGCACTGCATTGGTTACTGTCATAATTACTGTAGTTCCCTCCCTTGCATGGGAGCAGGCTTTATAAGAAACCTTGGAATAAACGATTGTCAGTTCTACTCCTGAAACTGTGTGTCGTCCAGTTATTGGGAGTGCTGTGGGGATATTTCTGTAACTTTTTACCTGCTGGAAACTCTGCTGTGGATTTACTAATGACTTGTTCCTGAGCCTTCCTTGGATCTAAAGTGGAGAATAGCTGCGAGAAATCAGCTCTCCGCTACACACACCCCTTTCAATGAATTTTTTTTCATTTATCCAATACTATTAAATCTTACCCCTAGAATTTTGTGCTCATTATTATTTGTTTTGTGTAATATTCCTATCTTATCTCATCCCCTTTGCACTCAACCAACCTAAAAAGTGTTTTGCTCCTTTTCTTTTCTTTATTTAAGTATCTCTCACAAACCCCCAGTACTATATATTTGGTGCTCTCTCTTTTTTGTGTAAACATATATCTTTTTCTTTTTCCTTTATAAATTTCCTTTTTCTTTCTTTATATCTGTGCTAATTCCACATTATATTATAGTTTTCACTTATATTCACACTTCCTTTAGTCCTTTATCATAATCCTCTGTGTTTCTTCTTCGTTCTCTTGTGAAATACACAAATATATATATATATATATATTTTCCTTCTCTTTCTTTCCCTTCTCTTCATACTCTTTTAAATTATGCCCTATTAGTTATTTAATCTTTAAACTTTATTTGTTCTATTGTCCATTCCTCCAATTCTCTTGCCTCCACAAACATTTTCTTTGTATCTTTCCAGAACACTGTTATAGTTCTGTTAGGCCCCCAACGGTATCTTATGTTATGTTCTTTAAGTGGCATCCAAGCTAGGGAAATTTTTTTTCTTCACCTAATGTAAATGATGAAAGGTCTTGATATTTAACACTGCAAAAAATTCAAGTAAAATATTTTATCTTCTCATGGGTAATATCCTCAGGTATGTTTTTTATTCTAATATGTTTTATTCTTTGTCTGTCCTCCACTTCTTTTAGTCTATATTCTAAATTGTTCATATCCATCTTTTTCTTGCTCCTCAAGTGCCGCTTTGTACTGAAATTCAATTTTTTCATAGTTTTGTACTATTTAGCAGATTAGCAGCGAAACAATTAGAATGGAGTGCCGAAGGTTGCCTACCCCTGGTCTACCGTATCCGAGTGATTTCTACCTCATGAGTGGGAGAGAACACACGAGGTCTGCAACTTGTAATAAAGACTTTTGATAGGACTTTTATAATAGACTGTATAACCAAAGGTTTGATCACGCAGCTGTCCTGTTGTTAGGTATATGTACAAACTGATACAGTTACCTCTTAAACTCTCCATTATGTTTTTAACTGTGTGATTTTTTTTGGAAGAATCTTATAACAAAGTCTTTTTCTGGATACTGGCAATTCAGTCATCCTTTAGGGAGGTGGAATCTAGCTCTCTGTGTGGATCCAATGTTGATTTTGAGTTTTGCTATTTTTTATAATTTGTGTTTATAATTTCCCATTCTTTGTTCCTTTTCGTCTTCTTCACCTTATCATTTGTTATGGATATCATTACAACATTGTATTTACCAAGGATATAGTTGGATATTAGAATACTTTTTTATATTATGTAATAGAGTTATATCTCTCTTGTTATTGTACCTATTATAATTATTATTATTGCTATTATTATTGCCATTTATATAGCGCCAACAGATTCCACTTATAGTTGTGGATACTGAAACAAACAGGAAACTAAAAGGGTGAATTCAGTGCTGGACTGGGAACTAAAAGCAGCCCTGGACAAAAATTCTACTTTGCGGTCCTGGCCTGCTGTTAGTCCTCTGAGCCACCATACAGCTCAAGTAATAGTCTGAAGTTTGGATCTTGCCTTGTATCCAGCACTGGGGGTTGAAATTTACCTGAGACTGCTCCTGTCACTCATGGTTCACCTGTGGCTGATCACTGATTAGACAGGTATAAGACACTGCCTCTCCCTGAGGGCAGTGTCAGTTCATTGACTCTGGTTCTCGTATTGCTGTTTCGTGTTCCAGTGTTCTCCTGTTGATTCCTGACCTTGGCTTGTTATATCATGTATCCTGATTTCTGGCATCCTCTGACCTCTGGCTTACCCATGACTATTCTCCTGTTTATGTCCTTTCTGTACTGCAACTTGGAGCATTAACCTGCACAGCCCCCGTGCACAGACTCACAGTCCAGGTGAGTTCTTACCTGACCACCTTGGCCTGTGTTTAATTGCAAGGGTGAGTATATATCTGCGCTACAGACTCCCAACCAAGGTGCGCCCTGCCCCACAGTCTACCCCAGCTGCAACAACCCCACTCCAAGGTCCACTGGCTCTGATACCACTCCAGAGAGCACCAACCAGTTCAGAACCACAATGCCATCAAGAAGTAGTTTCTGACCCTACCCTCTGGAAGTATCGAGTGGGTGGCCACTAGTCAGGCTGGGCTGGAAGGAGAGCAGTTTATCTGGGAGAAGGGGCTGCTATACTACATAGTGAAGCAGGTAGGTTCAGGGACAGCCCCTACTACCACCAAGCAGCTAGTAGTACCCACGAAATATCGCCATGAACTACTAAAGATAGCTCACGAAATTCCCCTGGCAGGGCATTTGGGAGTGAGTCGTACCAAGCATCGACTCACCCAAAGCTTCTTCTGGCCAGGCATTTCCCAGGACCTGTGATGTCTGCCAGAAAGTAGGGACAAGGCCAAGCTCCAGCCCCTACCCATTATTGAAGACCCCTTCAGCCGAGTAGCTATCAACATTATAGGTCCCCTGGCTAAGCCTTGCCCCTCTGGGAAGAGGTACATTCTGACCATTGTGGACTATGTTACTTGGTACCCCTAGGCAGTCGCCCTGAACAATATTCAGACAGAGACTGTAGCCAAAGCCCTGATGCGGGTGTTCTCCCAGATGGGTTTTCCCCGGGAGATTGTCTCTGATCAGGGCACCCAGTTTACTGGCCAAATAACTCACCAACTGTGGAAGTTATGCGTCATTAAACAGATCCTGAGCTCCCCATACCACCCCCAGACTAATGGCCTATGCGAGAGCTTCAATGGCACATTGAAGAAGATGCTCCGTACCTTTGCAGCGACTCGAAAGGATTGGGAAAGTTTCCTACCGCATCTCCTGTTTGCATATCGGGAGGTGCCCCAGGAGTCTACAGGGTTTTCTCAGTTTGAATTGTTATTCGGGCAGAGAGTAAGAGGGCCCGAAGACCCTGTCCAAGGCACTGAGAGGGTAATGGGATCAAGAAGGGACCCCCATCGTCCCCTATGTGCTGCGGGACTGACTGGAGGAACTCACCTGGTGCGGGGAAACCTCCGGGGCAGCCCAGGAGCGCCAGCCCACTTGGTATGATTGGGGAGCCGTAGCTTTCAATTCAGTCAAAAAGTGCTAGTTTTGAATCCCATCCTGCATGACAGGCTGTAGTCTGCTTGGCAGGGCCCATTTCGGGTGGTGGAACCGAAATGTGACAGAGGTTAAATGACAAGACTGTGTCAGACGCCTATCCTATGCCTAGGAAAGATGAGTTGTTGGACAGGATGGGGCCAGTACCTCACTACCATTGATCTATGTAAAGGGTACTGGTAGATCCGCCTAGCCACATAAGCCATCCCCAAGTCGGCCTTCGTCACCCCGTTCGGCTTGTACCAATTTTGTGTCATGCCGTTCGAGTTGAAGAACACTACTACCTTCCAGAGGGTGGTAGACCAACTCCAAGATGGGTTCCAAGACTACGCCTGTGCCTACCTAGATGATATCGCCATCTTTAGGGATACCTGGCAGGAGCACTTGGTCCCATATAGGAGCAGTCCTGCATAGGATTAGGGAAGCGGATTAACTCTGAAGCCCAGCTAGGGCAATATAGGGATTGCCGAGGTACAGTATCTCGGTCACCGAGTGGGTTGTGGGCAGCAGAAGCCTGAGCCGCTAAGATTGAGACAGTGGCCCAGTGGCCTACCCCCAGTACCAAAACTCAGGTGTTAGCTTTCTTAGGGACGTTAGGGTATTATCGGAAATTTGTGCCCAGCTAAAACCCCCTGGCCAAGCTCCTTACCGACCTGACCCATAAGAATCTTCCCCGTCAGGTAGTCTGGGCCCCAGAGTGTGAGCAGGTATTCCAGCAGTTAAAGCACTTAAAGCTTTTATAAATGCCCCTGTCTTGGCAGCTCCCAATCCAACTAAACATTTTCTCGTTCATATAGATGCTTCTATGTTTGGATTGGGAGCAGTACTGAGTCAAGCTGGAGCCGATGGTGGAGAACATCCGTGGCTTACATCAGTTGCAAGCTGTTACCCAGAGAAGTAAGCCGCCATTGAGAAGGAATGCCTGGCAGTGGTGTGGGCCCTTAAGAAATTGCAGCCCTATTTATACGGACAGCCATTTTCCTTGCTCACAGATCACAACCTGTTGGTCTGGCTGAACCGGATGGAAAGGAACAATGCCAGGCTGCTGCACTGGAGTTTGGTGTTGCAGCCCTTTGACTTTACCATCCACTACCGCCCCGGAAAACAAAATGGAAATGCCTACAGACTGAACAAAATTATCCGTGAGCACCACCGGACATCCCCAAGCTGATCCGTCAGGGATCAGACTGTGTATGCCGGCTTGTGGTTATGGGGAAGCTATGTAAAAAACTCCCTCCCTGGTGTTTGGTTGTCTATACCCCCTTATTCATCTTCCGATCGGACAGTGAGTGGTCACCCACTTGTCATATGCTTCAAATGCCGACCTCCCCTGGCTGTTATCCACAAATTAGTGATTAACTTCAGTGCTTCGCCGTGTGACCGCCATTCATAAAACCTAATGCCATTTTGTCTCCTGAACGCAGGCAGCGGCAACTGGTTGTCGAACGCCTGGAATTATTTTCGGCTTCTCGTCTCTGCGTACCCGGGCAAAGATGGTATCACTGCCCGTCTCCCTTCCTGACCAACTAGATGAATGGCATTAGGGAGATAGGATCTTCCGAACAGGGGGAGCATTCGCTCCCTAACAGCCAGGGGGAGCATTCATCAGTGTTCGTATGAGAACCCCCGAAAGATGACCAGTCGTTGCCTTGTTTTCTTTGGAACTATTTTGAGGCATCACCTGGTGGCGGACCAGTCAAAACTTCATTTGAATGGCGTCCCCGAGTCACCAAAGGGATCTGAGCGATATTTCAACAAAGTGGGCGCTCAGATGCAAGCTATTCAGTGACTTTCGTGGGGTTCCTATGTTAGTAAAATTTATTTTTATAATGTTTTATAATATTGTATTTGTTTCCTGTATCTGAGAAATAATTGAGTTATAGTTTTCTTACATAGAAACATAGAAACATAGAATGTGACGGCAGATAAGAATCATTCGGCCCATCTAGTCTGCCCAGTTTTCTAAATACTTTCATTAGTCCCTGGCTTTATCTTATAGTTAGGATAGCCTTATGCCTATCCCACGCATGCTTAAACTCCTTTACTGTGTTAACCTCTACCACTTCAGCTGGAAGGCTATTCCATGCATCCACTACCCTCTCAGTAAAGTAATACTTCCTGATATTATTTTTAAACCTTTGTCCCTCTAATTTAAGACTATGTCCTCTTGTTGTGGTAGTTTTTCTTCTTTTAAATATAGTCTCCTCCTTTACTGTGTTGATTCCCTTTATGTATTTAAATGTTTCTATCATATCCCCCCTGTCTCGTCTTTCCTCCATGCTATACATGTTAAGATCCTTTAACCTTTCCTGGTAAGTTTTATCCTGCAATCCATGAACCAGTTTAGTAGCCCTTCTTTGAACTCTCTCTAAGGTATCAATATCCTTCTGAAGATAGGGTCTCCAGTACTGTGTACAGTACTCCAAGTGAGGTCTCACCAGTGTTCTGTACAATGGCATGAGCACTTCCCTCTTTCTACTGCTAATACCTCTCCCTATACAACCAAGCATTCTGCTAGCATTTCCTGCTGCTCTATTACATTGTCTGCCTACCTTTAAGTCATCAGAAATAATCACCCCTAAATCCCTTTCCTCAGATGTTGAGGTTAGGACTCTATCAAATATTCTGTACTCTGCCCTTGGGTTTTTACTTCCAAGATGCATTATCTTGCACTTATCCACATTAAATGTCAGTTGCCACAACTCTGACCATTTTTCTAGTTTACCTAAATAATTTTCCATTTGGCTTATCCCTCCTGGAACATCAACCCTGTTACATATCTTAGTATCATCCGCAAAAAGACACACCTTACCATCAAGACCTTCTGCAATATCACTAATAAAAATATTAAAGAGAATGGGTCCAAGTACAGATCCCTGAGGTACCCCACTGGTGACAAGCCCAAGCTTCGAATATACTCCATTGACTACAACCCTCTGTTGCCTGTCACTCAGCCACTGCCTTACCCATTCAACAATATTGGAATCCAAACTCAAAGATTGTAGTTTGTTGATAAGCCTTCTATGTGCAACAGTGTCAAAAGCCTTACTGAAATCGAGGTAGGCAATGTCTATTGCACCACCCTGATCTATAATTTTAGTTACCCAATCAAAAAAATCAATAAGATTAGTTTGGCATGATCTCCCTGAAGTAAACCCATGTTGTCTCTGATCTTGAAATCCATGTGTTTTTAGATGTTCAACAATCCTATCCTTTAACATGGTTTCCATCACTTTCCCCACTACTGAAGTTAGGCTTACTGGCCTATAGTTGCCCGACTCCTCCCTATTACCTTTCTTGTGAATGGGCACAACATTCGCTAACTTCCAATCTTCTGGGACTACTCCTGTTATCAATGATTGGTTAAATAAATCTGTTAATGGTTTTGCTAGTACACCACTAAGCTCTTTTAATAGCTTTGGGTGTATTCCATCAGGTCCCATTGACTTATTTGTCTTTACTTTTGACAGTTGAAATAGAACCTCTTCCTCTGTAAACTCACGTGTAATAAATGACTAATTTATCCTTTTTCTTAACTGAGGTCCCTTTCCTTCATTTTCATCTGTAAATACCGAACAAAAATATTCATTGAGGCAGTCAGCTAGACCTTTATCCTCATCTACATACCTTCCTTCTTTTGTCTTTAATCTAACTAATCCTTGTTTTACTTTTCTTTTCTCATTTATGTATCTAAAAAAGGTTTTGTCCCCCTTTTTTACTGACGGCGCTATTTTCTCTTCTGTGTGTGATTTGGAAGCTCTTATAACTTGCTTAGCCTCTTTCTGCCTAATCTTATAGGTCATTCTGTCTTCCTCACTCTGGGTTTTTTTATAATTACTAAATGCTAACTTTTTGTTTTTTACTATTTTGGCTACATCTGTGGAGTACCACAGTGGTTTCTTGAATTTTTTGCTTTTACTGACAAGCCTAATGCAATTTTCTGTTGCCTTCAGTAGTGCAACTTTTAAATAATCCCATTTCTTTTGGACTCCATTTAAATTGCTCCAGTCTGATAATGACTCCTTTACACATATTCTAATTTTGGAAAAGTCTGTTTTTCTAAAGTCTAAAACTTTTGTTTTTGTGTGGTGTGACTCAGTCACTGTTCTTATATTAAACCACACTGACTGATGATCACTGGATCCTAAACTTTCACCTACAGTAATATCTGATACCAAATCTCCATTTGTTAACACTAAATCTAGTATGGCCTCTTTACGAGTTGGCTCCTCAACGACTTGTTTTAGAGACAATCCCAGTAGGGAGTTTAGAATATGTGTGCTCCTGGCACAAGTAGCTATTTTTGTTTTCCAATTTATATCAGGAAGATTAAAGTCACCCATGATGATAACTTCCCCCTTCATTGTCATTTTAGCTATTTCTTCAACTAGTAGATTATCTAACTCTTCAATTTGTCCTGGGGGCCTATAAATCACACCTACACGAGTTACTGTGTGATTACCAAATTCTAACGTAACCCAAACTGACTCTATGTTCGCCTCACTAACCTTTATTAGGCTAGATTTTATGCTATTCTTTACATACAGGGCCACCCCTCCCCCTTTCTTGCCTTCCCTGTCTTTTCTATATAAAGAGTGGTATTGCTATGTCCCAGTCATTTTTCTCATTATACCATGTCTCAGTAACAGCGACTAAATCTACACTATCAGTTGCCATTATTGCCACAAGTTCATGGATCTTATTCCCTAAACTGCGAGCATTTGTAGACATGACTCTAAGCTTATCATTTTTTAACACACTTGCTACAGGCACCTTCTGTCCTTGTTTTGGGGGACAATTGGATTGATGTTTTATCACCCTTTTGCCCCCCCCCTCCTAGTTTAAATACATCCTAGCAAAACCTCTGAACTGCTCACTGAGAACATTTGTTCCCTTTTGAGAAAGATGCAAACCATCTTTTTTGTACAGTTTATTTCCATTCCAAACAGAGCTACCATGAGCAATAAAGCCAAATCCTTGCTCCCGACACCATTCACCAAGCCACAAGTTAAAGTCCCTAATACGCATCCGCCTGTCATTCTGAGTGTTATGCACAGGCAGAACTTCAGAGAATGACAATGTGGAAGCAACCTGCCGTATATCATTGGCAAAAACACTAAAAACTTCCTTAACCTCTGAAACCTCATTGCAAGCCAAGTCATTTGTCCCTAAATGGACAAGTACATCCAATTCCCCTTCCTGCTTTGCTTGCTTAACAATATTACCGATACGTCTCCTGTCTCTGTGAGCAGTAGCTCCGGGAAGACACCTCACAAGACCACCATTGTCCATCTCCACACCTCTTATGATGGAATCCCCCACCAACAACTGCTTTCTATTAGGCCTCACCATAGTCTTCAAGCCTCTCTGCACAACACCACTAGCCTCAATGCCTCTCTTCACAACACCACTAGCCTCTTACTTAATTATCTCTCAGAAATAGAGATTCCTGGGAGGAAAACCCTTGAATTCTTTATGTGGAGACCCCATGCTAGGGGTCAGTGCATAAAAGCTGTGTGTGGCCAGAATAAAATGAGTTGTACTCCCAGAACTGTGTGTCGTCCAGTTGCTGGGGAGGAGGTCGGCTATTCTCTTGGCTGTTTCTTGTTCCTGAGTTCCTGATTATAGCAGAGGGAGAGTCCTGGTCAGGGCTAAGGCTCTGCTACACCCAGTAATTAAAATAACACCCATTATGGCATACCAGTTGCAAAAGTAGAAAACCCAAGTTATTCAAAATGGGGTATGTCCCTTTTTTTTTTAGTAGCCATTTAGTAACCATCCCTGGACAAAGTTAGCATTTATATATGTTGTTTTGGATTTTTCTCACAATAACTGAACGATAATATCATCGTCATGATACGTTTTACTGTTTTGACACACTCATATTTGTGTTCAGCATAGTCTCCCGAGTAAAACAATACCCCCATGTACAGATTTGATGGTATATTGTAAAGTTACAGGGTTAAATATGGAGCTTGCAAATTCAATGATCTGGACTTTCTTCCTGGGTTGTGAGGCAGGTCCCTCAAAAAAGCAGGGACAGTGTTTTTACAGGAAAAAAGCAATGACTAATTATACTCACCCAAACAAATACATTAAGCTGTAGTTGTTCTGGTGACTATAGTGTCCCTTTAAGTGTAAAATCTAAACTATATTATCCCTTTTATATAATAAAGATTAAGAAACAGCGTACACATAATAATACATTTCTAAATTAGACAAGGCTTCTTAAAATCACCTTTCTTAGCAACAAATATGGGGATTCAGTTTGACCATATGGCCATATTGTGTAAAGTCCACCACTACTTCACAGTATCCCAATATTGATGGCCCTATAATAATTCCAATGTGGGAGACAACTCAAATAGTGCTAGTGCTAAATAAGCTGAGGTGTATTTAAATAATCTGTTGTAAGAGCATTGTGAAAATATATAATAGTATATTAATGTGATAAATGCAATTTTACAAAAAATGCAGTGTCAAAATGAAACTATTAAAGTGCGTTGATGTATATACTCACAATGCATATCATATATCTGCTCAATGAAAATGATAATTACAGTGACATTAATATCCAAAACCTCCTCAAATATATACTTGTGGTCACCTCCAAAGGGGCCTCTGAATCTGGTGGTCTGGGCGGGGTGCCCACCCAAAAGTGATCTGATTTCGATTCCAAACTTACATAGTAAAAACAAAAGGGAATTGAGGACACACCTGGAACATGCATCTTGCATGAATGGTGCTGCCACAGTGACCAAAATATAGACATGATACAGATTAAGGAACAGTGCACACACAAAAATAAATTTCTAAATTCTATAGAGGAGGTGGTAATTGTAGCTTTATTCTTCAACCTGTATCCATATCCACTCTTCATGATGATCTGGCTGAGTTGGTTGAGGCCTTTGCAGAACAGCTACGTGGATAGTGCACAAACTTAGTATTCACTGCACTTGATCTTTACTTGTGTGATTAGCATGTTTTTTGGTTTCCTGTATTTGTTTCCACTTGCCCACTGACTTTTTGATGAAGACCCAGTTGCTGAACTTGTATGGAGCTGTATCTACGTATGTATTGTTGAGTCGTAGGATTTCTTTTAGTCAATCCAGGCCGGGCACAGGTTCGTCTGTCTGCTCTTGGAATCCTGTATGACTGACTGATTTGCTAGCTGCTGGTGTAGCCACTGGTGTAGCTTCCAAACTCCTTCTGGGTACTACTCATATATTGACTCATACATCTGTTGGTCTTGGAAATGGGTTTCCATGTTATTGGGATGCAGGTGTTTGGTCGGTAATTGGATTGTATTACTTTGTGAGGATCCTTTGTGACCAGTACTCTTCTGCCTTGTAATAGCCAATCAGGGTGGGAGCCTGCTGTTAGTAGCTGGTTCATATGTGCTACCAGGTAATCATGCAGTAGGTGTCTGGTTTTTATTCTGGGAAATTGCCGTAGTCTGCTTTTAGTTCAAATAGCCAATACTGTTTGTTCTCTGCTCTGGGAGGATCTTGAGTAGATATATTGCTACACTGCAGCCATGAGTACACCTTGGCTGGTTCTATGGTTAACAATGTATTTATTCTGCACCACTGGTGTGTCTGCTAAGTCTGGCTCCTAGTGCTGTCTGACTTAGCTTGGCTGTCTCCGGAGCCTCTGTTATAGTATTTACTCAGCACCATGGACCTATCTTGATATGGCTTACTAACTTCCTCACATGTTATTATCTCAGCCTACAGGTTTAGTCTCCAAGGTGGCCATTTTTTCCCTATCCATCTGATCTTGCAGCCAAGTATATGGAGAATCACCTGTAGGGGGCCTGCTAGCAACTAGGGTGGTGGTCCCTGCTGAGCCATGTCCTTCCCTAAAAGGAAGTTGGTTAAAATACAGAGAGATCCATTTCCCACCCAGTAACCGGATGAAACACAGTCCTGGGGGTACAACAACAACTTTATTGGCCACACTCGACTTTATACTTTTCCCCATGCAAGGGGTGGATCACACACACCGACAATGTCCCCTCCCAGGTGGTCCCCTGATAGAAACGGAACTCCAGTCCCTTTGTCCCCTGTTCCCGCCACCCATCCTCATTGTTTCCCACCTCCGGGGAACAGGGGGTCTTCTTCCTATGAGCCTCTGTACCTGGGAGCCCCAGCGCGGAAAGCTTCCTGCTTCCTGGACTCCCAGCCACAGAAAGCTTGCCAAACCGCCATTGTCCCCAAAGAGTGTCCCCACCAATCTCAGGGACCCCCAGAACGGTAACTGCCACAAACAGCCTCCGCTCGTGGGGTCCCTGGGTGAAACCAGGCAAGGGAAGCGTCTCCTTTTGGGACACGAATGCTCCCCCTGACGGCCGCCTGGCTATACGAATGGAGGCCGCCCTGGGGAGCACTCATTAATTACTTCCCTTGCGGTTTCACACTTATGTTGCAAGTTGCCAACATTCTAAGTGATTGGTGCAAACATTCCAAGGGGCACTCGGGAGGGAACCGAACAAGGTGGGAAACAATCTGCTAATGCTCCTCCTGGATGGCGTGCATATATCGAACGGGCCGCCACCCAGGGGAGGCACGTGCTGAGGATTCTCTTGCGGTTTGTGGTTTTGACATTTCTTTACGAGGTGCGAACCTTCTAAAGCAACATTTCAAATGAGTTGTTGGGGTGGTCACCGTTTGGGAGGTGAATGTATTCCCTTCATGTAGGACCTCCTGAATGGGGAGCAGGCACATTCATATGAATATAGTGGGGAAGCACACAGAGTATAATACAGCAATTCCCAAACAGGCAGCGGTCCCGCCACTTCACCAATGCCATGGCGTACTCACGTTTTAGCTAATGGTGTTGGTGGGGTTGTAGATAATGCTTTAACTGCTGCCGCCATGCTTTCTGGTACTGTGCTGAGAGATATATAATATAGGTACAACCAAAAAAATTAATACAGCTGTAAATCTACAAAAAAACATAAAAACACAAAATAGTGTAACACTGTAATAAAAAGTATAGAATGCGCTAATTGGGTTACACTCACAGGATGAAGAATGATATATCGCCTTAGGGTGCCTCTCCTGATGTAGATAGGGGGCTGATACAAGTCACCTCCTCTCTTTTCAACAACACTGCAGTATGAAGAGGCGGACTCAAGTTGAAGGGAATAAAATAACTTCTGCTTTATTGTTAAAATAAATGTATGAACAAAGAATATAAAAGATATATATAAAATGTTGCTGGATCTGGTCCTACATGTTTCGTCCCAAAGGACTTTCTCAGGGACCCTCAAAAATGTAAAGCAACAGAATGAATAAAAATCCAAACAAAGTGGAAATCACAAAAGAAATCACAATGTGAAAAGCAGCAACATGTTATATATATATATATATATATATATATATATATATATATATATATATATATATATATATATATATATATATATATATATATATATTCTTTGTTCATACATTTCTTTAACAATAAAGCAGAAGTTATTTTATTCCCTTCAACTTGTGTCCAGCTCTTCGTATTGCAGTGCTGTTGAAAGGAGACGAGGTGACCTGAATCAGCCCCCCATCTACATCAGGGGAGGCACCCTAAGGCAATATACCATTCTTCATCCTGTAAGTGTAACCCACCTGGCACATTTTATACTTATTATTATAGTGTTACACTATTATTTGTTTTTATGTTTTTTGTAGATTTACAGCTGTATTCTCCCTTTTGTCGGTTGTACCTACATCAGTCTATTGTTTGTATTTTTTGTGATCAATTATATATGATTGTTATTAGCTGAATTATTATTTAGTAATTAATATTTTGTTACTACCCCAAGATGGCAGTATTTGTTTATGAATCCACACTTATAAATATTATATATAATATTAATATGTTAAAATTAATAGAACGTGGTGTTACTCATGTTCTTTGTCTATTTTGTGCCCTGTGTGAAGGATAGTGTTGGTGTTTGTGGAGGTTTCCATAATTCAGGCAGAAAAATAGTAAGTTTTTATTTTTTTATTTTTGGTAAGGGTGTAAAATGGTTTGCATACCAGCATGGCCCAGGTATCAAGTTGAAAAGGATTCTCTGTGGCTCATGATATAAGAGTGTTTTATTTTCTCCACAGGAGAGACATCTTGGTACATTCCTACCAAACATGAACAAAGATTCACTTTGCACCAAATAATTCCCAGCACAGATCAGTTGACATTTTGATAATATGGTAAATTTTAAGAAGAGTTATATACCATTAAATGAATGTTGGGTGAGATTTATGCAGACAGACACTGAGAATATTGTGTCTCAAATATCTGACCAATCCTCCAGATCTGAAGGGGAACCTATTTTACTTTGTTGAGCAGAAATATATGAGAAGGAGAGTTGAGGTGACCCATTATTTAGAGGGACACTGCTGACATCAATACAACTTAAATGCATGTTTTGTTTCTTTTCTCAAATTTTTTTTAGTTTTTGCACACAAAAATAAAGGTTTTCCTGAATCTCCTTTGGCTGTATTGCCCCCTCATCCCATTAAAAACACTTCCTTATCAGAGACTCTGGCTGCAGTCGGAAGGAGGAACCCCAGGAATGGGTCGCAGTCGGGCTGCCTGGTGTGCTGGCCATCAACATTGCAGGGGTCAGACAGCTCCAGTTCTGGATTGGAGGTGGAGCCCCTGGTGTTTCCTGTACAGAATCCTCAGGCAGCCAACCATGGGTTTTTTGCTAGCACCTGGGACGCACTGGCTGGAGCCATGGGAGGGGGAGAGGGTTCCCAGGGTAGTCTTCCTGGGTTTCAGAGTCAGGAGGAAGTGCTTAGTCTGCTTAGGGCAGTACATATTTGTAAAAAAGTAATGATGGCCCAGGCCCTCAAGTTAAATCCAGTGAGCAGATTTATTGAAGCAGATGAAAAGCAACGTTTCGGTCCACAACAGGGGCTTTGTCAAGCGTTGCTTTGCATCTGTTTCAATAAATCTGCTCACTGGACCATCATTACTTTTCTGCAACTTGCATTGTGAGGATTGGCTGATAGGCTGAGAGTGCTCATCTGACACTCTCAACCTTGTACTGCCCCCACTTACCACTCTATTTATCAAGGGGAAGTGGTGGGGAGGCACCATGGGGAGCTCATAAGGAAGCAGCAAGGAGGTGCCATGGGCAGCCAGTGACCCTAGTTCACTGTTAAACCATAATAAAATGGTTTAACAGTAATTTTCAGTGGTGGTACCAAGACATTTCAGCCATCATATCCACCTCAAACAGATGAAGTGCTTAATGTGTTCTACACTGGATTTGGCTGCAGTCGGAAGGAGGAACCCCAGGAATGGGTCGCAGTCGGGCTGCCTGGTGTGCTGGCCATCAACATTGCAGGGGTCAGACAGCTCCAGTTCTGGATTGGAGGTGGAGCCCCTGGTGTTTCCTGTACAGAATCCTCAGGCAGCCAACCATGGGTTTTTTGCTAGCACCTGGGACGCACTGGCTGGAGCCATGGGAGGGGGAGAGGGTTCCCAGGGTAGTCTTCCTGGGTTTCAGAGTCAGGAGGAAGTGCTTAGTCTGCTTAGGGCAGTGCTGGACAGGCTCCCTGGGGGGTTGGTTCACTCTCTTCCTTGGCCCCTTACGCTCTTCCTGCCCAGTCCCAGAGCCAGACTATAGGGTATTGAGGGTGTGCTCCCAGGGGGAGTGCATCCGTGCTTGCCGGGCTGCAAATCGTCCCCATTAGGGATGCATGTTTTGCTGGATATCGGGGACAAAATTATTAAAGGTGAGTATGTGGATTTGCTGTCCCTGGTTCCCCCAGATAGGGAATCAGTGGACAGGCTGCTTCGAGGTGACATGTCGGATGGGGAAAAAGGTAAGCAGCTGCCGCATACGATTGGCAACTGGCTTCAGGGGTTCTCCATTTTTGCGAGCATTTTGTCACTGCGTTTTCCGGAGACAGTGCCAGCGTTGTTCGGGTACTTGGACCCAATTTGGGGGCGTATAAGAAATGTGTGGTGCTCCTGGAATCTTTTCGTCGGGTGGCGTTGGACTTTGGAGTCATGGTGGCGCCTGAGAAGATGGTGAGTATCATCATATTCCAGCTCCGGCGTCACTACGGTGCGAAACATCAGGAAATGCCAGCCTCGGGGGGGCTTTAAGTTTCCAGCCGGCCAGCTCTTGGGTCCCCCGGGACAAGAGGTTGGCAAGGCATCTGCCAGGGCGATTGGGGTAGCTTTTTTTGCCACCCCATAAAACTGCTGCCAAACACAAATGCCTTGTCAGGCTCGTGCTTGATACAGCGCTTTTCCCATGAGTTATATACCATTAAAACAAGGTTTTCAGAGCTTGTTCCTTGAGATTTACACAGATAGATGCAAAGAATATAGCTTTCCATGTTTCATCGTGCCTGTTAAGCAGGAGATTCCTTTTCATTGATGTTCTCCTAGGATAACTACTAAACGTGTGATTTTTTTTTTCTCAGGGAAATGCAAAAATGTATGATTTGTGGATTATAGGTTCACTATGAGATGATGTATGTAATGTTTTAATTCGTATCTTATATTGTAACAAATTGGTAGTGAAATTAAGGCTTTGTTTGTTTCATGTCTCTGTTTAGTCTCTCTCCTATGCCATGCTCTGTTCTACCTTTTCATTCCGCCAGGAACATCTTGATCACCTGCTGGGATCCACACTGAAATATGGAATAAGCATAGTGGGAGAATTGTGAGATCTTGTTTCATCTAATGGTTTTTAACATAGCATTGGCTTATGTTATATAGATATAGATATAGATATAGATATAGATATAGATATATAGAGAGAGAGAGAGATATAGAGAGAGAGAGAGAGAGAGATGTAAAAAAACAGATATTTGTATCTTGTAATACCTTTTTATTGGACTAACATAATTTCTTAATGACAAATATGAGAAATGGCATATATTTGATATATATTGGATTTAGGGGGAACTTTGGCTCAGAGTGGCTTATAGGAAAAAAGGGAACATGCAGGGAGGTTGCTGTGGTCTGTAACACCCATTACTCTTTCTGGGAATATTATAAACATAATATTTTCTCATTTCAGAGCTATTTAAACAGTGAAGGTCCTCAGCACTGTAACACTTTGAAAAAGCCTTTATACATCTTTTTTTTATTAATTTCTGGACCTTCCTATCTGTATCCTTGAGGATTTTACCTGGAGGACTCCATACTCCTTGGTGGGGAAACATACCACCTATGCTGTTTAGGATTGAGCAATACTTATTTGCTCTTTCTTTGTGAGTATATCTACTTTTATTTATTATTTTAACATTACAGAGAGCACTACCGCTGCTGACCTTACATCGCTAACCACTGGCCTAAAGACACCTCCTCATATAGGACCAGGAACATCTACATAGCCACAGACGGGGATTGTACTGTCCAGGTGCAGTGATCTGGAGCTGATCTTGAGCTCCAGAAAAGTGTAAGTGTGATCTGTTGTATTTGCCATATTTAATACCCTAAAATACTATCTATATTTGGGTTTTGTCCCTTCAATTTTTAATATTGCTCCATTGGAACTAAGTACTTTGGTTGAAAGTGCTGCTTCCCGTCATTCTCTTATTTATTATATTGGTTACTACGTTAAAATTGTCAGAGTTGTGTTCTGTTCCACCGCTGCAGTACAGCAATGCCCACTATATAGGTTGTACAATTACAGAGATAAAATGAGAAGACACTATGAGCATCACGATTTTTGCAAAACCGTTGCCAAATTTGCAGCACTGGATGAATAACCAGCGATATCACTAATGACATCACTCTGACATGGCTGAATGCAAATACCGTATTTTAGCGCATAATAGTCGCAGCCGCATAATATGTGGGTGTATATACCCCACAGTTGAGTTTTTATCAATCTAACTTAATTGTGTTGTATAAATAAATTAGTGGAAATATAGATTGGATGGAATTTTCCTAAGGCATTTGATACAGTTCCACGCCAAAGGTTACTGTTAAATATTACTGTAGTGCTTCGAATGATCGTTTAACTTTGTCCATTTCTGATTGTGAGCATTACTGCATTAGTGAAATCGTTGCCAATAGAAAGTGAAATTCTCTGCTGGATTACTACAAGAACACATCCGTAACAGCCCACTATGCTGAGTTAAGCAACCTTTTTTAAGAGCACCTGACAAAAGAGCAAAGTAATTTCCTCATTTTGCCACCCGCATGCTTACACAAGTCATGGCATTCCTGTGACAGAGTACATTTCCTCGCACTCATGTGATAAGGCTGGACGGTGTCCTGAGTTTCAAAACCCTGTAATTGTTCCTCTTCTAGGTTTAAGATTTAAGCTGAACGTTTCTGCAGATCTTTTCACAGCTCCTTAGCTGCACAGGCTGAAGCATGGCTCGACTGGTGTACATATGTGCTGCTCTGCTCTTCTCTGGTGAGTGTCATGTCATGTATACAATGCATCTATGCCAATGGGATGGTATTGTCCTTCTAGGCATACTGTCTGTCTGTGAAGGGGATTTGTGTTTTCATTGTTTTGTAAATCTCCACTCTGCTACCTTTCACAACTATTTTATTAATCTCTATGGTTGTCTGGGTATAAAGTCACAAAGTTCCTCAGTATCCTCAATCACAATACAGGAACCTGACAGAGACACAGAACAGAAGGTTATGCTAGTGGTTCCATACCCCTTACTAAAGGCACACTATAGGTACAGGTTTTATCAGTATCCCCATTGGATAAGAATAGACAAAAGCATAAATAGTAGACTGCTGGTGTGTTTTAAGCTTTGGGTGCGCAATCACTGCTGTATGCCGTCATTTGCTTTGCTTTCTTAAACCAAAGAAGCACAGTTCGTGAATATAGAATGTAAGCTCGATCGAGCAGGGTCCTCTTCAACCTATTGTTCCTGTAAGTTTATTTGTAATTGTCCTATTTATAGTTAAATCCCCTCTCATAATATTGTAAAGCGCTACGGAATCTGTTGGCGCTATATAAATTGCAATAGTAAATAAATAAATAAATAAATGGAGAGTTTGTCTCTTTAAGCTCAGGCTAGTTAATCTTCATCTGCAGCAATATTTTGTACTTCTTAGCTTTTACTGGCTATACTGTAAACCTTTCACTTAAATCGTTGCAGTACATTAAATCACTCTGGAAAAATACAGAGTAGCTAAACCAGTTTAATCTGAGTATTGTATTAATTGTTCTTTTTGTTGTTTCATTTCTCTCTGCCGTGCACTTACAAAAACAAAGCGCTCTGAAGTTAAACACCTATTCACTTTATGCCAGCAAGGAAAAAACAAACATACTTGTTAACCTTTAAAACAGACGCACTGAGCTTTAATCACTAAGCAGTAAATCTTGAGTCAAAATAGCCAAGATTGAGAAAAGTTCAGTTCTCTTTTCTCTAAATCAGGAATTCCAGACCAAAGTAGTCAATTTGGTATTATTCTCCAACTCGGTTAATGATTTATAAAATAGACTATTTTGGGTAACGTTTCCAATACCTTTGTCAATGCCCCGCAATTCCCAGTTTAATGAATAAGTTCAACAGTCCATTTCTCAAGCTGACAGGTAAATGATTGTCAATAACAAAGCACATTTGATATTTACCACATAATGAATGTGTTTATACAAACTATATGTGTGACTTGAAAGTTGAATGATAATAGAATGGAGACAAAGCAATGTCAGACACTAGATGGCTCTTCTCAAGACATAAACAGGTGAAGATCAAAATGTTCCATTGCATTCTGTGAAGACTCATGTTCAAGGTGGGGAATAGACACCATTATACCAAGCCTGCTCCTTAAAGTTTCTCTCCCTGTGAATACACGGGCAGCCATATTTACATCTTAGGTCACTGTCTCGTGGCATTCACCAATGAATACAGGGGAGGGCTGGCAACCCTTGATCTGAGGGGCAAGTACAAATAAATAGCCTTTTATTTTTTAGCATGAAACTCAGATCTCAGTGAGAGTTCTGCAAGCCTAAGAGACACAAGGGTTATTTGCTAAAATGAGAAGTGTCAGGAATGAAAAGCAAATTTTAAATTTAAGGTCAAAGTTAAATCTGTTACAGTTTTCAGTCATTTATAAACGTCTCATAGTCAGGCAGCTTGGTCTACCACACTATAGTTACCATAACAACTTTAGCTTTATGAAGCAGTTTTCGTGTATAGGTCATGTCATTGCAGTCTTACAATTCACTTCTCTGCCATTTAGGAGTTAAATCACTTTGTTTATGCAACCTTTGTCACACCTCCCTGCATGTGACTTTGCACAGTTTCCTAAATACTTCCTGTAAAGACACATCTAATGTTTAAACTAACTTTGTTGTCTCTTTAATTTAGAATTTCTTATCTCTGTCTCTGTTAAGTTGGTCTAATCTGCAATACTTGTTTTTACGATAATGGTGAAATACACGAACCGTGACTTGTTCAAATTACATCTGTGTGGGTGTGTCAGTTGGCAAACATCACAGTCTGACTGTAAATTCATTCACAGAAGGGGAAATGAAACTTTTAAAGCAGTAACAACTCATTAGACCCTGGAAGACCCAGTGAAAGAAATGATAGGACTTGAAAATTTGGCTGTCAACGTTTAAACACATTATGCCGTTTCATTTATCTGAAATTCACTGTCCTTTAACCCCTTAAGCAGGGCCGTCTTTAATATTGATTGGACCCTGGGCAAGAATTTACTTGGGCCCCCTGGATCCCGCCTTCCCACACCCTAGCATGCAATCACACCCTCCACACACACACATACCAAAAAAAACACACAACTCGTAGAGTAGTAAACTTTAATAATGTAAACATAAAGAACTGGTTCACAAATAAGTCCTTAGCTTGACCTACTTGCCACCTGTAGCTTCTTTTAACCTTGGTCTTATAGTATATTTTTATTTTAACAGTTATATGTTGTTGGAAGAACAAGCATAATAACAATATCTTTCACCCTAAAGGTGGAGGGGACCTAAAGATGCTATAGTGCTGGGAAAATGAGTTTGTTTTCCTAGCATTATAGTGGTCCTTTACTACAACTCACAGTAATGTGAAGTGTGTCAGTGTATCGCACGGCTCCACAGCAATACAACTCACAGTAATGTGCGATGTGCAAGTACATCACAGATCACCTTAGAATAAAATGCATAGAAAAGTGGAGTGTGTGAGTATCACAAGCTCCAAAGCAATATAACTCACAGGAGCGTACAATTTGTGAGTGTATTACAGATCACCTTTTTAATACAATGCACATGAATGTCACATATATGCACATGTATATCATACCCGACCCACTGCTTTCCCATAGAGAAGCATTGGGAGGCTATTGCGCATGCGTGGCCTCATAGAGATGCTTTGAATCAATGCATTTCTATGAGGAGTGTTTAGCGCGAATGCCAGTTTTGCACGTTGTGCAACATTGGATTAGGAAGCACCTCTAGTGGCCATCGGATGAGTGGCCACTAGAGGTATTCCTCAGCAGTAATGTAAATACTGCCTTTTTTTCTGAAAAGGCAGTGTTTACATTAAAAAGCCTGCAGAGACATGCTATAGACACCAGAACTACTACGTTTAGCTGTTGTGGTTCTGGTGACTATAGTGTCCCTTGAATATAGAGAGAAAAAAAAGGATCAGCACAAAAGTATTAAATAAAATGGCTGTATCATTATTATAAAAATTAAAAAAGCACAACTTGACACAAATATATAGTATTTAAAAGATTACTTTATTTTTAACAATGTGATTGTACTGTACTACTAACTAACCCCTCCATCCACCCCTCCCCCTCCCCTCTAAACACCCCTCCCCTCTAAACAACCCTCACCACCCCTCCCCCTCCCCTCTAAACATCCCTCCCCCTCCCCTCTAAACACCCCTCCCCCCTAAACATCCCTCCCCCTCCCCTCTAAGCACCCCTCACCACCCCTCCCCCTCCACGCTAAACACCTCTCCCCCTCCCCTCTAAACACCTCTCACAACCCCTCCCCTCTGAACACCCCTCACCACCCCTCCCCCTCCCCTCTAACCACCCTTACTCCCATAAAACAATATATATTACTGTTACTTAATACTTACAGTTCTGAAGACTCCAGCAGGCTCAGGATCAGTTGGGCAGCTGGGCTCAAGGCTAGAGTGGGTGCCACGCTCTGCCGTTCAGGATGGTGCCGCGCTGCAGTTCGGGAAGGAGGCGGAGTCACGGCAACGCTCACCCTAGCGTTGCCATGACTCCGCCTCCGCGTGACGTCACAGTGCGCGGCGCACGCAAAGGGCAGGGGAGGTCGGGAGGCAGAGCAACAAGTAAGTCCTTCACTATGCAGCAATGCCGCTCGCTCGCATAGTGAAGGTGAAGAATTAGATCGGGGGAAAGGAATTTGTGGGCAGTGGCCAGCGGGGCTCAAGAGGCAGCTGCCTTGGGCCCCCCAGGAGCAACTGGGCCCGGGGCAGCTGCCCCTTTTGCCCCGCGTTAAAGACGGCCCTGCCCTTAAGGACCAAACTTCTGGAATAAAAGGGAATCATGTCATGTGTCCTTAAGGGGTTAACCAAAAGACAAAAAAGATAACAAAACATATTCAACTTGCAATCAATAATTTTACCACATGACAGGAGGCTTCATATTTGCATATCTTTCTTTACTGAAAACTCCAGCAGCATAGAAACAGTAACAACCAATCAGAGAAAAGATATGCTCCCCATAAAAGGGTCTGTCTATGACATCATTTCCTCTTTCTTTGCTGCTCCAGCCATCAACAGGTCAGAGTAATTTTACCTCTCTGGTTTATGTATATTATTGTCTATATTATTATATATTGGCTTTATTATTATACATTGTCTATTATTGTCTATATTATATTGTCTTTTATTGTATTATCGCAGTTTTTTTCTTCTTCACCCCTATCTACCTATACCTGTCCCCTCCTGCTTTTCTCTTACTCAGTCGCCCTGTTACTTAGTTTTTTCGGGCTGACAGTCCGCGGGCGTCACGGCTGTTCGTGCCGCGTTCGCCGCGCGGACCTGCCCTTATTGACACAGGGGGCTGGGTGGGGACGGGTGGAGGGTAGCCGGGGTTAGAATTTTGTTTGCGGCCTTTTTTCCCTCCCCGCTCGCAGCCGCGAGCGGGTAGCTTTCACTCACGCGGCCGGCGGCCATCTTGGTTCTCGCGGTTCGCGAGACCCGCGACGGCCGCATCTCCTTACACTCGGCGGTTCGGGAATCACCCGATCGCCGCAACGTAATTGGGGGACCCCCCCTCAGGGACCCCCCTCTTCTTAGTCTCAGCAGGGATGGTTTAGGTGACATGCTGCTTGCCTGCAAGCAAACAGAGCTATTTTAGCTATATTGATACCGGAGAAACTGACGGAAGCCAAGCACAGAGAGATGGACACAGGTTTCTTCAGGAAGGAAGAGATTCTTTATTGGATCACCGATCGGGACTCAGAGGGACTAGCGTCACCAAAATACAGCAAAGTCTGAGTACTGAATACATAGAGTACATTCCTTATATAGCACTGTAGCTCCTCCCACAATTAACTACACCCACACATACCCTTAACCTATTTAATAAATAGAGTCTAAACTCATCCATCCGGTCTAACCACGTGGCTCATCTGATACAAAGGAGAGGGACGCGTAATTCCAGTTCTTACATTCCTGCACCTGGTCAGTACAGTGATAACAGTATCTTAGCTACGTGTAATTAACTAACTGATACTACAAACACATATACATACATATGCCTTGTGGCAATCTTAGCCTGCTAAACTTGTATTTTACTGGAATTACATCACATTCCCCCCTTTGATGCCTCTGATATTTCACAATTACTTGAGGCATCACTTAACCTTGGTTTGCATATACCTCAGGTTACCATGAACCAGACCAGACTTATCTTATGATGTGAATCTTTTAACACTCATCTTCCTGCATTGGTTCTCCTTGATCTAGAGCCTTATACTTATATATCGCCATTATCTGTGCAGCAGCCTTCCTCTCTGCTATACTTCCTATCAGGCTTTGCACAGACCTAACTACTAAGGGTATAAGACACGGTAGGAGTAGACACAACAGTAAAATCAGTAGGACTCCACCTACCACTGCCTTAAGCCCTCCAAACCACTCATACCAGCTACCAAACCAACTACTTGGATTGTACCCTTTCCATACCTGAGTAGGCACATGCACTAGTTTAACCATATGGCTAGTAAGCTCAGCTATTGCTTGCCCTTCGTCATCTATTTGAAGACAGCAATTGCTCAGGTTAAACTTCCCACATACACCTCCCTCTACTGCCAAAAGGTAATCCAAGGCTAATCTATTTTGGTACACTGCTGTCCTCATCCTGGTATTATGCTTCGCTAGAAGATTGAGTGCTTGTGAGGTCTCATTAGTAATAATCTCAACCACCGCCTGTAATCTTATAATACGGTTGAGCATATAAATTGGGGTTCTATAACCAAAGGTACCATCTTCTGCCCACGTGGCTGGCCCATAATAATCTATGATACGCTGGGGAGGCCATTCATTATCTTCCCAGGTGCCTATCTCTAAGGGTCCCCTTTTCTTCCTATGATTCACATCATACACTTTAACACCTAAAGTCTCACCTGTTTCAATCGGTAACAAGAAGAAGGATGGTTTGAGCATACCCAACACACATGCCCCTTCCCAGTCCTGTGGCAACTCCGAATAGGCTTTCTTACCACAGATCCAGTACAAATTTGCTGGGGCTCTCCAGGTAGATGTGATGGATAAATCAAACCACACATCCTTTAAACTGGCATATCTAGCAAACGGGTTAGATGGTTCTGAGACATTTGAAGCCGACCACCAAGTTGTATTTTTAGTATCATCATCATAAGCTTTTTGCCCTAGACAAGTTAATTCTCCTACAGAAGTATTATACATTATTCCTTTCCTTGCTATGCAAACATAACCTATGATGGAGGTCTTTAATCTCCACTCAGATTTACCTCTAACACTCAAATGATAATCGGCTTGTGTAGATATTAGTTGGTCAACTGCCTCAGAACCGGACATTACCTCCTTTGCTTCCCAAGGCCATTGGTCTCCCATGTTAGTACCTCCACACACATAGCAGTTGGTAACATTAAGACTACCGGCAATACTTTCAGCTAGGTCAATGAACAGGTTTTTAGCGTTATGGGGGATCTTATTATCTATACTCATCTCTTCATAAAAGGAATGGTATACTTGATGAGTCTGGGAGGATACCGTATCAGTCTCTATTCCTATAAACAATAATGTCCCAGGATCTAAACCCGTCCCGTATATCTGAAACCCAAATAAATTTCCATACTTATCTAGGAACTTGTCGGGGTTATTAATAAGTATATGGACTGGGTTGCATTCCATAGACTTACAATAAGGGCTAGTCGGCAACTTAGTCACTATCATGTCTTTATCTACTGTCTGTCCCCAAGTCGCCCACCCCACACAAGACCAATATGGACAAAAGTTATAGTCTTTATTTGGGCATCTAGGACTCACATATTTATTTTTACTACTGGGACAAATATATTTATCATTAGACCCATACGTCCTCTCCCATCTAAGATCCCCACATACATTCCACGGTTTTCTACCACTTGATATCGCCTTACATGCATCAAATAGCAGAACACCCGAAGAATGTACGGATTCTAACACCGTCTTATTAATTAGGGTCCCCTGAGGATCTCCATTCCTGAGAGTCAACCAAATTGTACGAGGTTGATACTCTGGACTGAAGCACTTAGGTTCTCCTACTCCTAAATGGCACACACTATAGTCTATATTTAGGTATCTACATCTTGATACCTCTCCTTTACATTCGTATTGTGAATGCCAAATTAGGGTTTGGGAAATATGGTTACCTGTTCTCGTAGTCTTAATGCATACCTCACAGCTAGGAGTGTCGGTACCTCTACCTTCCTGAATATAAAAACACATATAAATAAACACAATCAAAAGCACATCTTTCGCCGTCATCCTCAGTCTTCGTCCGTGCGATGGAACCTCAGCTTCCAGGATGTGAGGGCTGCAGGGAATGGAGTTCTGCTCGTCTTCACAGGTGTCCCTTCGAGACTTTCCTGGCTTATACACTATGTGTTGGTAAGCGGACAGGCTTTATTATGGCCTTCTCACTCACACCTGTAACAATAAAATTTGTAATCCACAATAATTCCTCGTTACTCCGACTGAGTAGTGCGTTTCAACCGGATCTTGCAGGGATTCTCTGGATCTGCTGTAATTTGCCAAGAATCGACTGCTGCTGGTTTAACCCTGGAGTGATGTATCCACGGAGTTACTTCGGCTACTTTTATCGCTGTAGGGGTAGACAAAAGAACAACATAAGGACCTCTCCACTTGGGCCCTAACGGTACATTATTCCACTCTTTAATCCACACTTGGTCTCCTGGATGATAACTATGAACAGGGGGATAAATATTCACAGGTAATCTATCTTGTACCCATTTCTGTACCTCCTCCATAGTCTTACCCAACTCTACAACCTGCTGCCGGGTAATTCCTTCTCCCAACTGACTCAAGTCCCCCCTTAAGTTACCAAGTACGGGAGGTGGTCGCCCATACATGATTTCAAAAGGAGAGAGGCCCATCCTTCTGGTAGGGGTACTGCGGATTCGCAATAAAGCTATGGGTAAGAGAACGTTCCACTTAAGTTGGGTTTCCTGACACATTTTAGCCAACTGGTTCTTTATAGTTCTATTCATTCTCTCTACCTTACCAGAACTCTGGGGTCTATATGCAGTATGAAGCCTCCACTTTATACCAAGCATATGAGTCAGTTGTTGTAGGCACTGATGAACAAAAGCTGGACCATTGTCCGATCCTATAGAACAGGGTAGTCCATATCGGGGTATTATTTCTCGTAGCAGGAATCTTACAACTTCTCCTGCTTTCTCTGTACGAGTAGGACATGCTTCTACCCAGCCTGAATAGGTGCACACAATTACCAACAGGTAACGATGTCCACCCGATTTAGGCATTACTGTAAAGTCTATTTGTAGATCGGACATGGGGAGTCCCCCCATAAACTGGACTCCTGGTGGCTTTACTGGTCCTTGTCTTGCATTATTCTTAGCACACGTTACACATCTGCGTACAATGGCCTGAGTCAAGTTGGACAATCTTGGTATGTAGAAATGTTTCCTGAGAGATTCTTCAGTACTGTCTCTCCCAGAATGTGTCCCGTTGTGATAATTTTGGACAATTTCTACCGCTAGTGATGCTGGTATGACTATTCTTCCATCTTCTAGCTGATACCACTTGTTCTCCAAATACTTTCCCGGTTCAGTCTTTAACCACTCCTCTTCTTGAGCTGTATAAACTGGAGTCCATTGGGACAGTGGAGTTGGTATAAGAGCAGCTATATGCCCCACATACTCCTGTCTTCCTGATTCAGCAGCACGCTTAGCTGCACTATCTGCCATCCGATTTCCCTTGGTTACATCACCATCTCCTCTCAGATGCGCTCGACAATGTATGATACCGACTTCTTTCGGCTCCCACACTGCTTCCAATAGTTGTAGGATTTCAGCTGCGTACTTGATTTCTTTGCCTTCTGAATTCAGTAGTCCTCTTTCTTTATACAAAGCTCCGTGGGCATGAGTGGTTAAAAACGCATACTTAGAGTCCGTATAGATATTTACTCTTAAACCTTCAGCCAATTGTAACGCTCGTGTTAGTGCTATTAATTCTGCCTTTTGTGCTGATGTTCCTTTCGCCAGTGGCCGAGCTTCTATCACCTTGTCTATTGTTGTCACTGCATATCCTGCATAGCGGATCCCTTCTTTCACATAACTACTGCCGTCGGTGTAATATTGAACATCGGGGTTCTGGATGGGAAAATCACGAAGATCTGGTCTACTTGAAAATACTTCATCCATTACTTCCAAACAATCATGTTGACTTTCAGTAGGTTGCGGCAAAAGGGTAGCTGGATTTAAGGTGTTTACAGTCTCTAAATGCACTCTTGGGTTTTCACACAACATTGCTTGATACTTGGTCATACGGCTGTTACTAAACCAATGATTTCCTTTGTAATCCAACAACGTCTGTACTGCATGTGGGACTCGTACATAAAGTTCTTGACCCAGAGTGAGTTTATCGGCTTCAGCTACTAGCAGGGCGGCTGCAGCTACGGCTCTTAGACAAGGTGGAAGTCCGCTGGCCACTGCATCCAGTTGCTTAGACATGTAGGCAACAGGTCTTTGCCATGATCCCAAGTACTGTGTCAATACTCCCACAGCCATTCTTCTTTGCTCGTGTACATATAAGTAGAATGGTCGTGTGTGATCAGGTAGACCTAATGCTGGGGCACTCATCAAAGCCTTCTTCACATCTTCAAATGCCGTTTGCTGTTCTTGGGTCCATAAGAAGGGGTCGTGCTCTGTACCTTTGATGGCTGCGTACAGAGGTTTTGCCAGTATCGCATAGCTGGGAATCCATATCCTACAGAAGCCTGCTGCCCCCAAGAATTCTCGCACTTGTCTTCTATTCTTGGGTATTGGTATTTGGCAGACAGCTTCTTTTCTCTCTGGCCCCATAATCCTTTGACCTTCAGAGATATGGAATCCCAGATACTTGACAGTTGGCAAACACAACTGAGCCTTCTTCCTGGACACCTTGTATCCTGCCTTCCAGAGAATATGTAGTAGATCGTGCGTTGCTTGCTGACATTTTTCTTTTGTAACTGCTGCTATCAACAAGTCATCTACATATTGTAACAATACACATTCTCCTGGGATAGACTCGAAATCCAGTAGATCTTGACTTAGAGCTGAACCAAATAGGGTAGGTGAATTTTTAAACCCTTGGGGCAGTCTTGTCCAAGTCATTTGGCGTTTTGAGCCCGTTACAGCGTTCTCCCATTGGAAAGCGAAAATACATTGGCTTTCTGCGGCAATTCGGAGGCAAAAGAAGGCATCTTTGAGATCTAAGACTGTGAAGTAAGTAGCCCCGCCCGGAATTAAAGCAAGCAGGTTATATGGATTGGGTACAACTGGATGTATGCTAACAACCGCATCATTGACTGCTCTTAAGTCCTGTACAGGTCGATACTCATCTGTACCGGGCTTTTGAACAGGCAGCAATGGGGTGTTCCAGGGGGAAGTACAGAATTTTAGGATACCATACCGTATGAACTTATCCAGATAGGATTGGATGTTCTTCTTAGCCTTCTGCGGAATGTGATATTGTCTTAGGCTCACTGGATAAACCCCATGTTTCAGTTCAATTTTTATTGGTGGAATATTGCGGGCCAGTCCTGGTGGGTTGTTCTCTGCCCAAACTCCTGGTATGTTAAACAATGTCTCATCACTCCTAGGGTTTTGGCTAGTCAACACTGTATAAAGTCGCCACTCTTCTTCCTTTGGTACGGATAAAGTCATAATACCTGAAGGTCCATTAAACTTTAAGGATGTTGTTCCATTTGGTAGGAACGTAATCTGCGCTTGTAATTTTGATAGCATATCACGTCCCAGCAATTGGACTGGACATTCAGGCATATAAAGGAATTGGTGTTTTACTACGTGGCCTCCCAATGTACAGAGTCGACTTTTAAGAACCGGTTTTTCAGCACTTCTTCCAGTTGCTCCTATCACAGTAATAGTCCTTCCAGATGGAGGAGCAACTAGATTAGTCACCACTGAATGTTCAGCACCAGTGTCGATCATGAACGCACTCCTTTTCCCCCCTATTGATACATCGACCATAGGCTCCGCTCGACCAAGGGGGATGGAGCCCGGTCGGTATCAATAGTCCTCCATGACAGTGTCAGCCAATCCTACAAAGTCCCTACCTTCTCTATCGCGGGACCTTTGCGCTGCTGGAATATACCTGTCTTCCCTAACACTTCCTCTGTTCCCATTACTCCCTCTATAACCATTACTCCCTCCGGGGCCTCCTCTACCTCTCGCTCTACCTCTAAAGTTTCCGTAGCCTGCCCTGGGTTGGTCTCTCTCGTACTGCTCTCTTTGCGGACATTCGTTCCTCCAATGCCCTTCTTCCTTGCAATACGCGCATTGATCCCTACTCAAAGGCTCCCTACTCCATCTATTATTGCCTCTATCTGGGCCCCGTTTATCTACGCCTGCGATCGCTACCGCTAGCATATCAGCCTTTTTACGCATCTTGCGCTCTTCCTCTTTCTTACTTTCTGTATCCCTGTTCATATAGACCTTATTTGCTACCTCCATTAGTTGGGTGATGGACATACCTGCAAACCCTTCTAACTTTTGTAGCTTGCGCTTAATATCTCCGTATGCTTGGCTGACAAAGGCGGAGTTAACCATTCGGGAATTGTCTGCGTCTTCCGGATTAAAGGGGGTATACAAGCGGTATGCCTCCAATAATCGGTCATAAAAGACACTGGGCGCTTCATCGCTTTTCTGGATCACCTCAACTGTCTTCGACATGTTAATGGCTTTCTTTCCTCCGGCTTTCATGCCAGCAATTATAGCGTCTCTATAGGCTCTGAGTTGAACCATATCAGCACCATTTACGTTCCAATCGGGATCGGTGTTGGGATAGTGTGTCGCGGCCCATGCTGCTGGATTGGCTTGGTTCAAAGCACGGGCTCTATCCTCTAATGCTTTAATGGCTGCTTGATTTATTCTTGTCCTTTCCTCATTGTTAAATAAAGTCATTAGTAACTGCTGGCAATCAGCCCATGTCGGATTATGCGTCTGTACTATTGAGGTGAACAGATCAGTCATAGCTTGTGGTTTCTCAGTATACGAGGAATTATGGGTCTTCCAGTTTAAAAGATCGGTTGTGGTAAATGGGACATATACGAAGACTGGGTCAGCGTGTGCCATTTGACCTGCGGCATCGATATAAGCTGACCCGGGATTCAGACGAAGAGGCATCTGATAGTGCTTTAATTGTTGGGCACCAGTCAACTGTCGGGTTTGGATGGGGCTACGTAGAGAGGCGTCAGTCATGGGTTCCGGTCGGGGAGAGATAGGGTATGGGGATGTGGGAGGTCGGTTTTGGGAAAAGGTCGTAAATAAAACACTTCGAGCCGAGCTAGATGAAGCTTGACCGGAAGTCTGAAGTGGCGCCAAATCAGGATATTCGTTTCTAATGGGGGTGGATTCTGGTTCCGGAAGGGGAGATTTAGTACGAGGGGGGGTGGATCCTGTACTGGAGGAGGAAGCGGAAGTGGATGAGGGTAATGAGGGGAGGGGTGCAGGACTTCCTGCGTTTGCGTCACTTCTTCTTAACGGAAAGTAAGGGGGCGGCAAAGGGATCTCGGACTCAGGGGGCGTGTCCAAAATGGGCCTAACACCAGTCCTAGTGGACGAGCAAGTCCTAGCTACCATGAGGCGACACTGCTCCTCGTGGCATGTCTGGAGCCATTTTGGCGAGTCATTTACGGCCTGTCTCCAACAGTCAATATAAGGAAACTGGCCGTAAAGTTCAGGCCTACCCGATACAGCCACGTGTAAGCGCTGTACCAGAGTTGGATCCAAACTGCCACGTGGCGGCCATGCCGCAACCAAAGTAGGCCACTCCCTAGTACACAAAGTGACCAAACGTACAGGAGACATCTTTACCCCAAAATCACAAACTTTGAATCCCTTTTTAAAATTCTTAACCATACATCCTAAGGGATCCGGAATCGTTGACTGCGACGCACCCATACTTAACAATGGAACGTCGTCGACAACGAATACTATACACGCGTACTATTCAACAGTCACACCCGTTTCCTCTGGCAACAGCACCACGTGGTACGGTTACCAAGTGAAACGTACACAATAACAATAAACACTCAGGGAATTCCCGTACACACACAGCTGTTACACCAGTCACTATATAATCAATATTATGCCCTTTGGCGTAACTATACAGTCACCCACGCTATAATTCTCTATATACGAATTACCCGTCTATAACACACCCCAGTAACATCGTCTTTTACAAATAGCGGTTACAGTACGGTTAGCATAGGTCAAAGCACAAGTTAAGGTCACAATACAATTATTAGTGGTTATGGTGTTAAACATGCAATGGACGACAATGATTAGTACTTATTATATAATGTCAGTAAATATACAGGGTTATGGTACCGTGCACTATAATACAGCAACACACTATTAACACTCTCGCTAGACGGCTGAGCTCGCGCTATCTAACAAGATATACACTTTACTAAAACAATCGTTAACACATTTACAATTCCCAACTAAACTATTGGCCAGTACCTTGAATGGACTACCTAAAACTATATACACCCGTTTTGGTTAGCCACACTGCCCAATCACCACATATATAGCGAGCTAGAGAACCGAATTTACACAGGCGCCTCTTAGTCGCACTATCAAAAGTCTAGTGGGTTCCAAATTTACACGCCTTCCCACTTAGCCCAGATAGGATGAGAACTAGCGAACCGAATTTACACAGGCGCCGCTTAGTCTCCCGGTCCCTCCGACCTAGCGAACGTAATATACACCCTAGAACGCTAGTCTAGACAAGACACCGGTGTCCGGCTAGGGCTATTTACACCAGGACCCCGCCTGACTAACCAAATCAAACGGTCTGACTAAAGAGCGTTCGATCGAGCGGTGCGCCTTCGCTCCTTCCCTCCGACAGAGGGGGCAGATACACAGATTCAAAACCCCTTTGGGCCTACCGCACAATCGGTATACCCCTAGTGGGTCCTGCCGTCTAAAACAGCAGTTGTCTTACCTCCTCGTTCCTGAACCTGAGTTCACACTCATCGACGGGGACACCCCAGCACTTCTCACGTAGAGGCCGATGATCTCCTGGACAACAGACCAGTGGCGCCGAGACGAAGGGAGGTCCACGCAGAAGTTCAGGGGTGCAGCCGTAGAGAACGTGGGCAAAGATAGACCGTCTCACGCCTCTGCCTCTCAGCTACCGTTGAACGATGAGCTTCCCGGCCAATGCACCAAATGATACCGGAGAAACTGACGGAAGCCAAGCACAGAGAGATGGACACAGGTTTCTTCAGGAAGGAAGAGATTCTTTATTGGATCACCGATCGGGACTCAGAGGGACTAGCGTCACCAAAATACAGCAAAGTCTGAGTACTGAATACATAGAGTACATTCCTTATATAGCACTGTAGCTCCTCCCACAATTAACTACACCCACACATACCCTTAACCTATTTAATAAATAGAGTCTAAACTCATCCATCCGGTCTAACCACGTGGCTCATCTGATACAAAGGAGAGGGACGCGTAATTCCAGTTCTTACATTCCTGCACCTGGTCAGTACAGTGATAACAGTATCTTAGCTACGTGTAATTAACTAACTGATACTACAAACACATATACATACATATGCCTTGTGGCAATCTTAGCCTGCTAAACTTGTATTTTACTGGAATTACATCACAATATGCAACTTCGAACCCCATTAGGGGCACACATCAAATACTGGTTTTAATCAGAAGGCTTAAATGGGATTAAGTGAAACTATGTTTTTAGATGTATCACCTGTTTCCCATAACCAACAAGGTCTTTTACTGGCAATAAAGCAGGATACATATATAAGGACCTTTTATCAAATATTTGTATATAACATGCATTATCTATGTTAAAATGTAATCAATTAGTTTAATAAGGTGTCCTATTTTACCTATATTCCAGTTTATAAGGTACAAATTTAAGTTTGGGGCAGGCACAATTGAGTTTCTTTGGTATGAAGGCTGTACTATATATATATATATATATATACATACCTTAACTGACATACTGCCTCGCTGGTCCCTGCAGGGACAGATGCAACGTTATTTCCCCTCAGGGGATCACATCCTGCTATACCCTTCAAAGGGAATATTATACTGATTACCCGGCACAGGGTTATATTACATTACTGTACCCAAGGGTGCAAACTTTATGTGGGTGTCCTCTGGGTACTTTTTCATGGCACACCACCTGGGGTGACCCCCCAGATATGCATGCAAGGGCGCTGACGGCCCATTTCAACTGATGTGGTTGTCCTCTGATTGCCACGGCACACCACCCGGGGTGAACCCCGATGATGTGCACAAGGGCCTGTAATTTTCAAGAGATAAACACATACTGCCTCTCAGTTATTTTAAAGCAACAGTACCATGCTGGATACGGTTTGACGGCAGGACCACTAAGGAAACTGAATGTACTGCGTAGCACCCTTCACAGGGAGACATATATGTATATTTACGGTGCCTAGTGTACATATTGAACGTGGGTGTCCTCTGGGTTATTTTTTACATGGCACACCACCTGGGGTGACCCCCAGATATGCATGCAATACTTGCAAGGTACCTATAATTATGATGTGGGTGTCCTCTGGGTACTTTTTCATGGCACACCACCTGGGGTGACCCCCCAGATATGCATGCGAGGTCACTGACAGACCATTACCTTGATGTGGGTGTCCTCTGGGTTACCATGGCACACCACCTGGGATGAACCCAACCGAACAGACGTGGGTCCTGCGGTTGCAGACCTTATGGAAACGGGCCCCACGCGCCTCTATAATCAGCCTGTATAATTTTATACCGTACATACAGCTCTGGCGTACATTTGTGGTGGACCCGGCTGACCTAACCAAACACCACTACCAGTCAGTCGCGCCTGCCCCGCGGCTCTCAGGAGCCAGATTAAACTAATAGAGGTGAACCCTCTACCCGTGGCACAGGTATTCATACTCCCAAACCATTTTACCCGGGTGATGCCCAGTTCTACCAGGAGTCTAGCACCCCTACGTGCTGATCCTCAAACACTACTCCCACTGACTACCACTGTCTCCAAACAGGACGGGAATGAGCCATGGTGGACACTCGACCTTCCCAAGATTTCTAGACAATGACAAACGCCGCTGTAGCGGCCTCAGTGGAGAAGGTTCTGTTATGGGCTCGGCCCCACACCGCTTGATGGAGGACACTTCCTCGAAGTACGTTAAGGAAATCTGACTCTGTGGCAGCGGCCGAGGCAGAGATAGCAATAGCGGCACTACACCAGAGTGGCCAAAGACGGACCGTTCCTGGATGAACACTATTGGCTGCGCAACCTTCTGGGGATGGAGGTATGCGCACGCTTCAAGGCCAAATACCCCAGACCACTGCTACCAGACAAAGTGGTAGTTGCGCCCGAGCTCAATAGATGACGTACTATGCGGTGACAGACACAATTCTGTTCTGGTGCGCGTCAACAACACAGTATGGGACTTAGGAACGACAAGAATTCGTCCCAAAGCACAAGGCCTACTATTTGGCGTATTGTTCATGGCAGAACTCAAGGAGCGCATAAATCTATTCAAGTCTTCCCTACGGGGAAAGATGTTTTTGGGAGGACTGGTCGGCAGCGGAACCGAACCGCCAGCCGCTTCTGGGCGACAGGTTCCAGATCGTATACACAGTCCTCATATATTTTCTTACTCGCTCCTCTCTAGAGAGTCGACCTACGTAGCTAACTGTTCCCAATTTTTACGACCGACAGCCTCTCTCTGTTTTACGGAATTGGGAGACGATTACCAAAGTCACCGGGGTTCTCCAGACGCTACAAGGCTATGTCATCGAATTTGTTTATCACAGCCGTTCAGGTCGCCCTTTCGCCCCCATTACACATGCTGGCGGAACTGGAACGCCTCGTGGACCAAGAAATCCACGACCTTTTTCAAGAAGGACGCACTCCTAGATGCACCGGAGGGGAAGGCTTCCTCAGCTAATGTTTTCCTGGTCAAGCAGAAGCCAGGAGGCTACATCAATGGAACTCCTACGTGGTATACAAACACTTCAAGATGGGGGATATTCATCTTCTACAAGACCTCCTAAGCGATAACTACTGGTTTACACATTGGGTAGTACACAAACAAAGATCGCTTCTCCATCTGAGTTGGGCCAATTCCTCGGTTTCGACATCGGCTTGGAGAACCACGTTCCGTGCCGGTCTAGGGCAAGATCGCCTCTATAATGATAGAGGTCAGACTCACTCTAAGGTTGGATACGATTCCTCTCGGGATACTCGCCGGATTGAGGGATTCCTCTCCTCCTTCATACAAGCGATATTCCCTGGCCCACTACACTACAGGCCATGCAACAGCTGATGGCGAGATACGTACGCACCGGCCACTCTTACGACCACTGGATCTCACTGTCAGCAGAAATGAGGATGGAATTTCGATGGTGATTATTTCACATACAAACTTGAATTGGCTGAACGGTCCTTGACTCTTCCTCCGGATGCGAAGCGGTGGATGTACCCTACAAACGTGTCCCAGCCGTTCTCCACAATAGCAAGGGTGCTTCGATACACACGTACCCACAAGATATCGCTCCTGCTCATGACGCCCCTCGGGCAGATCAACCGCGATTCCCGGATCGCCTGGGGATATCTTGCGAAGACCATCTACTACTCCCTGACTTTCCTCTTCTTCCGACGGGACCGCGAGGGGAAGCTCACTCCCTTGTCAGGGAAGGACAACTGGCACTAGTGGCCTGGACGGTTTCAGGGGCTCCTGGTCAGTCCACGACCTATTGCATCAACTGAATCCTAGGGAGCTCGTAGGCTCCCGACTCCAGGAAATGCTATATTTCTGCCTGGTCGGCCTGGAGTGATTGGTGGGTGGAAAGGGATTCCGACCCCTTTACCGCACCTGTCACGCTGATCCTTACTATCTGTCACTCCTGGTCTCGTGGGGCGGTCATATCGATCCCTCAACGTGATCGGATCCGCCATATCGGTGGCGCACGTTCCGGTACAGGGCGGACCAGTAGGTCAAGATCCACGGGGTTGTCGACTACTACGGGGTGCCGAATTATCGAGACCCGGCACCCAAGTATTCACACCTCTGGCAGGTGGACGTGGTGCTGTGATTCCTTGAGGGAATAACAGGACGATCCTTACTTGTCACGGAAACAACTTTCAGCCAAACTAGCCCTCTTGTTATGCCTCGTCTTATTTAGACGGGTGACGGACGTTAGGGCTTTCGATATGAATGGTTTTCTCTGACACCTGAGGGGATTACCTTTACCATATCGAGACGAACTAAGTCCAGTTCATCTTCGGTGTCATACCCATACTTTGTGTCAGACACCAAACTAGGTGTGGTCGGAACGCTAATGGAGTATACCGAAATCATTCCCCCTTCGTATTCATGCAACGGGTCTACTCCTGACTTCTTACGTGGAACCTCATGGAGAGGTGCCTACCGCTACACTGGCCAGATGGTGCCGCTGACTATTGCACCTGGCGGGCGTCGAACCTTTTTCGGAGCCCACTCGGTCAAGGGAGCGGTGGCCCCACAAGTCCTTTTTCGGCCGACGCTTCCCTAACCGACACTACACGATGCGCTGTTTGAGCGCGAGAGGGTACGTTTAGAACGCTCTGTTTCAGCAAACATCTCATACTTCCTTCACACTGGTCAATTCTAAGCTTTAAAAATGCAAATATGAAGCCTCCTGTCATGTGGTAAAATTGAAGATTATACTAGCTTTAGTGTACTAATAATCTTAATTTTAGTAATGACAGGAGGCGAATATTTCCCGCCCTAGGGTTTTTTCTTTCCCCCCCAGATTACTTTGTTTTTCTTCAGGTTTAAGTCCTAGTGTTCAGGTAAGCATGCAGGTTATTACCGTATATGTTAGCATATGTTTTGTTTGCTTTGTTCATTGCTATGCATGGATTATATATATTATCAGTTTTTCCTTTGATTTAATGGTTATGCTTCTCACGTTCCGTTTGATGACCTAGGTTTAAGTATAATACTTTGATGTCTTAGGTTTAAGTTTTCACATCTTAATTTACATTATGGCTCAGTTATACATTTGGTTATGATATGCGGACACGTTGCCACGTCAGAAACCTTTCACCTTTTTCTTTTTCTTTCAGCGTGAATATCCAATTTATGGGACGAAGAATCGTCTTCCACTCCGTCACTTCATGGATCTACCAAAGTTCTTTATCGTTATATATTGTTGAATTGTTATCCGTATTGATATTTTATGTATTGACTGTTACCCTTTTTCGCCTCAAAGAAAGAGGAAATGATGTCATAGACAGACCCTTTTATGGGGAGCATATCTTTTCTCTGATTGGTTGTTACTGTTTCTATGCTGCTGGTGTTTTCAGTAAAGAAAGATATGCAAATATTCGCCTCCTGTCATTACTAAAATTAAGATTATTAGTACACTAAAGCTAGTATAATCTTCAATTAATTTCTAAGCAATGAATAACTGCCTCCCCACAAATTCAATACATGAAAACATAAGTAGGATGCACAAGCTGCCATTGGGCATATATAAAAACATTAGAAAATATTGAAATAGATTTTTCACATGGTCCCTAAAAACCATATGAAAATATGGACTTGCTCACCGACTGGAGTATATATATATGTTTGTTTGTTTTTTAAAGGGATAAACAGATTGTAATAATCAGGCTATACTGGCTGACTATGCGATTACAAGATTGGTAAATGAATGTCATTCTATTATAAGATAGGTAAACTAGGGTAGTTATGACATGCTTTAACCTTTAGTTAGATTATGGGTGATACATATGTTAGCACTGAATTGTAAGTAGAGACTGTGCGGACTTATGAGAGGCCCCCCCAGGCGATTCGTACTACACAGGTATGAGTCCCTTAATAACAATTAAAACAAGGAAAGAGAGACTATGATAGAAATAATAGTTGAAACAGATGAGTACAAGAATACCCCAATGTACTGCCAGTATCTGACCAGTCTGGAGGCAAATGCAGTCGTGGGAGTTCATCTGGTAGGGAATATTGGGTTCTTTGCCTAACATTAAGTCCCCTTCTTGAGGTGACTCATCCGATGCCTTTTTGGGGGTGAATGCGTACTGCTCGCAATTTAGAGTCCTCTGCTGAAGGAAAGTCTCTGCTCAGGAGGTGCCACGTGTAGCCGGTGCCGTTCGGAGCCTGTGGTGTGTAGATCTCTGACAGCCACGGGTTTGGCGTACCAGGGTGCCCGGTCTGCCTCCAGTCGCTGGGTGCTGTTCACTAGGCTGGTACTCTGCAGGGTGTTTGCAGCATGTGATTCGCTTCTCGGCAGCAGGGATTTGTGTGAGTGCTTGACTGCTGCTTCACCACGTGTCGGCAGGCCCCGCTGTGTAGTAGCGGTTGCGGGCAGCCGGTGAATCAGTGCGTCGTCCTGTACTGTGCCCAGAGGAGGAAGAAGGCCTCCTAGATTCCAGCCACACCGGAGGTGAGTATCTTGTTTGGGTTCGATGGTGTATGCAGGCTTTGTGCCATCGCACATGGCCTCCGCCATTTTGATTGCAGTGCTTGGGTTGCGGGTCTTTGCGGCCCAGTTACTGTGCGTCGAGGTGCTCGGATCCTGAGGGTGCGAACCGGGATCACCCCCCCGGTCCAAGGGGGGGGGGTTTGGGGCCAGTTCCCAGCAGGTCCGACTCATGGCTGAGCGCTGATCGGCAGTTAGTGGGGCAGCGGCCGTCTACCCCTCCTACCGCCTGAGTAGGCCATGAGGTGCCGATGAGGAACCCTCCTCCTGGGGACTGAAGCCCGTTCGGCCAGCCTCTCCCTAGATCCAGGGCTCTCTGCCCGCTGAGGGCCACCGGTGCTGGACGGTTTTCTGCCCAAAATTGCAGGTTTGGTGCCAATCTGGGCCTAGTTTGCAGGAGCTGGTGTCGAGTGCGACCGTCCAGCTCGGCGGTCCGGCCCCGCCCCCTCTTGATTATTCTTTTTAATGTATTTATAATAGTATTACAATTATTGTAAATGTTTCATATGGTGACCATTACCTGCTAGTATTCAGGATTCAGCTATTCTTATAGGGGTATTTAATGGATTAATCGGTTTATGAATTTATTTCACTTGAAGAATTTGTGTGCAATTCTTTGACATATAAGCTGTTAATAAATGGGTTTATTTTCAGTTTTCATTGTAATTAAAAAATTTTTTTTTTTTTTTTTTTTTTTGAATTCTTTATTTTTGTCGTGCATGGTTTGACAAAATGATGTACGTAGCCACAACAGCAAACATAATCACAGTAAGTTCACAGGTTTATACATATGTGGCATTGAGGTAAGAGCACATATTTTTTTTTTTTGAAACTTTGTTAAACATAGCATGAATCGTCTTGGCATTTGCTAATTAGGTATATGTTAATAGTAGGAAAGACAATATATAACGGTGTGGGTTCTCGCTTGTATAGACAGTTAAACATAGTATTATTCGTCGTGGCGTTTGCTAAATAGGTATATGTTACTATTAGGAAAGACAATATATAACGGCGTATGTTCCCGCTTGTATAGATAGTTAAACATAGCATTATTCGTCTTGGCGTTTACTAAATAGGTACATGTGAATATTAGGAAAGACAATATATAACGGTGTAGGTTCTGGCTTGTATAGATAGTTAAACATGGCATTATTCATCTTGGCGTTTGCTAAATAGGTACATGTTTATATTAGGAAAGACAATATATAACGGTGTAGGTTCTCGCTTGTACAGATAGTAGGAAGGACCTGTCATAAGGTCGAAAACAGAGGAGTGACAAAGGGGGAAAACATGGCATGCATCTGCATCCTAGCGTCAAACAGTTAATGAGTTAATTGTTATGAGGCTGACCTATACGATGTCACATATCTAATGTAGTGTTTGGGCATGTGGCACTATATGTAACTGCAGGTTAAGCTAGGTCTAGATAGGACTTTTTATACAAAACAAGATTGTAACATCCTCTGATCAAAAGGGTTCTTGCATTCCAACCATGGGCGGCCTGGGGTAGAGCCAAACATTATTTAAGGCAAAACCGCTGGGAACAAATGTAGTCACAAAAGTCCTGAGGAGCACAGATTAGTGCTGATAGTAGTCTCCCTTATATGCACTGGGCATCAGAGTCTGGGTGCTTCGCTGATATGCTAGCATGAAACTGTCCAGGCTAAGAATACCTGTGGGGGGCAGCGTGTTGGGTGCTTCAGCCGATGCCTATTGCCGGTAAGAGCTGGGCTTTTTCATTCTGGGTCTCTCCCTTGTCGCCCCTTAGCTTGCTAACGTTGTGTCGGTAGTCGGCTCCGGCGGTGTTTAGTGGCGCCATCTGCACAGTCGCTCGGGTCGTCTTGATCTGTGCATGGGGTCGGTGTAAGCTGTGCTGTACGCCATGATTTTGATCAGGTGACTGGCCTGTTTGCAGCGGTGGTGTCCGTTGCGGGTAGGGGGTTGCACCCGATAGGCTTTCCGCCATTTTCCGTCTCTGGGCCCGCTTGTACCTGCGCAATCGGGCGGCCATTTTGGAGCCTCGTGGCGTCTGCTTATAGTAGCTCCGTCGTGCTGCGGGCCGTATCCACGAGGTCACCATTCTCTCGGCTTGACGATAGGTAGCTCCCCTCTTCTGCAGGGCATACCTGAATTTTGCGCAGAGGTGGTCAAATGTCTCCAAAGGTGACATGGGTTGCTGGGTACGTGTGCTCTGCCTTCCCTGTTTGCGCCGGGCTACCATTGTGGGTTTGCTCTGTGGGACAGTTTCCCCGTTTTGGCTTGTGTCTGGGTTGCCTGCTTGCTGCCATTGTGGACCGGGATATCCCCCGCCGGTCCAAAGGGGGGGGGGGGGTTGGTTGCAGAGAAGTCGCTTTGTGGCTTTTGCTTCGGAGAGAGCGCCCGTCTCTCCCCGGTTTCAGCCTCAGTAGGCCGCATTTGTGTATCTGCATTCCCAGCCTCTACGGGTCCCAGAGTGGTATCACTGGATTCCGGGGGGCACCCCCTACGTGGGTGGCGCACCCCTGAGTGGCTTTGGGTGAAATGGTCGGCGTTTTTGCCCCGGGTTGTGCCCGCTCGGCAGGAGCCCATTTCAGCTGCGTCCGCACGGCTCGGCGGTCAAGCTCCGCCCCATTAAAAATATTTTTAACTGGCATAGATGTAACCAAACCTATAATGAAATTTAAACTCATAAGCAAATTATTCTATCAAAATTTAAACTTAATGAATAACAGGACTAGAGTTTCACTTAACCCCTCGTTATTGTACACAAATTAGACAATTTGGCTACAAATTCTTATTTTTGTAAAGGATCCTTTAGCTCTTCATGTGACTGGTAATAGGGGTGGCCTGATGTCCAGAACAGTCCCCACTACCCAAATTAAAAAAAAACAAATCAATGATGCACTTTTTCATTGGGGTCTTTTGCCTACAGCCTTTGCAAGACATGTTATTTGGGCAGCTGCCTGCCTCTTGAGTTTAAACAAACCCAGAAGTAACAGGACTGGTTGTCTGATTGATAGCCAGTGGTTTGTTACAAAGTTAATTTATGAAAATAACAGTTTCTATTGAGATTTGCACATAGAGGACACATTCTTTACACAGAAAACACTTCAGCAAGCTAAACTGCTTTAGGTGTGTGGAGTGTTTCTTTAAAAAGCATTTAGTGAACTCCAATTATGGACATTGTGAAATTAAAAGATTCTATGTAATGTATACATTAAAGCAGGGGTACACAGAAGGTAGATCCCCAGATGTTTTAAATCCATGATACTTTGCTATTCTAAAGCATTCTAAAGACATGCAAAGCCTCATGAGATTTGTAGTACTACAACATCTGGGGATCTACCTTTTGGGCACCCCTACATTAAAAGGACTAAAGGACTTTATCGTTTTCCTCTTTTTTAAGTTTACAAATACTGCAGATTTCAATAGAAATCTGCACTTTTATAAATGAACCTTGTAACACACCCAAGCCATTAATCAGACAACCGGTCCTGTTACTTCTCGGTTTGTTTAGCTCAGTGGAGATAAACTCAAGAGGCAGGTAATTGCCCAGAACCTGCCTTGCAAAGACTTTTCATTGAGCTGCATTGGGAAGTTTGGACTGGGTGAGGCATTGAAACTCATTAAAGAATAGAAAAAAAGACGGTCTAAACACAGGCATAAATTAACTTACTGTAAAAGCTATGTGTGTTTCTCACATCAATAAACAAATATAAAAAACAAACGTGTAACACTCTTCCAAGCTCAGAAAGTTACATAGGTAATACAAATGTTTATATATGTTATTTAAATGTACAGCTCAAAGGTGTATCTGACTATATATATATATACAAAAATAGGTAGCTTGGCACTCATCCTGTCTCCATTTAGTTGTTTTGATGCCTCGGTGCAATCCAACGTTATGGAATATATGAAGCAATAAGAGATGCATTCTTAGGTCTTTACAAATAATCCGTTAGTATCTATTCAAAAAAAGTTACATCATCTGATCTCTCTCTATATATATATATAATAAATACAATATAGTAAAGTATACTTAAATTGTACATAAAGTTAAAATGTGTGCAGGTGTTGGTTTAAGGTTCACTGTGGCTCAGATAAGTGCAAGTTTTTCAGCTGTAGACATTTTACCTTTACTGTTTGTGCATACTATTTTGTATTTCTTTCTTTTTTCATTGTATAATTGTGGTTAATATCAGTGATTAAATATATATTTAAAGGATCACTATAGTGTCAGGGAAACAAAGCGGTTTTCCTGACACTATAGTGCCTTCAGGGTCCCCCTCCTGTGGCGCTGAAAGGGTTAAAACCCCTTCAGCAGCTTACCTTAATTCAGCGCCAGGCTGTCTCGGCGCTTGTGACCTCTACTCCCCCGCCGACGTCAGCAATTGCCGCAGGTGCATTCAAAGTGTCCATAGGAATGCATTTCTATGGACGCTCTGCGCGATGGAGGCATAATATGCCTCCAGCATCGCAGATGCGCCTCTAGTGGCTGTCTGGAAGACAGCCACTAGAGGCTGGCTTAACCCCAAATGTAAACATAGTTTCTCTGAAACTGCTATATTTGCATCTGAAGGGTTAAGCCTGAGGGACCTGGCACCCAGACCACTTCATTGAGCTGAAGTGGTCTGGGTGACTATAGTGTCCCTTCAAAGGAATAAAACCATTCATATTACTTCCTGAGCAGAATAAAGTGCACTCACTTTTGTCAGTTGGGGAAGATGTGGGAGGATACTGATGTTATGTAAGAGCATCACATATTTGCATTAGATAAAGCTTGTTTTCTAAACTTAGCACATTAGCAGACAGCAGTAGTCATTCTCTGCCTTCTTAATCCTGACAGACGGACCAGGGCTAGTGTGTTAATCAATAGAAATACTGCGAGATAATGCTACAAAGTTTATAGATATAAATTGTGGAAATACATATAAGTGATTTTTTAGTTTCTCAATCACTGCATATTGGATTCAATAAAAGACTCTTATATGAAAGGAAATATTGACGTTCTTTTAAAAGGAAGGTAAAACCCTTAATACCTCATGTACTTTATGTTATGTTTTAACAAAAAAAATTACTGAGAATATTCAGGTTGCCTGTGAGGTCCAAACATGTTCAGTTTGTTATTGGAGAGAACTGTCCTGCCCAATAATGTAATAATAATAGTTCTGGCATAACAGTCCTAATATGGAACCTTACTATTTCCAACCTGTGTTTTCCTCTGGTGTATAACGTCTTGGAACACCTAAGAACAGCCTCCAATTCAGGACTAGGGAGGCCCACCAATCAACATTGGCTGGTTAGAGCAGTGGTAACATCACTGTCTTGAAACCTGGTCAAACCACCTCAACAGTAAGTGTTCTTGGGCACGACCCCTAAAGATATATATCTGCCTACCATAGATGGTAAGCTTTGCTGAATATGTTGGTTCTATATAAATAATCATAACACGGCCATATGCATTCTTGATGGACACAACTGGTTTTTGGGTGCACTTTATCACTGACATTTCTCCATTTCAGCCCAGCCTCCCTACCATTCTGATTTGATACATCCCAGTGTTGGGAGGTGAAGGGTCTCTAAATAGTGAGATGTGGTCCATAACAACCTTAGGCCAAAATATAATTTTTAAAAAAAAACTCCAACTTTTTAATTTTGGCCTATTATATTTTTTTTTTATATGCTGTTGTCAGGATACTAGTTGATCCAGCACGCAGAACTGTATCACAACTAGGACTAAAGGTAACGTCTTACTGGGCCTTAGAATGGCCGGACTTAACGTACCAGAGAATAGTCAGAATACTTGCCGAGGTCGGGGACACAGACAGAAAGAGACACAACGATGAGGGAAAGCCAAAAGTCAAGGATACTAGAATACAGGGAAGTCAAAATGAAGCCAAAGTCAATAATCAGAAATAAACGGTCGGGAACACACTCTCACACAACCACTAAGGAAAAACCATGACAGGGCAATGAGGAAAAGCAAGGAAGGAGTTTAAATAAGACACCTTTAAATCCGATTGGCCGCACCCGGCCTTTGACCCCAGAATGTGCGTGCGTGTCCTTTGCGTGACGTCACACGCACATTGACATCGTCAATACCGTGGGTGGACGTGGGGTTATAAATTGGTATGGACCTGCAGCGGCCGGCGTCTTTCAACATGCTGCAGGAGTCAGATACACCGGCACAGGGCTGCTGATTAGCATCTCCATTAATGCCAGGAAGATAGTTACCATTATGGATACCACAAGGTGAGGATGAACATGTGACAGCTGTCAACTCACTGTAACTAACTACAACCACATCCAAATAATTACCTTTCAACACCTACAAGCCCCAGCAAACATGAAAATATGTAGCTGATGATTGTAGCAGAGTGGAGAACTCCAATATACTTTTATTCCCTTTTGCCTTATGAAGCAGCTTGTGTGTATAGATCTGCAGTGTCACTATTTCACTTTTGTTTCTGCCCATGCAGCTCTAGCCATACCTCCCCTAGCTGTGACTGACACATCAGATGTTACTTAAATTAGAAGTATTAAAAAAAAAAATGTATTCTTTATTTTTGTGTGTATAGTAGTACACAAAACCTTGCAAGGCCCAATAAGAATGCATTCAGATTGCTAAACTGTATTAAAAGCTTGAAACTGGGTAGACCATCTGGACATAAGGGGTATAATCTGTAGGTAATACAGAAATGATAGATAATGAGTATGAGTACACTACAGCAAAAATATGTTGAACAAGCATGTCTAACTATTAGCGTTATACACGTGGTTCGTAGATAGGCTAGGCTAAATATAAAGCAGGTTTAATTAGCTAGACCAGATGAGTACAGTTGAGGTAGAACTGTATCAGGGTAAATACAACTTGCCAGCTATGCCATTGAGGAATAACCACTGAGTTTGATAATGTAAAACATGTTAGACATCAAGATAAAACCAAACATATAGTGTGTAAACAACCCCCACGGCAGATGATATAGTAATGCCCAGGGCCGGATTAACATAGGGGCTGATGGAGCTGCAGCTCCAGGCCCAGGCCCATGGAATAGGCCCATTGGTTTAAAAAAAAAAAAAAAAATATATATTTTTTTTTTTACATTTTTTTTTTTTTTTTTACACACTACTCTTAGGGTTGCCAGGTATTTCTCATGTATTTCTTAGGGTTGCCAGGTATTTCTCAGAAGTATTTCTCAGGTATTTGTGGCTGCCTACAAATGTCTGTCTCAGTATAAACATAGTTTATTCTGCAATACCAGCGCCGGCCAGTAGGGGTCGCTGTTTGTGTGGAGAGAGGCAGTGATAAGAAGTTACGGCATCTCCCTCCCTGCATCTCTCTACTCACTGATCCGCGGGGACCAGTTCTGCACAGAGAGTCCAGACAGCAGCTCCGAGACATGGGGACGCTGAGACATTGGGACACTGGGTAACATGGGGACCCTGAGCATGGACGTCCGCAGGAATTTTTCCGGGGGGGGGGGGGGGGGGGGACATAATTGTAATTACATCAATGCTTGGCCCCTTTTTGACAGTGTCATGAAAGGGAAGGAGCATAGTCATTTTCACATAAAGCCAGGGTGAATAGCGTTTTCACAACTATGGTGTCAGGAATATATGTTTGTATTCCTTACACTATAGTGTTCCTTTCATCAAATTACAGGAACATTCTGGTCACCATAACAACTTTATCTAAATGAAAATGATGTGATGCAAGGAGGCCCCTGGGTGCTCTTTCTTTGAAGAGGTTAAACCGCTCTCAAATGGTTTACCCCCAAAGGCTTCCTCCAGCTCCAGATCTCCAGGTCGCTCAGTGGTATTCAACTTCTGAAACAGAGTGTCAGGAAGTGCAGATTGACGTCAGGCATGGGTGCTGCAGATTGGCTAGAGTGGTCAGCTGACCCTCTAAGCCAATCGCTAGTTCCCGATTCATAAAAATGTTTTACGTTTTTATGAATGGGGAGCTACTGATTGGCTTAGAGTGCTAGCTGACCCATCTAGCCAATCAGCGGCACCCCTACCCAGCGGCCCTCTGTGTTTCCTGACACTCAGTAAATAAAAGTGAACACATTAACACTGATATTGTTTGTTTTTACCTGGGGAGATGAGAAGGTCCAAAGTTTCCCTGCCAGGCCCAGGTACCAACGCCTAATGATGTGGTGTCCAGAATGAAGTGCTCCAATCTCATTTTCTTCTCCTTCATTTGACACAGTCTTCTTTGCCTTCTGAGGCTCCTTCTGCTCCTTTACCTTTCTTCTACTTTCTGCTTATTTTGCGCCCTTCTGCTCTCTTTCTGATCCCTTTCTGCTCCTTGATGGCCCTTCCTGCTTCTTGATGGCCCTTCCTGCTTCTTGATGGCCCTTCCTGCTTCTTGCATACCCTTCCTGCTTCTTGCATACCCTTCCTGCTTCTAACTGCCCTTCCTGCTTCTTTCTGCCCCTTCCAGCTTCTTGCAGCCCCTTGCTGATCCTTTCTGTTCCTTCTGATTCTTCCTGCCCCTTCCTGCTCCTTGCTGCCCCTTCCTGCTCCTTGCAGACCCTCCCTGCTCCCTCTTCCTACTCCTTGCTGCCTCTTCCTACTCCTTGCTGCCCCTTCCTGCTCCTTGCTGCCCCTTCCTGCTCCTTTCTGTCCCTTCCTGCTCCTTTCTGTCCCTTCCTGCTCCTTGCTGTCCCTTCCTGCTCCTTGCTGCCCCTTCCTGCTCCTTGCTGCCCCTTCCTGCTCCTTGCTGCCTCTTCCTACTCCTTGCTGCCTCTTCCTACTCCTTGCTGACCCCTCTTGCTCCTTGCAGACCCTTCCTACTCCTTGCAGACCATCCCTACCCCTTCCTGCTGCCCCTTCCTATTCCTTGCTGACCCCTCCTGCCTCTTGCAGACCCTTTCTGCTCCTTGCTGACCCGTCCTGCTCCTTGCTGCTCCTTCTACTTTACCCTCCTGTTCCTTGAAAACCTTTCGACCCCTTCCTGCTTCTTGCTGCCCCTTTCTATTCCTTGCTGGCCCCTCCTGCCCCTTGCAGAACCTTTCTGCTCCTTCTACTTTACCTTCCTCTATGCGGTCTCCCCCACCCCCCATCCCTCACTTACCTGCTCTGTAGGCTGCCTCTGTGCTGCTCCCCTGCGGTTTCAGTCATGAGAGAGAGGCAGGGATAAACTGTAGCTTCCTGCCTTTCTCCATTCACAGCGCCACCTACTGGCCAGCGCTGGTATTGCACTGTATTCTCACACTAAAACGAAAAATAGCAGCACAAGCTGAAAAATCCGGGGGGCCAAGTACCCCCTTTACCCCCCCATTCGGATGCCCATGACCCTGAGACACTAGGGACACAGTGGCCCCATGTCTCCCAGTGGCCCCTAGTCTGTGTCCCCATGTCTCCCAGCCACTGTCCCTAGTGTCTCAGTGTCCCCATGTCTCCCAGTGTCCCCATGTCTCTAAGTGTCCCCTAGTGTCCTAGTGACATCAGGACACATGGAGACATGAGGACACAGACTCTAAGGGACACTGGGAGACATGGGGATACAAACACTAGGGGACACTGGGCGACATGGGGACACTGAGAGGCATGGAGACACAGGGAGACATGGGGACACTGGGCGACTGAGACATAGGAGACATGGCAGTGTTCCCATGTCTCCCAGCCAGTGTCCCTAGTATCTCAGTATCGCCATGTGTCCCTGGTGTCTCTCAATGTCTGTAGTGTGCCAGTGTCCCTAGTGTCTCAGTGTTCCCTAGACTCCCAAAGTCCCCTAGTCTCCCAATGTCTCTGTGTCCCCATGTCTCCTAGTGTCTCAGTGTCCCCTAGTATAAAAGAAAAAATCTCAGGCACTCAATGTGATAGATTTAGGCAGGTTTATTGGACACCGCAACGTTTCGACCTGTACCCAGGTCTTTATCAAGTCTCCAATGTCCCCTATGTATCAGTGTCCCCTATGTATCAGTGTCCCCTATGTATCAGTGTCCCCTATGTATCAGTGTCCCCTATGTATCAGTGTCTCAGTGCCCGTAGTGTCTCTGTGCCCGTAGTGTCTCTGTGCCCGTAGTGTCTCTGTGCCCGTAGTGTCTCTGTGCCCGTAGTGTCTCTGTGCCCGTAGTGTCTCTGTGCCCGTAGTGTCTCTGTGCCTGTAGTGTCTCTGTGCCCGTAGTGTCTCTGTGCCCGTAGTGTCTCAGTGTCCCCTAGTATAAAAGAAAAAAATCTCAGGCACTCACTGTGATAGCTTTAAGCAGGTTTATTGGACACCACAACATTTTGACCTGTACCCAGGTTTTTATCAAGTCTCCAGTGTCCCCTATATATCACAGTATTTCAGTGCCCCATGTCTCCCTGTGTCCCCTCGTGTCTGTCACCCAGTGTCCCCAAGAGTCTCAGATTTCCCAGGTCTCCCAGTGTTCCCTAGTATCTGTGTCCCCATGTCTCCCAGTGTCCCAATGTCTCTCAATGTCCCCTAGTGACATGGGGACACTGGGAGACATGAGGACACAAACACTAAGGGACTGGGAGACATAGGGACACAGACATTCCCCCTTTTTGTGTATGTTCGCCCTTTCGGACGTTCTGGTTATGTGATTTGTGTCAGTAGCCCACCCTTTTACCGCATCCATAGACTTCCTGCTTTACTGGACACTGCTGTTAGGGGGTATGGGTTTACTTGAAAGATGAAAGCATGTGATTAGCAAAGGGTATGTGTTTTCTCATAGTTGCATCCTATGAGTTTCCCTACAGCATCATCTCCATCAGATACATGACGCTTAGGAGGTAGGACTGTTTTAGTGTTTTTGGTCAATAAGATTTTGTAATTAGGCCCATCATAATTATCAGCACCAGGCCCACTGGGCTCTTAATCCGGCCCTGGTAATGCCCCTGGTAGAGTTGAAAGGCAGGTTTTGCACATATCATTAGGCTCGAGACATTAATTTAAGGCATTCCCAATTAAAGTCCGCATTAAGAAGGATGAAGGCAAGAAAGACCAATATTTGACAATGAGAGTTCGCTTCAGCCGACACCCTCTAACGATCTGGTACCATCCTGCTGCGATCCGGCTTTGCGATTGCAAGTGTTCCGGTGCTGTCACAGAGGTGCTGCGGGCTAGATCCAAGGGAGGAAACTGTCTTGCATCGTGAACCAGCCACCAGGACAGGCCCGAGGGTATGTCTGCTGGGGTTGTTTAGCGTTGGCTGGTTCTGTGCTGTGTTCGCCAGCTCGCAGCTTCTCTGTCCTCGCCGCATGTGGGCCCAGGCACCTCGGTAGCTCTGGTCTGGCAAATACCGTGGTAGTGTATGACTATGTTCTTGCCTGTCAGGCTGCTACAGGCATGTAGGTAGCGTCCGCCTAGGATTTGTGGGGATTGTATACCGCAAGGAGGAAAAGGTGGCGTTCTCCTTGGTACGAGCGGGCGGATTTGCAGTTGCCGCCATTTTAGATGTGAATCGTGATCTGAGCAGTGGTATTGCATTATTTTGGGACTGCGTGATCTCTGTTGTGGTAGGGACTGCAGGATGTGGGCCAGGATCACCCCCACTGGCACAGGGCCAGGTTCACATGATACCGTCGGGCAGGATAGCAGGGCAGCGGCTGTCCACCCCACTCACCGCCTGATTAGGCCTCATCCAGTAATGACAACTAGTATCTTCCTGAGGGACTAAAACAAGAGTTGCACGCCTCTACTTGGACCACAGCTTCTGGTTGTCAGGTATGTTCAGGATTTGCTTTTCTAAGCTTAAAAGTCAGAAGATTGTTGGAGCTGTTGTTTCATGCGACCATTCAGCATGGTGGTCAGGACCCCACCCCCACTTTTATTTAATTGCTTTGTATAATTGACACCTGCACCATCCCTTAATTTAGTATCAATTTAATGGGATGTATGATAGTATGTTTCCCATAGCAGTGAACATCATTACTACATCTGAATGTATCTGGAGAAAGGCCAAGACATTTCTCTATGCTTGGTCTCTACATGATGTCAATGTTTGGGTCAAACAAGTCCTTCATGCTGCATGACCTCTTAAATCCCATCTATGGTTTTAACTTAAGCCTAGCTGCTATCTTTGCACAAAATAGGGCAGTTTTTAGTAATGTCTGGCTACATTTATTTGGTTCCCGGCCGAAGGCAGAGATCAATTGGCAGGGACTACATTTTACTGTCATCTGATTTTTTTTTTTTAACCCCTGAGGGTTAATTTTTTTTTTAACCTTCAGGGGTTAAATTTATTTTATTAATTAATTTAAATATTTCAATTTTATATTTTTAGCTAGCTGGGGTGAGTGGAAGTTAGTGGGGAATTTGGGAATTTGGTTTTAGGCTAGCTAGGGGTTAATGTTAAAAAAAAGTTTTTTAAAAAAGCTTTAAGAAGTTTTTAAAAATGTTTTAATAATGTTTAAAAAAGTTTAAAAAAATCCCACCCCCCATTACCCAGTCCAAATAAAAATTAACCCCTTCCCTGCCAGTTGATCACTGCCTACAGTTATCAAAATACAGATCACAGTATTATACTGTGATGTAATTTTTTTTAACCCCTGGGGATTACATTTTATTTATTTTTTTAACCCTCAGGGATTCAATTTATTTCATTCATTTCAGCTGGGGTGGGTGGGAGTTATGGGAAAGTGGGGAATTTACTGTTAGTACTGCTTACTACTAGTTAGGGGTTAACAGTAAAAAAAGTTTATAAAAATTTTTTTTAAACGTGTAAAAAAGTTAAGAAAGTTTAAAAAATGTAAAAGTAAAAAAAAGTTTAAAAAGTAAAAAAAGTTTTACAAAGTAAAAAAAATACATAAAAAAATGCTCATTACCACTACACTTGGAACATACTAGCGAAAAAATGATCCCATGCTAAGGTTCAAAATATGCCTTTTGAATTACCCCTGGGTGTATTCTTTAATCAATAGTATGTGTTTGTGGGGAAGTTTCAATAACCAGCCAGCTGAACTAATCCAAAATGGAACATGGACACAGCATAAAACTTCAAAGTTTGAAGAAAAATGAATGGCTGTGTCTCAAATGTGCCCATTCAACATCCACATATACCTGGCAAAGGTACATACGGGGGTATTGCTATACTCAGACGACATAGCTGAGCAACATATGAAGTATTATACAGTCGTAGCACACATAAGGTTTGGAAAATATACTGGGAATACTCACTTTGTGTGTCAAAAAGGCAGTATAAATGCTTATTACCACTACACTTGGTACAAGCTAGCGGAAAAATTATCCACACTTGGGTTCAAAATATGCCTTTTGAAATACCCTGGGATGTCTTCTTTAAGAAATGGTATGCCTTCATGGTGTAGTTGGAATATGTAGCCTGCTCAAGTGCTCCAAAGTGGTACACGGACACATCAAAACCCTTCATGAAAATTCACACTTAAAAACCTGAACTTGTCACGTCTCTTTTACAGCACTGTAACTTCACAAAATAGTGTCTAGCTCATACATTGGACACATTGTTTTACTCAGGAGATGTAACTGAGCATAATTTGGGGGGTTTATGGCAGTGGTACATATCAAGTCTAAGAAATACTTGGCAAAAATGCAATATATATGTAAAAATGCAATTTCTTTCCCCCTCACCACAAACATTGACATAAATTGGTGAAAAAATTGTGAAAAGTTAAGGCACAATATATACCATATAAGATACCCTGGGTGTCTGCTTTATCAAATGAAAGCCCTTTGTGGGGTTATTTGAACAGTCACACTGCTATAATACCCTAAAATGAGACATAGGCCCGTCAAATCCATCTATGAAAATTCTAACTGAAGAAACTGAAATAGCCTTGTCTATTATATAGCATTGTAGCTTCACAGAATAGTGCCAAATGCATAGAACGGGGGTATCGTTATACTCAGCAGATGTAGCTGAAAACAATATGGGGAAACAATTCTGTGCAGGAATAGCACACACCAACTTATAAAATTGTTTCACATTAAAATTTCGTTTTAATCCTTGTATTTTGTAACCTGTAACTTTCAAAATAAGCTGAAATCCTGTACATATTATGTATTCTATAAATCAAGACACATAAATGATTTTTTTTAAAATTACTTTTTATAAGCTGGACATATTATGCACACGCTATTATTGACAAAACTGTGAAAAAAATGTAGTTTTGGTTGTTTTTTTTTTTTCCATTTTTGGGATTTTTTTATAATTAATGAAAATGTATCTTTGTATATAGGACATGAAATTAAAACCCTGTTTGCCCTCTAAAAAATGGTACATAATATGTGTTGGTGCAATAAATGACAGAAAAAGCAAAAATTACTTGTGTCCTTAAGGGTAAGACAAGCTTTTGAAGCTATGTCCTTAAGGGATTAACAGAGCAGGAAATAACGAGTTCTAGATTAAACAGAATGTGCAATAATGGATGTTTAACCGCTTAAGGACGGGGGGGGCGTTCTATGCGTTCCTTAGGGAACCGGCTCTAAACACCGGAGGGCGGCATAGAATGCCCAAGCCGTCCTCTCTACTTACCCGGTCACCGGCGATCGCGGTATGGGGACTTACCTGGGAGCCCAGGGAGTCCCCCTCCGTCCTCTTCGGCCCCCCCTTGTGAGGACCTTGCGATCACATGTACTGCATAGCCGTCCATAGCAATGCCAGCAGGGGGAGTGCCTGTAATGACAAGTACTCCCCCTGCTGCCTGAAATAAGTAAAAAGAAAAAGTTAAAGTTACAGTTTAAAATAAAATATATACTTAGATCATATATTTATTATATATATGATCTAAGTATAAATATACACATATACATACATACACATACACTAAATGTATTTTAATATTGAAATGTATATATAATTATAAATATATATTAATATCAAAATGATATTGATTAAATATATATATAATTTTTATATTATATATATTTATATATAATATAAAATAAATAAATATGTAAATACGTTAAAAAATAAAATAATAAAAAATAATAAATAAAATATATGTGTAAATTCATTCTAACTGTATTTAAAAATTAATATATATATATATAATCTTTATATCAAAATACATGTAGAACAGAATGATATATATATAATAATTATGTTTATTTTTATGTAATAATTTTACATAATTAGGTCATTTTATTAATTACAATTAGCGGGACCTGCCTGACAACCCAGGCCAAAAGTCCAGGGAATTGAATTTGCTTGCACTATATTTAACCCTGTAACTTCCCAAAACACCATAAAACCTGTACGTAGGGGGTACTGTTTTACACATGAGACATCAGTGAATACAAATATGTGTATTTTATTAAAAAGCAAACAGCATTATGACACTCAGTTAAAATGTCATGTAGAACTAAAAAAAAATGTTGTAATTCTTTTTTCCCATTTTTTTAAAATATATTATTCATATTAAATTATGTTTCATAGCTAAATATTTGAAAGAGGCGAATTACGCCTGAACAGACATATAGCGCAAATTCCAGGTTTACGTTTTGTTCTGTTCACAACGTGTACATTTGGCTCAGTCCTTAAGGGGTTAAACATTGGATCTCTCTTTATAAGCAGTTTTTAGGAAAGCTGTGAAAGTCACATGCAGAGGGCAATGATTTAACTCCTAAACTGCAGAGAAACTGCAGAGGCATGATCTATACTCTAAAACTGCTTCATTAAGCTATAGTTGTTCTGGTGCCTATAGTGTCTCTTATTAGGCAATTTATTTTCTTTGATATGAGTGTTTTCCCTTTTCATAGGGTTCATTCCTTGTAATTCAGTTTTCTAATTGCTGGGTTAATGCCCTGTTATTGTCTTTTCAACCAAATACTTGGCACCCTTCTGGATGCTAAAACTTTATCACACAAAAACATCTACCTGTAATTCTCCAACTAAAGAGCTTTTTAATTACATGGATTCAAGTTTTCCGTTCTGTAATTGCTAAAAGGTAGATTATCTTTCTCTTTCAGAAATCATTTTCTTAAATATTAGTTGTATGATATTTTTTTGTTAAGTCAGTTTGTCTGAATTGAGCCTATATGAATATAAATGGGAGGTAGGAGGGCTCTGTGAATAAATCAAAGCTCAATTTTCTATTTCTAACCAATAACTCACCAATAACATTGAAGAAGTACATTTTCTCATAATCACTCAAGACGGAACAAGATTGTATCCAGAGTATTATTAAAGAGACACTGCAGTGCCGAAATACAAATAAAATTATAACCACTTTGTAGTAGACTTGGCAGAATTTTATTAAAGACACGGAGGCTCCTATTATGCATATCTCTTTCTTTATTACTCTCAGCAGCAAAGATAGAGAAATATAAATATATCAAAATGAAAGAAAAAACTGCATAGGCACACAGGCAACCAATCACAAAACAGAGGAAGTGACTATAAAAGGCCTGTGTCACCCACAATCCCCCTCTTTCTTTGCTGCTCTCAGACCAGATAAGTACTCTCTGTTCACTCTCTGTCTAATGTGTTATTTATGGAATTTCTTTGGTTGTTTATTATGTGTTTATATTTTTTCTGGGGCTTCTGCTTACCTTTGCCCCTTCCTGTGCCTGCGTGGTGTGCCCTGCTTAATTTTTCTCCCCTGCCGGCCGGTCGGTTTTTCCCCGCCGTCCTCACCCTCTCCTACCCTCTCCTCTTCTCGTTGGGTGGCCTCCTGGTGGGTGGCCATGGGTGCTGCGGTTGGAGAGGTGTTTGCGTGCCTCCGCTCCTCGCGACGGTGGCTCCCTGGGTGCAGTCGGGTCGGACCGGACCGCATGTGTACCATACACGCGTCCCTCCCCTGCACTTTCTGCTTCTCCCGAGGTGCCTGTACCTCGTGCGGCGGCCATCTTGGATCGCGGTTTTACCGCGATCTTCCTGCAGGCTTCCTGGGTTCCCTCTCCTCCTACCCGGCCGTCCTCCCCTTGCTCTGTCGGCCTCTGAGGCTTCTTCTTTTCCTGGGCAATCCACCATTCAGGTACTCTGTTTAATGTTATGTTTAATGTTATTATTATGCCTAATTAACCGTTTCTTTTCTCCTATGGGTTACTCAACCCTGTCCTGCTAGGTTTATGCTTTTGGTTTTCTTAATGTGTTTTTACAGTTTTCTCATACTACCTCCCTGTTATGCCTTTGTATTTTGCCATATTTAATGATGGGAATTGCATGAATGTGTCCAGATCACATGGGCCTTTACTCTACTAGTTGTTTTACGTCCCAGAGGGACCTGATCTTTCTGTCTATTTATTTTATTTATTTTAAAGATTATGTATTCCCTTTCTATATTATTGCAGTTTCTCAAATCTGTTTTTATCTAATGGACAATACATTTTCGTTTTACATAACAACCCTCTCCCTATGATGGCTGAGGGTGATGAGCCTGAGAGCCGTTTTTCATGATTTTTCATTAGGGGCAGCAGAGCTGACTGTCAGACATTAATAGTCTCCTATATGTCGTATCCCATGCCATGAATTTTTATCTTTATCCTGGGTGCGGAGTCGTCTTCGCTTTCCCAGTATTTCTGACGCAACTCCCTTAATGCCCCATGCGGCTACCTCTGCTCTACTGGGTATGGGACCCTCCCCCACCCCGCTGCCCTGCCTCGCCGGGGCCCATAAGGCTACGGAGGAGGATTATAACCTCATAACTCCCACTCATTGACGCAGATCCTGCCTGATATGACGGACTCGCTGAGGCGGTCAAAGATGGCACGCTCCCACCGCGCATAAGAGCCCCTGGTCGGGCTAAAAAGACCAATGTGGATACGGGCTAGACACCGTACTGAGAGGTTGGTTACCGACCGGAGTGAGGAGAAGGATTATGTGGTTATGGTAGGTGCCTTCCTATGGCGACCCCTACTGGGGCTACTACCCTATCAGGTGCTCCCGCTCGGGCGGGTATTAGGGGTACGACCCCTTTTGGGTCCTCTGGGTACGCCCCGTTTTCTTTAACGAATCGGGCTGATACTTTGATACCTCTGGGCTCCTCCCTGGAGAATTTCAGAATTTACTTATGAGAGCGATGGGCCCCCCTTCCCTTTTTTCTGTACAAATGTATGTCCTACTTGATTCCGCTACGGCGGTGAATATGAACGCCCGGGTGCATCACCTGTTGGCACTATTGGCAAGTTTTCTATGGTCGTCACGACCGGACGCCAGAAGGCGATTCTTTGAAGGTTCACCCTGATTGGCGAATATGGCCATCTCCGCACCGGCCCTAAGCTGAAGGGAGGCTGTTCAGATGCAGACTTTTTGTCATGGAACCGGGGTTTTATAAGTGAAGACGTTCACGTTGATTGCTAAGCCCCAAGTAATTAGAAATGGTTTTGGTGGGGCCGGGCGTGACGGGAGCCGCCCGTCTGGCCGTGATTTACGGGACTCGTTCCGAGAATGCCAAGCTCCTTACTCCCTATGCGGGATTTCCACAAGCTCTAGACTCCACTCCTCCCCATCCTGGGGGAGAATATATTAAGCCCCTGCCACCCCGTGGTTACTCCCTTCTGGTGGATACCCTATGTTCCCCTCCTCCTTATGGACGGGTGGCGGACAGGTTTGGTCCAGTTTCTGCTAAAGATGCTGCCTTAGTAGTTTTTCTGAGCGGTACGGAGCTACCGTCTAGTGTTTTTTCTGTCTTGACCTGTTGGCATTTTGGCCCCATTGCACTTGCCTGTCAGGGGGACAGGTATCGTGATTCTCCACGGGGATCCACGACCTGCTCGCCTTAGGGAAGATTTGAGGGTTACCCTGGGGTTACCAATCTTCAGATCAGTATAGTCTTGGTACCTAAACGGTGGGGAGGGGTTCGCCCCATTCTACTTCCCCGTCCTCTTTGTTTTCCCTTTGGTACCACCATTTCAACTGATGGGCATCCATTGCCTCCGGGATCATTTCTAGGAGTAGGTTTGGTTGGCCCATCTGGAATTGACAGACTATCTTGTTATTGTTACTATGAACACGGAATACGGGGTTTTTTTCCCCGTTTTGCCTGGCGAAGGAAACATTCGAGATTGTTTTTTGCTAGGGCTACTGTTAAGTCTCTCATCGGCTTCTGGATGTCCCACCAGGAGGTGCTAGGGGTACCCATCTGAATGTCTACCTGGACGACGTCCTGGTCATATCCCTGTCCAGGTACCAGTTACGGTTGCGTGTCAACTGTCCGATCACGATGCTTCGGGTTTTCCATTTATTAATGAGCGGTTAGGAGCCAGTTTTATGTAGTCCTCACGGTCGATGGAGTTTTTTCTTAGGTTTAACGGTGGAACTCTATCAGATTGTTCCTTCCTGGCTCCGAGATCTAAACCATTATGAAGTTTGTCATGTAGACTTTTAGTACAGTGGTCCTGGTGGTCGGGCATTTAGTGCGGGTGCCAGACCTGCCAATGGCTTCCATCCAGGCTATGTCTCCAGGACCACCTCACTTTCTACCCCTTCAAGTCAGTAGGATTCCTATCTCTGTCCGGGTCACTGTTATGAGGCAAGGCGGGAGTTGGACGACGGTTCCAGGATCTATCTGATTCAAGGCTTGGCTCATAGGTAGACCTGGATCAGCGGGACCCTCTGTGAGCCGTGAATCTTTTCTCCCAGGGACAAGTGGTCCAAAATCGAGAAGATGTTGCACTCTGACTATTGTAAATCTTGGCGGGAACATTTTGTTTTCGCGGTTTTGCCCCGGTCGCGCATACGACTACGTTATGTTTTGAGTGGGCTATATGTCGGCGATGGGTTCCATTGACCAGCTAAGGGCTAAGTTAGCTAAGTGGCTAATCGTAGCGTACTGATTCTGGTGCTTTTTTGCCTTCAGGGTCTCGGTGACGGCTGAACACGTTCCACCTGGACACTTCTAGGTCCGCTTGGACTTCACGTTTATTCAAGAGTTTATGGCGTTTTTTCTCGGTTTGTAACGGTTGTGGAAGCCGTTCAAGGTGGATCTATTGGCATCTTGTCTTTACACCTCGTTACCGAGGTTTTTACGCATGGAAGGCGATACCCAGCAACTGTCACGATTGGCGTGTTCGTTCTGGACTGATCGGATATTTGGATGTATGCATTCCCTCCGTTCGATTTGGCTGCTTGCGGGCTCTTGCACTTGGCCCAGCACTAGGTGGCGTTGGTATTGATTGCTGCTCTGTGAAGGTCGCATCCATGGTTCCCTCGATTACTGAGAATGGCGATGATTTGCCAGGTTTGATTCCAAGCATTCGGAACCCTTCTAGACCGAATGGGACTACACTTCGTGGATCAAGACCTTCTACATTAGATGATGTGACTCCTTTCGGGACGTTTGGATTATCTTGGCCATTCTGCGATCAACTCCCCGTCTCCTCTGTGAAACATGGATCCCGGGTGATCGACCGGCCTTAGGTCATCATGACAAGTGTGGTCCGGTTGATGCGTGGGACTACCACTGGTTTTTCCGTATCTATCCCTGGATTTGGGATTTTTCCTGGTCGGTCAACAACCTTCGTAGATCATCTATGTAGAGGATTCACCTTACTAAGTCAACTGGAGCATACATTTTTACCATACGTTCAGGACGTTTTTTTGACGCTATGGCCGATGGGGTGTCTGGGAACTTACCTGGAGGTTACACAGCCACTACGTTTTCCGGATCGTGCACTTTGTTCTTTCCTTTCAACGCTCCCCACCTACTGGTGTCCACTCTTACATTGTCAAGATAGGTTTCCTGACTACTATGTTGGCTGGTATCGACATGTCGTCTGATGCATCCCACTTGGTACACGAGGGTATGACATACGGGGCCTTGGAGGGCGGTTGTCGTTTGGAGGATACACTACGGGCTGTTCTCCAGTGGCGAGTGTTGAGTTTCGTGACTCTATATTCCAGACCGATTGATCACATTGCATCTCATATGGTGGCTCAGCTTTGAACTTGCATAATAGGAGCCTCCGTGTCTTTAATAAAATTCTCAGATTTTACTATTAACATGACGTAAAGTCATGATTTTATTAAAGACACGGAGGCGAGTATTATTCCCGCCCACCCTCCCGGTGTTGGGTTTGGGATGAGATGCTGTTGGACTTACAGGTATGTGGCAATCCAGTCTGTTTGTTGTATGTATTTATTGTGTATATTTACTAAAGAAGTTTCAATTTTCCATGGTTTGGTTCTAATGGTAATTTTTCCTACTATAGGTTTGGTTTCCTAGACTGCTCCTGACGAATTTATTTGGTGAGTTTCAGTTTGGAGTTTAGATTTTACCATATTTCTCTCTCTTTTGTAGCTTGGAGTTCGGTTTGTTGCCGTTCCTGTTCTTACCGGTGTGTGATGTCGGTTCATGTTTCCTGGTCTTCGGTTCGCAAGAAAGAGGGGGATTGTGGGTGACACAGGCCTTTTATAGTCACTTCCTCTGTTTTGTGATTGGTTGCCTGTGTGCCTATGCAGTTTTTTCTTTCATTTTGATATATTTATATTTCTCTATCTTTGCTGCTGAGAGTAATAAAGAAAGAGATATGCATAATACTCGCCTCCGTGTCTTTAATAAAATCATGACTTTACGTCATGTTAATAGTAAAATCTGAGAATTATTGTCTCCATAGGCCCTGTTTCCTTAAATCCTGAGTGCAGAAAAATTCTTTAAGGTGAACAGACCTATTTTACTTCCAGAAAATATATGAACAAAACCCAAAACCTTTATTAAAGACTGTCAAGTGATAATCAGAGAAGAACTTACTAGAGATATTACCGTAATTGCCAACATTTCAACTTGGACCTCATGCCATCCCTGGTATCTCTGCTCAGCCATTGAGCAAGATTTGAAATTTAACTTAGTTTCTTCACTTTTGTCTATACCTTTTCTTTTGGTCTTGCCAAACTTTTTTTTATATATCTATGTATGCAGCATTACATGTTTCTCTTTTATCTTTTCCTTTAGTGAGATCTTTTAACAGATTTTATATTCTACTTTCTAGGTGTTTTACTTCAAGTGACAGAAGCAGATGACCCTTCAATGGCTACTTCATCAAACACCACAACTCATGCATCAAACACCACAACTACTGCACCCAACGTCACAACTCATGCACCAAACATCACAACTACTGCATCAAACGCCACAACTACTGCACCCAACATCACAACTCATGCACCAAACATCACAACTACTGCACCCAACGTTACAACTCATACACCAAACATCACAACTCATGCACCAAACAGCACAACTCATGCACAAAATGCCACAACTACTGCACCAAATGCCACAACTACTGCACCAAATGCCACAACTACTGCACCAAATGCCACAACTACTGCACCAAATGCCACAACTACTGCACCAAATGCCACAACTACTGCACCAAATGCCACAACTACTGCACCAAATGCCACAACTACTGCACCAAACGTCACAACTGCTGCACCAAACACCACAACTCATGCACTAAACACCACAACCGCACACCACACAACACTGCCAACCCCGACCTTGGCTCCACATTCCTCAAAACCGGCATCTGGCAACTACACAGTAAAAGACGAAAAAGTGACATGTATAAAGGCATCTATGGGTTTAGAACTACAGCTCTATAATTCCTCAAGGGTAAGAGAAAATTCCTTTTCAAAATCACTGTGTTTAATTTTGGGGCGTTTTCCCACCTAATACACTGTAATCTACTCTCTGAGCACTCTGATGCTTCTTCTAAATACTGGGCTCGTAAGGCATACCACCTGATGGATTTGTATATATTTTAATTTGTTTTCAAATAAAAGTCTTAATCATAATCATGAAATTTTTTGTTTGACAAAGGTTTTTGAACTTCATTCAGTATTATATGTATATTTTAAACACAATTGTGTTTTCTGCCAATAATGGCCTCAATTTGATATGTTTTGTATAAGCTTTTCATATGATTAAATATTTTTGGATATTGCTCCAATAAAGCTGCTTTTTGGATCGCAGCATACGCAGATGATATCCTCCTGACTCTCACAGACCCTACCAACTCCCTACCCCCCCTCCTCACGCTCCTTCAAGAGTACGCCCACCTCTCAGGTTATAAACTGAACCTGGATAAAACAGAAGCCCTCCCCCTCAACATACCACAACCACTCCTGACCCAAATAATCCGCTCACATCCATTCCGATACAACCAACAAAACAGTGAAAACCGGGGGCTTAGGTCTCCCCAACCTCATGCAATACTACCAAGCGGCCCAGTTGGCCCAAGTGCAACACCTCCACTCCCCCCCGGGAACAAAACTCTGGGTAGATCTGGAACACGACCTTCTAGGTAGAGACCATCCCTCCCTCCTCTTTTGGCTCCCCAAAAATGACAGACCAGATCTCCCCCCGACAACACCTGCTCTAACCACATCCCTACAAGTATGGGACAGAACCAACGCGCGCCACCCCCTCATAAACTCCCCATCACCACTCACCCCAATCCTCAGAAACAAACGTTTCCCCCCAGGCATGACTCCACGAGACTATGCACATTATGAGGACAACGGACTAACCAGACTTCGGGACTTCTACAGAAACCAGCAGCTGATACCATTCCCAGAACTCCCGTGTACCACACCACTGAACACATTCGATCACTTTCGATATCTACAGCTACGCAGCTTCCTGATGGAACCCCAGAATACAAAAACAGCAAACACAAAACTCACACGATTCGAGACAAATTGCCTACATGCCCCCACACACAAAGGACAAATTTCCTTGATATACTCCCAACTAAACGCCAATTCCCCAACAGACACACTCACCTACACGAAGGCCTGGGAAAGAGACATAGGCCCACCGGATGACCCAACAGTCTGGACAAGCATATGGGAAGCGACCGCCTCACTTACCATATGCGTAAATCATAAGGAACAGGTTTACAAAACCATGCTCAGATGGTACCTGACACCACTAAGACTCAAACAAATGGGAATAGCCCAAACAGACACGTGTTGGAAAAAATGCGGCCAACAAGGCACGTATTTCCACATGTGGTGGCAATGCCCACACAGCTCCCACCTCTGGAAGGCGGTTGCCGACCTCACCTCTAGAATACTGCACGAGACCGTACCCATGGACCCCTGGACATGGCTACTCTCAAAACCCCAACCTCAACTACTGAGGGCACAAAATAAGCTAGTGGCGAAAATAGCTCTCGCCACCAGACGCACTATAGCGAAGCAATGGGGCAACCAAAACACGCCTACACTAACAAAGATGGTCCAAAAAAACGAAGAAACAATGGAAATGGACAAACTCTCGGCAATATTACACGACACAACAAAACACTTCCACAAAATCTGGGACCCCTGGATTATGAGACACATAGTAGGGATATAATACCCGGGTCGGGGCGCACGGCCGCTTCAAGGTTCCCCTCCACCCCCCCCCCTCCCCTCGCCCTTGCGACACTATACCCCCGCACACAAACCTCCCATAATAAACTCGGAAAAATATACCCACTGAAAACCCCGTAGAAACCAAGAAGACAGAAGATACACTATCCACCCCCCAACCAACAGACCAAGACGCGACTGACACCACAATCGCATCTCTAACATAACCAGGGCAACATTACTATCGAAAGCAACCTGCGGAAATTCACACAAGTAGGCTGCTAAACAGACCATAAGGTCAAACAGACACGCACACCCCACACACTACAGAAGACCGACACACACCACAAGACAACTAGAATACCAATCTTGCATAACGCAGACAAAGGGCACTATCACGTGAGACGTCCACCTCACACTCCCCATGGGAACCCCCTGGTACCCCCTGGGAATCCCTCGACACTACATCTCCGCTGTACAAAATAGAATAGAATTCGACACTCACGACAAGAACATACACCACTGATATGGGGACCACACGAACTACGAGCATTACACAAAACTCACACTGTGACGCAGACACACAGACTACAACTAGACCTATTACACTGGACGTAATGGCTGGTAGAAATTACGTTAGACCTGTTATTTTCAGTTAACCCTTGCTCAGTTAATGATACGTGTAATACTACCTCAGCGGTTGTATGTGGAAAACGAAAATAATGTATGGAACGCTATGTAACAAAACGTCTTCCCTACTCCACCCCGCGTCAGCATATTGACGCGCACAGACGTTAACCGTGTAACTATACTTACCTATGTCAGCCCTGCATAACCTAGCAGGTCAGTCTTGTATGAATACCAGCATGCCTACTTAAATCAATGCAGGTCATCAAACTAACTAGAAGCATCTTCTGTTAAAGCTATTATGCTAATTTATTATGTTAGCCTATGTCAACGCTACCTTGTTTTGCATAACTCATGGTTAGACACCATGCTGACTTATCTGACAAGCCTGTTTATTTCTCATGCATCAAAAAAAAAAAAAGCGCATCAAATCAACTTTACCGTTATGTCTTTGTGCCGACTCTTGTAACCAGTTAAATGCCATAATCTTACGATGTAATTGACAATGCGCTTCAAAAATAAAGAATTAAAAAAAAAAAAAGATGAAAACATTATATACAACTTATATATATATATACACACACATCTCAAAGTCAATAAGTTAAACCTTCTGGAGAGAGGGTTTTCAATTTGAAAATCCATTTCATTTTTGTTTTGTTAAGTAATATTAGATGGTCACCCCTTCTCCAGGGTTTATCTATCTTCAGAATACCAATAAAATGTAATGAGTTAAAATCACCATTATGAGCTGAAACTGAATGTGTCAAGACCTTATTTTTTATAGTCCTAATGTGCTCATTTAATCTCGTTTTTAAATGTCTTGTGGTCCTACCCACATATTGTAGACCACAATCGCACTTTAATAAATATATAACACTGGTTGTATTGCATGTAATAAGAGACTTAATTTTAAATTCTTGAGTTAAATATTTTTTTTTTTTTTTTGTGCTAACTATCGTTACTTGGCAAACTCTACATTGGCCACAGGTTGGTCTGGTATGCCTATTGCAACACCCAGGGATGAGGGAGTCTGACTTGTAGTGAAATGGCTCAAACTGGATGCAGGCAGAAATTTCACCAGGTAATCTGCCTAGAGAGAGAGATTATTTTGGGTCGCAACTGAAATCAAAAAAAGAGATCAGGTGCAGTGGGTCCAGGAGTCAGTTCATTCAGAAAGGCTTATTCTAATGTATTCTGGTGATTCAGAAGGAGCACAGCACTTGCATATATGGGGTGTATGTCTTTAAATCTGCTAAAGGCAAAATTTGCTAGTAGCAAAATTTGACTCTGCCTTTAGCAGATTTAAAGACATACACCCCATATATGCAAGTGCTGTGCTCCTTCTGAATCACCAGAATACATTAGAATAAGCCTTTCTGAATGAACTGACTCCTGGACCCACTGCACCTGATCTCTTTTTTTGATTTCAGTTGCGACCCAAAATAATCTACATTGGCCACAGCTGTAAAACCCTTTAAGCTCTTAACCCATTAAATCTCTATCGGCTAGACTTTCCTTTTTAATACAGCTCTTTGTTAACACCTGTTTCAATTTTTTTGCTCCTCTGTATACCATTTTAGGCCTATGTCCAATAGCATCTTCTAATTCCTTGTTTTGTTCCAGAATGGGCCAATGCTTGTTTAAAACATTTTTAAGATCATGACTTTGTGTATTAAAATAACAAAATTTGTTCATTCCTTTAAAAAAAAAAAAAAAAAAAAAAAGCTGCTTTTTGGCTATTACTTTGAGTGTCTGGACCAAAATCTTATTTCATATAATTGCAAAATCAAGATCAGAATTGCCCCCAAAAAATGCTTCATTTTAAAAGGTTTTTTTTTTGTGTGACCATTTTGGAGTATATTTTGCCATTTTTATTGACATTTAAAAGCAATTCAAAATGTAATGAATAAACTCACAACAGCTGAAAAGACTTTCAGGGTTATTTACTAAACTGTGATTTGTTGTTCCAGTTTGACTATTTTGGAGTTTTCTTGTCAATTCCAGACTCTCTCTGGAGTCTTTCCTTCTTCTTACATTAACAACACAGATTTTATTATTATTATTTAATCTGATGAATCTACAGTATGCACAACAAGATAAATAAATACAAATACATTTGGTGATGTGAAATCCATAAAGAAAGAGATTGAGTAAGGTTTACCACTGGTGTGAAATGTGATAAGATAAGCTCTTTGGATGCTGGCCCTTCACTACTTTTATGTGTTCCTGTGATGTGGATTGTAGCCTGAATCTCAATAAAAGTTTTCCATTATTCATTCGAATCTAGAGTGTTGTATACTGTACATGTAGTGCTTTTCAACAAACGTATTTGTATCTCTGATGTTCTGGATGTTTTTCCCAGCTGAATTAAGGAGAGTTTGAATGCACTGCTTATTTTTCCAACTGAATTAAGCTGTTTCCAAAGCTATATTTTAATATCATTAAGCCTATGTATTGTCAGAGTCAGATACAAGGCATTTCCCTCAATATTATATATATACAAGGAGGGAATAAAAAATAAATGTTTTTTTGTTGTTGTTGTAAGTACGAGTAAAGCTATTTTAGACCCGTAAATTAAATCTAATGAGGTAATTCACTAAACAAAATCTGTGGAAAACACTTAGCGTAATTGTGGCGATATATTTCCCCCTGCTGCTGGACCCATCCATCATTTTAACTATGAAGCTGTTTTTTTTTTTTTTAATCCAGTTTTGCACTGTTTGGTGTTTAGTTTTTTTTTTTCTGCTAATGATTTTTCGCTGAATTACGTATGCTTTATTATCTACAGGCTCAGTGCCCATTATAGCTCTTACAATCATTCCCATCTGAAATATGTAGATAACTCCAACAACTTTTATATGTTAATATAGCTATTATAATATTATGGGGAAACCTTGTGTCCTCCCCTGTGCCCTCCCATTGGTAGCAGGCAGAGGCTCTAATAATAATATTCAGGTGGAAGAACCTAATCCTGCCCCTTCAGACCCCACCCATGAGTGGTGGCCTTAATTATAATATTTAGGGTCCCACCCAGGGGAAGTGATTTGGTCTTAATATTCAGGGGGATGATTTAATGTCCTTCCTCTAGCCCCCATCCTTGGGCAGCAAGTGGTGGTTCTAAATAATTAAACAATGGGGTGGACGTACCATTTTGCACTCCCCATCCCCTCTCCCAAATAGTTGGATGTTACCCCTTCTGTAGTCTTGGGGCTAGGTGTTCCCAATCCCCTAGCCACCCTCAGTAAAAATAAATAACCCTAGTTGACCCCCTCCCCCCCTCCCCAATAACAGTCAGTGGGGGGGGGGGGGGAATACAAGTTTGCTTTCTTCTAACTCTTCTCTTCTTCAGCCCATAAAAAGCCCCAAAAATAAATTCATACTAACCAACACAAAAAATTGAAATACATTTTTTTTTAAATCCAAAAATGCAACAAAATAAAATTAATCCATCTTTAGGCTCACCGCAGATTCGGCTAGTACGTTAACCAATCGGACTGCTCTGACAGCCAAGTCTTGAGAAAAGTTTCCTACGGGTTTGGATTTCAACCATCTGGTAGTGTACATTCTGGCTAAAATCTTGACAAATTCTTGTCTGTTAGGGGCCTAAATTGCAAAATCCGGATATTGTTAAATAGCGTGAACAATGTTCCCATTTTGCAGTCTGAATGGTCCTGTATGCAGCTGGATGGTTTTGCCCCATTCATTACGTGGCCATTTGGATTTTAGTGCATAACCCTGTCCCGTTCAAAGTTACAATGGCAACATTCTCTTTCATGAAGACACAATGTGTCAACTGAAAGAAAGTGAATTTTTTTAACTTTACTGTACTGTCTTTTTAACTTTGCCAAGCAAATAACACCTGTTTATTAATGTCAATATCCATTACAATAACACTTTGAACCCTTCCATAACTGGAAGCTGTTCAGTAGTTAATTTCTAATTATATAACTAGCATGCATAGTAAAGGAGATGGTTATAGTCATGATAGTTGACATAACATGTTTAAATCCTGTTTTGTTTACAGTCTATATCCAAATTGTCCCATCTATTTGAATCACTTAAAGGAATATGTAGATTATATTTAAGGACCAGCTATTCACTAAGGACTGCACTTGGTCAAGGTGGACAATATTTGGTTAAAATAACCCAATTTCAACCAGATTTGGAATACTCATATTTACTAACATCCGATCTGACTGAAATTTGGTTATTTCAACTCAATCAGCACATCTCATTCTGTGCAATGTAATATTTGGTTTAAATCCGTAATTCTTGCATGCAAATACAAATATTGCATCCACATATTTACCAAACTCCAGATTTATATCAGATTTTTCCTGGATTCAGGCAAATACCCGAAATATACTTTAGACAACTGTAAGGACCTATCCATGTCTCACAATAAGCTCCTGATTAAAAACAATCCCCTCACATTAAAAACAAACAAACTGCCAACTGCTGGCTGCTCGCCATTTAGCAGACATGCCCTCACAGACAATCCCGGGTGAAGGGGGAATTTGTACGCACAATAGTTATAAGGGAGTCATATTGATCGTTTATTACGCATTTTTTACATTTTACTTGGAGATCATTAAACCCATTACTTAACCCTTACTGCATTACTGCTGCCAAATGTGTAATCCTATGGAACAAATGCAGATAAGTGGAATGGGGCCTGACAGAGCTAGGAGGCGGGCATAGGGGGAAATCCCCCAGGGATTGGGAGTTGGAGTGTTAAGAGGTTGGCCCAGTATAAATAGGCAGCCGTTTTAGAATTAGTCACTTTTAATTTGCTTACCCGGCCTAATTTGTCCCTCCATCCCATGCAAAAGGGTAAGGGGTGTTAGCTCCCGTTTGGTCACAGTGGCGGGGCTAGAGAGAAAAAAGTTAGAGGACAAACAGGCTCTAGGTTAGTTTAAATAGATTGGGCAGTTAGGCTGCTGGTTAAATGGTTCGTTATGAACTTTGGTAGGTTTCTAGCTCGGTGGGTGGTAGGGGTATCCGGGAATACCCCTACCGTGGTTATTTAACAAAGTTTGGCACTTATATTATGTTTATGATGTTTGTTATTTATGTTATTTATATTTACAGAAAAATATGGGTCATTGCCTTTTGTTTCGGGAACATATGATGTTATATGGTGGGATGGGGGGGCTGGGAAATGAGTTTAATTTTATTATTATCAACATTATTAAAGCTGTGGACATACTGACCCATAGTGTTATTGGGTGTAAGTTTGGGGGATAACTCCAACTGCCCATATGGCGACTATGCACCTGTCATGTGACTGACTGACAGTCACCCTTCTCATCCATGATTGTTTTACTTATGGAATCAGAGATGAGGTAGAGAATAGGCATGTGCATGGGAACAAATTTTGGTTCGGTTCGGCATTCCAAAATTCGTGATTTTCACAATTTGGGACTTCGGCAATTCGGCACTTCAAGATTTCGGAACTTCGGCAACTTCGGAACTTCGGCTCTTCAGCACTTCGACACTTCGGAAATTCGGTAACTTCGGCACTTCAGCACTTCGGAACTTCAGCACTTCGACACTTGGGAAATTCGGCAACTTCGGCACGTCGATACTTCGGAATTTCGGCATTTCTGAATTTCGGGACTTCGGCACCTCGGGACTTCTCTTGCAGCCGCTTGGTAGATAACTCCCTAATTCCCACTGTATGGTAGATAACCGCTTGGTAGATAACTCCCTAATTCCCACTTTCAGGCAAATTTACTAATACTAAGTAAAAATTACTTAGTATTAGTAAATTTTGCCCCTACTTGCTATACCGCGAGTAGGGGCATGTCTATTAAACAGTGAGCAGCCTGTGACTGCTCACTGTTTTAAAAAAAAGTACCCCCCCAGCCCCCACCCCTGAGCGGCGGGTGGGGGCCCTAACGTAAAATGATGGGTGGGACCTATTGTCCTCCCCCTGGCCCCCACCCCTGAGTGGCGGGTGGGGGCCCTAATTGAGAATAAGGGGGGGACCTAATGTCCTCCCCCCTGACCCCCACCCCTAAATGGTGGGTGGGGGCCCTAAATTATAATAAGGGGGGACCTAATGTCCTCCCCCCTGGCCCCCACCCCTGAGCGGTGGGTGGGGGCCCTAAATACTAATAAGGGGGGGACCTAATGTCCTCCCCCCTGGCCCCACCCCTGTGCGGCGGGTGGGGGCCCTAAATTGTAATAAGGGGGGACCTAGTGTCCTCCACCCCGACCCCCACCCCTCAGCAGCGGGTGGGGGCCGTAAATACTAATAAGGGGGGGGCCTAATGTCCCCCCCTGGCCCCCACCCCTGAGCGGTGGGTGGGGGCCCTAAATACTAATAAGGGGGGGACCTAATGTCCCCCCCTGGCCCCCACCCCTGAGCGGCGGGTGGGGGCCCTAAAAAAATGTCCATTTGACTCATAACTCTCTGATTGGTTACTTAATCCACCAATCAGAGAGTTATGAGTCAAATTACACAGCGTGGGGAAATTCCAAAGAACTTTCCCACGCTGTGTAAAATGACACAGAGCACTCTGATTGGTGGATTTCAAACCAACCAATCAGAGTGCTGTGACAGGTAAATGTAGAGACTTACCTGTCAGTCTCTTCATTTACCTGTCAGAGCACTCTGATTGGATGGCTTAAACCCACCAATCAGAGTGCTCTGAGCCTAATTGCAGGGCGGGGCAAGGCTTTATAAGCCTTCCTTGCCCTGCAGAGCTCAGTCTGCACGGAGCCCTCGTCGGGTGAAGAAGGATTATTTTTTTTTGCGCTAGTTTTTTTTTTTATAATTGCGTCGGTTATTATGGTTTTTTATTTGGCATTTATTGGGGCTGAAAAAAGATTTTAGAAGAAAGAAAACATTGAATGGTAAGTTTTTTGTTTGTTTTTTACACGTACTTAGTTAAAGGTCCCCCCCTCATTAGTTTTAAGGGGGTAGGTAGGGGGATAATTTTTATTGGGGGGGAGGGGGGGACTAGGGGTTTGGGGACCCCTAGTCACCTGGGGGGGATTTATTTTAGGGCCCCCACCCGCCGCTCAGGGGTGGGGGCCAGGGGGGAGGACATTAGGTCCCCCCCTTTATTGGTATTTAGGGCTCCCACCCGCTGCTCATGGGTGGGGGCCAGGGGGGAGGACCTTAGGTCCCCCCCCTTATTTTACTGTAGGGCCCCCACCCACCACTCAGGGGTGGGGGGCCAGGGGGAGGACATTAGGTCCCCCCCTTATTATAATTTAGAGCCCCCACCCACCGCTCAGGGGTGTGGGCCGAGGGGGAGGACCATAGGTCCCCCCCCATTATTTTACATTAGGGCCCCCACCCACTGCTCAGGGGTGGGGGCCGGGGGGGTACTTTTTTTTTTTTAAAACAGTGAGCAGTCACAGGCTACTTACTAATCTTTACTTAGTATTAGTAAATTTGGCTGAAAGACCAATTTAGGTATTTCAGCCTTTTAGCAGATAGCTCCCTAATACCGTGGGAATTAGGGCGTTATCTACTTATTCATTCCTGTCATTACATTGACAGGCTAAGTAACTTACATTTTATATGAATGTATGTTACTTGATTGTTGTAAGTGTTGCAAATGCTTACAGCTGAATCCTGTCTATGTTTGTATACTTTTTATTTAAAATTATTTACAATGTAACATTCTTCTTCTTTCACTGGGTAAGTATATTAGTACTTAGGCAATACTGTGCTTTGGAACTTCGGCACTTCGGCACTTTGACACTTCGGAAATTCGGCAACTTCGGAACTTCGACACTTCGGAAATTCGGTCATTTCGGAACTTTGGGACTTCGGCAATTTGGACATTCGGAAGTACCCGATTGTCCGAATTGTCCGAAATTCGTCCGAATACATATTTGGACCGAAACGAATTGCACATGTCTAGTAGAGAAACTGTCTGTCTTCTCCTGGTGCCACTTGGGGTGAGTTTCTGTTGTAGCTTTAGGTAACTCGCCAGAGGACTAGGATTAGGGTGCTGTAGCTTGCGAGTGACTTGTCTGGACCATGCATGTGGGTAACCCGGTGGTGTTTTAGGTCTCAGCGTGGGCTGCGATCTGTGTCGGCTTTGGGTCCTTGGCTTCCCCAGAGGCCCCTCACACCTCCTCGGTGCCGGTCGTTTGTCGGGGCGTTGCGCTGCTAGCCGACTGTTTAGTCGTGGTTTCTGCTCAGTAAGGTTAGTGCTGTGTGGTGGGGTAGGTTGATGTAGCTTGCACTCCAGCTTCTTCCAGAATCTCTCAAAGTGCCTGTTCAACCGCACCAGAACGTTGTGTGCGGCGTCATTGGGGCTCTCGGCGCCTGCAGTTTCCGCCATCTTGGCTGAGACTCTGTACTCACTCTCTGCCCACGAGGTGGCCCTTAATGCCTCAGCTCGCCTGGGGTAGCCTCCGCTGAGTGGACCGGGATCTCCCCCTCCGGTCCAAAGGGGGGGGTAATGGGACTTGCATGCGTTATAGGCATCGTCCGAGTGCCTCCGGGTCGGGGGAGCGGATGATCTCCTTTTTGACCAACCTTGCACTAGAGGTGGCCCAAACAATTTCTTGCACCAGAGCCCTCTCTACATTAGTTAGCCAGTGACAGAGACCCTCATTCAGGGCTAAACTGTTAATAAATGGTTTAATACTGAATGGAGAGACAGCACTAGGGGACAATTGAATGAAATTATATAGCCACTGTGTAATTAATAATCAGCCGTGTACATTAACTGTACATTGGAGTGTCCCTTTTAAACAAAGGAAAATACATTTACACTTACCTTAGTTTTCTTTATCTGGCTACTATCCATGGCAGAATTATACCAATGCATTATCTCCTCCTGTTACAGCCAGTAAAGAGACCAAAACATTAAAAGTTGTCATAGGTCAAGTGTTCCTTAGAATAGTAACAAGTAAGTCTTAAACTGAAAAGAGAAACTGGGGAGGAAACTAAATGATGCCATGGATAACAGGAACATAAAATTAAGATTAAATATGAATACATTTTCCTAATTACTGACTAACTATGGTAGCAAATAATAATGGGTGATACCTAAGCTACAACAGGGAATGGAAAACGCAGACATCTGTGTACTGTAAAACATGAATTTATTGCAGAAGAATAGAAACTGAGCTTCAGAGGCTGTCTTGACTTTCAACTGGTGATGACATGTGAATGTGTGGAATGAAGACCAGTCAACAGCTATACAAACACTCGTGAGTGAAGCATTAACTACAACAGCCCAGGATGCTGATATTTCTCATGAGGAACCTGCTTGCATACTGCTAGGATCCAAACCATACTTAACTTCGTACAGTGGTGTATCCTGGTTTTGTGCTGCCCTAGGACAAAACTCAGGCGCCCCCTGGAAAATGCCGCCCAAGGCAAATGCCTTGTTTGCCTCGCGGCTAATACGCCCCTGACTTGATATGCTGTAGAGATTTTGGAATTATAAGCTTTCAGGAGGTCCTCCCTTTCTCAAGTGTAAAGCATTTCTGAGCAGAAACAAAACATACAATTAAAAGGTGAGTTGCCATACTTTCAAAGGTGTTAAACCATCATGATAGTGCAGATAATACACAGATATACACAGATTATAACTGTGTAATACCTGCACTGTCAGAACACTTTAACCTCAGTATAATAACGCAACCTTGAGTTCTATGTGTTGTTTTGTTTGCACTCTCAAGTCCATATCTTAACATGAGTTCTACGTGTTGTTTTTGTTCAGAAACGCTTAAGACTTGAGACTTGAGAAAGTGAGGATCTCTCTAAAGCAAGTTACAAGATACTAATTGTATCTGTTAATTGTTTTATCAGTCAGTTGTAATTCAACCAGTGCAATAGATGCAAAGGCCCCCAAAATATTGATCGCTAGATGAGTTTATACCAGAAAATGGCAGTCTTTTTGGACATTTCTTTTAAATGAGGGAAGCTTTTTTTTTTCTTTCTGCAGCTCTTTTTTTTATATAGACTTCCAAATTTATACCAAACAGGACATCTCCTTCAAATGGTATGGTGCACAAATTAAACTTTGATGATGTATCTGCACCCCAAAAATGCAGCAACAAGGTTCTGCAGTCTGCACGCAGTCACCAAAAGGGCCATGCTCCTGGAAACAAAATATATATATTCAGAAATATATTTGTCAGGATCTGTCAGGATCTGTTCTTCATTTCAACCTATCTGCTCTAGTTTTCTTTAAAACATGGGGGGCGGAGCCTGACCAGCATCCTGATCACACGCATGGCTGCAGAGCTCCTGCAGCTAAATCGAGAAAACTGCCCTAAAACTAGGCAAAAGCGACTCTCACCAGCATCAGAATACCCTGCCTGAGCTCAGTGTGCCCCACTGAACACAAAGATACCTGTCTTGTGAAAATCGATACACATAATCCACGGATGCATGCAGGCGGCCTACTGACGCGGGAACAGGGGAGAGGCGGCCGATCTCCCCGTCCTCTCGTCGACAGCACCGGCGGAATGATGCTCCCCCCCCCCCCCGGATCGGTGGGGGTTATCCCGATCCAAGCATGGTCGCCCAGGCAACAAGCGATGAACCCGCACAGCGAGACTGCAACGCTAACACCCAAGGCAACAAGGGACTGCTCAGGCCCAAACAAAATGGCGACACGGTCGCGGCAAGCCACAAGCCACGCACCAATCAAACCTCCTGGGCGAACACAGGAGTTTTATAAGCGGATTTACTCTACCCTCTGGACACAGTTTCATGCCCAAAGGAGACTCTTTCAAGTGGCAATTAAAATGGTGGCGGCCTGGATTCGCCCGGCACTCAGGCGCCGACTGGGCGGATGTCCCCCCCGTACCTCCAAGGAGCCTCCCCGCCGGGGACCGGCACGGCGAGAATCGACAACAGGTACCCTGGGCACCAGCATTTGCGCCCCTTCGCCACAAGCGAGGTCACACCAACATGCCCCACCTGCTAGCGAATCAGCAGCCCCAGCCACCCCCCTCACACAAGGCGCTGCTTCACCCATACATTCCTACTCACCTCGACCGCAGAGCTCCAGACTCACCCGTCGGGGGCAGCGCAACCCTGGGAAAGTCCCCTCAAGACGCATGGCAGACGAGACCGACGGCAAACGGAGGACACACCTGCCCCTGCCGCTGCACCGCACACAGAGAGAGCAAGTGGGGGACACAGGGACTGGTATCAGGCACCCTCATTGTACCTGGACTTTAAGCGGCATAGGTTGAACGCCATGAACGGACTCACACCAGACCCAGTAAAACAAGGCTATCAGCCAGTTACAGTTATATTTTCTGGGATTTAACGTTCCTTTTTCTGTTTGTCCATATTTGTTTTACTGTTAATTACTATACTGCCTATATAGAACCTAGCAGCCCTACTTGGACCACCCTTAGGTGATTGAAATATTATCCTGAACAGCAAAATTTTGTTTGTTTTTCTCATTGTCTTTCTAACTGTTTTTATTTTTCATGTCCTGCTGTCACTCCTCTCATGACTCACACTGTCTCTCCCTGGTAAAAGCCTAGAATATTTACACCGCCACTCTTCACTCAAGCAGGGCAATATATTATTATTACGCATAGTTGAATCGTATTAAGCAAAGTTAACCTCGAAGTGACATGGTTCAATCTTATTGAGCAGTTAGCACCCTACTGGGTGTTGATAATGTATAGCCTGTATGATGAAAACCACATAACTACCGTAGTGACTTAAGCCTGTTTATATAAAAAAAAAAGTGCAGTGTTTCTTATGCCACATTACTATTACCGCATGATTCTTTTGTGTTTGTACCAGCTGTCGTGGCAGTACAAAACTGATTGTTCATTCTATGCACAAATAAAATAAAGAATTAAAAAAAAAAAAAAAAAACATAAGACAAAGTAGGGACTACTTTGTCTTATGGAGGTTTCCTACGCTTAACCAGCTTTGACCAGCGGAGGAACAAATTGTGTTCTGTTTCCTGTGGTCAGAGAAATTTTCCAACAATTCTCACCTTTCCTCGCGATGCCTCCTTTCTGTATTCCCGAACGCCGGCAAAACTACCGAATTTCGTCCTATCAGATTAAGAGCAGTGCATTCATTCATGTTAGGACAAAATTCGGGACTTTTGTTCAGTTTGAAATTTCATTGTATTGTAACCGCTCCCCTCCCAATAAATGGCCCCATGGTGGAACACCTCTTTACTAGCCTGGGGGAGGGGGGATATTGTATCCCACCCGAGCCCCTACCCATGCCCTGCGAGTGGGAGCTATTCAAGTAAACGGGGGACATAGGGTCCCCCTTGGCCCCCACCGATGAGCTGCAGGTGGGGGCCCTAAATGAAAATGGAGGGAGGACCTATTGTCCTCCCCCCTAGCCCCCACCCCTGAGCGGTGGGTGGGGGCCCTAAATGTAAATCAGGGGGGCCTACAGAGTGCTCTGAGTAATTTTACACAGTGTGGGAAAGTTCTTTGGAATTTTCCCATGCTGTGTAGTTTAACTCATAACTTTCTGATTGGTTGATTGAAAGCAACCAATCAGTGTTTCTATGAGTCAAATTACACATCATGAGAAAATTCCAAAGGACTTTCCCATGCTGTGTAAAATTACTCAAAGCCCTCTGTAGGTCCCCCCCATTTATATTTAGGGCCCCCACCCGCCGCTCAAGGGTCTTTATTGTTTCCTTATTTTTTCCTTTTTGCCCTTTTTTTCTCTGATGATAACAAATATTTTTTTCTGTGTCTGATAAGACTGTCGAGAATGCACTAATTGGTCAATCGCAGTGCATTCTAACAACTATATAGTTAAACACATTTGGTGGATCAACCGGACTCTGTATGAACTACTGATCATTACTTATTATGATTTTACTATGGAGGGGTGTATATAGGAGGTTTTGTACATAATACGTATTTAACTTTTTGCAAAATAAGCTATTGTACATTATATCAAATGTAATTTCTGGTTGTGCACCATTCTGAGTGTATATTGAGCTTTATTAGGCACCATTTGCTTTGACTATTTTGGTAATCTTTTTGGTCTTTCTAAAGATATTAATTGAATAATAAATTAATTTTGCATTACTACAATATTTCATTTTTTTTTGACACATAGTGTATGTGTCTGAGTGCGGTATTGATATTGATTGGTTTGAATGACAAATTGTAGGCCAATGATTCTCACAAAGAAGCACTGAGAGTCATGGCACAGCAATCACTGCACTGTGCCTGCAATGCTTCTCACAGAGAAGCACTGGTTCCTGCCTTTGAGCTGTCTGACTGTCAGAAGGGTTCATCCTAGCACCTTATTAAATGTGTTGTTTTGTCTTGAAACTGGCACTTTTATAATGTGTTTTTATATCCTGGTAACTCTTAAAGCACTCCGAAAGCTAAAGTGCTTTAGGGATTTGGATTATTCCTTTTTCTTTTAAAATACATCCAGTAGTAAATTTGCACATGGTTTATAAACTTTATCCTGCCAGTAGGAACTTGTTTCATTAATTTAATTTAATTTAATTGTGATATTAATATATTTAAAATTCATTGTTACCTTTATTTTTCATTTTCCTCACACAGATTGAAGGGTACTTTGATATCGTACCAGAAACGACAAAAGCAACAGGGAACTGTGGAACTGATGCGGCCAACCTGAACATTACGTTTGCAGAGGGTTTTATAAATTTTGGCTTTGTTCAGGTACATTTTACAAATAATCTTAATATTTTCATGCAATAAAATAATCAGGTCATCAGAGTCTAACACATTCGCATAAAGCGGTTTGTTCTGATCAAATGTAACAATTTAGAAGCATCTGAATTTTATTTCTGATATTTGAACCGTTTTGTAGCTCCCTAATTTGCTATCCTTAGATGGGACTGCCATAATTAATGATACCAAATTAGGAAGCTATCTACTTAAAAAAACTGACAAAATTAACAACAACAAAAAAAGACTTTTGAGATTGTCAAAGTCACATTTAAGGATCCCAAATCAGTTGGCTGTTTAGCTAACAGCTCCCTTATTTGGCATTCTTAAATATTCTACTCCCATGCAAATTATAAATAAAAATAGCAAATTATGGAGTAATCCATTTAACAACTGAATATCAAAATTGAGAAGAGGGCTCTTCTTCATTTTGATTTGTCTGCAGTTTAGCAGATAACTCCTTAAATCGGTACTGTAAATTGTAAAGCAATAGTAAATGGTTTTGACCGCTATTTTTATCCATTCCCCATAGAGAGTATTGAACATCCAAATTTTTCAAAAACGAATGAATGGAAATGAAAAAAAGTATTTTTTTTTCCCTGTGCAAAGCTCTAGAAATAAAATAGCACGATGAAGATAATGTGTTCATGTGGAGCCTAATTACATTTTTCAAAAATGATGAAGTATCATTTTAAAAATGTGGTTACAATGCTTTTATTTATTTGAGTGCCAAAAATGGGTAAATAAGTTAAACAAGCTGTACTCAGGAATTCACTGAGAATTTTCTGTAAGTGAAGTAAGTGAAAAAGAGTGCAGGATCTTCAGCTTATTAAACCGGTCCTGTGTTTGATTTGTCAGAATAGCTTCTAATATCCCACACTGCAGTAATTCTTTGATCTACGATGAATGGTCCTCTTGTGACCTAGGATGGCAAACACGCATCTATTAGACCACTTGAGAACCTTTTTGCAGCTTTCAGATGTTGGAAGATTAAGCAACTTTTGCTTTGATTACTGTTTCCCAATTGCATGATGTTTAAATATTCACTGAGCCAAATCTTGGTCCATCAAGTCATAATGTGGTTGAAGAAACCTATCCCTCCTTCCTACTTGAAAATCGACTCGTAACCCAAAAGGATCTTTCTTTATTCAATGAATAATAAACTGATGCAGAATTCAAGAAAACCTGGCAATTAAAATAATGAATTTTGAATAATGAACTAATTGCATTCCAAAAATATTTATTTATTTTTTTAAATATCAATGTTTTCACCCTAATCAGGGGTAGGGAACCTTTGGCACTCTAGATATTTTGGACTACATTTCTTATGATGCTTTGCTAGAATTATGGCTTGAAGAGCATTATGGGAGATGTAGTCTACATAATCTGGAGTGCCAAAGGTTGTCTACCCTTTAAAGGTGTACTTCATAGTTTAGCATGATGCCAAATAAATGGTTGCTACAAAAAAACAACAATATTGTTCCACTTCTCTGGTTCCTGTTGCAACCTTAGCAGAAGCAATATAATATTATCTTTGTCTAACATTTCTGCATTTCTTACATTTTGGTCACTTTAAAAATAAATCTCCCCTGTACAAGTGAGTGGAAGGCTGAGGCTCTCAAATGTAGATGAAGTAGATCATCCTTGGAAAAACATTCAAACAAGGAACATTTAGAGCGTATGCACATGTTTAATATATACATTACAACACATGAAATTAGAAGTGGTTAATTCCCAGTGGTGTGTCTGCAGTGAGCACTCGAGTCAGTGGTCTAGTGATGCAGGCACTCACCACAGGCTGGGGCAGGAGGGTTGCCATACTTACTCCCCCATGAGCACTGACTCCGAGCCACCCCAGAAAGTTCCCGAGCATTGGAGTGGGCCAGTGCTGAGCGTTGTCCTCGGGAACAAGGAACTGACTCGCATGGTTCGACCATGGCTTCCAACTCTTTACTATAATGTCTCAATTTAGATTAAGTCTTGTAGCTTCTATGTTTAATGCTTTGACCATGTGTCCTATTCAGTGTAGTGATTTACAGGGGAGAAGGCTTCTCAGAGCTTTACCGTAGCATACACCCGCCCAATAGCTTGTCCGCAGTCACTACTTATGGCATCCACAATCACTTGATAACCCTGGGCATCATCCTTAGGCCTACCCCAGCATGCCCACTACCGGGGAAGGTGTGGGGCCTCGGTTGATACCCTCTTAAGCTACCCAGCCCAACAGTCTGAAACCCTGATGCTGCCAAATAGCCATAATACTCTGCTGGCTCCCCTAGATGCAGCAGTTGGCACTAAAACTGGGCAGCTTCACAGTTATCTTCTGCATGTTTAGGTTAATGTTACTATTAGGCTACTATTCTGGCTTTTATGCTAAGTGCTACAGTAGGCACCCACAACATTTCTGCATTCCATATTAACTCAGCAAAGCCTACCTTTACAGACTAATGTGACTAGCAGCTATATCATGTTTAACTACTTCACTAGTTTTTCCTCTTTTATATTTAAAAATGTGCACAAGTTTTCTAGGGTTTCTAATGTTGTGAATGACAAGATGCTTGAGGATTGCTGTTGGGGCACCCCGAGCTTGTATGTATTAATATTATGCAAAACAAAAATACAAAAAAAAAATAATAATTAAAAAAATAATAAGAAATGTGTAAGAAATAATAAGAAATGTGTTTATTCCGAATTTGTTCATAAGCAACTTTAAAAAAAATGACTAGATATAAATGAATTATAGTCATGGTAGGTTTAGTTGAGAGAAGACTTTTAGGAGATATAAACGTGTCACATGCCCGTCTACAACAGGAACTTGAGCTATTTCTATTCAACCTAAAACTTTCAAACTTAATTAACATAGAGTCTAAATAGTTTGTTCTTGTTTTCTTTTTCTTCCCCTCAGGATAAAAGTGGTTATTACATAAAAGAGGTTGATGTGGTTTTCAAACTGTCTTCACGTAAGTAAAAACCATAGAACAAATGATAAAATATATGCAGTGCTTTCTGATCAAGAAAACATGCACCGATGATGCCTAGAACACTAAGAACACTTTTTTTTTAATTTCAAAATTATTTATTTTCATACAAACTTAAATTTAAATTCCAAAAATGATCAACCACCATCATGTCATGTTATATGAAATAATAAAGCCTTCCACAAGTTATTTCCTCAGCCAAAGTTTGTTTTACACAGACTTTGCAGTCAAGTATTTGTGTTCAGCATCATCAATGCATTTTGTTAAGGGTCTCCCTAAATTAAAGGATCACTCTCGGCACCATAAAGACGTAATCAAAATAAAGTTGTTATGGTGTTAAGGAGTTGACTGGGCACGTTCTTACTATAAGGGGTTAAACTGTTCTCGAGTGGTTTAACCCCAATGGTTGCCTCCAGCGCCGGATTTCCAATTCCTCCAGCGGCATCCAGCTTCTGAAATTGACTTTCAGGAAGCGCAGAGTGCTGCTGGCAGAGGTGCCTCTGATTTGCCAGAGCCGTCAGCTGAAGCTCTAAGCCAATTAGTACATCCGCATATATAAAAAAGGTGTGCGTCGGGGGCGGAGCCTGACCACGGAGCAGTCCAGACGTGTGCTGCATGAGCTCCTGTGTCTGGCACACCAAACTCGACAGCACAAACAAGCTAAATGCCTACTGGGCTGCAGAACCTTACCCAACCTGATCCTGACATGCCAGCGGTTCCGGGGATACCTCTCGCGGGCCGCTCCTCCGCTGGCAAACCTGACTCAAGGCTTTGCGGCCTACCAGTAACTGGGCCAAGGAGAGACGGCCGCTCTCCTACAGCTCTAACTGGAGGCGACACACGACTACAGAGGTCCCCCCCCCCCTGGACCGGCGGGGGTTATCCCGGTCCTACCTGGCAAGCACCCGGGCGGCAGATACCTGCCACAGTGAACAACAGGCTGACTCAGACCAGCAGCAGCTTCGCTCCCCTGGGTTGCCCAAGATGGCGGACACACTCACCTCACACACAACAGCGGACCACGTGGAGCGAACACTCCAGGGTATCGACGAGCTATTTGCCCGATTCTGGGCCAAGCTGGAGAGGCGAGTGCAACCCACACAACGACCCAGACAAAGGGGTACCCAGAGAGGCCTAAGCCCAAACACTGAAGGCTTTCAAACAGGCACAAAACCTACCCAGCAACCTACCAAGCCCAGGACCAACCCACGCAAGCCGAGGGTCAGAGGGGCGCCTACCCAGCAGAGACCACCATGTGGGCGGAAAGAACATCGCCGCAAGCAACAAACAAGCAACAGGACACTCCACCGCCTGCGTGGAAAACAGGACTTAGACACTCTGGGTCCTGGGGCCTGGAGCCCAAAGTTGCCAGCCCTTGAACCGACCCGAAGCCACCGAAAGGGTGAGTGCTGCCCAAAACGCACCTTGACCCTGGAGAAGCCAAACGCCCGCAGCGAGAGCATACCGGACATGGGTATCGGTTCAGCCGACACTGGACTGATTACCTGTGGGGGGTAGCCACCGGCTGCACTAAACACTGCACACTAAGAGCCTTACAACGCACATGGTTCTCGGTGCTCTCCCCCACGCTGCCTCTGGAGCGCTGTGCAGCATGCCAGTCGCCGTTTATTGTCTAGCCCATGTATGTTTAAACGCTTGGTCAGCCACATTGCAGCCTTAGGCATCTCCACACGTATTGATGCAGCCTCAAATTATTTGTCTAGACCCACTGCTTAGCCTGGGTACTATGCCCTTCACCTGCCTCTTATAACTAAAACCCTAGCAAATGTATCCTGGTATTGTTAGACTGCATAACCGCATTGTGATAACATAGCTATGTGGTGCAATCTGATAGAGATCGATATATGTACATAACAAATTGCACCCTCATAGCTTGTCAACTTGTTAGGATGATGTACCAACTCAGCAGGCCACTAACTGCAGCCAGTCATGTTAATCCACTTCCTGTAACCACGATTTTTGCTATTGTATGTCGCTTTAACTAACAACCTGATCTAAGCTATATTACTTTACCTATAAAAATGTGCCAATAATCATAGTGCTTCATCTGTTATGCATGAAAATGTGCTCGAGGAATGCTGTTGGGGCACCAAGAGCTTGTATGTATTGTCATTCAAGGCACAACAAAAATAAAGAATAAAAAAAAAAAAAAAATTAAAAAAAATGATGCAATCAAAAAAAAAAAAAAAAAGGTGTGCGTCTACATTCTAATTCTGATTCTTGCCCCAATATATGGCCCCAACCCTACAACAAGTTTATTGGCCAAACCCTATAAACACCCCTAACCACTCATGTAAGAGGCTTTGTGAGGCTTCCAGCAATAGTCTGGATTTTGACATGTACTGGGTACAGAGGCTACCTACAGATGTGGAGCATTTGTTGAGGCACCTCATATCTTTGACATCCAGTCACTGTGATCAGATACCTAGGATAGACTTGCAATATTTCTGGACTGCCTTTTGTCTAAGGCAGGGGTAGGCAACCTTCGGCACTCCAGATGTTGTGGACTACATCCCCCTTAATGCTCTTAGACCCATAATGCTGAAAAAGCATCATGGGAGGTGTAGTCCAAAACATTTGGAGTGCCGAAGGTTGCCTATGCGGCTATGCCTGGTCTAAGGTATCCAGGAGTTTCTTGGTATATGCCTCAGTTGGTATGTATTTACAAAATGAGTCCAGTAACACCACAAGGCAATAGCAACCCAATAGCTATGGCATGGTGACCCAATGATCACCATAGGGAGTCAACAGGACCTATTAATGGAAAGTCTCACTTGTAAGTAGTTCCCCATTAACCATGTTTCATTGGGATCATAATGATCCATTGCTATAGAGTCATTTTGACGGTCAACAAACAGTGTGTTAAGGTTTTTACGTTATGTAGCAGCTATATATTGTGTGCCAGCTGTCAGTAAAGATTTTTCTCATTTCTTTATGGTGACCTCTGTTTACCACAGTAGACAAATAACTCCAACACAAGGGAACAGTTACAGGAAGCTGCTGTCTCATTTAGTGCAACACCACAAACATTAAAAGTGAAGATTTGGTCAGGTGCCAGAAACATGGTTGTTTGTGGTGCTATGCTGAATAAACCTGCAGCTTACTAACAGTTCTCTTGTGTTGGAGTTATATTTCTGCTGTGGATATGAATGGGAACGATTGATTATGAATCAGTTCTCCTCAGAAATATTGGCTTTAACCATGCTGAGCAGGGCACTTTTTTTCTAAGTTTGTTACACTATATTGGAATTATAATTGTCGGTCCTAAAGATGAATCCAAGTATTCAATTTAATGCATTGGTTAACATTACATTCTACTAGTTGATTGCAATACACGTGTTGCCCCATAACAGGTTACATTTCAAAACAGAAGCAGCCATTAGTTCAGCAGCTGAGATCATGGCTTAAATAATGTTTCCCAAGAACTCACTGAAAGAATTGAGTAATATTTGTAAGTCATCAGTCAAGTGAGTGTGCTTTGAAAAGGGAAAAGTGAAGTTTAAAGGGACACTTTCATCTCATTGAATTGATTATAGTGCCTGGAGTCCCCTGGAGCTGCCTCTTGATTCAATGTTTAACCATTTTCGAGCAGTTTAATGCTGAGGCAAACGCAGAGATTAAACACTTTCTTCTAGCCATACTAAATCATACCAGCAATGACAGCTGTGATAGGCTAAATGTGGTCAGCTGACACTCTCAACCATTCACCACAGGTCATGCGTCCTTATTAACCAAAGCAGCACAGAGGGAATTGGCTCCTGGGGACTCGTTTAGTATTAAAACATGGTGTCAATCACACATGTTGCTCACACACCTGAATTCCCTGAACAGCTAAATTTCAGATAATTATATGCATGTGGATGGTGTTCATCAGTTACCTTTGTTTCTTTAAAAAAAAAATGTATTATTAAAATGTTTCTTTTACAAGTAAGCTATGGATGTCTGCTATAAATACACCCATAGATGACAGCGTTTTACTTTAAAAATGTTCACTTTCAAAGTATGAATTAAAAGAGATGACACTACAATGACTCTGTATTGAAATGACTGTTAATACAGTTTATAAAAATGGGCATCAATACAGCTTCAAGTATAGTACTGTAATTATGCAAGAGAAAGGCAGTATAACCCATGCATTAACTGTATGGGTAGTTAAAGCTACAGGGTGCTTAAAGTTATCTTGGCAAATCCAATCCACAGAATCTTCAAACTCTACGCCCGTCCACTAATAACATTAAACACCCCTAACCACTAACCTTAAGTCCTCCTTACTAACCCTAATGCTAATGACCCGCAAACATTAAACATCCCCCATAACTTTACTTCATCCTCCCCTCTAATTTTAGATGCCGCCCTTTTTATTAAAGGACCACTATAGGCACCCAGACCACTTCAGCTTAATGAAGTGGTCTGGGTGCCAGGTCCAGCAAGGTTTAACCCTTTTTGCTCTAAACATAGCAGTTTCAGAGAAACTGCTATGTTTACAGCAAAAAGGGTTAAACCTTGCTGCTATGTTTACCTATGGGTTAATCCAGCCTCTAGTGGCTGTCTCAGTGACAGCCGCTAGAGGCGTTTCTGCGCTTCTCACTGTGATTTTCACAGTGAGAAGACGCCAGCGTCCATAGGATAGCATTGAGAATGCTTTCCTATGAGACTGGCTGAATGCACGCGTGGCTCTTGCCGCGCATGCCTATCCAGCCGATGACGGAAGAAGAGGGAGGAGAGTCCCAGCGCCGAGGGAGCCCGGTAACCCCTTCCTCCCCCTTCAGCGCCACGGAAGTGGGACCCTGAGGGTGAAGGCACTCTCAGGGCACTATAGTGCCAGGAAAACGAGTATGTTTTCCTGGCACTATAGTGGTCCTTTAATGTTTCAGTGCTGCTGCATTTTAAAGAGTGCAGAAACATTTTTGTGTTCCTTTAATGAACAAGTTAACATGGTGAAGCTTAAAACAAATATAAATATTCTAGAGGTATTTATCAAATGCTAAGGGTGTATATTCAGCACTAGATAGCATTAACCTGTATATAAGCAATTGGAAGGATGCCTGAATAAATGTAATTTCGCAATTTACCTCATGTGACTGTAAGTAGAATGCACACTCATTCTGCCAACCTCGACCAGAGAAATCCAGTTCTGATACAGGTTGCACTAAAATTCCTTATCTGTCCAATATCAGATTCTACACACACCCTCTGTAAATTCACACTCCCCAGTCCCTGTGTCTTCCTCTTGGCTATTGGATTGAAACAACAAGCACGTATTAAAGCATTAAAATGGCAGCCTGGATAATAAAAGGCTCTATGTGCTCGTTTTGCACTTCTTACTTTCTTTGGTAATCTGGCCCTTGTGACTCTCAGTTGCCTTACATCGACCCATCAACTTCTCCATGAAGTCAAAGAAGGAAGAACTTCCAGAAAAAGGAGAAGTACTAGAAAACGACAGCTTGAACTGAACTAGAAAGATGGCAGACAATTTATCCATTGCGTCTTCTTACACTTTCATTTTAATTCAACAGTTTCTTACAGGGTTTATGAAATGAGTAGATAAGCTATTGGTAGTAATTATACTCATCTTATACCATGAAAGGAACCCATGCCTGATTTGATAGCAGGTACATTGTAACTGATAGCCACTTTATAAACAGCTCCATTTAAAGTTTTGTGAGTGGAGGTGTCAGACATGATTGTGCATGTGCATGACATACACATATTTGGACAGGTAAAAGAGGAAGTACAGTTTCCTTCTCTGGGATCAGGCATTAAAAGAGTAGGCTTGGGGGCGTGGCTTGATCGCCATGAGAAATGGCCGCATAATCAGAGCACTCTGCACCCGAGATCCCTAAAATGCACCGTAACAAGCTTCTTCCCCAACATCACCTACGGCAACCTGCCAGGAACACTGACAGAACAGCTCCGGAACATGACCAGCTACAAAATGACCAAAAAAACATAAGGGTAACGCACCTTCCGTGGTGGGCATTCTGCGAGCACAGAGGCCCTCACCCCTCACCTTCCAGGATGGCGCCAGCCTGACCCGTTTTGCCTCCCTGACCTCGCCGGGCTCACCAGACTCGACTTGCCACTCACATGCAGACTCATCAGGGGCCATACTCCGCTCCTTAGCTGTGAGAGAACAACACAGGAGGTGAAAGCAGAAATACAGGCGGTAAGAGCCTGAATAGACTCCTTAGAGTGCTGCATGGAGTACGTGGTGATGGTGCACAATGGAGCAGCCACACTGACCAACTTGTTCCTAAACAGAGCTCGAGCTGGACATGGAAGACGCTTCCAACAGGTCCAGAAGAAATAACATGAGGGTAAGGGGCCTGCCAGAGAGCATAAGGGATGCTGACCTAGAACACACTCTGCTCACCTGTTTCAAGGAATGCCTACCTGACATACCAGACCAGCTATGGCTCATTGACAGGGTCCATAGGGCACTGCGGGCTAAGGATCCTCCAAACGGCCCACCCAGAGATGTCATCCTACACTGGCATTTTTTCTCCACAAAAGAGGAAATAATGAAGACCAGCAGGCGACACACCTTCAAGCATGAGGGACAAGACATAGGCCTCTTCTAAGACATCGCACCCCTCACTTTGGCACGCCAGAAAGAAAGGAAGCCAATTGCTGATCTTATCAGGGCTAAGGGACTGCGGTTCGCCTAGTGATTCCCCTTCAAGATGCTGGTATTTAACTACCCGAAGTCCGCAATTCTCCTCCCTTCAGCTGACCCCAAAACATTCCTTAGAGACCTGGGTATTGAAGTGCCCGAAAACTTCCAAATGCCCCACACAGAGGCCCTAGAAGCTTGGGACTTTTGCCACGAGACTGAATGGAGCAACGCACCTGAACTGTATAAAGCCTGCTAAAGTGCACACACTGGCGCTCTACCACACATCACCGATAATGGGTCAACTCACTTACTGAACAATGCGTTCCTGATGATATTATTTAAATCTTTATGATATTTTGCTGTACTGTACGAATGTTGGCGGATCTACACCACCATTTAAAAGAGTTCTCGACGGGGTGCTCGGCAGCTCGATATCCGCTCTGGGGTAGGTGATATTCCCCGCGGTGTGGATAGCCACCCCCAATTGGCCTGGCAACAGATGAGATCCGTTTTTTTTTTCACACAATGTTTACAAAAGTCATGAAAAAATGCATGTCATGATTGTTATGCATGTCACACAGACACTACTTGTGGCGAACAGAACCTCGCCATGGGCTCCTGGAGGAGCCTGCTTGCCGGGCTCCTGCCTCATGACTTCGGTTCTACACCACTAAGAAGGGCACTGTTCAGTGGCAACGTTCCCACAAACAAGGTGATGAAGCTCCAGGGTAATACTATTGACTATGTTCGGTACTTTGTTCGTTTTAAAACTACTGAACTAGACCAACCACTAGCCATGATTTCATGGAACTGTTTTGGGCATAGGACCCCGAATCCCTTAACCGATCTGGGTAATTTGGGATATGTTGGTAACCCAGATTGGGTCTATCAGGGAATGTAACTTTTGTGGGGGTTTTATATATTTTTGGGGTACTTTTGAGGTATTGTTGTATTGCATGTTTTCTGTACTGGGAGATAATTCAATTTAGATGTGTACTTTGCAACACTCTCCTCTCAGGTCCAGCAAGGAATGTCTCTGGAATGTAATTTAGGAAACCCCTGGCATGGGGAGTTGCATAAAAGGCCGTGTGTCGCTCCCAATAAACCAGTTCACCCACAGCATAGAGCCTCGTTTCATGTGTGGGGAGAAAAGCTATACCTGCTATAATCACTTGATATACTGCTCTTTGGATTATACAGCTATACTCTCTTGGAGGAGAAGTCTTCCCACTGGGAGCTGGATCCAGGTGTTGGTCCAGAGTGGGAAGGGACGGTGAGACCCCAGTCAAGCTGCAGCGGCTAAAGTGACTACGGTGCTTATGGTGTCCAGTGCAGTGCTTATAGCACTCTGTGATACTAGGAAGTAGCGAAGTCGGGGTACCAGGTGGTCCACCACACTACTCTTGTCTTTCCTGCTTTTTCCTTCTTCTCTTTCCCCTTCTCATTCTCCTACCCCTCTCTACCCTTATCCCCCTCCTCCCTACTAGGCAGGGTAACCGACAGAAAAGGCGGACATAGTCACTCTCAGATGCTCGACTGACAACAGCAGGTAGCACCAAGACATCGCTTAGGCTTACATCGCTAAACGTCAATGGCCTGAACGTCCCTAATAAGAGACAACTCCTCCTCAGGGAAATAAAGAGGCAAAGAGCCGATATTGCATTCATACAAGAAACCCACATACAGCGCTCATCCCAGGTCCTGGTGGTCGATAGACATGTGCAATTCGTTTCGGTCCGAATGCGAATTCGGACGAATTTCTGGCAATTCGGACATTGAGGTACTTCCGAATGTTTGAATAGCTGAATTGCTGAAATGCTGAAGTCCCGAAGTTCCAAAGTTGCCGAAGTTCCGAAGTGTCAAAGTGCCGCAGTGTCGAAGTATTGCCTAAGTACTAATATACTTACCCAGTGGAAGAATGAAGAATGTTACACTGTATACAAGTTTAAATAAAAAGTATACAAACATAGCCAGGATTCAGCTGTAAGCATTTGCAACACTTACAACAATCAAGTAACACACATTCATATAAAATGTGAGTTACTTAGCCTGTCAATGGAATGACAGGAATAAATAAGTAGATAACTCCACGGTATTAGGGAGTTATCTACTAATAGGCTGGAAGACCTAAATTGGTCTTTCAGCCACATTTACTAATACTAAGTAAAGATTACTTAGTATTAGTAAATTATGCCCTAAGCGCTATACCGCGAGTAGGTGTATATTTAGGTGTATTAAAAAACCAAACACATCCCCGCTCCCGAGCCCCCACCCGTGCCGTGCGAGTGGGGGCTTCTAACCTGAAGGGGAGACCTATTGCCACCCCCGGCCCCCACCCCTGAACGGCGGGTGGGGCCCTAAAGTAAAATAGGGGGGGACCTATTGTCCTCCCCCCTGGCCCCCACCCCTGAGTGGCGGGTGGGGGCCCTAAAGTAAAATAAGGGGGGGACCTATTGTCCTCCCCCGGCCCCCACCCCTGAGCGGCGGGTGGGGGCCCTAAGTTAGAATAAGAGGGGGACCTAATGTCCTCCCCCCTGGCCCCCACCCCTAAACGGTGGGTAGGGGCCCTAAATACCAATAAAGGGGGGACCTAATGTCCTCGCCCCTGGCCCCCACCCCTGAGCGGTGGGTGGGGGCCCTAAATTAGAATAGGGGGGGGACCTAACGCTCTGATTGGTTACTTTCAATCCACCAATCAGAGTGTTGTTATGAGTCAAATTACACAGCATGGGAAAATTCCAAATAACTTTCCCACGTGATGTAAAATGACATAGAGCACTCTGATTGGGTGGATTTCAAGCCAACCAATCAGAGTGCTGTGACAGGTAAATGTAGAGATTTACCTGTCAGTCTCTTCATTTACCTGTCAGAGCACTCTGATCGGATGGCTTAAATAAACCAGACTGCTCTGAGCCTAATTGCAGGGCGGAGCAAGGCTTTATAAGCCTTCCCCTGCCCTGCAGAGCTCATTCTGCGCGGAGCCCTCCATGAGTGAAGAAGGATTTTTTTTTGCGCTCTGTTTTTTTTTTTTATTTCTAATTTCGACGGTCATTATGGATTTTTATCCTTAGTTAATGGTCTCCCCTAATTATTTTTAGGGTGAGGGGGGTAGGTAGTGGTTAATTTTTTTTGGGAGGATGTGACTAGGGGTTTGGGGACCCCTAGTCACCTGGGGGGGTTAAATTATTATTTATAGCCCCCACCCGCCGCTCAAGGGTGGGGGCCAGGGGGAGGACATTATGTCCCCTCATTATTGGTATTTAGGGCCCCCACCCACTGCTCAGGGGTGGGGGGCCAGGGGGAGGACATTAGGTCCCCCCTTTATTCTAATTTAGGGCCCCCACCCACCGCTTAAGGGTGGGGGCCAGGGGGGAGGACATTAGGTCCCCCCTTATTGGTATTAAGGGCCCCCACCCACCACTCAGGGGTGGGGGCCAGGGGGGAGGACATTAGGTCCCCCCCCTTATTCTGATTTAGTGCCCCCACCGGCCGCTCGGGGGTGGGGGCCCAGGGGGAGGACAATAGGTCCCCCCATTTTTTTACTTTAGGGCACCCACCCGCCGCTCAGGGGTGGAGGCCAGGGGGGGCAATAGGTTCCCCCTTTAGTTTAAAATCCCCCACTCACGCGGCACGGGTGGGGGCTCGGGAGGGGGGACACTTTTTTAACAATGAGCAGCCACTGGCTGTTCACTGTTTAATAGACATGCCCCTACTCACGGTATAGCGAGTAGGGGCATAATTTACTAATACTAAGTAATTTTTAGTCCCGAAGTCCCGAGTTGCCGAAGTCCCGAATTTCGGAATGCCGAAACTAAAATTTTCCCCATGCACATGCCTAGTGGTCGATCACATCTACACGAGTGCCTATGCCTTTAGGTCTCAGGTAAAGAGGCATGGAGTGGAAATAGTCATACACAAAAACTGCTCATTCCAGGTGCACACAGAAACAGACGGTAGATATCTCATCCTCACAGGTACTATTCATAACACCACATAACATTTGATCAATGTATATGCTTCTAACAACCCTGATAACGACTTCTGGTCAAATCTCGGTACTCTAGTCGCATCGCTCCCACATGGTGTGGTGGTGGGGGGAGACCTCAACGTGACACCGTGCCCAGCAATTGACCGCAGTGTAAAGGGGGGACAGCCAAGATCACAGGGGAGGGGGGACAAGATAAACTACTAAAAAATGTCATTGCCCAAATGGGGCTGCTGGATCCATAGAGACTCCAGCACCCCAGTACAAATGATTTCACATCTACACGGCGGCCCATTTTACCTACTCACGAATCAACCAAATTGGCATGTAATTTGTCCAGACCATAAATAAATCTAATATCATGGTCCGACCACGCAGACATAGGACTCCACTTGAGGTTGCCAGCAGCGTGCCCACAGTGGAAATGGAGACTTGACCGCCGTCTCCTACGGGATCCGGACACAGCTGAACAGATAAGCTTGGAAATCAAAAGCTATTTCCAAGACAATCAGTCCCCCGAGCTAGGCCCCACAACTATATGGGCCACCCACATAGTGGTCCTACGAGGCTTAATAATTAAACTGGCCCGGGCCCGCAAAAAGCACAAGTTTGAGAGACTCTTTGAGCTACAAAAAGCACTGCGTAAAGCAGAAATGCAGCACAAACAAACACGGACTCCATTGAAACAAGCCGAACTTGGGGGAATTAGACATCTAATACGCGAGCTAGCTAAGAGGATTTTTTATGAAAGATCCGACAAGATGGACATGCCGTTGGCACAAGCAAACCCAGGCAAAAACACAAACTGATCACAACAATCAAAGACACCCAAGATAACATAGCCACCAACCTGGTAGAGATTAATAAAATCTTTACTGACTACTTTACACAGGTATATAATCACTCACCCACGATGTCCAGTCAAAATGTAGAATACACAAGGCTGGTACAAGCTTTTCTCGACAAGATAAAATTGCCGACAATTAAAGAAGACCGTATCAAAAGCCTTAGGAGCCCTTAATAACCAGTGAAGAGGTAGATATAGCCATATCGGCCCTAAGAGGCAACAAAGCCCCAGGCCCAGATGGCTTTGACAGTCCCTACTACAAAATCTTATGAGAAAACCTGAAACTTTATCTAACCAAGGTCTACAACAACTGGAGGGAAGGGAGCACCCCAAACAAAGATTTACTGACAGCTGACATCACCATGATCCCCATGCCAGGCAGGGACGAGACCCAAGTCCAACACTACAGACTGATTTCACTGATAAACTTTGACGTCAAAATATATGCAAAACTCCTAGCCTCTAGGTTAAACCCAGTCTTGAACAAGCTGATCCACCCAGACCAGGTGGGATTTGTGCCTAATAGGCAACTGTATGAAAATACCAGAGGAAGAGTGGATCTCATCTGGTGGGCACTCACAAAGCAGATGCCTTCTCTGGTCCTCTCCTTGGACGCGAAGAAGGCATTTGACCGGGTGCAATGGCATTACCTATTTGCCCTACTACAACACATCGGCCTGCCACAGTCCTTTATCACAGCAGTAAAGGTGCTTTACTTGGACCCCGCAAGCATAAGTATCTATCCCAGGATCAGGGAATTACCCATTTAAAGTCGGCAACAGCACAAGGCAAGGATGCCCCCTGTCTTCCCTCCTCTTTGTCATTGCCCTGGAGCCACTTTTACACTTTATCAGAACACACCCGGAGATCTGGGGCCTAACAGATGCAAACCAAGGAATTCAAGGTGTCAGCCTATGCGGATGATGCATGCTTAATCTCCGCAACCCGGTGGTTTCCCTCCCCTCGTTGCTAGACCTTCTGGATACATATGCGAAAGTATCAGGTTATAAAATTAGCCTAGACAAGTCGGTAGCGATGCTGCTAGTCATGACACGGAAGGAGGCATTGTTGCTGGGGAGGAGACAGGGTCTTAAAATCAACTTCCACTCACTCAAATACTTAGGAACAACGTTAAAAGCCGATCCCACCAAGTTATACTCAGATAATTTCACAACACTGACAAAAACACTAACAAAAGATTTAGAAAAATGGGATGAGAAACCCATATCGGGGATAGGGAGATTACATGCAGTAAAAATTAATCTACTGCCGCGACTGCTATTTCTGTACCAGGCCCTACCAATTAAAGCGAGTAAAAGAGACCAAAGCCATTTACAGAGTATGACAACTTCATTTGGGCAGGGAAACAACACAGAGTAGCCAGACATGTATTGCACCGACCCAAGACACACAGAGGGCTAGGCCTCCAAATCCTTTATCTTTACTATCTAGCTGTACAAATAGCACAAATAGTAGCATGGCACTCTCCAACTGACGCACACAAATGAGTGTATTTCGGAACATCACTAATGGGAACGCCATTTTCTAATATGGGTACCCAAAACGCAAAGACCGAATCTGAGCACGACTTGCCCGGCTATATTGAATTCCATACGAATCTGGGACCTCACGGCCCAAAAATACTCGCTAAAACACACCCCTTCCCCCCTGACCCCGTACTTACACAACAGGGCATTTGAGCCTGGAATTAGCGCTAGGGACTTCAGGGGTATAGAGCCGTAGGGGATGCAAAGATACTTCCAAATGTATAAACAGGGCACGTTCAGGTCATTCGACGAACTAAAGACACTAGCACCGCTAAATACCAAAGATTACTTCAGGTACATCCAACTTATGGACTTTGCCGGAGACCAACAAGTAAAGACAGCAGCACAGACCCCCATGACTTTTTACAAAAAACTATGTATAACAGAAGCCACACATAAAGGCTTGATCATCACAGTTTATACATAACTGCAACCACACAAAATGCTCATGAGGTGATACATAACACCAGAGAAACTTTTCCGCATGGGTAAAACAACCACAGATGAATGCTGGAGAGAATGTGGGAACAAAGGCACTTTTATACACATGTGCAGGGGCGTATTAGCCGCGAGGCAAACAAGGCATTTGCCTTGGGCGGCATTTTCCAGGGGGCGGCAAAAAAAGCCGCCCCCAAATGCCCAAGGCAAATGTCTTGTTAGCCTTGCGGCTAACAGACATGCCGGTGGGCTGCTGGGTGATCGGGCGGCACTGCCTGCCTGGCTGGCTGGCTGGCGGGCGGCCGGCCGGCGAGGGAGCACTTCCCCTGAGCTGTCTGCTCAGCTCCCTCGCCAGCCGCAGAGTGAGGGTCGGAGGCGGAGCCGGAATATGACGTCATATTCCGGCTCCCAGCCTCACTCTGGCGCGCGAGGGAGCTGAGCAGACAGCTCAGGGGAAGTGCTCCCTCGCCGGCCGGCCGCCCGCCCGCCAGCCAGCCAGGCAGGCAGTGCCGCCCGATCGCCCAGCAGCCACTGGACCACCAGGGAAGAAGAGACACCCCCCCTCCCCAGCATTCCCAAAGGTAAGGAGGCTGGGGGGGGGGGGTTAATTAAAAAAAAACGTGTTAAAAATAAATATAAAAAAAACGTGTTAAAAATAAATATAAAAAAAGTGTTAAAAATAAATATAAAAAAATGTGTTAAAAATAAATTAAAAAAAAAAAATGTGTTAAAAATAAATTTAAAAAAAAGTGTTAAAAATAAATTTTAAAAAAATGTGTTAATGTGGGTGGGTGAGTGTGTGTCTGTGTCTGTTAGTGTGTGTGTCTGTTAGTGTGTGTCTGTTAGTGTGTGTGTGTGTGTGTCAGTGTGTGTGTCTGTTAGTGTGTGTGTCTGTTAGTGTGTGTGTGTGTGTCTGACTGTGTGTGTATGTTAGTGAGTGTGTATGTTAGTGAGTGTGTATGTTAGTGAGTGTGTGTGTCTGTTAGTGTGTGTGTCTGTTAGTGTTTGTGTCTGTGTCTGACTGTGTGTGTCTGACTGTGTGTGTATGTTAGTGAGTGTGTATGTTAGTGAGTGTGTGTCTGCTAGTGAGTGAGTGTGTGTCTGTTAGTGTGTGTCTGTTAGTGAGTGTGTTTGTCTGTTACTGAGTGTGAGTGTGTCTGTTAGTGTGTGTGTGTTTCTGTTAGCTAGTGTATGCGTATCTGTCAGTGAATGTGTGTGTGTGTATTTAGTATGCGGGGCGGGGGGAAAGGTTGGGTGGGGGTGGCGCGGGGGAGGGGGGGCGCCTGAGTTTTGTCCTGCCTAGGGCAGCACAAAACCAGGATACACCACTGCACATGTGGTGTACCTGCCCAAAATTAGCTAGTTTCTGGGTTCTAGTCATGGTGATACAAAGACAAATAGACGTAGAGCCCTGGATGTTTCTGTTTTCGGTAAAGGGCCTGACCACCAAGGAACAAAAGTCGCATAACAATATCACATTAACAGCGAGACGAGCAATAGCCCAATCCTGGCTCAACCGCACAATACCCACCATAGACCAGGTCATTCTCAAAGTAAAAGATCACTTATGGAAAACTAACAGCTCAGGTTAGAAACATAGAGCGGGCTTTCACAAAGATCTGGCAACCCTGGGAGAAATATCTAGAACTCTAAAAACCCAGAGGTAATGGGAAAACAGGGGCTCCTCACGTGTAGGTCTCAACAAAAGAGTCAGGATCCGTCCCTCCCTTGCTTTCCCCCTCAGTTCCCCCTCCACAATTGCCTACCCCTCCCCCCCTTCCTACTGCTAACCTCTCTCCCCTCATCCTCCCTCTCTCTTTTCTTTTTCACACCCCCAGATAAACCAAGGATAAACTCAGACAGGAGAAAGTACACAGTGTAAAGTCATACTCGTAGCGAGTGCTAACACACGAGGTCCTAAGAGCAGGTACAAGCCTACTTACGGCAGGTGATTAATACGTCCTGCATGTATGAAATGTAAACATCCTATGAACCTACCCCGCTCTGCTACACCATATACCAGCTGACACCACTACATATCTTGTACATAATATATGTATACAGTCTCGAAGATGTAACACAACCAAATATGTAACCTACTTTGATTGTTAAGCTGCACCTATCAAAGACCTGTACACTCTAACCTTTGTGCACTGATACGAGATGTCTAATTATTTGTCATAAATCTACCTGTGCTCAAAAATATTTAAAAAAAATACTTCTTGTGCTCCATTGCAAGAAGCACAATATGTTAGAGTGCTCATAGTGTCCCCTTGATACAGTCTTTCTTTATCAGAGGTCCTAATGTCAAACCTCTACTTTAAAAAGACAGGAAGGAAAGCTTTTCATTTAAAGTTCCTTGCTACAGTTTTACAGGTATTAAGGGTGATAAGGAAGTGACCTCCAACAGCTGATGTGTCAGCCTATAAAACTATACAATAGAATAGCCAATAGCACATCGGTATTGTTCCTCAGAGGACAAGTCAGAAATAAACCTTGCTTGCATGCACAGCAAAACTTACTGTTTTCAAGTTTTCCCCAGTACTTTTCTAAAACATGGCTTAAATTGCTCCAACATGCTCCAACATGCCTTAATACACATTTCTTTTTTTGATCTTGCCAACGTCATTGTAAAATGTGTGGTTAGAATCCATGAATTTAGGTAAATTCACCACTCACTTGAGAGCTACTATAAATCACTGTCAGCTGACGAAGTTATTTTATTTCTTACATGAGATGGATCTATAAGCACTTAGGTTGCCCATCAGATAAAACAATTATCACAGCGGTTTTGGAACCTATCATGATAGCTAACATTGGATATATTATAATAGTATTTCATTTTATTTGCTTTACCTTACAGAATACTTAAGATTTTACATTCAAGGATTGGTATTAGTGTTCATATTATATTTTTCTTTGGGGTTATTTGAAAAATGGCTTGCTAAATCTAGAGCAAAGTTGACAAAATAGGAAAGTGGATAAAAACCATTCACTTTTTCACTATTCTACTTTTCCACCAGCATCTTGTCAGGGGCTTCCTGATTCAAGTCTCAGACATGGAGTGGAGGTTCATGGGCACACCAATCAAGCACCAGCTTAAAGTCTTTGGGGTAAACTAGTTGTTAAGCTGGTGTACAAGATCATCTTGCACCATAACAACTTTATTCTGCTAAAGTTGTTATATCCAGTGTGCCCTTTAAATGCTTACAATTTTTACAAAATCCGTTACTGTGACGTTACAGTCAATTTACTAATAGTCAATGTGTCCTTTATTTTGTTTTGCAGAGACTTGGAGAGCCAATTCCACAAATGAAAAACTGCTGTATACAGACAAAGGCTACGCAGTTAAATGTAAAAATACTCCAACTATAAAATTTAAAAATGATTTGAATCTTGTGATGGCTGAAGTAAAACTCCAAGCTTTTGACCTTAACAACGGAGAGTTTGGTAAAGGTAGGTGGAGTTATTTCAAAATAAAACTGGGTGATTACCATATCTGATGACCACGATGATGAATACTGTTCAGTTTAAGTTTAAAGGACCAGCTTTGTCTGTTTCCCCACTGCAGCCCATATTACACCACTACAGCCCTGTTTACCCTACTACAGCCCATATTTCCCATTATAGCCCTTTAACCCTCACTACAGCCCTCAACCCCCACTACAATCCTAATCCCCCAATATAGCCCATAGAAATAAGAATTTGCCTTTTGTAGAGTTTTCACGTATAGTATATTTAAAACAGAATTTGCAAATTGTAGAGAATGGTAATGGCACATTTTCCATGTATGTACTGAAATAGAAAAATAAAGCGTCCATACTTATTTTATATCTTACTTTTCTCTTCGGTGTCTGTAAGTGTATTTTTTATTCTCTAGAATATTGATATATTTTTTTATTTGGAAGGGGGGTGAGGCCTCATTGAAATCATTTTAAATCATCTTAATTGCCATGATTGGGGCATCAAATTGACAAGCAATTTTAGTATTAGTGGAATTTTTAGACCTCAACATATATGTTGAGATTGGAATGTTGAAAACTTGTACATTCTTCAAAAAGGTGGACGTCTACAGCTACATACGGGAAAATAGTTGTCATCTTTCCACGTGGCTGTTGAACCCTCCCCAAGGCCCAACACTTCAGAATGAAACAAAATTGCACAGATGACAATAAATTCCACATCACATCAAACAGGCACATCAAATTATGAATGATTTTAAACAAAAAGGGTTTCAAGAAAGACTATTACAAGATGCCTATGAAGAAGTATTATTATTGCCATTTATATAGTGCCAACAGATTCCGTAGCGCTTAAGTATCACAAAGAGACAGGAAAGAGCTGATAGAGTATAAAGGAAAAGTTTCATTATGTGTGATTTTAACTGTAAGAGCAAACAACTAAAGAGAATCATTTCTAAATACTGGCCAATTTTGAGAAACAACACTATCTTAAGCACAATCCTTCCGGAAAAAACAGGTTTAACTCCACCTACCTACATGTCTACCACTTCTGGGTGCACTGTCCCAGTCCCCTTAACCCTGCAATGGTAATTACCACTGTTATTGATAAACTGCAATAATTACCTTGCAGGGTTAACTCCACCTACCTACATGTCTACCACTTCTGGGTGGCTAGTTGACTTTTGGTTGCCTAACAAACGCTGGATGACCTCACGTTCTTTATGAGGACATCCAGCGTCATATAAAACCCCATAGGAAAGCATTTTCTAGTGGGTAGTCATAATGCATGTGTGGCGCTTGCCGCATATGCGCATTAGGTCCCCCATTGACTGACGTCGATGGAGGAGCAGAGGTGGAGCCTGACCCAGCGCTGAGGGACATCAGCACTGAAATCAGGTAGGTGATAAAAGGGCTTTTAACCCTCTAGGGTCACAGAGCGAGGGGGGCACCAGGGAATGGGCATTGTAGGTCACTTTAGTGCTAGGAAATGAACTTTTGTTGTTACACCAATATCACTGATGATATTGCAGTAGTCCAGTGGTAACTCCCTAATTAAAGCGAAAATTCCCCCATACAAAATACAAAGAATATATTTTTTTTAAATCACTGTTTAGTAGATATAGCCCCGTTGAAAACCTGCTTGTGTTTTTTTTTATTGGGGTATATCTGAAAACAGCTTGCAATAGCTGCAGATCTCTTGTCTGCAGTCTGTGCAAACCCTACCCAACTAACCCAGCCATACTTGCTGTGGCGCTCCAGTCACAGACTTCCCAATGCAGCTCAAAGAGAAGTCTTTGCGAGGCAGGTGCTGTGAGCAATATCAAAGTAAAGTACAAGATAACTTAAACTTGACCTGGACTGGCATGTAATATCTCAGTCTTTCTTTTTTTTTTTTTTTTCTTTTTTTGAGCAAAAGCCAGCCTTCTGACCACATGAACAGTTTATGATACTTGGTTTATTTGCATTACAGATGTGGACTTTGATCCAGAGATAGAGTACCTTTAGTGACATGATTCTTATCTTTTAGATACCTATATTTTTACTGCAACATATAGGCAGAAAGTATGAGTTCTATGCAAAGGTGTAAAATACACAGCCACAGCAATGCTATTTTGATCAAAGAGACTCACTAAAGAATTCAGGTTAACCCTGGTGATGCTAAACAAAAAAAAACAAAAAAAGACAATTCAGACGAACCCTGGCGATGCTGGGACAGAATCATGCCCAACCTGCATGACAAGGATAGATTGCCAGGTCATTATTTGTTTGACCATTTTAGTCACCTTCGATAAAACCTAGTGGACTTTTTTATTTTTCTCCAAATTTAGACCCCTTGTACTTTCTTTAAAAGTTGGTGTTTATTGAACCTCAACTAATTGCTGTGTCCACCCTATACTCCTGGCTCACAGGTTATTCTCAATAGACTCTGCCTTATATATTTATTGATTATACCGGTTTAGCAGAGGGCATCCAACCTTTGACCCTTCAGATGTTGTGGACTACATTTGCAATAATCGTCTTACAGCCATAATACTGGCAGAGTGTGAGAGGAGATGTAGTTCACATCTGGATTGCCAAAGGTTGCCTACACCTGCTGTAGAAGCTTTTAGTAATTGGTGTTGTAGCAGAGTTATGCCAGTTACTCAATAGCAATTTGGGCTTAACTTTGCGGCAAATTTAGTTTTTTTTACCCTTCACTGCTTGGTGTATCTAAGTGATTGTCGAGGTACAATAGTGAGGCATTATCCAATCCTAATAAAATCATCTGTCTTATCTTAACATCTTAACCTATAGCAAGCTTGCAGGTGTATCTTCATGTTCGGGCCTTGCTCAAAGCTAAATTTCACTATAACTACGCACTTAGAATTACTATGTATACGCACTTAGAATTAAAGATGTTAACTACGCAGTTACATTACTATGCAGTTATGATCAAAGGGAGAAACACAGGAAATAAGGCCATCAGCAGAAACATACAGGATGTAACACTAATACTTGTTACACAATGTTCTATAGCTCTTGTCTAGGGGTATATTCACTAAGCATTGTATATAGACAAAGTATATTGTTTCAAATAGCTGATATGCTCCAAGTTAGCCGATTTTAAACAGACTGAACATCCTGTCATCTGTACATAGATAATGTGATTATAGTAGGTCTGATAGCAGCTTATAAATCAAAATGTCTGACATATGAGAAAAGTGCCACTTACCGTATATACTCGAGTATAAGCCGAGTTTTTCAGCACATTTTTTGTGCTGAAAAACCCCAACTCGGCTTATACTCGAGTCAGAGTCTGTATTATGGCAATTTGCATTGCCATAATACAGACTGGGGGGAGAGGGGTGCTGGCAGAGCTGTAACTTACCTTCACAGCAGCTCCTGTCAGCTCTCTCCTCCTCAGCACCTCGGTCAGCTCCCAGTGTAAATCTCGCGAGAGCCGCGGCACTTACACTGGGAGCTGACAGAGGGAGCTGCACGGACGGCGCGGAGGAGGAGGAGAGAGCTGACAGGAGCTGCAGGACAGGTAAGTTACAGCTCTGCCCGCACCCCTCTCCCCCCCACTGAACTACCAATGACACTGGACCACCAGGGAAGGAGAGACCCCCTCCCTGCCATGTATCAAGCAGGGAGGGGGGACGAAAAAAAATATAATAATAATAAAATAAAAAATTATATTTTAAAAATTATATTTTAAATATATTTTAAAAATAATAATAATAAATTATAATAAATAATAATAAAATAAATAAAAATAATAAAAAAAATAATCTAACAAAAAAAAATATTACCATTATAATAATTAAAAAAAATAATAAAAATGCCCACCCCCCACCAAGGCTCTGCAACACACTGCACACACACACACTGCACACACTGCACTCACACACACTCACTGCATTCATACACACTCACTGCACTCACACACACACACTGCACTCACACACACACTGCACTCACACACACACTGCACTCATACACACACACTGCACTCATACACACTGCACTCATACACACTGCACTCACACACACACACTGCATTCATTATATACACACACTGTAAATAAATATTCAGTTAATACAATTTTTTTAGGATCTAATTTTATTTAGAAATTTACCAGTAGCTGCTGCATTTCCCACCCTAGTCTTATACTCGAGTCAATAAGTTTTCCCAGTTTTTTGGGGTAAAATTAGGGGCCTCGGCTTATATTCGGGTCGGCTTATACTCGAGTATATACGGTATATAAAACAAAAATAAAATATACCAACTGTACAGCTTTGAATGCTAAAGCTTAACAAAGCATATTTTTCAGAAACACATAATGCAGATTATATATATATACACACATACAGGACAAGGAGAAACCTGTAATTTTTGTAACAAAAGAGTGAAAGAATATTTTTGAATAACTGAGAGCTATCTGGGAGGTTGTGAAAGAACAATGTGGGATATCATGTAACTCTCCTGATATCTAATTTTGTTACGGGGGTCTTCAAATCCACAGCACCATGTCTTTGCCTCCCAACCAGGAGATTAAGATCTCCCATGATTGCACACAACCTGCAAAAGAGTGGGTTCTGGAGAGCAAGGGAGCCTTGAATCTGTCTTGGCAATTTGAGAAGACAACAACTGCAATAGTCTTGTTCCCTCACAAAACAACAAGGAAGCAGCTACAGTGCCTTGCAAAAGTATTCACCCACCTTGGCATTTTTTGTGTTTTGTTGCCTCCCAACCTAGAATTAAAATGGATTGTTTGAGGATTTGCATAATTTAATTTACAGAACTTTGAAGATGTTTTTTTTTATTATTATTATTATTGTGAAGCAAATAACAAGTAGGACAAAATAACAGAAAAAGTCAATGTGCATAACTATTCACCCCCCTAAAGTCAATACTTTGTAGAGCCACCTTTTGCAGCAATCACAGCCCCAAGTGCTTTGGATAAGTCTCTATGAGCTTGCCACATCTTACAACTGGGATTTTTTCCCATTCCTCCTTGCAAAACTGCTCCAGCTCCGTCAAGTTGGATGGTTTGCGCTTGTGAACAGCAATCTTTAAGTCTGACCACAGATTTTCTATTGGGTTTAGGTCTGGGCTTTGACTTGGCCATTCCAACACATTTACATGTTTCCCCTTAAACCACTCAAATGTTGCTTCGGGGTCATTGTCCTGCTGGAAGGTGAACCTCTGTCCTAGCCTCAAATCACGCACAGAGTGGTAAAGGTTTTGCTCAAGAATATCCCTGTATTTAGCACCATCCATCTTTCCCTCAACTCTGACCAGTTTCCCAGTCCCGGCTGCTGAAAAACATCCCCACAGAATGACGCAGCCACCATCATGTTTCACTGTGGGGATGGTGTTCTTTGGGTGATGTGATATGTTGGGTTTGCGCCAGACATAGCATTTTCTTTGATGTCCGAAAAGTTCAATTTTAGTCTCATCAGACCAGAGCACCTTCCTCCATACATTTTGGGAGCCATTTTGTAATTATGTAATTTACGTGCCATTTTGTTTTTTGCTGACAGTAATGGCTTCCATCTTGCCACTCTGCCATAATGCCCAACTCTATGGAGCGTACAGCTTATTGTACAAATACTCCAGTCTCTGCTGTGGAACTCTGCAGCTTCTCCAGGGTTACATTAGGTCTCTGTGCTGCCTCTCTGTTTAATGCCCTCTTTGCCCGGTCCGTGAGTTTTGGTGGGAGGCCGTCTCTTGGCAGGTTTGCTGTTGTGCCGTGTTCTTTCCATTTGGTTATGATAGATTTGACAGTGCTCCTGGAGATCATCAAAGATTTGGATATTTTTTTTATAACCTAACCTTGACTTGACTTCTCAACAACATTGTCCCTTACTTGTTTGGAGAGTTCCTTTGTCTTCATGGCAGTGTTTGGTTAGTGTTGCCTCTTTCTTAGGTGTTGCAGCCTCTGTGTCCTTTCAAAAAAGGTGTGTATATGTAATGACAGATCATGTGACACTTAGATTGCACACAGGTGGACATCATTTCACTAATTATGTAACTTCGGAGGGTAATTGGTTGCACCATAGCTTCTTATGGGCTTCATAACAAAGGGGGTGAATACATACGCACATCTATTCTACGGGGTATTATAAACACTTCTCGGGAATATTGCTGCCTTGGCTCACCAAGGCCCTCAACGCTGTAGGCGAGGGAGGGACCCTGGGAAAGGTATCCCTGGCAGCCACTATTACAGTCCTACTTAAACTAGGGAAGAACCCATTACAATGCAGCAGTTACCGACCAATTTCACTGTTAAATGTTGACGCTAAACTGTTCACGAAAGTTCTGGGTACTAGACTTAAGCATCTCCTTCCCGATTTAATACATGCGGATCAGACGGGTTTCATCCCAGGTCAGGAAGCTAGGGACAGCACCCTCAGACTTTTCTCTATCCAACACCACGCGAGGAAAATGGGGGTCCGATTACTCCTACTATCAACTGATGCGGAAAAAGCATTTGATCGGGTCAACTGGATATACATGCTGGCGACACTAAGGAGGCAGGGATGCGGTCAGAGACTCCTTACATGGATATCTGCTATATATAGCAGGCCACGCGCATCTGTGAGGATAAATGGAGCCACGACCGAGGACTTCGCAATTAGCAATGGGACCCGACAGGGATGCCCACTCTCGCCATTGCTGTTCGCACTGACCCTGGAGCCATTGCTACAAGCAATCCGCCAAAATCCGGACATACTGGGATATGGCTGGCAGGGAGTACAACATATAGTGGCTGCGTATGCAGACGATCTCCTTTTTTTTCTCCGCAACCCCAGGATCACTCTACCGTGTCTCCTCTCATAATTTGATAGATTCGGACAGGTATCCGGATTTAAACTTAACATCTCGAAATGTGAGGTCCTGAATTTAACACTCCCCACAGAGGAGTTCCGGTCCTTAGAATCGGAGTTTGCGTTCCACTGGTGTCGCGATAGGATGAAATACCTGGGTATCTGGGTGACCTTGGCCCTGGGAGATGTGTATCAACATAATTTCACACCCTTATTAAAGAATGTACTCGCAGACCTGTCCAGATGGTCCTACCCACATGTAACATGGCACGGACGAATTGCGGTGATTAAAATAAATATTCTCCCGAGGGTCCTATATTTCATGCAGACTATACCTCTCGCACTACCGTCGGCTTTCTTTTCCACCCTAAAAACGGCGGTGATTAACTTTATCTGGCGGGGCGGACGATCTAGGTCATCTGCCGACCTAGAATTTGCAGAGAGCTAGTGCTACCAGATTTTAAGAAATATCATCAGGCCGCGATCATGCAACGTATACTGGACTGGCACTTAGCCCAGACGACTAAACAATGGGTGGAGCTCGACAGGGGTCTCATCGGACCAACGATGGAGGCGAAGATCTGGGGAAGTCCTGGAAGATTGCCAACTCATCTTGCTGATGAAGGATTGATCCTACAGACTCTACATGGTTGGAAAACGCTGAGATTGCAAGAACACGTATCCCCCGTACCTAGCCCAATGATGCCGATCACGCATAACGCAGCCATAGGGGGGGGACTCCCTGCCGGAGCATTACCCATCCAGGGCACTGGTACATACATACCCATACATAAGGTCCTCGTGGGCGGGAGCATGCGGAACCTTCCCTCGCTGTTGGGTGATAGTCCACAGACCCCTCTCCTCCAATTTAGATATCTACAACTGAACCATTTCTATGAATCACTACCACACAAAAATCGACTGCTTAGGGACCTTACGTGGTTTGAAGACCTCTGCGACCGAGGCGCCACGATAGAACATGCACTCTCTGCACTGTATCAACATCCACTAATCGGAGGCACATCTGCGACTGCGATGTTCAAAAGGCAATGGGAAGAGCAGCTCGGAAAATCACTCACAACACAGCAATGGGATACAGCGTTGCTTTGGCAGCATAAGAGCTCTATGAGTTCTTATTACCAGGAAATGAATTATAAGTTGCTCTCTCTATGGTATAGAACACCAGCTTTACTACACCGTATATTCCCTTCAATTCCTCCGGTGTGTTGGAGGTGCCAGAAAACACGCGGCACAGTGCTACATATCTGGTGGGAGTGCAGAGCTATTGCCCCATACTGGGAAATGATCAGGGAAGCAGTTGTACTTATCTTGGGAGACTTACTGGAATGGAATGCGGAATTGGCGTTGTTACATGTCTCAACACAATCCATATCGTCGTATAAGAAATCGATATTACGACTTGCTTAATGCCGCAAAGGCCAACATTCCAGCCCACTGGAAACATTGTGTAGTTCCTGCCAAAAAAGAGTGGATCCGTAGGGTGGAAGAGATCCAGGGAGCAGAAGAAGCACATGCTACTTTGACGGGACGGGGAACCAGGCACGCGGAGATGTGGATGCCATGGTTCTTATACATTTCCCGTTACCCTAGAGATGGAGACACATCGGGACATCAGGGGCGTAGGCTGGTACAGACCCTGTTGGAGGGATTACACTCCGTGCAAGATGTATGTTTTTCTTAGGACATTGATTTTGTTCTCTTACTTATGTTATATATGTATTTTATGCATGATTAGACCTGCGAGTCTTACTATTCAGCTTTTGTTGACTCTGCAAACAATTATATAAATAAACAGATTTTCAACAAAAAAAAATACATACGCACATGCCAATTTTCTGTTTTCTATTTCTAAAAAATTGTTTTATGTATATATTTTTCTCATTTCCCTTCACTAACTTAGAATATTGTGTTTTGATCCAACACATAAAATTCAGATTAATAAAACATTGAACTTAAGGCTGTAATGTAACAAAATAGGCAAAAAGTCAAGGGAGGTGAATACTTTTGCAAGGCACTGTAATCCCATATGGCAGAAATGTAGGAAGATGCGAGAGTAGGGAGGTAGTTAGAAAGGTGTAATCAATGGCTTAGCAGAGCAATGATAAAGTGGGTTTTGGAAGGGCATGGAGTATGGAGAGACAAGGAAAAATTAAAGATAGGGAGAACAAAGGACTAGGAGGTGGGAGAGTGTACAAGTATGGTTAGTAATACATTGAAGCTTAATCCAAAATTCAAATAATAACCCGCAATGCTAATCGTAAAAGCAATTTTCACCCTATATACAGTATTAATTCTAAATGTAAGTGTATGATGGCTGCATACATACACACACATGCGTTTGTGTGTGTGTATGCTTATGCATGTCTATTTGCTGCATTCAACTAAAGTAAAAAAAATGGGATAACAAGCTATTATATCTGTAAAATTGATGCAAAAATTGTCAGTTGAACATCGGTTTTTGCAAAGACATTTCTGTAAACACAAACCAAGTTATGCCAAATTGTTGACACCTCTTTGTCATAATCTTTACAGATATAATGAGCTACAGTATATTTTTGAGAAATGGTTTACATTCATGATGACAACGTGATATCAATGCCATTTTACTTTCTGTAAAAGAAAATGTACCTTTCTTCAGGATATCAATACAGTACTGTTTCTTAACAAGAATAAACCTCTGAACTATTCTGTAAGAATGTGAATTTTAGAATATGTTCTCATCTGCAATAGCAACATTAGCCTCAATTCTAATATCAATCCAAAATTTTACCTCAAATATAATTAATCTTGAGAATAACCTTTGAAATATTTTAGGAAAAAATAAAAGTTTAAAATCGGAAAATTTGTCTGACTTCTAACTTTTGCCCATACCTCGGACATTTTAGGAAAATGTGTTAAGCTCTGCATTATCTTGTGTATGCAGCTCTTGTATCTGAATATGTATCAAGCATAATATTTCGTCTTGCTTTTAAAAAAATATATATTTTTATTTGAGTCAGGATAATTACACAATGTTGAAATACACAGACATAGCATACAGATATCCAGATATTCAAAAATATAGTACATGTAAGCAGGGCCAGATTAACATAGGGGCTAATGGAGCTGCAGCTCCAGGCCCAGGCCCATGGAATAGGCCCATTTATTAAAAAAAAAAAAAAAATTAAACTTTTTTTTCTTTTTCTTTTTTTTTTTTTTACACACTACTCTTAGGGTTGTTCACCTGGCCAGTATTGATTTGAGGCTGTCTGGCCGGTGCCGATATTGCAGTAATACCGGCAATACAAATGCCGGTATTTTTCTCATGATAAACAGAGATTACTCTGCAATACCATTACCGGCAACTAGGGATCGCTGTGTGTGTGGAGAGAGGCAGGGATAGGAAGTTACAGCATATACCTGCATCGGTCTACTCACTGATCTGCAGGGAAGCAGCTACACAGTACATAGAGTCCAGACAGCCTACAGCTCAGAGAAGTGAGGGATGTGGTAAAGGCTGCAGGGAGACATGGGGACACTGAGACACTTGGGGACACTATGAGACATGGGGACACATGGAGACCTCTGGGGACACTGAGACACTTGGGGACACTTGGAGACACATACACACATGAGGACACTGAAACACTAGGGGGCACTGAGACCTGGGAACACTGAGACACTAGGGGACATGGGGACACAGATACACATGGGAACACTGAGACATGGGTAAACAGACACACATGGGGACACAGACATGGGGACACTAAGACACTTGGGGACACTGAGACATGGGAACACAGACACTAGGGACACAATGTCCCCAAGTGTCTGTGTCCCTAGTGTCTCAGTGTCCCTAGTGTCTCAGTGTCCCTAGTCTTCCAGTATCCCTAGTGTCTCAGTGTCCCCATGTTTCCCAGTGTATGTGTCCCCATGTCTCCAAGTGTCTGTGTCTCTCAGTGTCCCCATGTCTCTCAGTGTCCCCGGGCGACATGGGGACACTGGGAGACATCGGGACACTGGGAGGCATGGGGCACTGAGACACTGTGATACATAGACTCAGTGTCCCCCAGTGTCCCCATGTCTCACAGTGTCCTCTAGTGACATGGGGACACTGGGAGACATGAGGACACAGACACTAGGGAACACTGGGTGACAGGGAGACACTGGGAGACAGGGAGACACCAGGAGCAATCCATCTATACAGCAGAATCAAACTAAGTAGTTTTTTGGTGATTTCACAGAATTAGTTATGCAAATTAGTAAGGCCTGTATTTTTTTCCAAGACAGGTGGCAACCCTAACTACTCATCACATACTCTTGCTTAAGTATGGAAACTTAAGAGCGATATATGGAAACAAAACTTGTGTCGTCTAAAAAATGAAATGAAATTAATTAAGGTAATGCCGACTTTGGTCTCTCTAACACTCTGGCATGTTCCCTGTCTTCTACACTCACTACATCCACCTTTTCTCTGCCTGCTAGTAAGAAGGTAAGGAGACAAGTGGACCTGTGAGGGCTAGGGGACACTTGTGCCAACAGCATCCTGTTCAGCATCCATGGAGTGAGCGCATCATTAGACGCATTTATGCCGATATCAGAATGCTGTTGTCCAGCATGCATGATTGGCAGGCAGCCTGACATGCATTCATGCCAGGCTACCCTTCCAATTCTTTGGGCAGACACACCTCCTTTTTGGGTATGTTCGCCCTTTCAGATTACATGACCCGCATCAGTGGCTTTTACACCGCCCATTGACTTGCTGCTTTACTCGACACTGCTGTTAGGGGGTATGGATTTACTTGAAAGATAAAAGCATGAATTAGAGAGAGATTAGCATAGTTTAAGAGAATCTGAGTTTTTTTAAAGCTGCATCCTATGTGTTTCCCTCCAGCAACATCTCCACCAGATACATAATGCTTGAGAGGTATGACTGTTTTAGTGTTTTTGGTCGATAAGATTCTGTACTTAGGCCCCTCGTAATTGTCAGCACCAGGCCCACTTAATCTGGCCCTGTATGTAAAACAGAAAGTCAATTTTAATGCAATATATATCAACGCATAAAACAAAGTATGGCAGCGTATGCATAAAATGCAAAATCAGCAAAAGGGATCACATGTAATGATTAATGAAGCATTAGAGAGTATTCATCCTGACATACAGATAAATAACAAAGATAAAAGAAGAAATTTTAGCCAAAAAAATCTACTTGGAGTGAGTTATTTGTAAGGTCAACATACTGGTGGTGGGCTTTCAGATTACTTTGCTGTGTTGCTAAGTTTCCCCAAGTGCAAAACACAAATAGCAATTCCGGTGAGAAAAACCTATAACTCATTATCTCAGCTAAATAATAAGTGATCAGTATTTCCACCATGTTTATTGGTGTGTGTGGAAGGTCATCATTTTTCTTTGCTGCCACAGTTACAGGTGGCTGAGCCTGGAATGTATGTGATATTGTTACCGATCAAAGAATTCAACTTCAAATCTATACTTGATTACATAACTCATTTGATCAGCAAATCTTGCTATGACTTTATTCGCAGAGACAGAATGTTATGCAGACAAAAACCAAAAATTAATCCCTGCTGGTGTGGTCCTGGCGGTTGTAGGATTGATTCTGATTATCCTTCTCGTGGTCCTGCTTGTAAGAAGAAGGAGGAATTCAGAATACCAGCGTATATAAGAAAATCTGATTTGTCTTTCACAATTACACTTGTACAACTCACAGATTTTTAACTGCCAAGAAACTGACAGAGATAATCTTATCTTTAGGACATTTGCAGTTTTGTACTTCTGGATTGCTTGAGAATTCATACAATTTTTGGTGATGGTATTGTCTTGCAATCTAGCTTAGAATTCATGACGATGTTTTTAAGATGTCTGATGTATATTTGTGGTGGATTTCTATCTAGAGCTCTATAAAAACTTGATACTGTTAGAGTTGTTCATTACTGTGAAAGAAAATGGATCAGATCATTGCAGATTTAAACTACTAATTGCTTATTTAAAAATATGTCTGATTTTTTTGTAGACAAAAAATTGCAGTACGCTGGTTAATTACTGGCAGTTCACAAGTTGGCTAGACTATGGTGTACATTGTTTATTGGTGTGTACAAAACATATATTTCTGACTCTCTCTCTTCTATTTTCCTTTTAAGATATATAAAATATTTTTTATATATGAATATATTATACATTTTGTTTTTTAAAAATACACAAAATATAAATTAAAATAAAATAGTGCGGCCCTATGCATTACATGCAACTATTGGACTTCCGAAACGGGACCATATGTGCAATAAATCAGACATAAAGTTTCAAATGAAATACAATGAAAAAAATGTCCTCACTATGCTGCTATTTCCTATGAATGATGTTTTTTAAATTGTATTAATTTTGAAACTTTGTTTTGTGCACATATGATCTATGGGAAAGCTAAATTGTTTGATGAAATCCATAGGGACACACAATTTTGTTTATATTTTGTGTATTGTTATTTTTTGTTACAATAAATTTTGAATATTTGGATACTTACCCTAAATCCTGCTTTCCTTTGCTGATTTGAAGACCACAGCCAGGAGGAAAGGTGGAGTTGAATAGCACCCACACATGTAAGGGGAGGCCCCCAGAGGTGATTTATTTATCACAGATCCTGTGAATGCATTCCTTCAAGCACAGTTTTTTTTTTTTAAATGTTTTTAACTATATTACACTAGGTTGGTATTTGTTTTATAGATCTACAGCTGTATCCCCTATATATTTTGTATTGCGGTTGTTCTGCAAGGGACATTTTCTGGGATATCCCTTGGGGAAGCTGTACATTATAATACTCAAATAAGTATTTTTGACTACACCGTACACTAAGTGGTGAGGGTTTGGGACATTTGTACATATTCTATAACTCAGAAATTGTCCATCCACATTACTATGGAAATCTATTACGTGTATTATGCATTCTATGTGACTGTGCTTAGTGTAGTGCCAGTTAATGAAAGCAAAGTATGGATAAAATGGAATGTGACTGTTGAAAGGAAAGGGAGAGAAGGTGATACCATGACTGCCCAGGGTGGTAAAGGGAGATAAAGTATGGTAGATGAATAGGATGGGACTTGTGTATTAGGTGAGGGTAGCATCACTCCTGAGTATGTTACTGCTAATAATGAAGTTCAGATCTTTTCAAGTGTTTGTAGACAGGCCAATAAATGTTCATAGTATAACTAGTTTCACCGCATGAAGGTCTGTTGTTTGAAATATGTATAAATAGTACATACAAACAATAACTGGTGAGCATAACACAACCCTTCCAGCCTTTGAAAGCAGGAAATCAGGAAGAAGGGGGACATTTTAGTGTGAGTGATGTACCAGTGACACAATGCACCTCAGTGGTGGTGAGCAGCAATGGCAACAGGAAAGTGTCAACTCAAGTTGATAGGTGTCTATGCTCCATGCCTAGTCTGGTGTTTAGTCAGGTTGACAGGTGTCTATGCTCCATGCCTAGCCTGGTGTCTTGTCAGGTAGAAAGGTGACAATGATCCTTGGCTAGTGCAGTGTCGTGTCAGGTGTTTATGCTCCATCCCTAGCCTGGTGTCTTGTCAGGTTGAAAGGTGACAATGCTCCTTGTCTAGTGCGGTGTCTTGTCAGGTTGACAGGTGACCATGGTCTATTCCTAGTCCGGTGTCTTCGGTGGACACTTGGCTATGCTTTATCACTGGTCTGGTGTATTGTCAGATTGACAGGTGACTATGCTCCATGCCTAGTCTGGTGTCTTGTCAGGTTGACAGGTGGCTATGCTCAATGTCTAGTTTGGTGTCGTATCAGGTTGACAGGTGTCTATGCTCCATGCCTAGCCTGGTGTCTTGTCAGGTTGAAAGGTGACAATGCTCCTTGCCTAGTGTGGTGTCTTGTCAGGTTGACAGGTGACCATGGTCTATTCCCAGTCCGGTGTCTTCTGTTGACACTTGGCTATGCTTTATCACTAGTCTGGTGTCTTGTCAGATTGACAGGTGACTATGCTCCACGACTAATCTGGTTTCGTCAGGTTGACAGGTGTCTATGCTTCATGCCTAGCCTGGTGTCTTGTCAGGTGACTATGCTTCATGCCTAGCCTGGTGTCTTGTCAGGTGACTATGCTTCATGCCTAGCCTGGTGTCTTGTTCGGTGACTATGATTCATGCCTGGCCTGGTGTCTTGTCTGGTGACTATGCTTCATGACTAATCTGGTGTCTTATCAGGTTGACAGTTGGCTTTGCTCCATGCCTCATCTGGAGCAATTCAGAGTGGATTGTGACATTTGTGCATCATTTATACAACGCATTATTTACACATTCAAATGGATACATTTTTGAGGATGTTACTAGGTGTATATAAAAAAAAATTGTCTGAATAGGTTCTATAAAATTGTAAATAATGATTAAGTCTTTAGGTAGGAGCCAGCAGAATACAAGCTTCACTCACTACTGATAATGTGCTACCTCAGCTCAAAGAACTCTAAAAGCAATTCCTTCTTGAAGGATCACTCTAGGCACCATAACCACTACAGTTTGCTATAGTGGTTATGGTGCCTGGAGTTTCCTAGTGCCCCATACCCACTGTAAACCATTTTATCATGGGATCTGCCAGGTGCTGCTCCTCACCTGCACTATAAACGCTGGAGAGACACTTACTAAGTTATCGAGCAGGGCAGTGCTTAGCTCATTGGCTGACACTCTCAGACCTTGAAAAACAGATTGACTCATTAGAATAGTGGAGCGCCAGGGCAATCCTGGCACCACAGGCACTACAGAAAGCTCTAGTGATTATGCTGCTTGGAGTGTATCGCTAATATGAATAAATCATAGTACTCTTTTTTTGTATTTTTAAAAATAAATTCACTGGCCTATTTTATGTTTCGCTGTGTATTCTGTTTTTGTGTTGTGTGTAGTTGATTATTGGAAACATAATAGTTTGCTCTGTGTATTAAATGTTAATATCCCTTTACCATTTAAATAAAAAAATGAAAACGGAAAATGTGTGTTATTTTTTTGAAGACAACAGAGAAAATAAGTTTAATAATGTGCTTGAACGATCGTCTACTAATCAAAGAAATCCACAGTTTCTGACAAAGGTTAATTACAGGATTGACGTTAGGAAGACTCACCCATTTTCTATAAAATGAGGTGACTTGCAAGTGGGCATTAGGAATTCATTAGACACTGATAACACTTTTATTTTAAATTATTATTCCACTTTAAAGCCTAGGTCACGGGCAATTCCTTTGGTAAGGTAAGAGAGTAAAGGTGTTGTATAATCTGGTTATTCTCTCCTCTATTCAGTGCAGAAAAGGGAAAAAGTCTGATCTGAAATGAGGACATTATACTTGCCTGGTAGATGGGGATTTTGGGACTGGCCATTGTTTTGGTATGGAGAATTCGGGTTCATTGGTATAATTTAGAATTTCTATAATTTGGGGGTTTTGGCCTCAAATTTTAAATTCATGTTGACTTCACTTTAGTGTAGAACCCTGCATGTGGCGTTGGTAAAATCTGCAGGATATATATATTGTGTGAGAGAAAATGTGGAATGGTTGTTGAGGGAAGATATATTAGGCCTGCTTTACTAAACAGCAGTCTGAGGTTTCTCAATGAAATGTCCCAGGGAGAGATGTTAGGTTTGCAAGATACATTGCTGGTACTCTGCAAACCACGTCAAGGGTCCCTGGGGCGGAGCATTTGGAGAGCAGGGTGGGCCAGTGCTCCAAAAGCACTAGTTGCTAGGTAACAGCCAGACCAGGACTTGTATATACCTTAGGCGTTCCAGAGATGTGAACTAATTGATACTCACCTGTTACTGGTTAATTTAAAAGAAGGGATCAGGCTTCTATAGAGTGAGAGAGAAAGAGCCAGAGGAATGGTGTGTCTTGCATGTATATTTTGTTATTGTAAATTGGTAAGTGGGAAAGCCACCCAATTCCCGATAGTGATTACTGTGTTTAGTACGTGCTCAACAAGAACAAGGAATTTTGTTTTGTTTATTTTTATTTTGAAGCACCTGTATATTTTGCACCAAATAAATCGGGAAAAAGTGAGCTGGATGTGTCCTGGACTTTGATTACCCTCCTAGAAGGTATATATGAAAATCGATTGCAAAGGATAGCACTCCAAGAACTTATACAATTTAACTTTTATTTACCTTACAGTTACAGCTGTCCTGATGAAAGCTTGAGAGAATCGAGCTGAAACGTTGTCAATTTTGACTGTAAGGTAAATAAAAGTTATATTTTATAAGTCCTTGGAGTGCTATCCTTTGCAATCATTTTTTTTTTTTTTTTTTTTGGCTGGACAAGCACCGGGCATTATAGTGATTTTGGTTGAGTGCAAAATTATTTTTCTTTTTTTAGATATATATATATATATATATATATGTGTGTTTATATTATGCACCCTACATGCTAGGAAAATAAAATGGATTTATAAACTTGATATCATGGAGCCTGGCTTTAGCAAATCTTGTAGTTTCATGGAAATGGCATTTTACTATTGCCCATATCGCCCATATCTCCCATAAACCCCAAGAAGTTCCATTGAGTTTGAGATAGCAAATAGTTTTTACTAGTTGTACTATGCAAGATTGACTATCAAATAGGAATCATTTATGCCATAAATCCTATGCCTTGTGGTGCCCTGTGGCATTTGTCAGCCCTGCCCCGTATGTGGATATGGACAATTCACACCTGCACATTACTCAAAGTCTTTTCTCCTTATTTGTCTTGCTAGCTATTCCCGCATGAGATATTGTGGCTGGGATTATGTGTTTTTGCTGGACATCGGCGGTGGGCACTCTATTACTAATAATTGGTGGAGACCTGTTGGCGGTGGGCACTCCATTAATAATAATTGGTGGAGACCTGTTGTCCCTACCTCCTAACCACCACCAATGACTGGCATATCCACCCCAGACTAGTCCCCCAGCCCCCCCTTAGTTTAATGCCTTCCCTCACTATTGTTAGGGTTGGATAAATTTAATTTAATACCTGTAAGATATATGTATTTACTATCAGAAGCCTTTTTTCATGTAAACTGTTTTATCTTCAGCCCCCAAAAAGACCAAAGTAAAATCCATAATAAGTGATGCAACTCTTGGAAAAATAGATGGGAAAAAATCAAAACTGCAATGCAAAAAATTAAATCAATTTTTGCTCTTTTAGGGCTCCACGCAGAATGAGGCTTCAAGGCCGGAAAACCTTTATAAAGGCTTTCCCCCCACTGGTGCTTTATAAATCTGAGTTTAATACAGACACCATTTGCATCTGGGCAATTGCTGCAAATCTGGTTGAATTATCCAAATTGGAGGCTTATCCATAGGAGCACTTAGGGCTGTTTTATGGTGAGAACAAATACTGGTAGCTGTTTGGAGAAACTTACTTGAGAACATACAGGGATGTAAAAAAAAATGGGGTGGTTTGAAATCTGCCCTGTTTAACCAGATTGTGCACATGGACTAGTGTCCTTGAAATAGTAATTTTCCGGAATTTCCATTGAGATGCCATTCGGTAAGCAGAGCCAGCTGTCCATGAGCAAAGGCATGCTATTGGCCTCTCCAGACAGGGTGAGATTACAATGCTTACAGGAGACAGAAGTAAGAAGCCATCTTGGAAGTAACACAGAAAGAGCACGGCACAGTATAATAATAGCAAATTCTCTCCCCCAATAACCTCAGTGACTGCCTAAAGGCTGATTAAGCAAGGGAATTTACTCAATTTAATCAGCAAACGTAACAGTAGCTGCATGACTTGTGCAAAAGTCAGATATAGGGCAATACATTAGAACACATTAGAAAAAGGAAAAAGTATAATGCCTTTGAACAATACTCATTCTACACAAGTAGGTACTATTTTGCAGGTCGTCAAGGGTTTTTACAATAAGATTGACATTGCCAGATTACCAGACATGCGTTTAAGTATGCAGTGATAACTTCACAAAACCATAGAGCATCCCATACCATAAGAGTGGAGTATCAGTTGTTACTAAGAAGCACCAGCAGATACCCCTTATATTGTTCACTAGCTTCTTTCTGTGTCAGATATCTAACAACGTCGACCAGTCCCTTCTCCTGGACTGGATTAGAAAACAAAAAAGAGAGAGAGAAAAGGATAGAAAGAGGAAAAAAGAGAAAGAGGGTGGGACCAATTGGAGTTTATCGAAAAAGGGTGACAAGCACCCATTAGTGCTATGTGGGGGGGGGGGGGTGGAAGGACCAGGCGGTCTGCGAGGCGGGGCACCCATTTCATCCCTGTCCCAGGTCGCTGCTGTCCCAGGGTTCCCATTTTTTAAGGATTTTTTTAAGCAAACCTTTTACTCTGGCTGTCAATTCGTCCATTAAATGGATCTCTCTAATTCTCGCTATAACCTCTGGTACCTTTGGGGTGTCCTGTTGCAGCCATGTGGCTGCCACTGCCTTCCTAGCTGCTAAGGTGAGTTTGTGTATAAGTTTTTGTTCCGCCCTTGTCCAACCATCAACAGTGCAATTAAGCAGGTAGACCCAGGGATCCAATTCCAGGGTCCTGGAGAGTACTCTCAGTATCAGTTGTTTAACTGCGGTCCAGAAGAGGACTATTTTTGGGCACTCCCACCACATATGTAGGTAGGTGCCTCTCTCACCGCAGCCCCTCCAGCATGTGTCAGTAGTGGTTTCGTGCATTCTGAATAATTTAACGGGAGTCGTGTACCATCGAAACATTGTTTTAAAGGATTGCTCCTGTAGGGTCACGCATACGGAGGTGGTGTTACTCGCTTCCCAAATCTCCTGCCATTCGATGCCCTCGAGTACCCAAGTCGTGTTCCCATTAGTCAGCATACCCCAGCCGTCCCCAATCCCCATTTTCAGAGCAAAGGTGGGCCCGTTATCATCCCCTTGGGTACAGTTTCTGATAGGTAGTGCCGTTCAAAGAAAGTCTTTTGCTGCAGCGCCGCCCTTTTTATATGGGGCTGTTTCGCGAAATCCTTTAATTGGAGATAGCGTATCAAATCAGCTGGCGTCAAGTGCCTCCCCTGTGCGAGGTCTTCAAAGCCAATGAACTCAGTGTCCTGGTACAGAAGGCATATTCTTTGAATACCTGTCTGTTCTATATTTCTGAAATCCCTGGGGGCCATACCCAGGGGGAAGGCTCTGTTTCATAGATAGGGCATAAGGGGGGATGGTGAAGAAGCTAGCTTGTGTTTTATGTGTGAAGAATCCCAAATTCTTAAGGAGTTGAGGATTGTTGGGCAGGTAACTGAGTATGGATCTATTTTCTTTTGGCACCCACATTGCAAATTGTGGTAGATCAGCACCCACCATTAGCGATTCTATATCTACCCATTTTCTGTCTCCCGGGGGTGAGTGCCACATTGCTACTTGTGTTAATTGGGCTTCTAAATAGTAGTAATATAGGCAGGGAAGCCCCAGCCCGCCCCTAGGTTTGGGTCTATATAGAACCTGTCTGGAAATCCTATGTCTTTTATTCTGCCAGATGAATGCACATATTGCTCTCTGTAGAGGGAGCAGTTGGGCCTTGTAGATGCATATGGGTAGTGCCTGAAACAGGAAGAGGATGCGTGGCAGAACATTCATTTTTACGGAATGAATTCTTCCTATCCATGATATGGGTTTGTCCAGCCACTCATCCAAATCCTTCACTAGCGATTTAATTAGGGGGGTATAATTATGCTGATATAGCTTGTCTGGGTCAGCTGTCAAATGTATCCCCCGGTATTTGAGAGATGAGTGCTCTATATGTATAGTGTGCCTGTCTCTGATCGATGCCGTGTCCGCCGCCACCAGTCCCAGTGGAAGAGCGCTAGACTTGGTCATATTGACCATGTACCCTGAGAGTACTCCATGCTTCTGCAGGATCTCATTCAAAGCGATCATTGATTCCGTTGGGCTCGTCAGTGTCAGGAGCACGTCGTCCGCGTATGCAGACACTACAAACTCCTTCCCTCCTACAGTCACTCCTCTTACTCCAGGGTGTTGTCGCAGGGTTTGTAACAGTGGTTCGAGCGACAGAACGAATAGGAGTGGGGATAGCGGGCATCCCTGTCTCGTACCATTGTGGAGCCTAAAAGGGTGGAAGGGGGCCACCGCAACTTGTATCTGGGCACGGACATTACTATACATGGCCCTTATGAGTGCGGTATACTCCTTGGGTAGTCCAAAGTGATCCAGCACAGCGAATAGGTATGGCCATTTAACCCTATCGAAGGCTTTTTCGGCGTCAAGGGAGACGATCTGTGTGGGCGTGCATGCGGTGGCCTGTCTCCAGATTAGAGCAATGTTACGGCGCATGTTTTCAAACAGCTGCCTCCCCGGAATGAAGCCGACTTGGTCGGCATCTATAAGTGTCGTGATAAAAGGGTTTAATCTGGTTGCCTGCAATTTAGCTAATATCTTCATGTCGTGATTGATTAATGATATGGGTCTATAGCTCGCTGGTAGGAGCAGGTCCTTCTCGGGCTTAGGTAGTAGCACTATGGTGGCTAGGGACATGTCTCTGTCGGGTGTTCCCCCTTCCCTTAATTCTTGAAATAATTTGAGGAGGTAGGGAGTGAGGACTTCACGGACCGTTTTGTAATACCCGCCATCAAAGCCATCTGGCCCGGGGGCCTTATTCCCTTTAAGTGCTGTGATGGCCTGATCTATCTCATCTTCTGTTATCTCAGCTGCTAGGGTGTTTACTGCTTCTTGTTATAGTTTAGGCAAGCTTAGGTCCTTTAGGAAACTCTGAATCTCTGAATCTGTCTCTCTTCTGTATCTCTACCCCCCTGTGCGCCTGGTGGTTGGTTATATAGTTTTTTATAAACAGTACTAGTCACATTCAGTGAAACATGCAACAATCTGTATAACCTTGTAACCTCGGTCCTGGTTTAGGGGCTAGAGGCCGACAACCTCTGTAGACATCAGGGCCCTGTGTAGTCGCTATTTAGGGAAGCTACATAAACATTGGGATTGGACGGGGGTGCCAGAAAAGCGGCGGGGGTGGGGGGAGGCCAAGTGCAGATCTACCGTGCAACATAATGTAGTTTCTTCATGTGGCTTGTTGGATAGTAATTACGTGCTAGCCAAGGGTGGGCACCTTAAAGCTGTCCTGGCAGATAGGGTAGCGTGCGATAGGTCATCAGGTGCCTACGCATGTTATCCTGGTGTGTGTGTGTTGGGTTGTGTGTAGGTAGGTGCGTGGAGGATGTCGGTGGCGTATGTGAGGTAATGTGTGCACTCTCATAGCTTGTGTGATGTTGTGTCTCTGCAGTATCAGGCAGTGTTGTGTGTATGGGTGAGTGTCAACATGAGATGCCATAGTCGGTCTGTCATGGCTCATGTATAAGCCGTCAGCGCCCCTCTGGGGTGAGGCGTTAGTGACACCAATACAAGTTAGTCCCATTCCGGTACAGTCCGGGCCAAGGACCCCCAAGTCCCTTCAGGTCGTCAATATACGTGCCCCGAGCGGGCTCAGCGTCAGTGTCCGTTGGAGGACCAGGAGGCCTCAGAAGTTGGTGCCAGTAGGTTAGTAACGAGCCAGGTGTTCCCTTCCCCTACCCCAGACATCAGTAGCCGCGGAGGCTCCCCTCCCATCTTCCACCCTGATGGGTGCCAAGGCAGCCAGTGTGTGTGGTAGTTTGGTCGTCCCCCCTGGGAAAAAAACCCCACCCCACCAAAAAAAACCTCAAGCGTCCCGCCACGACCCCCAATTATCGTCGGCTAATCTGAACAGGCCCCAGGATTGCTGCCATCGGCCTCAGTCCCTTTTTATACGATACCCTTCATTGTTGCCGCCTTCTCCCTTCTCCGACCTCCTGCTATTTTGTGGGTAGAGTTGTCAACCCCTCCGGTGTAATGGGTACCGCAGGCAAGTTGAGAGGGGGTGGGAGGCCCAGACTCCGGAACAGTTGCTGTGGGTCTCCGCCGGGTGCAAGCACGTTCGTGCGGCCATCTTTAAAAGCCAGGAGCTTGAAGGGGAACCCCCAGGCGTAGCGGATTCCCACCCATCGTAATGCCTCGGTAATGGGCTTCCATTCCCGGCGTCACTGTAAGGTACTGGGCGCCAAGTCCTGGTATAGGTGTATTTCAGCACCTCTGTGTTTTATGGGGCCATCTCTACCCCTCTCCAGCAGGGCTTCCTTAGTTTGGAAGTGTAGGAAATGGACGACTACATCCCTCGGGAACGCTGCGTCCCATTTCCTGTTGCGTAGGGTCTGTGTGCCCTCTCTATCATCCACTGTTCGGCCGGTATATCAGGCAGTAGGGGCCTCAATACCTCCATCACCAGGTCTCTGATGGGGCCCTTGTTATCAGGGAGGCCTCGCAGGTGGATATTTTTGTGCCTCGATCTGTTGGCCAAATCTTCCATATTCAATTCGGGCCTCCGCCATGTGGCTAGATAGGCTATTGACTTGGGAGACCATTGCGTTGTGGTCTGCGGTGGTAGTTTCCAGCCTGGTCTCCAGTCGGTGAGTCCGCGCTCCCAACGGGTGTATCTCGGCCTGCAGGACCGAAGTAGATTTTTCAATTTCTCCGGCCAGGTATGCTCTCACCTCTGCCAGTTTAGCCAGTATCTGGGTTGCATCCCCTAAGGATGGGTCTCCGGGTGAGGATGTGTGCGGAGAGGTTGGCCGAGAGGAAAGGCCCTCGCCGGCGCCATCTTGGGTTTCATGCTGTCCGGCTTTTTGAGGCCCATCACCGTGTTTCCACCTTCCTGACCCTTTTTGGTTGTCTTTTTAGGGTTTCTTTTATCCATAATTTGTCTTTTTGTTCGTTGTTGGTGCTTTTGTAGGCTAATTATAGTGTGAATGGAGCAGAGCTCTAGTCAGACGCATCCAGCTTCCTTCACAGTCAGGCCACGCCCCCATAACTAATATATATAATGTGTTGTTCTCAGCTTGTTTTATTGTATGAACATCTCTGTATTATGCTCAGCTCTCTGTATTGTATGAATATCTCTGTCCTGTATAGGGAAGAGTAAAAATTTGGGGGAGAGGTTTGGTGCTCCACCATCTAAAACTTCACCAGCCGCCACTGGATATGGGATTTAGATTAATCCCCCACAGCAGCGATTGGGTTAACTCATCAGACATGACAAATGCTTATGCAGGAGCTGAAACATTATTCTCACTTCTTTGTTCCAAATAAAGAATGCCTTTTAGAAGAAACCATTGTATGCATCTACTTCCTTTGGACATTCTGGAGCAGCCTGGTGGATTACTGCCCTCCCATCCCCTTATTTTTTTTACTGTGTGCCCTGTTCTTTCCTATTGCAAAGAAATACAACTTTTACTAGTCTGGGAGGGGCACTGCTGTAGCAAACTAATGTTGGCCTGTCCTGTTTGTCAGAGGGTGGAAAAGTCTGGGAATGTTACCCTAGTGCCTTTCCCTTTACCCATCATTGCTGAATTATTTGAGAGCATGGCTATAGATGTGATATGACCTTAGCGATACCCAACTCAGAAAACAGTATGTCTATCCTCACTCCAGTGGATTTTGCCACTAGGTACACAGAGGCTCTTGCCTTGTCCTCCATTAAAGCAGACAAACTGGTGGATGCTCTGACGAGCATATTCTGCAAAGTGGTGTTCCCTAAAGAAATGTATACTGACCATGGCCCAGAGTTCATGTGCAAAGTAAAGTAAAGCCTCTGTAAGTAAATGTAAAACACCTGGTAGTCTGTCCTTACCACCCCCAAAACTACTGGGCTCTGTGATATCATTAATGGGACTTTTAAACAAATGTGTAAGGCTTTTGAGAACTCTCGGGCTGAGATCGGGAGAGTATTTACCTAATTTGCGTATTGAGAGGTCCCGCACTTTTTTTACCATTTGAATTGTGTACCGAGTGAGAGGGCCACTAGATTTAGCTTCAGAGGAATGGGAAGGGATGGGAAGTGGGAAGTGGGATTTTCCCACTTGGATGTGCTGAAGTTTATGAAGAAACTGACAGGGATAATGCATGTTAATCTTAGTGCAGTGCAGTCCCAGCAGAACAAGTGGTATAACCACAATATCAGGACCCGGGATTATAAAGTGAGGTAAAAGATTATGGTTCTAATCCCAACCAAGCAGGATAAACTGCAGGCTGCTTTTAATGGCCCCGATCCTTTTCTACCATGGCTGGACCCTACATCTTTTGTCGTGGCCATAGAATCAGGGAGGAGGCAGAGACGGTACCACATAAATATGCTAAAGGCATATCATGACCGAGAGACTTTATTGCTGAGTGTGAGTAATTTACTGGAGATAAGGGTTAGCATTGCTGTGCCCATAGCAAAGGATTTTGCAGTGAAGATTGTTTTGGTCTCAAACAGATAAAAATCACGGGCTTCAAAGTACTCCATCTCTGGACCAAAGAGATGATCTCACATCAGTAATCTAATTAATAAACCAGCTATCATAAATTGGTCACGTGTTCAGAGGGGGCTGGCTTTACTGGAAAAAGCAAGAAAGACTCATAAATATAACTGAAAGTATGCCGGAAAGCAGCGGAAAGAGACACACTATGGATTGGGGGAGAAAGAGGTACACAGAGGGGCTGGAAAAGAAAGAGACTGAGGAGCAGGAGGGAGTGACACACAAAAGGGATTGAAGGGGGAAAGAGACACTCAGATGGCTGGGGGGGGGAAGAGACACACAAAAGGGGCTTTGGGGAGTAAGAGACACCCAATGGGGCTGAGGAAGGGAAGAATGTGGGGCTATGGAAAAAAGAGACCCACAGTAGTGCTGGGGCAGAAGAAAAACACATAGGTGGTCTTGGGGGGGGGGGGAAACACACAAAGGGACTTTGGGGGAGAAAGAGACACATAAAGGGGCTTGAGGAGAGCGAGGGGGAGACAGACAAAAGAGATTGGAGAGAGAAAGAGACATTCAGAGGGCTGGGGGGAAAAAGGAAACACAAAAGGGGCTTGGGGAGAAAGAGACCCACATAGGGGGTGTGGACAGAAAGAGACACACAGAGGATCTGGGGGGGAGACATACAGAGAAGCTGGAAAAGGGGAAAAAGAGACTGACAAAGGGGGAGGGAGGGAGGAAGTAAGAGATACACAAAGAAGGGTTGTAAGAGACACACAAGAGGAGTGAGAAGATACAGAAATTGGACAAATGGGGGATAAGATACACTAAAGCGGGTATTAAAACATTCAAAAGAGGGGATAAAAACACAAAAGGGGGCAATAAATTGAAAAGTGGTGGTTAAGAGAAACACAGGTGAAGATATTTTTTTTTGTGGTGGGGGAGGGGTGGCAAAATGCAAGAAGGTGACCAACAAATTAAACTGCACATAACCATATACTACTAAATTAAGTAATAATTATTTGAAAGTTTTCCACATTCCATTCTGGCATTTAAAATACCTGGTAAGTATAGACATTCATAGTGCAGTATGTGCTTCACATTCCAATGGAATGAGAATCATTTGTTCAATTTTATCTGATGTTAAAGAATGCAAACCACAATTGTATTTTTTTATATTTTAAGATATAAAATATTCAGTGATCCTTTAATAATCACTGGACAATGATGATTGGTCAAGAAAATTAGGGTTAGATTATTTCAGCTTCCAAATTTATCAAACTGCTCAAAACACAAACAAGGCAGATAACATACAAATACTCTTTTCACAGTAACTACTACATAGAACAATATTGGTTAATGTGAGTAGAATGGCTCTTCCATTTACGTTATCTATCAAGTTGAAACTAAGTCACTGATTTTTTTATCTTTTGCCTTATGAAGTATGGTGCTAAAATAAAATAAAATTTTCCTGCTGTGTTAGCATCAGTGCTGTAGTGAGGGTTAAGCTGTTTGCATATGATTATGGAGGGGTTTGCAAGCTAAGCTTAGAGGAAGTATTTAAAATATTAGTTTCTTATGTTTCGAGAAGAATATTAAAGAGACACTATAGGCATCCAGACCATGTTGGCTCCTTAAAGTGGTCTGGGTGCAGTGTCCCTGTTCCCCTTAGTCCTGCAATGTAAAACATTGCAGTTAAAACTGCAATGTTTACATTGCAGTACTAAGACAGCCTCTAGGGGCTGTCAATCATACAGCCACTAGAAGTGCTTCCTGGAGTTTATCGGACTCTGTCACCTAACTGATGCTGGACGTCCTCACGCTCTGCATGAGGACATCCAGTGTCAGAGAAATCCCCATAGGAAAGCATTGAAGCAATGCTTTCCTGTGGCGAGGGCGTAATGCGCTCGCAGAGCATGCACATTAGGATGACGTCAGAGGAGGTGGAACACCAACCCAGCACTGAGAGACATCGGTGCTGGAATTGGGTAAGTAAAACAAAAGGTTTACATGCTGTGGGGGGCGCAATATTGGTTATGGTGTGCAGAATGGCTCTTCTATTTACGTTATCTATTTACGACCAAAGGGCACTGTAATGTAAAGAATACAACGTTGCATTCCTTACACTATAGAGTCCCTTTAACCCCTTGAGGACACATGACATGTCTGACATGTCATGATTCCCTTTTATTCCAGAAGTTTGGTCCTTAAGGGGTTAAGCATACTTGTATATGTGTATGTTTTTGTGAGGCTGTTTTTGTTCTCCATAGGCATATAATTTGAAAATTATTATCAGCCGCAGGCTTACTACATGGCATTAAATACCAAAAATATTTTCCTGCTGTCGGCACACCCTAACATTTTTTACTGGAGTGTTTCCAGGCATTTTTATGAATAGATGAGTACAACCTACATTAACAGTAAACTGTATATCACTCTTACTTAAAGCAGCAGTGTCACTTTTGAGGTTTTTGCATTTTTTGTAAAGATCCTACAATTGGATATGTCCACCAGTGTGGAGCTGGTCTAAAAGGGAGCAGGTAGGGAGATATACTTAAAGGAACACTATAGCTTAGAAATCCAAACATGTATGCTTAACGCTTTAGTTTTACCGAACCAATTTTGGGTTGTGTGTGTCCCAGTGAGGGCTCAATAAGGGAGTTTTATTTATCTTTACTCAATTGCTGCCCTTGTGTCACTGTGGTTTCTCCACTTCCCTGACTGAGATCATTAAGATTGATATTTCAGACAATCCAATGCTTTCCCATAGGGTTGCCTGTAAACAGTGGCGTACATACCGGGGTCGCAGGGGTCGGGGCTGAGACCGGGCCCGGCCCACCAGGGGGCCCGGCCGCCCTGCGACCCAGGTATGTAGGTCACTGGGCCAGCCTCTTCTCCTGGGGGGCCCAGGAGCCGGCCACCTCAGGGCCCCCCGAGGCTGGCCCTGCAGTCACCTGGCTGGCCGGTCCTGCGGGCGCGCGGGGGAGCACTGTCTCCTGGGTGCTTCCTCTTCAGCTCCCTCGCGCACCGCACTGATACCGGAGCCGGAAGATGACGTCATCTTCCGGCTCCGGTATCATTGCGGTGCGCGAGGGAGCTGAAGAGGAAGCACTCAGGAGACAGTGCTCCCTCGCGCGCCCGCCAGCCGGGTGACTGCCGGGTGACACCACTGGACCCCAGGGAATCCCCTCAGCTCTCCCACAGGTAAGGAGGCTGGGGGGATTAAAAAAAAATGTGTTTGTGTGTGTGAGTGTATGTTAGTGTGTGAGTGTATGTCAGTGTGTGTTAGAGTGTGTGAGTGTATGTTAGTGTGTGTTAGAGTGTGTGAGTGTATGTTAGTGTGTGTTAGAGTGTGTGTGAGTGTGTGTTAGAGTGTGAGTGTGTGTTAGTGAGTGTGTTAGTGTGTGTGAGTGTATGTTAGTATGTGTGAGTGTGTGTTAGAGTGTGTGTGAGTGTGTGTTAGAGTGTGTGTGAGTGTGTGTTAGTGAGTGTGTGAGTGTGTGTGTGAGTGTGTGTTAGAGTGTGTGTCAGTGTGTGTTAGAGTGTGTGAGTGTGTTAGTGTGTGTTAGAGTGTGTGAGTGTATGTTAGTGTGTGTTAGAGTGTGTTAGAGTGTGTGTGTGTGTGTTAGTGAGTGTGTTAGTGTGTGTGAGTGTATGTTAGTGTGTATGTGAGTGTATGTGAGTGTGTGTTAGTGTGTGTGAGTGTATGTTAGTGTGTGTGGGTGTATGTTAGTGTGTGTGAGTGTGTGTTAGAGTGTGTGTGAGTGTGTGTTAGTGAGTGTGTTAGTGTTAGAGTATGTGTGTTAGTGTGTGTGTGTGTGTGTGTGTTAGTCTTAGAGTGTGTGTGTGTGAGTGTGTGTTAGTGTGTGTGTCTGTTACTGAGTATGTTTGTGTGCATCTGTTAGTGAGTGTGTATGTATGTCTGTCACTGAGTGTGTGTCTGTCAGTAAATGTGTGCGTCTGTTCATGAGAGTGTGTGTGTGTGTCTTAAGCACTTGCCTTTCTCCAGCGCCGGACTCCCTTGGCGCTGGGAATCTCTCCGCCCCGATCCGCCTCTCAGCTCCGAATGCGCATGCGTGGCAAGAGCCACGCGCGCATTCAAACCGCCCATAGGAAAGCATTACTCAATGCTTTCCTATGGACGTTCAGCGTCTTCTCACTGTGATTTTCACAGTGAGAATCGCAGAAAATCCTCTAGCGGCTGTCAATGAGACAGCCACTAGAGACTGGATCACCCTCAGTGAAACATAGCAGTTTCTCTGAAACTGCTATGTTTTCAGCTGCAGGGTTAAAACCAGAGACCTGGCACCCAGACCACTTCATTGAGCTGATGTGATCTGGGTGTCTGTAGTGGTCCTTTAAGTGTATGTGTTTATGCATGCACTGGCGTACATACCGCGGTCACACAGGTCGCAGCCCTGCGACCTGGTGCCGCCGCCATGTGTTGCGGCCCCAGCCCGCGCAGAGTGTGCGCGCGCGCGGGGGGGCCCACGGATCAGTTTTCGCACCGGGGCACCATGGGTTGTGTGTACGCCACTGCCTGTAAACATGTGCCACAAATGCAGTGAAGTACCAATAAAATGCTCTCTAGCAAAGTTAATCACTAAACACCAGGTTTTTGTCAAGATGGACAAAATCTAGTGAAAATTACCAAATTCTGAAATAGTGAAAATTCTCATATTTACTAAAGTCAGATATGGTCAGAATTCAGTCTGCCTGAGAGTATCATAAGCAATCGTCGGTGTTTGGATTAAATTCAGTGCTTTCACTCTGAAGATTTACGAAGCACCGAGTTTAATACAATTCGTGACGGAACGCACATGGCAGGATGCACATTCACAAACAGCTGCTTTTTAGAGTCTGTTTTCTAGGCATAGATTTTCATCTGTAATCAGTGGCTTAGCCCAAGAGGAAAAGCTTTGCCTAAAAAGCAGACTCTGAGAAGCAGCTGTTAAGTTCTATCTGTTCATCGTTCCAGTGAGGACCTCACTAAAGAATCCCAGGTGGGGATTATACCACCCATGCCTTATTTGAGTGGTTTGCCTGTTCAATTAAATGTGAGTAAACATTCTTAGATATTACTACTGGTTCAGTTTACACAGAGAGCACTATTGTTGTTGTTTTCTGTAACAAGTGGTCTGTGTTTTCTCAGTATTAACCAAAAAGTATTAATACACAATCTGACGTTCTTTATAAAAAAATATGCATTTATTCTAATTCAAAAGCAAACAATAATATACTTAATAGATGGTATTTCTTCACAATGTTACATAGATTGGGAGATCTTTTTAAGTAGTCTTTGTATCAGCAAGTCAGGGACACACCAGGAGAGGAGATTGGATCATAGAAGAAAAAGAACGTGGTCCTTGTCCTCAGTTCTTTATAGGCAAAATTACGACATAACTTTTAATTTAGACTCTGGCCATATAGGAAACTCCCCATATAAGGACCCAACCCCCAATCTCCCTATACAGCACATTCCAGAGTCTTCATGGTACAGAATAGCAAATACCATCTGTTCTTTTTAACCCATTAGACATCCACACCTTCATATGTATTTGAATAGGATCATATAGAATATGTTATATTCTAAATTTTAATTTTTTTCTTGGTATTATGGTCCCCATACTGCTGCGATATCTGCTGACTACATCTTCACACGTATCCTATAAGTGGGGATTAAACCACTGCACGCCATTCATACTCGAAGTGGTTCTAGTGCTAGAAAACGTGAATAGGACAATATATTATTGGAGCTACAAAGTATAAGAACCATATATTGTTGTGACATACTATTGAGGTTTCGACTGTTTTGTTTTTTTGGATATTTATACGGATACCAAACATTTCTTGATCTGACACCTCCTAGGAGAAGAGATTTCTCTACAAGATTTGGCTGTTCTCCATGCAAGTTTGCACTATTATTTAGACATTTTATTGGTTATTTTTAGCTTTTTCCCTATTGGTTTTTATTCTTCTGTATTTTTCTCTCATTGGGAATATATTTTATTACAATTTTACTGGCGCAACCTTCCTCTCCTTTTCTTGTATTGTCCTATTTTTTATGGGGGGGAGGCTTGTGAGGAAGCCCAATTTTTTTAGGTGTGCTGCCCTTTCCTTATATTTGGTTTGGTTGAATAGCACTTAATGTTTGTTTTTTTTAGAGGTGTGCTTAGCCCTGCAAATGAAAAATTGCAGTTTCCATTCCAAAGGTGCAATGTTTTACCTGTAATGACCATAATGCAAATAGGGCGAATGACCATATGGGCAGCGATGGCCATGGATCGAGCCTGACATGGGAGAAGAAAGGATCTCTACTGGCGACAAATGTAAAGCCGGCAATATCCAAACGCATACTCCAATCCATACTCAAATGGTTAAATAATAGGCCATGGCACCTGAATCAAGATAATTTAACCACAAGACAATTTAACCACTACAACAAACATGGGAATGTGCATGTTAAGGAGTCTAAAATTTTTTAGATGTTTGCATTTTTTTGGGAACCAGTAAGTCAATTATTCTGCATGCTTAAAGGGCAGCAATATACTTAGGTTATTGTCTGTCCTTTGCCTAGCCATGTCAATGCATCTTAAAGCAACACTATAGTCACTGGTGAGTATAATCATTACCTTCAGGCATTTTCATGCAAACACGGCCTTTTCAGAGAAACGGCATTGTTTACATTGCCCCCTAAGGACACCTCCAGTGGCCACTTCTCAAATGGCTACTAGAGGTGCCTTCTGGGGCAGTTCTGCACAGTGTGCAGCACTGCCGTTCAGCATTTCCACGCTCTGCATGGAGACGTTCAATTTTCTTCAGAGAGATGCAATGATTTAATGCATTTCTATGAGGAGGTGCTGATTGGCCAAGCCACCGTTTGGCCCCGCTCTTCATTTTTCATTTTCCAATGGGAAAGCATTGGATTGGCTAAAAAGGATGCCGGTCGGGTGCACTGGAGATATGGTAAGTTTTATTACCTTTTAAGGGGGTTAACAGGGGACAAGATCTCTTTGTATTCTGTTCCAAAATTGTCTACAATGTTTTTATGTTGTTTATGTTGGCCAGTACCGTGGTATTCTTTATATGTAGTCTAAAGATATATCTTTTGGGCATCCCTGATGTATTAGTATCTTATATGTTTATATCAAACACAGTTTGTTTACATGTTTTCACTGTTAGGGATGATGTTTACAATGATGGCATACACCAGCAGTTTTCAATACAGTCCTCAGGGCTCACCAACAATCCTGCATTTAGGAATTTCCCAATTCTGTTACAGTGCAGATACTGACAAAACCTGGACTTGCCTTGATGAAAGTGTTAGTGGTCAGAATCCACATGTCTACAATTTAAAAAGTAAAACAGTGCTGTAATTCCTAGTGTTGTATAATGTTATTAACTTTGTTAAACTGTACATAAATAATACTTTTTAAAATATCTATATATCACTAGAACACTAGTTAGTTGTTGGCTTTGAATTTTATGACAAGTGTCACCAATGGCACTGTTCACTACTGTAATTCACCATTCCTCGGTGTAGTAAGTTATTTAGTTTTGTTAGATATGCATAGTTTTTCATTGAGTTCTATATGTGTTTGCAGGTAAGCATTACATTCACATTCACGTTTCTCTGGAATAAACAAAAATGTGTTAAACAAGGCCAAAATAAACTGAAAAAATTGTGGAGTTTTTCTAAAATGCCCATTATTGGTCTAAAATGTTCTGATTTCTGGCAATATCAATAGGCATGTATGTGTTTTTATGGGTAGCACACCTATTGTAAAAACATCCAAGTAAACACACAGTGGTTTATCTGTTAACTTGAGATCTGTGGAGACAAATTATTGTCTGAAATAGGCAATTTAGAAAAAATCTAAGTTGGAGAGTGTTGCAGTCCTGCTATTCTTTTGTTGAAATTGCAATTTCCCAGTGAATTTTAAACAATTTCCACGTTTAGTGTACGACCTCCAAATGCTCTGTGTTGTTCACAGATTTTAATTGAGAACAAAAATAATGTAGAAAAAAATCAGCAAAATAAAAATAAATTGTTCTCATAATTACTTTTTTTCTTTTTCTTTACAGTGACAACATGCTCATATGACCGCAACATCATTGGTATAGCCGTTGGCGTAACAGTACTAGTCATTGTTATTATTATTGTAATTATCTATCTGATCTGGCATAAGAAGAAATCCTCTGGATATGAAAGAATCTAGCCAGCCAAAGACACAATTTTAAAGTTAAACAATATACAGTTTCACATAGATAGAAAATGTAACATACAACTCAAAAGTGTCCTCATTTAATAACTTAGTAAGGAAACCAGGCAAAGGGAAAGAAATGTAGATGTCTCAATATTGAAATGTTTAAGGAAATGAAACTAATCATTTTAAAGAGAACTTTAAAAACATTTAACACTTTCTGCACTAAACCGGGCAAATATTGAATAAACTGGTTAACTAAAAATGCATACTGTATTTGAACAATATAATAATTTCTTCAGTTTTGAAAACTTAAATGCATAAACATACAAACATTTAATTTCCTTTTTTTTCTCAGAAAAGTTGCCACTAATATTAAAAAAGGGAATTTCACAATGTGTATAAAATATGGTAGAATATGCAGATAATCCTGCAAATGCTAAATAGGAGAATCTGGTTCATAAGTATTAAATAATCACAAACCAGTAATGTTATCCGCATTAAGAGACAAATGATGTGCTTTAAAGTACTATGGTGCTGGTCCCTGTGTCTGGCTTGATCTATCAAAAAAAAAGGAGAATGGTAAAACCAATAGAGCAAACTGCATAAAATGTTTAAAAACTGTGAATTTATTAAAAAGCCAATAACACATTATTGTGTATTAAAGCAATGCAATGTAGTACTCGGGGGGTCTTAAAATAATATATTAAAGCAATGCAATGTAGTACTCGGGGGGTCTTAAAATAATATATTAAAGCAATGCAATGGAGTACTCAGGGGGTCTTAAAATAATATATTAAAGCAATGCAATGGAGTACTCAGGGGGTCTTAAAATAATATAATAAAACAATGCAATGTAGTACTCAGGGGTCTTTTGTTTTTTTTTTCTGTAAGAGCTTTAACTTGCACTCAGTAGGGTTGGCACACACCTTGTTGGTCCTATCATGGTTCTGTAGTATCTTTCTTTCAATTTAAAACATGCATTTTATTGTGGACAAGGGAAGTGGTCAGGACTAAATAGTAGCTTTTGAAAAAAATCTATATAGCTCACGCCCATTCCATCCGCTATTTGAGAGTAACATCTCTCATATCAGAGTAAGTGCCCAGGTGTAAATCCAATCCTAACAAACAACTGGCCATGCTCTTACAAAGTGGACCCCACAGTACCCTCATTGCTTATTTTTTTTATTTTTTTATAAGATTGTGTGCTGGGTGCCTCAGAGGTAGGTGTCACATATAATTTAACCAGTACAATGATAATCTTGTATCACAGCCTAAATTAAATGACTGATTATTTGTTCCACATGCAGTTTTAACTTGGCGTAGTTAGTGGCTAACAGTAGAGTGCCCAAACCATTTTCCCTTTAACATCACAAGATTTAGCAGCAGTTTATATTAAGCGATTAACACAGGATTTTCCCTCACAATTAAATCAGAGCTAGCTCAATACAAGGCAAATTATCGATTAATATCCTCCAGATTTAGCAAACACATCTCCAAATTGCAAATCAGCAGCACATATAAACCATGGAGCCTCAAGAGTGTTTTGATGAGTTAACAGCCAGTCAAGAAATGTTAAGCCTAAATATCAGAGTTTCGAAACAGAACTCTTCGGCTCAATTGTGCTGTTGATGTTTTTCTAGTTTGGCTATTGTGGTGTAAATTTTTATATTTGCTCGTCGACTAACCACTATTCATAGTCTACAGAAGGAATATATTTAAGAGTAAATCCATCTATAAACAGTACATCACAGTAATGAATACCACTTAACTGTCCCTATTTAGGAGGGTGAGCCCCTATTTTGTGCCCAAATCCCTCCGCCTCTCTTTTCTAAACTAATGTCCTCATTTTCAAGGAGCTCCATATTTTGATGTGTCTACGTGTGTAAAAGCACCGCGGCAATAATATTCCCAGTATTATGTATTGCAGTCTTTAAACTACAAGAAACATGTTTAGGAATCAGTCTGTGTAAAAAGATAAACTGTTCTTGTTCTAAATTACATTTTATTTGCATCAATTATTATTAGTAGGTCACCTAAAATTTAGCAGTATGCCCCTTTAAGTTTTCCTTGTTTATGTGCCAAAATAATAGATCTGTAAATATAATCCACTGGATCAAACATTAAACATCTGTCTATTTGCAGCTTTATTTTTCACAGCTTCCATTATACTGATTTGTAAAGTTCGTTTTTGACAGCTAAGTGTACTCTAAAATATATCATTCTGTGTGGTATCTGCTGCAATATGAACTATCCTGTTTTTATGTGCAGATTATTCAATTGATTCCACATTTATGCCAGAAAAATCAACATATAGCACTTTAATGGCAAAAGAAGTCTTTTAGGGTGGAGACCCTCCAGTTTTTGCCAGGCCAGTTTAAAGCAATGGGATAAAAATCAAGGCTTTCCGCAATGATAGAATGTGGAGACAAGGGGTTTCTTATGAAAATCGTCCAAATTTGGACGGAACTGTACAGATAATGTAAACAAAAACTCATGCCAGACCGACTTGCCCCTTTTTTGACAAGATCCACTACTTTGGGTGTCACTCAGATTGACTTATCCTTTTACGATTACTTTGGGTGACTTGCCCTTTTTCGATTACTTTCGATTCCACTACTTTGGGTGTCACTCAACTGTGCCGTTGTGATGGAGCCCCGATACAAGTTCTGGACCTCCCAAACTTGGTAGATATGGCAGGTTATTTGTCCCTCACCCTACTGCACAAAGGATGAAGATGAGAGTAGTCTAAGGTCTAAGGCAGGTGTAAGCAACCTTCTTTACTCCAGATGTTATGGACTACATCTCTCTTGATGCTTTGCCAGCATTATGACTGTGAGAGCATTATGGGAATTGTAGTCCAAAACATCTAAGTGAGTAGTCTATTTATTTTCTTTAAGGGATGCAGCCCTTTCAGATAATTAGCATGCATTAAAACTAATAACTACTTATCACTGAAAAATATACTAAAGAAAGCAGTGGTTTCAGACCTTATATTAGGAATCACAGTTTGATATAACCGATAGATGAACAAAGTTGTCATTTCAGTTTCCCATTATATATTTGAAAATGGAAAACACCAAATATCAACATGAAGGTCTCTAAATAAAAATAATATACCGGTAGTTCATATACTTAAATCTGAAATCGTCAGAGGGGTGGGGTTAGTGTCAAGAAGGTATGTTTAAACTTTTTAAAATGTAAGAACAAATATTAGCTTCAAGACAAGGTAGATAAACCATTTATATGAAAATATATCAGTTTCTAAACTTGGGTTTCACTTTTATCTGACTGTATTAGTTAAAAAAATGAATGAGTTAAAAAATTTAATTAAATTAAAAATCTGGTGCTTTTTAATATTTGTGTGATCAGTTGTTTTACCATCTGTTGATTTAATGTTAATAGTCTTTTGATTTTCTTTCTGTATGAGTTTGTGAAATATACATGTGACTATAAAGTGTGACTAAAATCATGTGGTATGATTACAGGAGTCCTGATATCAGCATGGGTTTTCATCATATGCCAGTAAACCAGCTTACATTTTTATTTAGAATAATGATTGTTTACAACCGTTCAGGATGGAGCATCAGTGTAACAGGGGTCACAGATCGTAGAAAAAGAGCCGAGCACATGACAAAAGTTACAATTTCACTTCTCATTTTGACTTAGAGATTTCTGACTCTGTGTAATAATTTGGGGTGTGCAAAGACTGTTAAAATACTGTTTTCATTGTTTGTATTTTTTTAAATAAATAAATACACCTGTTGTGAAGGATTGAAGCATCTGTTTAATTGAGTTTCAGCTGTAGTGTATGTTTTTGATTTTAGCGAATAACCAGTTTGCACAAAATAATCTGTGTATGTTATCTATGTTGCTAAATTTGCCAATCCTTTTACTGGGCAAGCTAGTGAAAAGAAGAGAGACTTCTTTAATTTGAAGAACATGATTTTTTTTTGTTTTTACTTTTTTTTTTTTTTTACATTATGTTGATCGGCTATTCTGTCTATTGATCAGTGGCAGGTTTAAGTGGGTTGATGGATTATGTATTTGTATGTTGTTTTTCTAAAAATTACACTATAGTTTTAGGTAGGGCCAGTGCAAGGATTTTTGCCGCCCTAGGCAAAATAATTTGCCCCCCCCCCCCATATGCGCTGCCCACCATGTGACATCACAATGCCCCACCAATATGAACCAATGCCAGTGCTGCACACAGTGTGTGTTTACATTAAAAAGCCTGCAGGGACAGGCTATAGACACCGGAACCACTTCATTAAGCTGCAGTGGTTCTGGGGACTATAGTGTCCCTTTAATGTGAGGTAAATTAAAGATTTGTGTCACTAATAATATACTAGATTGCCTACTTACAACCAGAGGAGGATAGTGATGGGCTCTGGCTGCAGTCTGGCTTCACTGGTCTGATGTAGAACAGGCTCTCTGGAGGCTGTTTGTAACTGTGGTCACAAAAATCAATGTTCTGGGGGAACGGGAAGCAGCTAAATTTTTTGGGGCCCTTTATACTGCTCAAGGTCTGGGCCCCCACAGCCTGATAGTGAGTATGCCCATAAGGCCCACCCATAGAGGATCTAATGTGTGTGCTTATGGAATGTAGCGTATAGGGATACCAGTTTGTGTAGTCAATGCAGTGTGTGTGTGTAGTGGATGCAGTGTGTTTTTGTGTAAAGGATAGAAAGCAGTGTTTGTTTGTGTGTAAGGGATGCATTGTGCGAATCTGTGTTTGTATCTGTAACGGATGCAAGGTGTGTTTATGTGTATGTAAGGGATGCAGTGTGTGTGTCTGTAAGGGGTGCATTGATTGTCTCTAAGGGGTGAATTGAGCGTGTGTGTGTCTGTGTGTAAGTGTGTAAGGGATACAGTGTGTGTGTGTGTGTGTGTGTGTGTGTGTAAGGGATGCATTGTGTGTTTCTGTGTATGTGTGCAACTGATGCATTGTGGGTTTCTCTGTGTGTAAGGGAAGCATGGTGTGTTTCTGTGTGTGTTTGTGTGTAGGGATGCATTGTGTGTGTGTGTGTGTGTGTGTATGTGTGTATTGTGAAAGAGAGTTTGTGAGGTAGGATAGGGAGAGGGGAGCAGAAAAAAAAATATTTTTTGTTTTTGTTTTGAGTCTTACATCCCCATTTAGTGTATCTCTTGCAAGCCCCTTGTTTGTCTCTTATCCCCCCTCTTTGTATGTCTCCTGCATCCTCCCAACTTCTTTGTGTGTCTTACTCCCTCCAGCCCCTTTGTGTGTCTCCCTCCCGAACCCCTCTCCTTCCCTCTCTCTCTCCCCACCCCCACTCCTTCCCCAGGTGGTCCTCTTACCTCTCTATAGGGTCCGCGGTACACAAGCTGCTTTTTCTTGTACCCGGCCGGACTGAAAGGAAGTGCTCACAGAGTACAGGAAACGGATACGACTGCCTAAGTCGTCTATAGGAAGCGCCGGCCCTGGTGTTAGGAATACAAAGCTGTAGTCCTAACACTATAGGAATTGTGGAAAAATATTAATATATTAATAATATTAGTTAAGTAAATAAAAAAATAAAGTAAAAGCAGCTTTGCTCAGCTGTGCTCTGTGTGGGGATTGAAAGGAGAAAATATAACTCTGCCTTTCATTCATCATGCAGAGTCTGCAGTGGAGCAAGCCTATAAGGGACAGAGAAAGACTTCACATCCAGCTTGGCTATGCTGTAGTGAAGTGCACACTTCACGGAACTCTGATCTTTCCAACCAGTCCATGTCTCTTCCTTACCTCCCTTACATTTGTGGACTTGGGGCTGACGAATCCAGACCTGGGAGGGAGCGAGAGATTACAGGCACCCAATCCTCATGGCAATTATCCTTACCGCTGCTCAAGCTCCATCCCCTGGTACTAGTGGCCTATGATAGCCCTAATGACAGGTCAGTAGCAGGTCTATATGTTAGGGTGGCATATTTGCCGCCTAAAAAAATGGCATTGGGAAACAATAGGGGGCTTCCAAACAGCCAATGACCATGACTCATACAATTTCCCATAGGATTTGTTCAGATTTGTGGGCAAAGAACCAAATATCTGGCGGGAGGGTCACTGCAGTACTAATAATTAAAACTCCCCTATGGATGAGACTCCACTGGTGTGAAAGTGTATGACTAAGGCATTATAGCTGGAACATTGCATTTTCTAGGCAATTTTATGGCAAGACAGGAGGCTTCATATTTGCTTTAACCTTCTTTACAGAACCTCCCAGTAAAGAAAGATAAGCAAATATTCGCCTCCTGTCATTAATAAAAATTTAGATTATTCGGTCACTAAAGCTAGAATAATCCCTTATTTAAAAAAAATATATACTTATCCTTTCTCCACAGTTTGCTTCGACACTGCCACCTGCACCTCCGGCGTGATGTCATCCTGGAGGCGTGCCTCCAAGATGACATTCAAAATAATTGCTCTTTATAGAGGAGTTTGCCGCGATCCGCCATTGGTTCTTCCATAGAGAATCCTTGTATGCAATAATTCTCTTGACAAGCCATGACAGCAGGTGTCGTTGCAGTGTGTCGACGATATGTGGGTATGAGAACTTTCATTCACAGATCTCCTATCCTGGGGGCTTGGAGGCATGGCTTTAAGCCGCGTTTCTAAGTCTCTTAACTATTAACATAATATGTTTTGGGGGAAATTAGATGAAGCTGGTTTAGTGATTATGGATTTACTTTAACACTGTAAGGATACGCCACCATAAATTCTACCCCCAAACCTGACTCCAATATTAGTGACATCTTACTACTGCTCTAACCAGCCAAAATATCCATTTGACTACCACAGGGGTCTATTCACCTCAATTTGGTTACCATTCAGTTCTTGGTGAATATAGTGAACCACAGAGGAATTCTAAAACTAAATGCAGGAGAATTGAGCCAAATGCAAACATTGGTGCTTAGTGACTAGACCCCTGTGTGATGTCTTTGTGTCAATGATTGTGTGTGTGTGTGTGTGTCTGTACACTGCTCATATTTATATTATATAAAAGTCCCTGCACACGACCTGTCTGCTGCCTCAGTCCTCCAGTCCTCCTCTAAAAGACATCCCAACACACATCCAGATGCTTTTAAGTAGAAGTAGAACAGTTCTGTGAAGTCTCAACCCACAACTCCTGTATGCCAGTAAAATACAAATTTGTAAAATGCACAGGTGTAAAGGTATGAGATGTGTGTCACAATGTCTTCAGATAAGTGGAAATATCAAGATACTTTGATATGTATGGCAGCCAACATGGTTATTACTGGAAATCTTCTGTTCTCAACTTACTCTAGTATCCTGTTTAGTTGATATGTCTATTTATACTGAGCATGGCATTTTTAAATAAAATGAATGCAGTATATCTACTGCTGTCCTTAGGTAAACACTCCAATGCTGAAAACTGATATTCAGTTTTAGAGTGTTTCTTTACCCCTGTAGATGCCAGATACACTCCCTTCCCCACGTAAAGATATTTAAACAATTTTCTCCACCGACAAGTCCTCTTTCACCACTCCTCTGCTCTGTTCCCAGGTGACTGCCAGTGACAACAGTCTCACTTCAACTCTGGCTGAAACTGGCGTGGGCCCATAGAATGCTTTTTGTAGGAAGACATTTGACTAATGCTTCCTTGTGGAAGCTCTCACTTCTGCTTGAATGATTGTTTAGGAGGAATGAATCATGAAGTCCTGACTGTTAGCGTAACTGCTTTAAGAGTATGAAGTGTTCCTAGAAAGAACACTGTACTAAACAACTTTATCTAATTTAATTTGTTAAAGTGCCTACAGTAGTTATTACCCCCTCCTTAGTGGCCCCAAATGACTTTATTTTACTAATTAGAAGGCTTGGTTTTAAGCCACATCTCCAAGCCCTCTCGATATGAAAGCGGGACTGTAACTTCCCAGGTCTCATACCCTAGCATACTGTGACTGCACACCACATGTGATGTCACGGTCTGCAATCGAGAATCACTCTATGGCAAAACCATAGATGCATCACAGCAAGCGCCACGCATGGGCCTACAGGAGGAGGAGCATTGGAATGGACTGGCATGCCTCCAGGATGACTTCAAGCGAAGTGGAGACCGCGGACTTTGCGATGGAGAGATGGTGAGAAACTAACAAAGGACATTAAGATTGTAGTTTCAGGAATTCAGGTATGTATTCCTAATGCTAGTGTCCCTTTAAAATCTGTTGTTTTCTACTTTAACTGAATTATGAGCAAAATTCCAGCACTATCAATAAAAAGATAGTGGTTAAACCGAAGCGGTCTTCTACTCTAAAATGTATATCCTGTATAAATATGCCACCTGCTGGTGGTACTGCATTATAGCATTTTGTTCTATTTAGCAAAACTCCACATGTATGTGCCAAACTACAACCTATTGACAACAGTCTAACAAGGTTACTCACTAAAGTTCGAATTCAAGGTGAATTAAAAGTGAATTTCACATTTTAGGGTGAAATAGCTGAACTGGAAAAGTCAGCTATGCTGTCACTTCCCCTACTCTGGCCTTAAAGTTTAAACTTACTTTGAGTTCTGACTTTAGGGAATAACTCTTTAAGACTCAATTCCCATTCAACATCTATAAGGTGAACGCATCATACATAAACCCAGGACATCACACACCCAGAAGCTATCAAAAGGACACAAAGTCTCAAGTCAACTGTAGAAGATGAAAAGGATGTTTTCAATCAGTATTATCTATTTCTCTTTCTTTACGTAGATATAGCAGCAAAGAGAATTAACAGGTGAACGAAAAAAGATTTAAAAATTGCATTCACTGACATAAAACTGTTAGCAAATAAGGTTACAAGGTAGCTTATAAATATTGCAGGTGTTCTGTCAGATTACTATACCTCGTCAGATTGCATTCCGCAGTCCTCTTTCTTTGATGCTCTGCAACAGGAACAGGTGAGTATTAGCGCTCTCTCTCTATATATATAAAACTGCATTTATTTCTAGTTCATAAACTTTGGAATTGAATATTCCTTTTTTCCTATGGTGATCTTTGTATTTGATTACATTGTGTTTTTTGTTTTTTTATTTAACTTTTTTGTTAATTTAATTAATGTATTTATCCTTTTATTTGTTCGTTTAGTGTACTTGGTTTTATAATTTCTTCTTTTTTAATGTTTTTCTCACATTTCTGTGTTTTTGTGGCGATTTTCTTCCTGACTTTCCTGTCAGCAGTTTTACAACCCTGAACAGGGCAAATTCGGCTAAATTCACAGTTTTTTAGGCCATTCGACTCAAATTCGCTGTTTGCACATTCACTTTTGACAGTTGAGCATGCAAAGGATTTCCATTGAAGTGAGGTTTAGTCAATTTTTTTTTCGTTCTCCTTTTTCGCGCTCCTGCTATTTATTATAATTATTACCATAAAAATTATTTTTGACAGTTATATCTGTCAGAAAACCTTATTTTTCACCATCTTTATTACTATTATCAAATTTTAATTTATAAATGTAATTAATCTTTTCCAATTTGCCTAACTACATGAGTAGTAATACCCCCACAAACTTATACATGTCCGTTAAACCTGAAGAAGTCGATAACTCATCATCTAAGAAAGATGATACATTGTTAGCAGCCTAGTCCAAGCAGATGCCAGGAATCCATGTGCCGTCCACCATCTTGCTACGGTCACCAGGTATTCCAGCAGCCTGCAAGGACTCACATTGTGTTGCTCTTAAATCAGGATTTCCACCAAGGGTGGACCGGGGATCACCTACACCCTCGGTCCAGGAGGGGGGTGTAACGGGGCACCTGCTTGATGAAGATGTGTGCATAGCATCCCTGGACTGAGAGAGCAGCTGCCTCTCCCATCCGGTGCACACCAGGCCGCATGCTCTCAGGTATGTAGCAAGTGGTCACTTGCTGAGTTGTAGACTACTGAACAGAGTGCCATGTGTATCGAGGGTCTGGCAGGTTGTTGTATTTCTCTCAATTTGAGCTGTGCGAGGCTGAAAAAAGCTGTAGTTATCGATATTAGTGAGGAGCTCGAAAAAAGCACCTCCATGATAGTCAGGCCCCGCCCCTGTATATAAATTAAGTTCATTTCATAAATGAGTTGCTACTTAGTAGTAAATATAAATTTACTGATTTAGTTTGATTATTTCTGCAGTGTAATGCTTCATGGACATGAAACACTTCAGGGATTTCAACACGCTTCATGGTGTTCAACTATTATTGTTATCTGGAAGGTTCCTTCTTATTCAGAATTTCTCATTATGTTTTTCACTCAATTTATGCACCATCTCTTGGATTATTTCTATTTTGTTGGGTTATATTTTTTATTTTTTTGCAAACAAAGAGGACTTTGGAACTGTCGGCAGTATTTATCAGCTACCTTGTAACCTGATTGGCTAACTGTTTTATGTCAGTTGATGCAATTTTTAGATCTATTTCCGTTCATCTGTTAACTCTCTTTGCTGCTATATCTAACTATTAAAGAGAAAGCATAAATCTCAGCCTCCGTGTCTTTAATAAAATCATGCTTTTACGTCATGTTTTAGCAAAATCAAATTATTAAATGTTCTCTTTTCCTTCACAGCTACAATGTGTAGGGTTATTCACTAAAATGTGAACCTTTAAGATGTGAAAAGTGAATTTTAAGTCAAAATAGAAAAACAAAACCCGTAGCTGACTGAGAGATGTATTTTTCCTGCTCATTTATTTTGGAATTAAGTTTGAAATCCACTTTGAATTTTTGACAAGTGCAAAAGTATTGTATGCATGTATTCTTCCCAGAACAGGAATAAATATGTGAGAGCACATGAACATGAGTATGAATCATGTAATAGGGAACACACACAAATAGACAGTTTCAAATACTACTTAAATTCACCAAATAAAAACCTGAACTGCCAAAATGAGGCTAAAATAACCAAGCTGTAACTAATTCACAACAATTCAATTTAGTTAATAAACATTTTCAATTCCTGACAAATTAGAAGGTTAGTGAATAAACCCACTTTGCCCATTAATAGCTTTTACTGTAGGAAGTCCTCTGTATATACCATATTATAATGTGCCATCCACAAGATGGAAGACACACACTAAACACACACACACACACATGCTGCTCTGATCTACAGCCGTGATTGGCTCCCGTCTCTGTCTTTCTGATTGGATACAGCTCTCTCATTTGATTGGCTGCTCTTCCTTTTATCAAGTTCCTCGGGAATCCCAATATCTACACTCCGAAGGGCACAGGGTGAGTCAGACCGCCCCCTCGACGTGATTGGCTGGAAGCGACTCGCCTCTCGCAGCCTATTGGCTCCCTAGTGTTTTCAGTCTCTTTACGGAAGCTCGGAGCTGCCATAATTCTTCACATTATATTATCGCCTCTGTATAGTTTTACAAGAAAAGAGAGGATCAAGTTGGGGTTTCAGCATGTTTTAATAATCCTTATTTGACGAGAGGGTTCCGCCAGCAAATCTCAGCTCGGAATTTTTTTTTTTTTTTTTTTTTAAGGAGGGGACAACACCGAGCTGTCAAGGAGACGTGAAGATGGCGGCCACCTTGGTGCTATTGAGGGGGAGAAGCTGCCCAGGTCTATCCGTCCTCTGCCAGCCTCGGTGGGTATCTGGGGATGACATGCATTGCACCTGTAACATCCTGGCATGGCTGAGCTGTGGCACTGCCTATCATGCTCAGCCAGCCAGATCACTCAATAAGTCCTGACTGTCACTGTCCTCTCTTTTAGGGTTATTTACTAAAATATCTGAATTGTCAGGAGCTCAGAGTGAATTAAAAAGAAATATATCAAGCAACACACTGATTGTGACATGAGAATGGATTTGCACAATGTACAGGGTTATTTACTAAACACTGACAATGGAGACTTCCTATTTATCATAACTACATATTAAAGGTCATTACAGCTGGAATCCGGTCAACCAGACCGAATCCGCAACAACTGGACAGGCGCACTCATCGACTGGACTAAAATCAGTGCTTTTCGCATCCAAACACCATACAAAGTACAGTATTCAGTATACGTACAAAGCACAGAATTTGAACAAAATTGGAACCGAATGCTTCCAGCGGGGTGCTCTTTAGCAAATTACCATTCACTTACTCTTAGGCAAGAAAACAATAATTTGAGGTGCTATTTGCCCATTGGTTGGTGCTAGCGACTAGCAGACAAATAGAAAACTCTCCGCAGTGCGAGTGTTAACCATTCTAGCCAGCCGCCGCATTGAAAGAAAGACATGTCATATTGACCCTCATATTAGTATTTGTAAATGTCATATTAACCCCATATTAGAGTTGTAAAATTCCCCCTATGCCCCTATCAGCCATGCTAGGGGTGGGGGCACATCTACTATAACAAAAGCAGCTGCTCAAGCTACTGTTGGACAGGTCCACCCACCTAAAAATTCAATATTGATCAGGCTATATATATAAAATTAAAAAAGGGTCACCACCAATGAGCTGTAGGTGGGGGGTATTATTTAACAACCAGGCAAAAATAAAAAATGCTCAAAATTTTAAATAAGCAAAAAAATAAGACCCGCAACAAAAATAAATCCATGTGCGGTCTCTGCACAGACAAAGATTTCAAGGCCTGGGAAATTATTTAAAAAGGCTTTTCAACACTTTGAATTCTCAGTAGAGTGCTCTGGTTGCCTGTAAGCCCACACTATTGCCCACCCATACTGTTATTTTTTGGAGGCAATGGTATGCCCATCTTCCACCTTATTACATTAAACACCCTCACCTGAAGCCCATGGATAATAAAAAGGCCACCCACTACCCATGATTGGGACTTGGGGTGGGGTACAGTAAAACACCCTCTGCCACCCAATTATCGGTTTATTAGATATCATCTGTCATCCATGGATGATAACTGGGGGGACTTTAGCAACCCCCCCATTTTTAAAGTATCCCCACCAGCTGGCCATAGGGGAGGGACACTGATCTATCCATACCCCATTATTGAAGTTTAACCCCCCACCCAAAGCCAGGTCACTTTGTTATTTTTCAAGTCCCATTCCCATGAGATTGTACCTTCCTGGCAACATTAGCAGCCCAGTGGCTGTAGCTTTTTGTTGTTGTTGTTTTTTTTTAGTGAGTAGCGGCTGACTTTTGTACCCACCCACAGCATGGCCAGTGGGGGCATAAGGTAGGCTTCTACACTTCCCATATACTAATATGGGGTCTAACTTACCCCTGTAGGCTTTTTTTATTTCATTTTATTTTTAAATGTAACTTATATTTAATGTGGTGACTGGCTAGCAAGCTGCCGCATGATTAAAGCTGTATTTCAGACTATGGCAACTTTCAGTCCAGGTGAAACCTGAACCAAATTCGGGCTCAATCAGAGCCTGGTTTGCAAAATCTGGACATTGTTACATATTTTAAACATTTTGCAGTCCGAATGACCCTGTACTTAAATGAATAGTGTTGTACGGGGGTAATTTGTTATAAAATTCTATCCTTAATTTTATAATTACGTTTTATCAAACTCAACATTCATTAAACTCACCTTTTTCTTTACCCTAAATTTACCTTCTCCCAAAACCAAAAATGTCACGTACACAGTCTACTCCAAGGGTGCTTGTGACTTGGTTCTGGTGGTGAGAGGGTTAACATTTTCTATTTGTCTGCACTAGAAAGGAATTAATGATAAAAATCCCCCTTAACACCAACACATGCAACTATAGTAATATAATGCTGCCACCACCAAGACAATTTAGAAATAGGCAAATTAGACTAAAAACCCACAAAATCAGATTTAGCACAATATCTATGAGTTTTCAAATTACACCATCACTAATGTGAGTCTTTACCAGACAAAGGCAGAACAAAATAAAGAAACTTTTATTATGAAAACAAAAAATAGACACAGTGCATACAAAGACAGAAGACATACAAATTATTTACACCAACAACAGTTACAAATAAAAAAGAAAATTTAACAGAAAACCCAAATATTTACTTGGATAGTAAAGTAGCGGTAATTCCTATTCAGGTGGTCTCCGGCAAGGAAAGATGGCGACCTACTCAAAATTAGATCTTGGCCCCTAGTATGCCACAAGACATTGACACATCATTAGATTCATACCTTCTGTATCCTTCTCAAGTTTCCAAGCTGGCCCAGAGGTGATGGAGCGAAGGTGTACCTATAGGAACAATTTGTTCAAATTTGTCAAGCCCTGTGCTAAGTGACCATTAGCAGTCAGGAGACCATTGTCTTTCAGTGTCATATCCAAAAGAAACATTAATAATAACCCACAGATTAATAATCAAGCCTTCCTGTGTGCATGTTCAGAATGGGGAGCACACACCCCACAAACAGAGTATAAACACAAGGCTTCCCTCTTGTGTTTCAGACCAACTCCAATCTAAATAGAATTCTTTGTTTTTTTCTCTTATGCTTGCCACATAAATAATTCTCACATTTATTTTTTTTGCATTTTGTCAAGTCTATAGATATATCATACTTCCTACTTGACACAATACCACAGACTTCACAATTCCTTCCAAACGGCTGAAGCTGCGCTAGCCATATTTATACTCTGTTTGTGGGGTGTGTGTTCCCCATTCTGAACATGCACATGAGAAGGCATGATTATTCGTCCGTAGGTTATTATTAATGTTTCTTTTGGATATGACGCTGAAAGACAACAGTCTCCTGACTGCTAGTAGTCGCCTAGCACATGGCTTGACTAATTTGCTTTGAATTTCGGAGCCAGCTAAAAAAGTTAGGAGCCAGTATTTTTTTTTTTTTTTAATCTTACAAAGCTTTATTTTTAACAACAAAAATACTCCAGTTGTTAATTTGCTAAACCATGAATTCGGAAGAATGGTAAGTTTTAATATATTTTTTTAATTGTATGTTTTATATATTTCAGAAAATGGGCTTGTGGTCCCACAATACTAAGGTACTCTTCCCAAGCAGGTATGTGAACAATGCAGTTTATATATCACATTTTAAAGATGACTTTATATGCACGCGTGTAATAATATGTACCGTGCCAGTATATACATTTCATTACGTACTCATCTGAAGTTTTCTAACTGTTCAGTGACTTGACATTGTGAAAAAAATAGTACACTAAGCATCTTCTTGGAATGCAATGCTATCAACGATCCATTACGGTTGCAGAACTTGCCCATTCACTAGCACAGCTGTAGCCAAAAAATGTTAACACAAATTATGTTGTCTATGCGATTGCTAGAAAGTTGGTTAACACAATGTGTTGATTGATGAGTCTATAGTAAAAGGTTTACTTGGCTAAAGTGTCATTAAAATGGTCCTGATATGTGTGTGTGCATGGCTCAATATTTCCGTCGCTCATTGGCAAGTGAATATTTGGCCCTGGAAGAAATGCACTACTGGTTAGTGTGCCATGTACTCTCCAAGCTTGCAGTGGTGCGTAATTCTTAAAGCCTGGCTCGTAGTGTGGGCCTTGAAATGTAAAGGGGTCTGTATGTGTATATATATATGTGTGTGTGTGTGTGTGTGTATATGTACATATGAAATAAAATCTCTAAAGAAAAAAGGGGTGCACGCATGGGTCTTGTAAACTAATGAAAATGTATTGGTGGAACAAAAAATCCATAAATGGATCCACATATTAATCTAACTTTTTTTGTTAAGAACTGTGAGTTGTACATTCTGTTTTGTAAACCTTATGTTTGAACCTTCGTAATCGATAAGAAAATATGTTTCCTTCCACCTCTTTAGTCTCATGTTTTTTTTTTTCCTCTCTAATGAGCTATATTTTATCCTGTACTTTGCATTTATTTTGTGTCTAGTTACATCAATAGTTTGTTTAAAGCTCTGTTGTTCTATTTGGGTTACACAGGAAAATGCAACATCGACAAAGTTTTGATTGCAAATAGAGGGGAAATTGCATGCAGAGTGATGCGCACTGCTAAGAAGATGGGTGTGCAGTCTGTAGCAGTATACAGTGAAGCAGACAGAAATTCCATGCATGTATCACTGGTACAGTATTCATATGTATTTTGGGTCTTTTTTGTGTGTGTGTGTAATTTTAATGAGAGGTCCTCCTTGCTGAGGGGAGGACATGGGCGGTACAGATGGGGGGGAGCATGCCACCTTTTGGATGCCTGTCACCAGCAAACTGTGTGTGCTGATATGCAATATGCACAAAATTGACATTAGCCAGCATGCAAAGTTTTACTGAAGTGATCCTGTTTTAGTAGTTCTCAGGGCTTTTCCCTAAATTAGAATTCAAAGTAAATTTCAAATTTAAGGCCAAAATAGCCAAACGGAAAATAATTATCTAAGACAGTTGTGCATCCAGTTTAGCTACTCTGGTCTAAAGTTTGAAAATCACTTTGAGTACTCACTTTAGTGCATAACCCTGTCAAAACATGGCATATAACACAATTTCTTAAATTCAAACTATATCAGACTTAGCAATGTCTCAAATTTGGTGAGGCACACCATTTAACATAAAATACTTTCAGCTTTGCCAGCAGTAGTAGATCTGTGTTGTTACAGGCCATCCATTCTTTTAGTAATATTCAATTTTCCCCATTGGTTTATATTTGGGTTCATTTCCTCAGTCTTTTTATGCAGAGCCAATCAACTTGAATAAGGGTTAAATAATGCTCTTTCACATAACCCCGACTTTTTTTTGCACGTCTTTAACATGTGTTGTGTTTCTATGACAGGCAGATGAAGCATATCTGATTGGACCAGCAGCTTCCCAGCAGAGTTATCTTGCAATGGATAAAATCTTGCAAGTGGCAAGAAGGTCAGGTGCTCAGGTAACACAAAGTAATGGGGAATGTCTATGCTAAAAAATGATTATTCTGTTACACTTCCTTCCACAACATTCCAATGGCTTGGGACCGGAATCATACTCTCTTTCAGCACGTTACCAGAAAACTAAAACGTCTGAAGACTGACTGAATATCTACTGTATTGGGCAGTGGATAGATAGCACTAAATTCATGGTCATTGATCAAAATTGAAAATACATTTAGAAACATAAAACATGTTTTACTGCAATAACTCAAATTCACTTGAAGGCTTCCTTTTTTTCTTACTATATCTAAAAACAAATTTTGTTGCTTGAGCGAAGTCTAGAATATTTTCAGGAAACTTAAGGTTCAATTATAAGGCAAATGCAGAGTAAAGTTGGCTAAATATGGGTGTAGGGGGCGGGGCCGGACCGCCGAGCTGGACGGTCACGAAACTGAACAGCTCCTGCAACTATTCACGTTATAAGCCTCTAAAACTACTAATTACAACTTAAAAACTGACCGACAGCAAGATCACCGGCCCAAAGGAGGCACTGGATCCAGGGAGAGGCTGGCTCCCCGAGCTACAGTCCCCTGGAGGAGGGATCTTTGAAGCTCCAGATGGGGCCTACTCCGGCGGTGAGCGGGACAGACGGCCGCTGCCCCACTATCCTGCCTCAAGATGCCTAACCTGAAGGCCCAGTGCAGAGTGGAACTGGCCCTGTTCCCCCCCCTCTGGACCGGGGGGGTGATCCCGGTCCTTGCCCTGGGACACCGACCGCTGCAGCACAAGCAGGGCTACTCATCCAAAATGGCGGACGCCATGTGCGCTGACGGCGGAGGACAGGAACATTAAGCCCGACAGCATCGATCTGCAACAACTAACCATCTGCAAGCATGGCAGCACCTCAGCAGGCCAGAAGCCGGCGAAGCCAAAGGGACACAACGAGCCAGCATTACAAGCAACGCTCCGCGGATAAAACCCTACCTTCCCGCCAAGACGAGGTACTGGTCTCCGACACACAGAGCCGCATATCCCTGCCGCAAAGCCAGCCTATCATCCCCAACCTGCCATGAAGGAGCCGTGAAACTCATCTGACCGCCACACCTGACAGCCGGCATGCCGCAACAGCTTGAGGGACACACGGGGAACTCTGGTGGAGTGGAGACTAACGCGGATGTTAAGACTGGTACAGATGTACAACGTTAGACTTGTGCCCTCAGTTCACCACAGCGTTTCAAATTGTCATACTTTATTTTACTGTGTGAAAGTGCCCTAGTGCGGCGGGACTTGGTCTCCCAGCGGCAATAACAGCCTGTACTTCACTAAGTTCTCTATAGCTTATTAATGTTGTCAGTAATAATGTAGGTCCTTGGCAAGCCATGTCTCAGATCTTAATACTGCGATGTAACACCCTAGGCCATCTCGACTAGACATGTATGCACACACTGACGTAGCAACTAGTTCTTGCTTTACATTCTCAATTAAAATGTGTGCAGTCCCTCTTGGCACAATATGTATACACTTAAAGCTTGTAATCATCTATAATGCCACTTAAATACGTTACTATCACAATAATTGTCTCAGATGAAGGGCCACTAAGCGACACCTATCAGTTTGCCATCTATATACGCCTGCTTAGAATGTAACAAAACTTGCACTTTTCATATATAAAAATGTGCTGTTTCTGAATGCCACTCATTGTAATACCAAGAATATGCCTGCAGTTGCTGTTGTGGCCCTGCAAGATTGTCTGTAACTCATATGCACATGCAAAAATAAAGAATTTAAATATGGGTGTAAATATGTATGAGTGTGTGTATATCTGTGTATGTATGTATAAAAATCACTTAGTTAAATCTTCTGCTCATAGAACCATTCCATTAAAGCAGACCTGTCACTTCTGTGATATTTGCATAACCCAGTATCTAACTAGAAGTTAGCCATGTGTTTCTCTGTAGATCCTGAAGAATGCATTCATTTGCCCAAAGCTTATATGAAAGTCCTGTGTTTTACGCCTACACTGCACTACTGTCATTAGAACTTCAGTAGTACTTACTGGAGTTGGGAATGAGGAACGGTCACTTTCAGAGAAGTTGGATGAAAATAACATCAAGACAAGGGCATACAACGGAGCTATTAAAGCATTCAAAACTTAAGAAAACAATAGCAGCATTTTTCTAAATGAGCATTTTATATTTTTTTTAGGTTATAGCTTCCTTTTAAAAGAATACGTCCACACTTTAAAATATTGTGTTTCTTGTGCTGATTCTGGTGCAAGGAGGTTCCATGTTTTTGTTTTTCCAACTATAACCCCACGCCAGACTCAAATAATATATGTCCCCAGGCAATAAAATAACACACGACTTGTAAGATTCACTCACCTGTGACAAGAATGGAAACCGATGAGTGAGACTAATCCTCTTCTTTTTTTTTTTTTAACATAACATTTAATAGATAATTAAATTTTCACATCCTAGTTTTCTTGTGCCTTTGTGCCCTTTTCTTCCTTTTTCTTTCAGTTCTCCATACGCAAAATTAAAACCTTATGACTGTCTATTATTATATTCCTGGTATCATTGATGATCTAATGTGATTTGAACGCATTGATTTATTTACTTCCTCAAGCTTTCTTCCTGAAACCATAAAATACATTGTTAAAAATAATGTATACTCATTTTTTTTTTCTGATAGGCTATTCATCCAGGCTATGGTTTTCTCTCAGAAAACACAGAGTTTGCAGAGTTGTGCAAGAAAGATGGTATTATTTTTATTGGGCCTCCATCATCTGCTATCCGGGACATGGGGATAAAGAGGTAAAAAAGTTAACACTTGGCCCTGTGACATTGAGCTCATATTCAAGTAATCATCATTGGCATGGTTACCCTCATCCCTCCCCCCAAAAACAAAGGAAACTAAACTTACCTGCAATGCCACTTTAAATCCAATTTCTCCCTGCAGCCCGATCCTGTTCTGGTGACTTCACTTACTCTCAAGGAATGTCAGGGCTGTGGGGAGGACTTGGACGGAGTGACTTTACCGGCATTGGTCGTCTATTGCCAGCATGCTATGCACAGATTTAACATTAAATAGCCAGGAACCCTGGGTAATGATGCTGTTAGAATTGGAGCTATACCTCCAGCACCAGGCTTTAACCCTGTATGGGCAGCATTTCAAACTAAAAGGTTGCACAGACTCCAAGCACCATGACCACTTCAAAACAAGAAGTGTACATGATCCTTAAAATAACCCTTTAATCTTACCTTTATTCAGTGCCATAACACACTGCACTCTGCAATTACTACTGACACTGTGAGATCATCAAGTATAGCGATGATAGATATATCAAGTATAGATTGGTGGATATAAAGAAGACACACAAAAAGAATCAACAGTGCTTAACATCGCCAGAGAAAAGGACCGCATTCATGCACCAAAAATCATTACCTTAAGATGCAGTTGTTTTGATGCTTAAGTGTCCCTTTAATATTTTCAATCAGCTTTCATAGTAAATCTCGTCCAACAGGTGGTATTTCAAAGCTAAGTTGCGCTAATTGTAATATTGATTTTAGTAACAAAATTGTTCCTCTTCCCAAGCACATCAAAGGCCATAATGTCTGCTGCTGGCGTACCAATTATAGAAGGTTACCATGGCGATGACCAGTCTGACCAACATCTAAAGGAGCAAGCTCAGAGAATAGGCTACCCTGTAATGATTAAAGCTGTACGAGGAGGTGGTGGCAAGGTAAGCAAGTGAGCCAAATTAACTGTTTGCTTCAGGCATGACATAAATTCATTATACGCCACAAGCTAACTTCTAATCGTTCAAACCAGTGAATAAAATAAAACTTCTAGTGACAAAGGTACTACATACACATTTCTCTTTTAAAAACTAAATACAGTTAATATTTCATTAATCAACAGAATGTACAACTTTTTAAAAATAATTTTAAGTTATTTAACCATTTCAGTTACCCATCTTATATGTGCAGAGCATATCTCCCGACATGCAGCTATGCTGATCTTTTTTAACTATTCTTCTTATCTATATTATTAGGGGATGAGAATAGCAAGGTCTGAGGAAGACTTCTTTGAACAATTAGAATCCGCCAGACGAGAAGCTAAAAAGTCATTTAATGATGACGTTATGCTAATTGAGAAGTTTGTTGACAATCCAAGGTGAGAAATGGGTCATTGTGCATTTTTAAAGTCATTGATATTGTACTTTGTTGTGAAGTCATGACAATGTGTTACAGAACTTTCAAATCAAAATCAGAAGTTACATATTGTACTAGATCTTTAATACCCTGTACGGTGCAACAAACCCTAACAGCAGTGATAGTGTCATACTATTGCACCATTTTTATGATGTTTGAGTTGTGCATCAATTTCTCATTCATTTTTCTGTTCCCATATCACTAGACATGTGGAAGTCCAAGTGTTTGGGGATCAGCATGGAAATGCCGTATATCTTTTTGAAAGAGATTGCAGTGTACAGAGAAGACATCAAAAAATCATTGAGGAAGCTCCTGGGGTGAGATGGCTAACTTTCTTTAAAACTAGGGAAATGATTTATAAATGCAAACAAAATTAAAGGGCCAGTCTTGGCACAATAATTATCCTCATGTAGGGCTTAGCATCCATGTGTAAATCAACATAAACAATGTATAGCCTCAAAATATATTTTTATTACGAGGAAAAAGAAAATGTATGTAATCAAGCCACTAGACGGTGGTTAAGATAATAACAAAAAACAGAAAAATACATAAAGATAATTAACAGTGTATGTGTTTATTTTAATATAAACTGGCACTATGGAGGTACCATCTTATAGTATCTTATAGTATGCATTGGTCTCTATATTAATGTCCAGATTTTCCATCATTGTTGGTGGAAAGTTAGTTAAATAAACACTTAGACTTGTAATATATTTGAAAAATCACACAAATTACCAATTTCTGCAAATAAATATATATCCTCTAGCCTGTCTTGGTTTATTTGCTTGTTACCCATGCATTTTGGAAGCTGCATAGCACTGCTGTATTTGAGTCATTTAACATTTTTAAAATTTATCAAGGGATACTGTTAAATAGTATATCTGATAATGTGTGTATCTTAATGTCATTTTATCACAGACCTAGCATCAAACACTAATTGGTACCCTATTTCTTAATACTCTTACAGCCTGGAATCAGTCCTGAAGTTAGAAAAAAACTAGGAGAAGCTGCTGTGAGAGCAGCAAAAGCCGTGCACTATGTGGGAGCAGGTAGGTTTTGGTGTTGTATTTTGTGGTCCAGCTGTTAATATAGCCCTGGTCTTACATCATGGGACCACCAGTGAAAGGGGCAAAGTATCCAGTGTAAGGCAACTAGTGAATGGCAATGCAGATCAGCAATTTTTCTCGCAAAATGTATTTATGAGATTTGATTCTTTCATTTTAAGTGATTTGCATTTTCATGACAGATACAGTAATAGTCATTAATCTCATTCCTCCCCCTTATATTTACTATTTATTTTTTATCAATGAGTGTAAAGCATACCTGTTTGCAGAGACCTGCCCAGGTAACATCAATTGATCTACTAACCTCTTGTATAATTATCTTATTTCTTCAACTATTACAAGATGATACATGTGAGAGCACAAAACAGTGGACTATGTAAGGTCATATGAAACAGCAGTACTGTCCACCAATCTCATGCATGCACAATGAAAGTCTTTAGACAGCTAGATACTCATTAATATTCTGGCCTTGGCTTCCTTTGGTTTTACTGTAGGCATGCACATGTCAATTGGAATCATTATGTAGAACTGTGGAGCTAGTTGGAAGTTCAGTAGTTCTTTAAAAAGAGCAGGGTCCTCTTCAACCTATCGTTCCTGTAAGTTGTCTTGTAATTGTCCTATTTATAGTAAATCCCCCCTCTCATAATATTGTAAAGCGCTACGGAATCTGTTGGCGCTATATAAATGGCAATAATAATAATAAAAAGAAACTACAACAATTTTTTAAAAGTTGGTTTGGGTTTTATTATACAGTTTGTTATCCCCCTTTATGATTTAAATGTGGTTTAATGATGAAAAATCACAAGATACATTATTGTTTTTTGCTCTGAGAAATGTTTAAGTATAAGATGGATCTGTTAAAGTTATGTGTGTTTTGACATTTCTTTCAGGAACTGTGGAATTCATTATGGATCCACAGCAGAATTTCTATTTCATGGAGATGAACACTCGTCTACAGGTTGAGCATCCAGTCACTGAAATGATCACAGGAACTGATCTAGTGGAGTGGCAACTTCGAGTAAGTAAGAAGTAAATCTTGACCAGTTGGATTTTGTGGTCAGTGGAGCAGTCCAAATAATACCGGTATACAATGTTTTATTTATAAATGTCTGCTTAAAATGATCCAAAAATCAGTTTTAGTATATGGCTTAATTATTGCATTGAAATAAAGAATTTAGGGCCCTCAGCACCTTCTGTTCCTGTGTCTCCAACTTGTCTTGTCCGGCCACTACTTGTTTGTTAGTCCACCTATTTTACAGTTCTGGGGAATTTGTTGGCGCTTTATAAATAATAATAATAACACTCCCTCAAGTGTTGTTACTCCTGTGTTTGTCTCCCTCCAAGTCAACGGTGCTACCATCAGCTCGCTGCCTAGGTGTTCACTTTGTCTCTGACCTCTCCTTCAAGCCTCATGTTCAGTCTATCGCCAAATCCTGTCATTTCCATCTCAAAAACATTGCGCGCATCCGCCCCTACTTAACGCCAGATGCGACTAAGGTGCTGGTCCATTCCACTGTCCTTTCTCGCCTTGACTACTGTAATCCGCTTCTCAGTGGTCTTACGTGTTTCCAACTTGCCCTATTGCAGTCTATAATGAATGTGGCGGCAAGGCTCATCTTCCTGTCCGCCCGCACCTCCCACTCCTCACCCCCCTGTCGGTCCCTGCATTCGCTTCCCGTACGATATAGGGCTCAATATAAAATTCTGGTTTTGGTTTCAAATCTCTACATAATGCTGCTCCCACCTATCTATCCTCCCTTATACACAAGTATGTCCCGTCTAGGCCCTTACGATCTGCTGAAGACTTGCGTCTATCTTCTGTCCGTACTCCCACCTCTGATGCTCGCCTTCAAGATTTCTTGAGGGCTGCACCGTTCCTGTGGAACTCGCTTCCCTCCTCCATTAGATGCTCACCCAGTCTCCACTTCTTCATAAAAGCGTATCAATTAAACTGTTAATAGCTCCCGACTGACTCCTCTTCTGCAACTGTCACTAGTCTAATACTATCCTTACCTTTTTGTGTCACTTTACCTCACTCCCTCTAGCATGTAAGCTCATTGAGCAGGGCCTTAACCCCTCTGTTCCTGTGTGTCCAACTTGTCTGGTTACAACTACATGTCTGTTCGTCCACCCATTGTAAAGCGCTGCAGAATTTGATGGCGCTATATAGATGGCATAATAATAATAATAATTAGTTGAATACCAGTTTGCTTACTAATCCAAACCACATCAAATAGTCTCTGCCGTAAGTAACCACACCTTTTGGTACTTTAAGGAACACTCTAAGGTTAAAAAGTATATATGTAGAGTGTTATTTTATTGAATTAGATTACCCCCTTCATAAAGGGCAGCTTGTGTGCCTTCTTTGAGATAACTATTGCCAATGATTTTGTTCCAAATCAATTCTTTTCAAAGAGAGTCTAATCATATCGTGGGTGTGAGGTGACCAGATGTAAAGATCTTTGATTTTCTAAGGTTCTAAGAAAGAAGAGCTTCAAGTATTTGTCAATCTGATTTTTCAAAAAAAAGGGACAAGGTCTGTGCACCAAAACCATTAGATTAATATGAAGTGGTTTGGGTGCATAGAAGTATCACTTTAAAAGCACTGAGCAATGCTTGGCAATAAAATTGTGGTTTTTATCACTGACTGATGTTTGATATCATACATACAGGTTGCTGCTGGGGAAAAGATTCCACTCAATCAGGATGAAATTAATCTGCAAGGTCATTCTTTTGAAGCCAGAATTTATGCTGAAGACCCTGATAACAACTTTATGCCTGGAGCCGGCCCACTGCTGCATCTGTCTACACCACCAGCTGATCCATTCACCCGCATTGAAACTGGAGTAAAGCAAGGTAACGAGATGTGTATTAGTGCATCTAACAAAGATTTATAGAATAAGTTTATATTTGCTGCATTATTTTAAAATTCAGTAAGTAAGGTTTATTATTTAAAGGGAAACGTTATGCACTTATGGTACACAAAATAAATCTCCCCATGATTACAATTCCAGATCTGTGGTTTTGCAAGAAATGCAAAGGAAACTTTTGTCATGGTACCACCTACTTATCTTTCTTTTCCTATTGGATGAGGGAGAACAGATAGCAGGAACTCAGAGCTCTGTAGTATTTTATAGCAATTAAGACAATCCAGAATTATTGATGAAGTGAAACAGATTTATAGGGAGGAATGGTCCAAAATGTATCTTCAATGTTGTGCAAGTCTTATAGGCAGCTACAGAAAATGTTTGGTGGAGATTGTTGCTATTTAAAGGAACACTATAGCCACCCAGACCACTTCATCTCAGTGAAGTGGTCTGGGTGCAGTTTCCGTGTCCTTTTTAACCCTGCAATGTTTTGCAGTATTTGAGAAACTGCAATATTTATATTGCCGGGTTAAGTCCACCTCTAGTGGATGTCAGTATGACAGCCACAACGTCGCTTCTGCGGCACAGACCAAGGAAAACTCTGTCATATGATGCAATAGCCCTACAGGAAAGCACTGACTCAATGTTTTCCTATAGGGAATTTTGAAAGCGCACATTGTATTGATCATTGGCGGAGGGGGACATGCCTCCTCTTTGATGCTGCGGTAGGTGGTGATACGGTGAGCATTGCAGAGGGAGCCTCAGTGCTGGAAAACGTTAAGTAACATTTTTTTAATTAAATACCCGTGGGGACACCAAAATAGTAGTAGGGACAGAGACACTATAGCATTTGGTATAAAGATTTGTATTCTTAACGCTATAGTGTTCCTTTAAAAGAGGATCCACAAGTTTCCATCAATGTCTTCAATATAAATCTGAAAAGTACATCTAATTGTGTGCTATTAGTTTAAACAGATTGTGTTTGTCTATAACGGTGACTTGGATGACGGTCAGGACACTCTTTCTGAGCAATCTTTGCTGAAATTCTGGTAATTCCAAAGGGTTCACAAACGTTTTCTTGCAACTGTATGTTGTTGCATAGTTTTATTACCTTTTAATATTTTCGTTTGGATACTACCAATTGATTTGGCATCAAATTATATTATTGATCCGTTAAGAGGGAACCTAATGGAGATATACAAATTAATATCTTTATTATTTCTCAAGGTGATGAAGTTTCCGTGCACTATGACCCAATGATTGCTAAATTGGTTGTGTGGGCTGAAGATCGCCAAGCAGCACTCCGAAAGTTAAAATATTCCCTGCACCAGTACAATGTAAGTAACATGAACTAACTATAAAGGATCCTCTCAACAGAGTTGTTAATAAATGCTCGGTCACGAGATAAACATATGTATTAACTCTGATCATCAGGGTTGTTAACAATAACTGCTGGATCACAAGATGAAATATGTTTCCTGTTTGCTTCATAATAACCACTATCTCTGGTTTCTTACATATGTAGAATATATATTATTTTATAAGACACAACAAGTTACAATATTAATGAAAGCTGCATTTATGTAGACTAAAAGGGCATGACTGAGTGTTAAAGTGCTAAAGGTCCGTTCCACACAATATGCTTTTTTTTTTATTTATTATTTTGGTAAAAATGTGTTATTGTGTTGCCAATTTTTAAGATCATTGTGTAAGGCTAACAAGTTTGGGCTTTTATTTGATTGATGTAACTCAGGGAGGAGAACCCATGCTCTAGGACCAGGACTGAGTGACTGCAAAAAATCCACTTGTTAATTGAAATACTAGCTCATTAAAGTTGTGTTTATCATGCCAGGAGAACCCTTGAACTATTCCAAGGTCAGGGGGAAAACTGTTTTACAATGCTTTGCCACTTACCTAGGTTCTGCTGAGCCTCAATAACTTGCATTCAAATGACCTTGCCATAATGGTGATTTAAAAATAAAACAAACAAACATATTATACAATCCAAAATATAAAATCATGTGATGTCTGAGACCATTTAATAAACTTAAAACCATTTAATTACATTAAATTGAAATTGTTGATGTTAAAGCAGCATTGTCACCGTCTGGGGTCTGTGCAGAATTCGTAAAAGGCACCCAACGGTGACGTCACTGCTGGGGCTCTGGTGGTCGGGTGGAGCAGGTAAAGGTGAGTTCTGCTTACCTGTCCCTCGTTGGCGCTGCCATCTTCCTTCTGCGGGTGTTCTTCAGCTCTTGTGCTTCTGCTTAGGGAGCTGACGTCACTGCTGTACTCTTCGCATGTGCGAGAGGACAGCATTGAGGTCTGTGGAGGATCCTGCCAGATTGTGGATTCTCCATAGACAGAGCCAATTCCCTGCAGCCATCACGTGTGACGGCTGGGTGGATTGACACTTGTAGATGGTGGTAGCTCTGCCCAGTGTCTAGAAGTGTCAGGCGTAGGAAATATTCTGAGTATATACATGTACACTAAGCATCACTGCATATGTACAGCTATGGGGAAATCAAAGATCTCCCTTGAGGCTCAGTTCAGGCTTCTGTTTTGAAACTGCTTGTGCCGAGTGCAGATTGAAAATATTTCTATCCCAAGCTCCGGCCATTCAGAGGTTTGCACAATTTACAATGGCAACACTCTAAAAACTACCCAGTGCCGGATCTCAAAAAAGGAGCATACTCAGTCTGCACTCAGGAGACGTGCAAAACTAGAGTCATTCACCGTAGACCACCAGGTAGCTACATGTCCCACCCCTACATGGAACAAGGTAAGAAGCAGCAAGGGCAGAAATACATTTTAAATAAATAAATAAAAAATAAAAAAAATACCCCCACATAATAGAACCTAAATACCACGCTACAAATACACAGACAATATCCCTTAAACACACGCTCACTACATCCCCTATACACACATAGGAGGAATTTTACTGTAATTAAAGTACTGGTTGTTTTGTTTTTCTTCTAAATTACTAGTTAAAATATATTGGAATGTCTTGTATTATGGTGCTTCTTATTTTTAGAAAATATGGTGATAATGTTGTGCACTTGCCTGTTTTGTGTAGTGTATGTATTTTATCTAATTATATCTTTTGAAGTGTAAATTATTTTACATTTTCGTTTGTAAAAATAGGCAGTGGTTGATTATGCAACAGATGCCTCCAGTACGTCATGCTCTTTGGTAGAGTTATATCTAAGCACTCTAATTAATTTTTTCTTTTCAGATTGTTGGATTGAGCACCAATATTGATTTCCTCCTCAGCCTGTCTGATCACCCTGCATTTGAAGCTGGGGATGTACACACTAATTTTATTCCCCAGCATCACAATGAACTCTTTCCTCCCAAGCAAGAAACCTCAGGAGAGATGTTGTGTCAAGCTGCACTGGGCCTCATCCTGAAGGAGAAAGCCTTAGGCAATGAGTTTAATTTACAGTCTGGAGGTATGAGGTTTTTTTTATTTCTCCTCTTTATACTCAGTAACCAGTAAAGAACTTTGTTGGTGTTATTTCTGTATTTCATCCTAGGCAGCATTAGTTATAAAAGCTTTTTATCATATCTAAATGAAATTTGAGAGGTGACGATTGTTTTGCCACTGGTTCCTGTGTTAGAACATTCTCCCAGTTCTTTGTTCATTACCATTTTCACTGTTCGTATTGATTTTAGAATTTAAACAAGTGTAAGGCACTTTTAAAACTTACGAGATGTGTCCACTAATATAGTTTAGCCACATACACCATATACACAGCATTAAAGTACAGTATCTCACAAAAGTGAGTACATCCCTCACATTTTTGTAAATATTTTATATATTTTCATGTGACAACACTGAAGAAATGACACTGCTGCAATGTAAAGTAGTAAGTGTACAGCCTGTATACAGCCTCAAAATAACTCAACACACAGCTATTAATGTCTAAACCATTGGCAACAAAAGTGAGTACACCCCTAAGTGCAAATGTCCAAATTGGGCACAATTAGCCATTTTCCCTCTCTGGTGACGTGACTCTCGTTAGTGTTACAAGGTCTGAGGTGTGAATGGGGAGCAGGTGTGTTATCTCTCTCATACTGGTCACTGGAAGTTCAACATGGAACCTCATGGCAAAGAACTCTCTGAGGATCTGAAAAAAAGAATTGTTGTGCTACATAAAGATGGCCTAGGCTATAAGAAGATTGCCAAGACCCTGAAACTGAGCTTCATCACGGTGGGCAAGACCATACAGCAGTTTCACAGGACAGGTTCTCCTCAGAACAGGCGCCGCCATCAGGGGGTGACAACCGTGACGGTTGTCACGGGCCCGGCGGTCCTGGGGGGCCCGGACTGCTTTGGCAGTCCAGGGCCCCACAATTACACTCTGCACATATATATAGCGATCATCACTATATATATGTGCAGCCGCGGGCCCCCCGGCTCCCTGTATTTGCAGAGGGGGCCCAGCGGACTGCAGGAGCACTTTCCAGCATTTGCCTGTCTCTAACTCCCGCGAGATGTGCGGTCGGTAGAGCGTTGCCATGGGTTACCATGGCAACGCTCCGCGCGATGCGCAAACCACGTCTCGCGGGAGTTAGAGACAGGCAAATGCTGGAAAGTGCTCCTGCAGTCCGCTGGGCCCCCTCTGCAAATACAGGGAGCCGGGGGGCCCCAGAATGCCATCGGACCACCAGGGATCAAAGGATCTTCCCCCCTCCCTGAACCAGGTAAGAAACAGGGAGGGGGGAATAACTTTCATTACATTCATACATGCACTACTAAACACACTAACACACACTGCATCCACTACACTAACACACACACACTGCATCCACTACACTAACACACACACTGCATCCACTACACTAACACACACACTGCATCCACTACACTAACACACACACTGCATCCACTGCACTAACACACACTGCATCCACTGCACTAACACACACTGCATCCACTACACTAACACACACACTGCATCCACTGCACTAACACACACACACTGCATCCACTGCACTAACACACACACACTGCATCCACTGCACTAACACACACACTGCATCCACTGCACTAACACACACACTGCATCCACTGCATTAACACACACTGCATCCACTACACTAACATACACACTGCATCCACTACACTAACATACACACTGCATTCACTACACTAACACACACTGCATTCACTACACTAACACACACACACTGCATCCACTACATTAACACACACACTGCATCCACTACACTAACATACACACTGCATCCTCAACACTAACATACACACTGCATTCACTACACTAACACACACTGCATTCACTACACTAACACACACACTGCATCCACTACACTAACACACACTCTGCATTCATTACACTAACACACACTCTGCATTCATTACACTAACACACACTCTGCATCCACAACACTAACACACACTCTGCATCCACTACACTAACACACACTGCATCCACTACACTAACACACACACTGCATCCACTACATTAACACACACACTGCATCCACTACACTAACACACACACTGCATCCACTACACTGACACACACTCTGCATCCACTACACTAACACACACACTGCATTCACTACACTAACACACACACTGCATCTACTAAACACACTGTATTCACTACACTAACACACTGTATTCACTACACTGACACACACACTGTATTCACTACACTGACACACAAGCTTTATTCACTACACTGACACACGCTTTATTCACTACACTAACACACATGCTTTATTCACTACACTAACACACACATACTGTATTCATTACACTAACACACACATACTGTATTCACTACACTGACACACTCTGCATCCACTACACTAACACACACACTGCATCCACTACACTAACACACACTCTGCATTCACTACACTGACACACACACTCTGCATTCACTACACTGACACACACACTCTGCATTCACTACACTGACACACACACTGAATTTATTACACTAACACACACTCTGCATTCACTACACTGACACACACTCTGCATTCACTACACTGACACACACTCTGCATTAACTATACACACAGCATCCATTACACAAACATCCTGTATTCACAGTACACGCACTACATCCACCACACATTTAAACATTCTGCATTCACTATACAGAGACACTGCGTCTAAAACACACACTACATCCACTAAACACATTGCATCTAGTACACACAAAAACTACATCCACTACACAAACTCACTACATCCACTACACACACTGCATCCGCTACACAAACACACACTCTGCATTCACTGCACAAACAGTATCTAATACACACAAACACTACATCCATTACACACATTCTAATTCACTTCCACTATACACACCACATTCAGTCCTGCATCATTGTTTGCGGACTAGGTAAGAGTCCTGTGGGCGGACTCGTGGGCGGGCCTGGGGGGATGGGGCGGGCCTGGGGGGATGGGGCGGGCCGGGGGGATGGGGTGGGGGGGCCCAGACCTTGTGCTTTGTCAGGGGCCCCAAAATTTCTGGTGGCGGCCCTGCTCGCCATAGTCGATCAAAGAAGTTGAGTGCACATGCTCAGCATCATATCCAGAGGTTGTCTTTAGGAAATAGACGTATGAGTGCTGCCAGCATTGCTGCAGAGGTTGAAGGGGTAGGGAGTCAGTCTGTCAGTGCTCAGACCATACCCCACACACTGCATCAAATTGGTCTGCATGGCTGTCATCCCAGAAGGAATCTAAAGATGATGAACAAGAAAGCCTGAAAACCATTTGCTGAAGACAAGCAGACTAAGGACATGGATTACTCGAACCATGTCCTGTGGTCCGTTGAGACCAAGATAAACTTATTTGGTTCAGATGGTATCACGCGTGTGTGGCGGAAACCAGGTGAGGAGTACAAAGACAAGTGTGTCTTGCCTACAGTCATGGTCATGGTGGTGGAAGTGTCATGGTCTGGGTTTGCATGAGTGCTGCCGGCACTGGGGAGCTACAGTTGATTGAGGGAACCATGAATGTCAACATGTACGGTGACATACTGAAGCAGAACATGTCTGGGCCGCAGGGCAGTATTCCAACATGATAACGACCCCAAACACACCTCCAAGAAGACCACTGCCTTGCTAAAGAAGCTGAAGGTAAATGTGATGGACTGCCAAGCATGTCTCCAGACCTAAACCCTATTGAGCATCTGTGGGGCATCCTCAAACGGAAGGTGGGGGAGCGCAAAGTCTCTAATATCCACCAGCTCTGTGATGTTTTTGTGGAAGAGGACTCCAGTGGCAACCTGTGAAGCTCTGGTGAACTCCATGCCCATGAGGGTTAAGGCAGTGCTGGAAAATACTGGTGGCCACAAAAAATATTGACAATGTGGACATTTCCACTTAGGGGTGTACTCACTTTTGTTGCCTACGGTTTAGACATTAATGGCTGTGTGTTGGGTTATTTTGAGGGGACAGAAAATTTACACTGCTACACTTTACTACACTTACTACTTTACATTGTAGCAGTGTGTCATATCTTCAGTTGTGTCACATGAAAAGATATAATAAAATATTTACAAAAATGTGAGGGGTGTACTCACTTTTGTGACATACTGTAACTCCTTAATACCACAACCAGTGATATTCTATCACTTTGTCACTTTAAGAATATGAAATATAAAACCAGAATACTTTGTTTTATACTTATAGACAAACATAGTACAGAGAGTATGTTCACTTTGTGTTAAAACCACCGCTCATCTCCTTTCTAGCTGGCACTCACATAAACCAGCAACACTTTTATAAAATAGAATGCAAAGAAAGTTAAAAACGCTTCCTTAAAATCTGTGTGAGTTCATATCAAGGGAAACTCACCATGAGCGCTATATATATCAATACTCCTTTATCGTCACGGTATTTGATTTTATGCTATAAGTACACTTGGATAGGAAGATTGAGCATACCTGTGAATGGGCCAATGGGAATAAGTGGAGTGGACGAGGAGTGCGACAGTCAAACTGTACACAGTCAGGAAGAGGGATGAGATCAGTGACCTGTCAGTGGAAGCCCACATGATCAGGGCAAAAGATCGTATACAGGAGGCAGACTCAGAGTTCCCATGTGTCTAGAGTACTATGGAAGAAGGGAGAGGAGGGACTGAAGAGCTTGAAATATAGTGTTTGTAGTCAGTTCCCTTTGTTGTGAACTCAAACTTTAAAGGGACACTATAGTCACCTGAACAACTTTAGCTTAATGAAGCAGTTTTGGTGTATAGAACATGCCCCTGCAGCCTCACTGCTCAATCCTCTGCTATTTAGGAGTTAAATCCCTTTGTTTATGAACCCTAGTCACACCTCCCTGCATGTGACTTGCACAGCCTTCCATAAACACTTCCTGTAAAGAGAGCCCTATTAAGGCTTTCCTTATTGCAAGTTCTGTTTAATTAAGATTTCCTTATCCCCTGCTATGTTAATAGCTTGCTAGACCCTGCAAGAGCCTCCTGTATGTGATTAAAGTTCAATTTAGAGATTGAGATACAATTATTTAAGGTAAATTACATCTGTTTGAAAGTGAAACCAGTTTGTTTTTTTCATGCAGGCTCTGTCAATCAAAGTCAGGGGAGGTGTGGCTAGGGCTGCATAAACAGAAACAAAGTGATTTAACTCCTAAATGACAGTGAATTGAGCAGTGAAATTGCAGGGGAATGATCTATACACTCAAACTGCTTTATTTAGCTAAAGTAATTTAGGTGACTATAGTGTTCCTTTAAATAAGAGGTTTTAATGTTCTTTTTTTCTTTCTTGTATATAAAACTTTGATGATATAAAACTATTGGGGTTCTCCCTGGTCTTTTTTCCCTCTCTAGTATTAACTTGTTCATCCCGCTCACACTCCAAGCACTAACTCTCAGAATGTGCCATACATGCCCAAAGTAGTGGTTTGATGAAGAACATTGATTACATCTTTTGTTCAGAACACACTGGCATGTAGCAGCATAGTAGGCCCACAGCAGGTTTGTCCATACATCAAGACTATCTCAAACTCATTGCCTTGCAATAACTGACGCTAAGTAAACAGAAATTAAAAGGATCCAACAATAGAAATTAATATCTTAGGGGCATACATAGGGGCAATATTTATTAACCCCTTAAGGACACATGACATGTGTGACACGTCATGATTCCCTTTTATTCCAGAAGTTTGGTCCTTAAGGGGTTAAGAACAATGGAAAAGTACTAAAAAGTGGATAATCTCTATTAAATCATATTGGTTCCACTTTTTAAACTTGGAACCTAAATTTCTTTATCTTTATAATTAAAATGGATGGATGGATGCATAGTCTTCCTAATAACAACATGATGGAGGCACCAATTCATCTTACAGACTGCAAACTATTGATCAGTATATCAAGAATAATTATTACCAATCTTTTGCGGCTTTTACATTTCTGTTTTCTATTTGAACATTTATTTTCTAGAACTGTCTACTCCATTCACTTCCAATAGTGGCAGACGAATGAATCTGTTATACACACGAAACCTCACTTTGCTTGACTGTGAAAAGAGTAAGTGCATTTTGGATTGTTGGCAATTTTAGTGCCAAAATGTTTACTTACATTTATTGCATCCTTTCTGCTAAAGTTAAAGGCAAATTCCAAGTGCTATATTTACTAGTATGCAATCTGTATAGTAAATGTATGTGTAAGTATATTTTCTACTTGTTTTTATTGCATTGCTTTTACATTACAACTAGTCTTCTGAAGTGGTTATGGTGCTCATGGTATTCCTATATAGGGACTCTCTATCGATGACTTTGCAGCACACATTACAAATATGTGATCTAGAACCACAATCATAAAAATGCTATTAGTAGAAAATACACACACAATCTAAATAAGCATCAATAACATCTGAAATAATACATTAAACATAACAATCAGGGTTGAAATATGTATCAAGAGCCAAGAGCTGTCCCGGGTTATAACTGAACACTCAACTAATGTAGCCAAAAGAGTCACCAGACTAGATATAATCAATTTCTTCTATAAATAGAAATGTTTCCTTTTAGTAAAATGTTTAACACAGGGTTCTATGCCAAAACTCAAATTGGAATGGCATGATCCAAACTCTTGCCGCTCATTGATTCATTATGTTAGCCACATACAGTAAGCCTATTTGTAACTGCAGTAAGTCAAAAGCGAGTTTACCAGCACACTTAAAGCATTCTAAATAATATCTATATTTATTTGTTTAACAGAAGTGGAGATGAGAATAAATTACAACCATGATGGATCGTTTGAAATGCATGTAAGTAATACATGTATTTAAATACAGGTTATTGTTCCTGTCATTTGGGATAGTACAACTGTAGTGACATTTATTAAATGTAAAGGAAAAAAAGTGTGTCCGTAGACGTTTTTTCTTCTATGTAATATTTTATTGTTATGATGTGTGCTATAATAAATATTTATATTTCTAAAATTATTAAATCAAATGTCATTATGTCATGTAGAAATGTAACTTCAAGAGGAACTGTCACTTCCCAGGATTTTTGTATTTTTTGCAGTTGAAGTTAATTTTGTAACATAAAAGGAATAAAGGCTACAGAAAATAATAATGTACATGTAATTCCAAAGACGGTTGGCATGCTCTCTGGCTAACCGCCCCAATGGAGGCCTGCTAAGTGTCGACTTAATGCTTTAATTACCTTCATTGCCTGCTAAAAGCAACTTCCACCCAGTCCCTCTGTCGTTAGTGGGGATGTTTCTTGCAGTTAGTCAGAACGTGGCCTGCCCTTAGAGGCATCAACTTTTGGCTTTGCCTGGTTTCCCTTTCTCGCGTGGGCTGTCACAGTGTCCTACAGACTTATTGTGTGTTTCATATACCGTAGAGATAACATTGTACTATTCTTAGCCACTATATGTAATTATATGTATGAACGATATCAGTATGGTGGACATTTCCCCGGTGTCTGATCTATCCTGACCTGCACGTACAGTAGTCAACCAGTCATTGGAACACAACCCAGCTTTAGAGTGTTTGGTCTTGCTATCTGGTATACCCACCGAGAACAATGGATAGCCAACCCAACCCTCTTTAATTGAGAGGCTAGAGGAAGGGGGATTGTAGGTGATTATAGGTGAGAGAGAGAGAGAGAGTGTGTGTGTGTGTATATATATATATATATATATATATATATATATATATATATATATATATATATATATATACCCGTGGCAACTTCAATCTGGATTATATTTTCCAGGATTTTTTGTGATATACAAACCTCCGATATTTAACGAATATGTGTCAGGGAAGTCTGAAAAAGAAAACTTACTGCAGTAATCCCCATTGCTGCATTTAGCTATATCCTGCAACTGAGTGCCTCCATCTTGGCTTCCTGATGATCTTCCTTTTATTGCAATGTATGCCATGGCTGTGCTTGGACTAAACTGTAGTTGAAACTCTTTTTTTTTTTTTTTTTTTTTTAATGCCCTATGGGGTATTACTCTTAAGTCCCACCCCTTAAAACCTGTAAAAAAAAAGAGAGTTTTACTTACTTGACATTCAGCCCTGTGTAAAGTTCCCAGTACTGGTCTTCCAAACCCATCCTGATGCCATCCTGCACTTGCACGATCCAGTCAAAGGCTTCTCATATAGAAGCCTGTGATTGGACCGTTTCACTGGTTCAGAGTGTATGCGTACAATCTAAGAGGAAGTGCGAGAAGAGGTGGGAGCAATATTTTAATTAAGAGGAAAAATAAAACCTCTATTTAAGTAGCAGAGGGAAGTGGGAAGGAACACACACAGGGAGGGGAACGATATCTTCTCCTTGCAGGTCCTCTGCCTACAAGGGAGAACATTTTTACATATGTTGCCAGCTTGTTGTGCACAATTAAAAATAACTATGAATGTGCAGTGTTTCCAGAAGAAATACTGCACGTCCAGTATCCGACCACTACAAATCACTGAAGTGATCACGGCGGTTGGAGTACATTTCAAGATTTAACTAGAATTACATCCTGGTTCACTTAGAAAAATGGAGTCTCACGTGAAAAAAAGGTTGACACAATTTATTTAATTATTTAAATTTTGATTGTAAGGCATGCTGGATTGATTTTTTATTTTTTATTTTTTTATTTATTTCAAGTATAATTTAACAATAAAATGAATTTAGTTCTACCCGTGTTTCTTTTACTCTAATCTGTTTTTATTTTTTATTCGGGGGGGGGGGGGGGGGTCATTTTAGTGTGATTTATTCTGTGATTTCTATGTTTTAATAAAAAAATAAATTTCAAAACCTCTTATGCTTTTTATATTGTAGATTCAGGATAAAGTGTGGAAAGTGTCAGGGGAACTTTTCAATGAAGGAGATGTAACTTATTTGAAATGCTCGGTGGACGGCACAGTTTGTAAATCCAAGCTGGTTATTCTGGATGGCACAATACATCTCTTCTCAATGGTAACACAGGAATCCTTTGTACTTCATAATGTTTCCAGATTCTAACCTACTGATGGATTAACATCCCTGCATGTTAGAATCTATCCAATTCATAATATACATTTTATTTAGTAATTGTGAAACTAGTTTGCTTCACGTTAATTTATTCAGAAGGTCTAGAAAAACCTAGTCCCTGTCTTCAACACACATGGACTTACTCAGGGCTTAACATTTCAAGCCTTGAAAGTTTCTCTTACTACAAGCCTGGAGAATACATGTCACACTCACTGGCTATGAATTTCTATTAGCCAGAACTACATTTTCTCTTGCCAGTGGCTAGTGTCAAGTGGAAATGTTCAGCCCTAGACTTGCTTATAGATAAACTTTGTTTTTTAATTAATATGAATTATTATTTTTGTTCTCTAACACGCATTTCCCATAAAGATATGACCCTTCCAAGAGTGTCATATACACATTGTAGCAGATTAAAATATTTTGTTGTCCACAAGACTTTGTCATCAATTGAGTGACTGGTGAGGGGAGGGACCCAAACTATAAATATTTCAATCTGAAAACCAATACATTTGCCAACAGTACTGCTAGCACAGTGTAAATATATATATATATATTTTTTTATTATACTATCCATTCAGCCGATGTTGTGAGTACCATGATTTGTGCACTTTGAAGCATTCTCAGTATACATTGACATTGACATATACCGTTAGCATTTTTACTAAAGGTTCCTTAACATATAAATCTGTTCTGATTTTGTCTCCTTTTTTCTTTTTTCTTCTTTTCGTGCTTCTTAATGATTTCACTTTTTTTTGTTACAGGAAAGAAGTGCACAGCTTGGTATTCCAACTCCAAAATTTTTGTCAGGAGTAAGCACTACAGTTTCTCAAGGAGGAGCAGTAGCACCAATGACTGGGACTATAGAAAAGGTAATGTGCGTGTTGCAAGTGGGGCCACCTTCATAGATGGTCAGGAAATAAAACATATTGGTAACTTATTAAAATAAAAAAGGATAGTGTAAGGAGCTAAAAAGTGGTACTAAATGTTTAGTCCGTAGCATACACAAAAGATTAAATGGCCTTCTCACCCAAACAACGTAATGCAGCTAGAGACTCATAAAATATTTTAGGAGTTCTTAACTAAAGAAACTCACTGCACACTAATACACACACGTTCCAAACTTCAGCTTGCTCTCACTTTGGTGTTTCGTATTCTCCAATCACGCGAGAGCTCAGTACTGGCCTCCTGTGAACTAGATCTCGATTTATTAAGCTATCAATGTTTAAAAAGAACTTTCAAAATCTTTCATCTATGAGAAAAAAACTAGGAGCTGACCAACATATATCGAAAATTATAGCATAAGGTAACACCTAGGAAATGGTAGTAGATGGGAAACTAATATAAAAGATTATTGATTGCATTTACCAATATCTTAATAACTATAACTAATAAAGGTTATATTTCATTTTTTTCCATTTACCTTCTTAGCTTCTAAATTACAAAAAATTCCATTGACTTTCATGATAACTTCTGACATTTGGGAATTTTTTGAACAGTATTTCATTATTTGGAAAGCTTATTTAATTGAGGCCCTAATTCGTGATGCATTTGCCCAATTACATTGTCTTCCTTTAAAGGTTATATTTTTCATTATTTTTAGATTTATAGAAAGTATTTTTTTTTTTAAAGGATTGCATTTCGTCGTCTTCTTCATGTCAATATTGTCTGCTTAATGAAATGTATATGCTTATCTGTAGGTGTTTGTAAAGGTGGGTGATCAAGTTAAAGCTGGAGATCCACTGATGGTTATGATAGCAATGAAAATGGAGGTGAGATTTTTGTTGTGAATGTGGCTTCTGTAAACTGTTCTTTCTTGCAGTCCTGTGATACGTAGATATCCTAGAGAAGTTACTTTTTAAATGAATTGTAAGTTTAGCAAGGCCTGTCACTTGTCCTGATCAAATTATCTGATATGACTTCAAGAAAATGTGATAAGAATAAGAAGAATATCATAAGTCAAAAATAAAGTCTGTCTCCAGATAATGAGTTAAACTCAATGGTGACACTAAGTTACAAAACCCAATTACAGGACAAAGGCATATATCAACCTTCATCACAGCAGGCTTTAGTGGTTATGGTACTTGGTATTTTCCTTTTGAGCCTGTATATGTTATGTGTGTTGCTTCCATGACTCTATTGAATATTTGTATTAATTCTTTTAAGTTTAATTGAGTGGCCTTTGCTTTGGCATTGTAACAAATGTGCAGATATCATTAAGCACAACTTGAGTAATGCACTTTGAGAAAGCTTTATTTTCTATTTCTGAAACATGAATTAATTGTGAATTGACCAGGGCCAACACTTTCCAGATTAATGAATATTACTTTCCTAGTGTAAGGCTTGCTAATTGACCATATAAATTAGTACTGCAGGCTGTAGACAGCATATAAATAATAGTTTATTACATTTAATAAAACTTAATATTTAAAAAAAAAAACACTTTTCTATCTGTCATTTTGGGGGTCATACTCCACTGTTATCTGACCAACTAGTGCCTAATCTAACTTGCTTGCTGCTGTGGTTGCTCTGTGTGATCCTGCAAAAGCAAGACACGTAGATTGTGCAATACTTGGTCAGATAACAGTAGTGTCTGAACCAACATGGCTGCCCAGCCTGTGGAAAAAAAAGTAACATTTTCTCCCCCAAAAAATCATTATATACATAAAATGTTTTGAAATCATTTGTTTTCTTTAACTGTAATCTTACAAAATGAAAAGTGAAAGTTTACTGGCAGTTGTCCTTTTGTACACCCATGGCTGACACATGAAAAGCATTAACATTTTTGAGCGACTCTCTGATCTGTTTCCTCTCACTATATAGACATTGACCGTTAAGATTTTTTGTTTATGCTTTTTCATAGATCGTTTTATATGAGGTTTTTAACTAAAGATCTGTTTCTTTACAGCACACAATACGTGCTCCAAAAAGTGGCACCATAAAAAAAATTTACTTTCTAGAAGGCACACAAGCCAATCGACATGCTCCGCTGGTTGAACTGGAGGAAGAAGTAGCCGAATCAGAATAATTTCCAGGAAATTAAATAATAAAACAAATATCTTGTTTATTACAAGATTAAAAACCTATAAATGTGTTTTCATTTGTTTATAATAAATATTTTACACACTTTGGGTTTATTTCATTTTTTATGTATTTTTTAAAAACAATGGTCAGTTTAAATATGGCTTACATGCAATTATTAATCCAGACAAAGATCATCAGTCACATGGCTTTATATAAAGGAAGAAAAAGTATTGAAACCAAAGTTATATTGCTGCTTTTAATGGGGGCCACTACATGCTTTAGTTTCACAAAACACTTTGCAGTACAGAGTATCCTTGTTTTGAGGGCTAAGTTCCAAAGGTATGAAAAATCTACATCATTGTTTTGTTATGCATTTTCTATTGCAACTCACATTTGCTAATTATTTGAATAATAACATGATTGATAGTAACTCTTAAGTCCTTAACCCCTTCAGGACGGAGTCAATAGTGCACGTTCTGCTGAAAACAAAACGTAAACAAAAACTGGAATTTGCGCTATATGTCTGTTCACCCGTAGTTCCCCTCTTTCAAATTATATGCACCCACACTTATTATATATCATTTTGTTCAGGAGAAACAGGGCTTTAATCTATCATTAACTATTCATATATGGAACATAATTTATTATGAATAAAATTTAAAAAAATGTGAGAAAATAAGATTTATTTTTAAATTTGTATTTCCGTCTGACATTTTAACTGTGAATGTCATAATACTGTTAGGTTTTACTGCAAAAAAATGCACATATTTGTAATCAGCGATGTCTCACGAGTACAACAGTACCCCCCATTAACAGGTTTTATGTTGTTTTAGAAAGTTACAGGGTCAAATATAGAACATTCCATTTTTAAATTGAAATTTTTCAGATTAGTAATGCTACCTTTGAGACGGTGTGGTAGCCCAGGAATGAGAATTACCCCCATAATGGCATAGCATTTGAAAAAGTAGACAAGCCAAGGTATTGAACGTGGGGTATGTTTAGTCTTTTTTAGTAGCCACTTAGTCACAAACACTGGCCAAAGTTAGCGTTCATATTTGTTTTTGTGTGAAAAAAGCAAAAAACGAATATTTGGCCAGTGTTTGTGACTAAGTGGCTACTAAGAAAGACTGGACATACCCCACTTGCAATACCTTGGGTTGTCTACTTTTGCAAAAGGTATGCCATCATGGGGGTAATTCTCATTCCTGGGCTACCATACGCTCTCAAAGGCAACATAACCAATCTGGCAAATTTCAATGTGAAAAAAATGAAATGCAAGCCTTATATGTGACTCTCTAACTTTCCAAAACACCATAAAACCTGTACATGGGGGGTACTGTTATTCTCGGGAGACTTCACTAAACACAAATATTAGTGTTTTAAAACAGTAAAACATATTACAACAATAATATAGACCATAAAAGTGCCGTTCGCTTGTAAAAAATGCGAAAAACTTCACTTTTACTTAAAATATCATCGTTGTAATACAATTTACCAGTTTGAAACACTATTATTTGAGTTCAGCGACGTCTCCCGAGTAAAACAGTACCCACTATGTACAGGTTTTATGGTGTCTTGGAGAGTTACAGGGTCAAATATAGTGCTTGCGAATTAAATTCTCTGCACTTTCTCCCTGTGTTGTCAGGCATGTCAATCAAATCACATAATTACGTTAAAAGATTATTTAAATATACACGTAGAATTTTAATATATATGCATTTAAAGGTATTTAAATTCTACGTGTATACTAATGTAATCTTTTATGTATTTATCTATATATATATATATATATATATATATATATTTGCGGTTATTTGTATTTTATATATAGATAGATATATATAGAATGTCATTCTAAGTGTATTTTGTTACCTATATATATATATATATATATATATATATATATATATATATATATATATATATATTAATAACAAAATACAGTTAGAATGAAATTACATATGCATATATAATTTATATTAAATTTTGTTTCAATATTTTATTTATTTATTTTATTATTTTATTTATTTTAATTATACGTATTTATATATAATATATATATGTACATCTATTATATATATAATATATATGTAACGTCATTCTAAATGTATTTTAATATTAATATATATACTTATATTAATATTAAAATACATTACGTATGATGTTACATATAATATGTATATATATTATATATATATATACATATATTATATATTTAAAAATGCATTTTAATTTATTTTATAACATGTTTAATATTTTTTTTTACACTACCTACCAGCAGGCGGACTGTCTGATATTTTAGACAGTCCCCCTGCTGGCAGATCCATAGCCAGCTATAGTGGGCTCTTTGAGAGCGATCACATGGCCCCCGGGGGCCTCATTTGCCAGAGGGGGGCTGCCTGGGCTGTCAGGCAGCCCTCCAGAAGAGGATTGCGGCGGAGGTAAGTACAACTCACCTCCTGGGGCTGCAAGCCGTTACGGCGTACCATGTCGTCGCAACGGCTTTAAAGCCCATTTAATGCATGACGGCATGGTACGTTGTAATGGCGTTAAGGGGTTAAAGGAACACTACTGTTGGAAATATATTGTTTTATACAACAGTGTTTCAGTTGGGTGTTTTGGCTTTCTGCCCTACCCTACGCACCCCCCAACAACAATAAAAAAAATACCTGCATTCCAGTGCTGAGACATGCTCTTGTCTGCAGCCTGATCTGCCTCCACTGATGTGATCAGGCTTGATGACATTGCAGTCAAAACAAATGCTTCTCATAGAGAAGCATTGGGGGTGTAATGCGCACGAGCAGCCATCGCCATGATGCAGCAATCAAATGCTTCTCATAGAGAACAATTGAATCCAGAGCTCATTGAGAAGCCTCTTGTTAAGCTGCTCCCAAGCGTCTTACCTGGGCTAAAGAAAAACAGACCTGGTCTGTTGCTCAGTGGTCCAAAGTCCTCTTTTCTTATGAGACCAACTTTTGCATCTCATTTGGAAACCAAGGACCGAGAGTCTGGAGGAAGAATGGAGAGGCACACACTGCAAGATGCTTGAAGTCCAGTGTGATGTTTCTACAGTCTGTTGATTTGGGGAGCCATGTCATCTGCTGGTGTTGGTCCACTGTGCTTCATTAAGTCCAGCGTCAATGCAGCCATCTACCAGGAGATTTTGGAGCACTTCATGCTTCCTTCCGCAGACGAGCTTTATGGGGATGCTGACTTTATTTTACAGCAGGACTTGGCACCTACCCACACTGCCCAAAGCACCAAAGCCTGGTTCAATGACCGTGGGATTACTGTGCTTGATTGGCCAGCAAACTTGCCTGACCTGAACCCCATAGAGCAGTGGTTCCCAAACAAGTCCTCGTGGAACCCCTACCAGTCCAGGATTTAGGGATAACTGTTGTGTTCAAGGTGTTTTTTTTTTTCTTTTTTTTCTAAAAACACCTTAGATACAACTGGGTCATCCCTGAATCCTGGACTGGTAGGGGTTCCATGAGGACTGGGTTGGGAAACCCTGCCATAGAGAATATATGGGGCATTGCCAAGAGAAAGATGAGAGACATGAGACTGAACAATACAGAAGAGCTGAAGGCCACTATTGAAGCATCCTGGTTTTCCACAACACCTCAGCAGTGCCACAGGCTGATAGCTTCCATGCCACACCGCATTGAGGCAGTAATTGCTGCAAAAGAGACCCAAACCAAGTACTGAGTCCATATGCATGCTTATACTTTTCAGAGGTCCGATATTGTTCTATGTACACTCCTTGTTTCATTGATTGCATGTAATATTCTAATTTACTGAGATTGTGGATTTGGGGTTTTCATGAGCTGTTAGCCATAATCATCGCACTTATGACAAATCACGGCTTGAACTATCTTGCTTTGCATGTAATGCGTCTATCTCATATATTAGTTTCCCCTTTTACGTTGCATTACTGAAATAAATAAACTTTATTCAAAATATTATGATTTTTCAAATATTACCTGTATAGCAAACAGCGTCACAGGTCCTATTTATAGTCAAATCCCCCCTCTTAGAATATTGTGAAGCGCTACTCAATCTGTTGGCGCTATATAAATGACAATAATAATATTATATCCATACACACTATCCAACACACATGCAGACACAACAACACACAGCTAGACAATCCCTTACACATACAGGTATCTCTGTTCCCCAGGTATCTTGTCACATCCCAGTGTATCCTTATGCCTCAAGGTATCTAGCCTGGCAGGTATCCTCCCTTAACAAAATACATACCAAAACGTGTACCCCTATATAGCTGGGGAACACCACAATGGTAAGCCAACTAAAAATTAACTATTAAGTTAGCATGACAGTCTGATAATCTGTCAGGAACTTGTCCTAAGAAGCTTGTAAACGCGTGCTAAACTATGAGTAATACTAGGCAGTCATTCCCATTGATTAAGATTTCCGCATTCAGGCCTGACTGCAGAGCGGGACGGTCGCAGGTCTCTGTTGCTCCCGCACTCTACAGCGCCAAGAACCGGTTCCAGCGGAGCAGAACCCGTGAACCGAACCCTCTTGACTCCCAAACGACTTGGGGCACCGAGACCTGCACAATGATACCACTCTCGAGGCTCACCGCACTGCTCCCGCTCACACAGCCGTTGAGGCCTACACACGTGGCGGAGGCGGGGGAGACGGCCGCTCTCCCGCCATCTCACCGCGGTGGGAGACAAGGCTCAAGCCACCGTTCCCCCCCCTATGGACCGGCGGGGGTTATCCCGGTCCTCACCAATCTGACACACTCGGCAACAAGGCCAACGACTGCCCACCCTGGCTGGGGCCCTGCCAATATAGAGCCCAACAACCTGGCGGACGACACACCAAGGCCTCCACCGACACAACCCCAACTTACCAGCCTGGATCTGATTTTTCAGAGGTTCTGGGATCGGCTGGAAAAACGCCTCGCCAGAGCCTCCCCTGTCCACGAAGTACAGACAGCAGGGAAGGCGATGAGGAGACGGAGCAGACCGACCCCGGGTAACGCTTGTACCCATATGTCTGCAACTGCCGCTTTTTGCCCACCCAAGCTGCGGGTCACTAGGGGGCTCCCTCTAAAGCTTCTGCCACCTCGCCGGAAGCCCGCCCGCCGCTGGCGGCGGCGAAACACCGGGGCTATCTGCAGCGCCCGTTTAGGGAAAGGCCCGGTCCACTTGCGTTCCCGAGCCTGTGGCACACCGAAGCCGACCCACCAAGAAGCTTGGGGCTGGGGAGAGGTCCCTCCTCCCTCGCGACGACCCTGCTCAATCCAGATCACCCATGCCTCGACCGCCACTCTAAGGGCACCATGGAAGCCTCATGACCAAGCTCACACGAAGCTCCACACTCAGACCAACGACGCCCCCAGGCAGGCCACCCTCAAGATGGACAGGTCTGTACACCCGGTGGGCATAGGCTGAAGGGGATGAGTTTAAACAGCTTGTAGTGCAAGGCCCCAGCTTACATGCCTGGCACCCTCAGGGACATTATCACTGCTGACGATGACCTACAGCCCAGATACCTACCTGGCCACATGTGCCCCTGCTGAACTGTGACCAACAAACCATACCTTGTTTTGCACCTACCTGCTAGTAGATACACTTGATTATCAGTTTTTGATTTTGCTTTGATTAGACCTCTCATATTTAAGCTAAGAACGCAAGGTAACAGTTGTATAACGAACTGCTTAGCTCATACCTTTAACTCTTTGTACTCTAAGTGTAACCCAGCATTGTAGTATAGCTATTCTGGACAGGTCAGGTTGTTTCCCATTATAAGCTTGATACTCGGCATAACTCACAGTTAACAGACTGTTCGCCTTTAGAATGTTTCAGGGAATTACATAGTGTTTAGTCTGTTACCTTACTTTGAACTATTATATTTGCATACACCAGTGTCAATCCAAACAAGATGTTCCACACAATCTAACTGCTCTCTTGTTAAGTGACATTATATGTCTCAGCCTGTTTCTTGTTTAAAAAAAAAAAAAAAAAATGCGCAGTACTATCATATGCCTCAAAAGCCTTACGCTTCTTGGAAGGCCTGTGTTTATTGTCGTGGCATAGCAAGCCTCGTTTCAAAACCAAACGTGAACCTAAACTCGTTAACCTACATAAAAATAAAAAATTAGGCATTGTTTAGCAGGAAATGTAATTAACGCTGTATTAACCCTTATCTGTATATCACTATTGCATTTCCCCTCTCTTTGTTCTGTACCCTATTGCACATGCCTTAATAAAAGAAAGATTGACAAAAAAAAAAAAGATTTCCGCATTCAGTCCTTGATGAAGGTGTTGCGAGGCACGGAAACGTGTTTGATCTTTTTTTATTTTAATTATTTAACATGGTATGAGGGATTTAATATGCACCATGTCACACTGGGGGTGATTTAGTGAGCCGATGGGAATGACTGCTTAATTCTACTCATAGATTAGTATTCTTTTACAAGTTTCTTAGGACAAGTTCCAGGCAGATTTGCCAGTTTAAGATCAAGGGAATTTATAGCCATGCAAGGCTGTAGGCAATGTATCCCATCCAAGCATATACTAGGTACCTTTATGCAGCACTAGGTGATTTTAGCTGATAGGCTTCAGGCAGAAGTGATAGGTCAGCATTCTCATGTCTATGGGTTTTATGTTGCTGTCCTAAGTTAGGATTTAAAGTGACATTACATTTAATTCTACCGTTTCATATTCTTTTGGGTGCTTCTCTAGTGTCTCTTCAGTTCAGTATTACTTATGTATTCTGGTCATTTACCAAAGGCTAATCTTAGCTCTTAAAGGACCATGCTTATAGAAAAAAAGGTTAACCCTAGCTGGACCAGGCACCCAGACCACTTCATTAAAGGGACACTCCAGGCACCCAGACCACTTCTGCTCATTGGAGTGGTCTGGGTGCCAACTCCCACTACCCTTAACCCTGCAAGTGTAATTATTGCAGTTTTTCATAAACTGCAATAATTACATTGCAGGGTTAACTCCTCCTCTAGTGGCTGTCTACTAGACAGCCACTAGAGGTCCCTTCCTAGTTTCTAAACCTGTGCTAGAGCGTCGCTGGACGTCCTCACGCTGTGTGAGGACCTCCAGCGTCGCTCAAAACCCCATAGGAAAGCATTGAAATGATTTTTCAATGCTTTCCTATGGTGAGACGTAATGCGCATGCGCGGCATTTCCGCGCATGCGCATTAGGTCTCCTCGGCCAGTGGGCGAGATTAGTCTCACCCACCGGCCGCCGTAATCACAAGGAGGAGCGTCGCGGAGGCGGAGACAGCGGCGAGGGACATCGCCGCTGTCCCAGGTAAGTCACTGAAGGGGTTTTCACCCCTTCAGTAACCGGGGATTGGGGGGTGGGAGGGAGAGGGACCCTCCAGTGCCAGAAAAACGGATCGTTTTTCTGGCACTGGAGTTTCCCTTTAAGCTGAAGTGGTCTGGGTGCCTATAGTGGTCCTTTAATTATGATACATAACTTCCCAGATATTCAGTATTTAAAGGAACACTATTGTCACCAAAACAACATTAGCCTAATGAATCAGTTTTAGTGTATAGATCATGCCTATGCAGGTTCACTGTTCAATTCTCTGCCATGTAGTTTCTGTCCACGCAACCCTAGCCACATCTCCCATGGATGTGACTGTCTCAGACAGTTATGGGTTAATTTTCAATCAGATGTAACTTACTTTAAACTTTATCTCATGCTCTGTAAAATAAACCTTTACTACATACAAGTGGGCTCCTGCAGGTTTTAGCAAGCTATTAACAGAGCAGGAGATAAAAAAAAAAAAAAAAAATTACACTGAATTTGCAATAAAGTAAGTGTAAACATTAGATGACCTTTTACAGGAAGTGTTTAGGAAGGCTGTGTAAGTCATAGCCATGGGAGATGAGGTTCGGGCTGCATGGACATACACTAAAGGGAATTAACTCCTAAATGGCAGATAATTGAGCAGTGAGACTGCATGGGCATGATCTATACACCAAAACTGCTTCAGTAAGCTAAACTTGTTTTGGTGACTGTAATGTCCCTTCACAGCAGTAAAGGTAGTCAACCTTTTAATACCTATTGCCCACTTTTGTATCTTTGTTGATGGTAAAACTTCCTTACCGCCCACCCGTGCCAGAGTAACTAATTTTATAGCGCAAGTGCTTTATTTTTTTTTAGAAAGGAGGGTTTTAAAAAATAAACATATGTACTTATATGTATTTATCTATTTTATTTTCATTTTTTCTCTTTTCTATTCCATTGTTTTTCTTTGTGTGTCTGTGAGGTGCTGTGTGTGTGTGTGTGAGAGAGGTGCAGTGTGTGCGCAAAGGGTGCAGTCAGGGCCGCCATCAGGGCGTGACAACCATGATGGTTATCACGGGCCCGGCCGCAAGGGCCCCACGTGGAGCGGCAAAACTGCCACAGGTGCATCTGCACCGGGGCCCATCAGGTGGCCCAAGCATTTAGGGCCACCCGATGGGCCCTATATCTTCAGGTGCCCGGTCAGCGCTGCGGGTAATTGCGCGACCAGGCCCCTTTAAAAAAAAAAAATTGCGGCAGCACCGTCCGGTCACTTCCTCCCAGCTTACTGCGCGCGGGAGGAGAGCGGAGGGAGAGCAGAGGAGAGGAAAAAGAGGAGAGAGGAGAGGCATCCGCTCACTCCCATCATCCCCAGGTACCCTCCTGCAACTTAAAGGTAAGAGAAGGGTGGCTGATAAATGAGGTGTGTGTATGTCTATATGTCTGTGTATGTCTGTCTGTATGTCTGTGTGTGTATGTCTGTCTGTATGTCTGTGTGTGTATGTCTGTGTGTGTCTGTGTGTATGTCAGTGTGTGTGTATGTTAGTGTGTATGTCTGTCAGTGTGTATGTCTGTCAGTGTGTATGTCTGTGTGTATGTATGTATCTGTGTATGTATATATCTATCTGTGTGTGTGTAAGTATGTGTATGTATGCCATTAGGTATTTATGTGTGTATGTCTGTATGTCAGTTTGTATGTATGTCTGTTTGTCAGTATATATGTGTGTTTTCAGTATGTGAGTATGTATGTACGTCAGTGTGTGTGTCTGTATATCAGTGTGTGTGTGTGTATCTGTATCTGTGTATGTGTCTATATGTGTGTGTGTCTGTTAGTATGTGTATCTTTCTGTGTCTGTGTCCTTTTGTGTCTGTGTGTGTGTATTCCTGTGGGCGGGATTTGGAGGCAGGGCTTGGAGGCGGGCACACGGGGGCCCAGACCTTGAGCTGTGTTAGGGGCCCCACAATTTCTGATGGCAGCCCTGGGTGCAGTGTATTTATTAGTGATGCAATGTGTGTGTTTGTCTGAGGGGGCGCAGTCTGTGTGAGGGTGGAGAACAGCCTGTGTGAGGGGTGCAGTGTGCGTGTGAGGGGGTAGTGTGCATAGGGTCTATGCTGTATGTAGGTGGGTGAGATGTGAAAATCTTAATGTCTCCCTCTCCCTTTTTCTTAGCTTTTACCAGAGGGAGGGAGGAGGGGAAGACATACTGCTGCAATCCCTGGTGGTCTAGTGGTGGCATGTTCACTTTAGTCTGCAGCTCCTTCGGCTGCAGGCTGACTATCCTGTCCTCCTGCGAGCACAGCGCTGAATTAAAGTGTTGACATGGTAACGCACGGCAGCGCTCCAGCAAACCTGCTCACGGGAGGATCACAGAGCCTCCCAGGCCCTTCCCTCCCTCTGCTGGAATGAAGTGCCAGCGGCCCAGTGAGGGAGATCTTTAATTTCCTCACCAGCCTGAGAGAGGGAGATCTTTCCTCACCAGCAAGGCTGTCTCTGCATGGGCCAGAGGGAGAGATGAAAGGATCTCCCTTGACAGCCTTGGTCCATAGCGATCGAGGCCCACCGGACATTTTCTGCAAAACCCACCACACCGCCCACCTGAAATCCCAAACTGACTATAGTGGTCTATATGACTATAGTGGTCCTTTAAGGCTTGACTGGTGTGCAGATTTTTGTTTAACATATACAGTATATATATATATACACATACTGCAAGGGCATTGTATTGAGTCAGATTATCTGTAATTCCATCCCTTATTCACACACTTTAGGTTTATGTCTATCTATATAGAATTAAAGTGTGTGAATAAGGGATGTAATTACAGATAATCTGACTCAATAAGAGGCCAGTTGCTGTGACTAATAGCTCGCCCAATGTGACTCAGTGAGCAGTTAGTTTCTCCATAGTTGTCTGTCTCTCTCCTGGGTCACCATGCCCCCTCTCTCAGGCTCTGTCCCTGGATCTCCCTCCCGCTCCTTCTCACAGTAACCCGGTGCCCTCACTCCCAGCCAGCCAGCCAGCCAGCCAGCCCTCTCCCCGGCACCCACTCCCAGCCAGCCCTCTACCCGGCTCTCATTCCCAGCCAGCCCTCACCCCGGCTCTCACTCCCAGCCAGCCCTCTCCCCGGCTCTCACTCCCAGCCAGCCCTCTCCCCGGCTCCCACTCCCAGCCAGCCCTCTCCCCGGCTCCCACTCCCAGCCAGCCCTCTCCCCGGCTCTCACTCCCAGCCCTCTCCCCGGGCCCCGCAGGCCGCGACCCCATTGCGCATGAGCGAGATCGTGGAGAGCCCGTGAGAGCGGAGAGCGCCACTCACACTCACCGGGAGGCCGAGCACCAACATGGTGAGTGAGTGAGAGCAGCCCGGGCCTCACACCTGCTGTCTGGGTACAGGGCCAGCCGGGCACCGACTCTCCAGGCAGCCGGGGCTGTCAGGAAACAGGACGCCGGGCGCCACTGCTCCAAGCCGGGTAGTCGTTCTACTCCAGCTCGGGGTCTCAGGGCCTAGTTAGTGGGTGTATTCGCCTGTGTCTGTAGAACATGTGTAATGAGTCCTGGGAGACATCTGAATAAATACAATGAAAGAGCAAAACTGTGAGAGCCAGGCTAATGATAGAAGGGGCTCTGTGTGTGTATATATCATTATACTGTGATTTATTCTGGCTATTCATGTATTGCAAGGTATACACGGTGACAGGTAAACTTACTATTCTCACCAAGCACTGCCTGGCATCTCATACTGTGCTATGGACACTGTGAGAGAGATGCAGATGGTCAGATTCTGAGAGTGGAATCCCACATAAACTGTTAGTACTCTATACATAATATGAAGTATTTCATTGGTCCTGGGTAGTAAGGAATGTCTGGTGGTTTTCACAATAATTGATCATTTTAGATACATGCTATGAATGCAAAACATTGACTCTGGTAAATCATGTTTTGTTGTAATTCCGTATAAATGTGAAATATAAATGTGAAATATACTTTTAATTTTGTTACTTTGACTGTGGTGACTAAATAATAGTTGTAAATAATGAAGTAAAAGTACATTTTATGCCAAAATAACTGAACTGAAAACATAGCAGAATTTTGCAATTTTGGCTTTAAATTATGAAGCCTAATTTTAGAATTCCTGACAATTCACAGTTTAGTGAATAACCCTGCAAATTCATTTTAATATTAATTGATACTTTTAATATTCCTTAGTTTGTGTGTATGTGATGAATGGTTTAGAGGTAAAGTATTGTGTGGATTACTATGTAAAGCCTGATCTTAAGAACTTTTTTAAAGTTGTTATTAATATTAGTAGTAGTATTTATATAGTGCCAGCTTATTCTGCAGCGCTTTACAATAAAATCACTATACAAACTACAATAAGGTTGCATAAAAATTAGCAACTACATTTTAGGTTATTGTGGAAATACGTCTATAATAATTTTGTATTATATATCTTTGGAAGTCCTGACAGCCTAAGTGGTTATTTTTTCTAAATTCTCATGCAATCTACATAAATGCATACTCCATGTCTATTCTGTAGTAAATCTTGCTAAAATGACTCCATTTCCTTTTTTCTTCTCCTGCACCTCTTGTGTTAAGTGTGGGTGCTTGGTTCTTATTCATTTTTATATTAATGTGTACGACTGTTTTACAGGGTTATTCCCTAAAGTGAGAATAAAGGTGAATTTTAAATTTAAGGTTGCAATAGCCAAACTGGGAAAAAAAATCTCTCCGCTATGCTTTTAATTTGCGTACTCTGGCCTTAAACTTGAAATTCACTTTCAATTTTCACTTCAGTGAATAACACTGTAAGTGATTGTTCCATGCAAATAAATGGGAGATCGGTATGTTGCTAAGATGGCTGTATACATGTACACATTTATTTTCAGTCCTTAGTGTAGAAACTGTGCAAAACTGTATTTCTTGTATCTGACCATATGTATGGTTTCATCTATAATTCCACAGAACAAGTTGAAATCCTCTCAGAAAGATAAAGTTCGTCAGTTTATGATCTTCACCCAATCCAGTGAAAAGACTGCTGTAAGTTGCCTGTCACAGAATGAGTGGAAGCTAGATGTTGCTACAGACAACTTTTTTCAGAACCCGGAACTTTATATACGAGAATGTGTAAAAGGAGCATTGGACAGAAAGAAATTAGAGCAACTTTATAACCGATATAAGGGTGAGTACAATACAAAGCTTTGGTGTCTTTTAAGGTCAGTTTGTCAATTGATGGGGATCTGTCACTTTGCAGAATTTGTATATTGTGTGTGTGTGTGTATATATATATATATTCTCACACGTCCTCACGATCTGCATGAGGAAATCCAGCAGCAGACTTTTTTTTAAGGCAAATGTGTTTTTTATTACTTTTTAGTCGTAATTTTTAAAACAGCATAGATATGTAGTAGTAGAACATTTGAAACAACGAGGCTCGCAGGCCTCCATAAACATTGAAAATAGTGAAAATATTAAGCATAGTTAGTACTTTTCTATCAATTGTGATGGACTCGCAGGTCCACTTGAGTGAACCATGGCCTTTCTGAGTATCGTTTCATCAATCCCTGTTGGTGTTGTGTGTTAGGCTTCTGGATGTGTGTATCGGTCTAGGTAGGTGATGTATGCCTCGTTTCCACTGAGCGGATCGGTTCGGGTTGGTACCGTTTGGAAGGTTTAGAATGGACCAGCCCATTCTGGTGAGCATTTCCACTGCAAGTCAGACCTTCAGGGCCATGCAGGGTTTAGAAAAAATGCTCTTGCTGTCCACCAATCAATGGATTGTATAGTAGCTCCGCCCTAACCAAACCGTTCCATTTTCTATGGCCCTACATCTGAAGCAGGACCCTGAATGGATTGGTACGGTTCGCTTGTATGGACCACTTTCATAATGGAAACACCCAAAATAGCGAACCGAACTGAACCGAACCGATACGCTCAGTGGAAACGAGGCAGTAGTGTCCCCAATAATGTCTGTGTGTGTGTGTGGTTAGTCTTCTTCTGTAGACATCCATTCTGTTAATGCGGGGTGTGTTGTGTGGTATGTGTGGGGTGCAGCAGCAGATTTTTACCCAAAGGAAAACAAATCTGAATTCCTAGCAGTCAATATATTTTTTTTCTCAAATTTATTAGAACCTTTTATGCAAAGAAATACAAACAATTGAGTGAACATTTACAGTGTTCTCTAACTTGTATCATTCCAATGTATAAAGTATAATACATATATACACATATGGGCTAATGTCTAAAGTTTCTCGGGATTAGAGAGATTGAAGATACCTTTTATTTAATATTGTAAATTTTAAACTGCTTTTAAAGGGACACTATAGGTAGACCACTTCATCTTATTAAAGTGGTCTGGGTGCAGTGTCCCTTTTGCACTTAGTGCTGCAATGTAAAAACAACACTGTTTACATCGCAACACTAAGTCTGTCTCTAGTGGCTGTCTACCAGGCAGCCACTGGAGGCACTTCCTAGATCATAACTGACCTTTGGTCCGGTATCTGACACTGGACGTCCTCACGCTCTGCATGAGGACATGCAGCATCAGATTTTTACCCATGGGAAAGCATTGATTCAATGCTCTCCTATGGGGAGGCCTAGCGCGTGTGTTATGTGGAGGACTAGCGCATGAGCACCCGCTTGTCGCGGGACCGAGGGAAAGGAGAGTTGACCCAGCGCCGTGGGACATCAGTGCTAAGGAAAGGTAAGTAAATGAAGGGCGGGAGGAGGGGGCAGAGGGGAGCTATAGTGCCAGGAATACAGCTTTGTATTCCTGGCACTATAGTATCACTTTAAGTTCCAATACCACCATGTTAAAGTTGGCCCATATACTAAAATGGGTTTCCAACCTGTTGAACATACAACTATGTATAATAATCCTCTGATGTTGTCAGCAGGTACTTCAGCTCCTGTTTAATTTTTGATTGTAATGGTAATTGGTGATTTTAACAATAAATATTTCCTAAGTATTTTAAATGGAAGAACTTTTCATTAGGTATTTCATATACAAATTTCTTTTGATTAATAGTAGGGTTATTCGCTAAAGTGATATTTCAAAGTGAATTGCAAATTTAAGGCAAAGTAGCTGAACTGAAAGCAGAGCTGAATTAGAGATTTTTTTTTTTTTTCCAGTTCAACAATTTTGACATTAAAGGGACACTGCACTGCAAAAAATAGAAAAATAATCACTCATTAGTAGATATACCCCATCAAAATATGGTATGCATTTTTTGCATTGGGAGTATATCTTAAAACTTGCAAAACAGTTTTTCTGAATTCTTTGCAATCCATCCCCTTCTAACTCAGCCATTACTTCCTGTGGCAGCCAAGTTACAAACTTTTCAATGCAGCTTGTTGAGAAGTATTTGCACGGCAGGTACTCTGAGCAATAACCCATGTCTTGAGTTTAGCTCCACTGAGCTAAATAACTAGGACGTTATAGGATCAGTTGTCTGACAGCCAGGGTTGTAACAAAGTTAATTTATAAAAGTGCCAATTTCTATTGAAATCTGCACTTTTGTCAAATTAATAAGAGGGGGACACACTCTTCAAACATAAAGCAAACTAAAGTGGTCTGGAGTGTCACTTTAAAGGAGCACTTGAAAATATTGTTTGTTTTTTCAATGAAGAGTTTCTTTAAATTTGAAATCTATTTGAATTATCACTTTATTGAATAACCCTTTTAGATGTTATCATCACTCAACTAACTTAAAAAAGTGCTGAGTTGTCCTGTGTGAATTGGGTATGCTAGTTGTATTAAGCCAAAAAAAAAACCACTTTATTTTACTTGGTGTTAGGATAATTAACACATTCTTCTTCTTGTCCAGAACTTTATTTATTTTATTTTTGTTTTACTTACTCTGCATTATTCACACACATAAATTTTTCAATAGCATTTTATGGGGTGAGGGAACAATGATGTACATGCATTTTAATATGAAATACTATTAGAGATTAATTGATTATGTAACTCTTCTCCCAGTACAACATATGTACTTTAAAAGAATACTATGTGGTTAAAAATAAATCTACTTATTTTAACCTTTGTGTGCTCCTATGCTGTGAATTATGGTGCTCCCATTTTTAAATAAGAAAACTGCTATTAAGGGTACCTTTTAGTCTTGTGCTGGAACAGATTGACGTCCACAAGCAGCATGTTAGGTTAAATAAGTGTGTGCGTGTGTGTGCGTATGTATATATATATATATATCTCCATACGGAGAAAGTTGTAATATACTTTTTCTTAATTTAATATTGGTCTAAATTCTTTCGCACTCTGCAGACCCTCAAGATGAAAATAAAATTGGAATAGATGGAATTCAGCAGTTTTGTGATGATTTGGCTCTCGATCCTGCCAGTGTCAGTGTGCTAATAATTGCATGGAAATTCAGAGCAGCCACACAGTGTGAATTCTCAAAGCAAGAATTCTTAGACGGAATGACCGAATTAGGGTAGGTGGGTGAATTGGGCATTTAAACTTGACTTTTATACTTTTTGTCTTTCTAGGTCTGCCTCTGCTGATTACTCTAATTTCCAGTTATATTTGAAATGGTGTAAACATGTAATTGTCTTTTTTTGTTGTAACATGCGTGTTCTGTTTTGATTTTTGCTTTCTATGTGTAACTATCCAAATCCGTTTTTTACTTGTCTGTTTTACATTGTGTCTTCCAGCAGCATGTATGCATGTTCTTAGTTTCATGTGATGTATTGAAAAGCAATGCAAAACAAAATCTTGTCCATACACCCTCTTCAGCTGCCAAGACTCCATTATGTCTGTCTCTCATTAAACAGCCTTTGAATGTGTATATATACAATAAATACAGGGATTGGTGCAGGATAAAACAATTTGGTGCTACTATCACCTGTGTTCACTCCAAATACATACAGAAACATGATAAATTGATCATATAAAAACAGCGAGAGCACTCAATATATAAAATTACCACAGGTAAATCACATCAGGACACCTGTAAAAAATATAAGAAAAAAGACCTTTGAGTTGTGCAGTATATAACCACTTATAATATTTATCTCTATATGGTCCCACTCACATGGTGCTGAGCCACTTGAATAGCTAGCTCAAACTTAAAAGCGTTGTAAAATTTGACGCTTTTACGTCTGAGCCCCATGTGAGTGGGACCATATAGAGATAAATATTATAAGTGGTTATATACTGTACTACTCTATGGTCTTTTTTTTTTTTCTTTTTCTTCTTTTTTTTTTTTTTTTTAACAGGTGTATTGATGTGATAAACAGCTTTTGAATGGTGTCCCTCCTGGATTATGCAACAAACTTTGTAGGTCAAACACCATGGCTGCATTCTACCCTGCAGGAACTTTGTAGACTGCAATAGGTGCCTGCAGTGACCCCCATAGTAAACATGCAAATTATATATTACAAAGCCATTGATTATTTTGCATCATTCTTTTCTTAAAGGGCTACTCCATTACCACTTCAGGGTGGACTGTCAACCTCAGAAAGGGTTACTCTACCGAAACCCATTGTTTTTTGAAAACACTTGATTTTGGTTGCAGAAACCCTTTACATTTCTGAAACTTCTACAAATAATCTTTTAACAGATACTGCATATTTCTCTATCACGTTTAATCCAAGCAAGGTTAGTAGAACCTTTAATCAGTTGGTCTTAAAAATCCCAGGCTGATATCTTGGAAAAGGCAAAGTAGCTGAAACCTCCCAGGAAATTCTAGCCCTCTAAGTGATTTAGTAGGAGTGCTGAGCATGTAGTGCAAGCACTTTCCCTGCAGGTTTCTATTTGAAAGACGTGTGTGCAAATTCTGATAGCTATTCATTATGTTGGAGAGATGGAGACGCAGGCTTGTAAAATGTGTGGCTGCCTTGTATATTAAGTAATATAACCTAGGTCAGAGTAATTTAGTTTAATGTAAAATTATTTGCAGGTGAGTACGTGTTTGAGGCTGTGGTTTTAAAATTTGCACGTGTCACAGATGTTTTTTGTTAAACATAAAATAATTATTTTACTATCACAGTCACATAATTTTTCCATAAGTATTTGCATTACTTTACAAACCAATTACTCATTTTACAAACACCACCTACGTCTTAAATTCACTGTGTGTGTGATGTGTTTATGTGTTTATGTGTTTATGTGTTTGTGTTTGTGTTTGTGTGTGTGTGTGTGTGTGTGTGTGTGTATATATATAAAATCTCCTAAAGAAAACAAATACAAACCTACTAAAGGGTGTTTTTTTTTATTTTCTTTTTTTATTTATCATCCATGCATACGATTCTAGTTCAAAGAAACAACTTTAAATAATGGCATATTATTGTGTTTTGGAATATGGCTAGCTTGCCACGTTTAGGTTGAAATGTAAAGATGCATTATTTTCCTTTCTCCTGCAGATGTGACAGCATAGAGAAGTTAAAAGCACAGCTACCAAAAATGGAGCAAGAATTAAAAGAGCCTGGGAGATTTAAGGATTTTTATCAGTTTACATTCAACTTTGCAAAGAACCCAGGGCAGAAAGGTCTAGGTATGTTTAGATTTCTTTGTGAAATGTTCAGCTAGTGTGCGTTCATATCATAGTGCCTTCAGACATTTGTGTTCAAGAAGCCCAAGCAATGCATAATGTGTTGAAATGTTTTTACATTGTATGTTTAGTTTGTTATTGTTTATCTATTGATAGGCCTCCCCTCCTCTTCTTGTTTGGGTAAGCATAGGTGGTCCTGTGCCAAAGTAGGTGACACTATCAAAAAGTGTCACGTGCAGAGAGAGTACAGTCACACAGATTTTGTCATACTGCAGACTTTTTATTGGAAAAAGCACAACTCCATCAACTTGTTACTTGAGAAAGATCATCTTTATCGGCTGAAACGTTGTGTTGTGCTTGTTCCATTAAAAAATCTGCAGTATGATGGAAATTAGCATCAGTATATTATTTGTATTAACAGCCTTACAGGTTATGTGCAGTCCCTATTGGAAACTATCAAAAAGTGTGGGTTTCCATAGAGTGGCTATGAAATCCTTTTTGTGGAAAAAAAAAAGCTTTGTCATTATTTAAATGTTTGTTTTCTTTGTGAGTAAAATGTATGTTATGCTTTCTTTAGTTATGCAGATAAAGCCAGTAGGGCATAATTAAAATGTACACTCCGGGCCCCTAAAGCACTTGAGGTGCTCTATGTGTGGAGTGCGTACTCTTCCCTTTTTTTTTTTTTTTTTTTTTTAGAAAAAGGGCAAGTTTTAAAAGAAATTGGCACTTTTTTTTCCCCATTAATAATTAACCTTGTTGCACCACCTGAGTCAATCAGACAACAGCTCGTGTTACTTTCTGGTTTGTTTAGCTTAATGGCGCTAAACTCAAAAGGGTTGCAATTACTTACCTGTCTTACAAAGACTTCTCATTGAGCTGCATTGGAAAGTCTCTGATTGGACAGCCACAGAAAGTCTGGACGGGGGAAGAAGGGCAGAGCTTGTAAATGCAGCTTTTGCAAGCTGTTTTAGCTATTCTCCCACTTTAAAAAAAATGCATAATGAAATGCATGCATGTTTTCATTGGGATACATATACTAAATAGTGATTTAATTTGTTTGTTTTTCTATTTAGGCAGTTGAGTGTCCCTTTAAGCACCCCCTCAGATGGAAGACTTTCCAGGGAATAATTTACCTTTTATCTGCCTTTATAATTAGTTAGTTAATTAAGGAGTTAACAACAGAAATTGCAAATACTCATTTGCCTACGTGTTGTCAATAAATATATTATTGAACACGTCCGGATATAAGATGCTAAAGTTTATCTATTACATCAAACTGTGATGCAACTGGGTCTTACAAGTATCCAGGTTGATCATTGTTATGTAGATGTTAGAGAATATCATAACCTGTGCTAAGCAACTATGCACACCCAAGTAGGTGCTGCTGTTTTATAGGAAGAAAAAAAATATATTCTATGAATAGCTTTTATTTTTTATATTTATATATATATATATATATATATATATATATATATATATATATATATATATATATATATATATATATATATATATATAAACTGCAAATATCCCGCACTCAATGTACCAGTCTTGTGCTTGCCTCGGTGCTACCTCAGCCTTCAATATATGCAGATGAAAAGAGTGCACTCGAAAGGTCTTCTTAAAGATATAAACAATTTATTGTGCCAAACTTCAAAGACATACAAGTCGACGTTTCAGTCCTCGTAGGACTTTTTTCAAGACAATGAAAGGCGGGAAAGAAGTGATTTAAATATACCTTACAGGTGATTTGATTGGAGAGTAGGTTATATGAAAGAGAGGCTGTGCAAACGTGAAAGCAATTGCTTAACTATGAGATAGAGATTAACCCCTTAAGTGCCTAATGGAAAGGCCAGTAAGTGAGTGTGGATACGGCCAAGTGTCTAATAATCTGCTCTCGCAAACATATTAAAATACAAGGATAAGATAAGAGCTTCGATATCTCTTATCCTTGTATTTTAATATGTTAATCTCTATCTCATAGTTAAGCAATTGCTTTCACGTTTGCACAGCCTCTCTTTCATATAACCTACTCTCCAATCAAATCACCTGTAAGGTATATTTAAATCACTTCTTTCCCGCCTTTCATTGTCTTGAAAAAAGTCCTACGAGGACTGAAACGTCGACTTGTATGTCTTTGAAGTTTGGCACAATAAATTGTTTATATCTTTAAGAAGACCTTTCGAGTGCACTCTTTTCATCTGCATATATATATATATATATATATATATATATATATAATTTTATTTATTACAAAGAATGTCTTCATCTTGCTTTAAAGGAACACTCTAAGCACCACAATCACTGCAGCCCGCTGTACTTCTTATGGTGCCAGGGGTGCTCTGACACTATCTTGGTGGAATTCGTCAATCCGTTTTAATAAGGTTTGATCATTCACCTGGTTTCCGAGTGCTCGGGTTGCATTTGGTCTTCACCAAAAGAGAAGCCAGATGCCTCATTTTAGCTAAGCCCAGTCAATAAAGAACTGTGCTCATTGGCTGAGAATGTTCAGCTGATACTCTCAGCCAATAATCCTAGTCCTGCATAGCCCCATTTGGCTCCCTTGAAGACAGTAGAAGTGGCTTTCAGGCAGAAACCAGGTAAGTTGTCAAACCATACTAAAGTGGCGTAACGAATTTCACTGGGATAGCACTAGGGCACTAATGAGGCTGTAGTGGTTATGTTCATTGGAGTGTTCTTTAAAATAGTTACTGGTTCATTATTGATATCTAAAGGTAATCTTGTTTTTACTGCAGGTAGTTACCAATGTTAAGTCTGCTTTTAAGTTTTACCCCTCCCCCCCCCCCCCCCCCCCTCCAAGCATAATAACCACTACAGCTGCTTGCAGTGGTCATGGTGCAAGGAGTACCCTGCTGCCTCCAACATTGTAAGGAGCCAAAGCATTTTTGACTTCTTACTTGGGGTCTGCTAGGTGGCACTCCACCGCCTCCACTACTAATGCAGAAGAGCCACAAGCTTGTTGACAGGAACTTCTGTTAAATAGTTATTCCAAGCACCGTGACCACTTCAGTGATTTGAAGTGGTCATGGTGCCTCCATTCTGTATGCACAGCTTTCCTCTTTAAAACTTTGCACATACAGAGTTTAACCCCTTTGCTGCCAGATGTGTAAGTTCACCTCCGGAAGCATAATACTACTAATACTCATTAGACTACCTGGAACAAGACTTGCAGACTGGCTAGTGTCAATTCAATTACATCCATTGCTTGAGAGCAATTTGCTGACTATGTCAGACAATGAATGACCGCCGGAATGACTGCTGTGCAGAAGCGGGTTGTTGTCACTGACCATTGGGGGACTCTCTGTGCCTAGTTTTAACCCAGGTAAGAGGGCAAACCGTGAACTATTAAAAAGCAATAATAATAATAAGTGTACAGGCACTTCCAACCAACAGATAAAATCTATAGTGTGAACAGTGCTTCCCCCAGCACTGTAAAATATGTAACAAATAAATGGTGATTTTTGTTTTTATTTAAAACGGTGGACTATAGTGGTTATGACCCTTTTAACTTTCCTGTACTGAGCCCTGCATCAATGCTTAGGAACATCTGGCTCTCTAGAAGTAGTAATTGAGGTGGGGATTGGCGCCCGACAGACCCCAGTTAAGAAGCCAAACGGTTCAAAATTGATTTAATCCTTTATATTTTGGGGACGCCAAGGCATCATTGGCACCAAAACCACTGTAGTGGTTGTGGTGTTTGGGGGGACCTTTTAGTGAAAAAAAGTGACATTTTAGTAAGCACTTCTTTACGTAAAGACTGTTCAGTAGGTTAGTATTTGTGTAATTCCTTTTGTTTGTGTTTATGTATACATTCACTCACAGTGGAGCTCATGTACATTGTAATGATTTTGGAGCAAACATAATGAAAGCCACTGAAATTGGTTTCCATAATTGTTGTCCGTCTTAGAACTGTTTTCTGCCATCTGATACTTGCTTTAATGTTTCTGGGATGACTATCAATTATTTATTTTTTTATCATCATCACCAGGTCAATTACATATGTTTGGAAAATCAATTTATAATAATTTTGTGAAATGTCACTTTGCAGATTTAGAAATGGCCATTGCCTACTGGAATTTAGTTCTAAATGGACGGTTTAAATTCCTAGATTTGTGGAACAAGTTTTTGTTGGTAAGTTTTCTGTTAGGAGTTCAAATGTATATTTGTTAAGAGTTTAACATGTGTATTTGTGTAAAATAAATATTTTTACTTTACCAAGAAACTTACAGTACATGTGTATGGTAATGAGCGTGTTCTAGTGATACTATATTTATATATTTTATAGATTCAGGGTTATTGAGTTCTGAAGGATAACTCTAGAATATGAAACTTCTCTTCCTCACTAGGAGCATCATAAACGATCAATACCTAAGGACACGTGGAACCTCCTTTTAGACTTCAGTACGATGATAGCTGATGATATGTCAAACTACGATGAAGAAGGTATATCTTTCTCCTTGTATTTAAAATAACAAGTGCTGAAGTGACATCCTCTTTGTGAAAAAGAAACAGAAAAACCCAATGGGTTGAGATATGTTATTCTGGCAAGTTTTAGGAGCCTATATTAGAACTTGCACAGTAAAATAGTGCAATAAGTGAAGAGTAATGAAGTCTACTTTAAAAGATATATTGAAGTTTTGTGCTCCTTTCCATATCTGGTAAAGCAGTGTGGGAATAGAAGTTTGAACACTGTAAGCAATTTTGCTAGTAGCTTTGCTTGCTAAGTACTGCAGTGTAACGTATTTGCTATACACTGTATTAGGCTTTCGTAAAAGGACTTACCATATGATACTTTACTGGGGTGGGGAAGTAAAGAATAAACATTGCGGGTATTTTATAAAAAAAAAAAAAAAAACATTCTCAGACTCAATTTGGAAGCTACAGGCTCTTGATATTCTGCAAATGTTAATTTACAATAGATTGCCAGTTAACTTAATTTGCTAAACACTTTGGAAATGTTGCCTACAACTGGTATGATGAGCCTCACCTAATTCATGCTTCGGAGCCATATACATATGGAAAACCTGGTTTACCTTGCCATTGGTGGAATTTTTAAGAACTCAGCACTCAATTGGGCAACAATTTGGCGAATAGTCCATAGATGATTAATATGCATCTGTTTCCTTCCTTTTGTAACTAAAGTTTGTGATTTTTTTTTTTTTTTCTTTGTTTCTTTCTTCGTAGGAGCATGGCCTGTTCTTATTGATGACTTTGTTGAATTTGCACGTCCTCAAATTGCAGGAACAAAAAGTACAACAGTGTAGCACTAAGGAACCTTCTAGAATGTACATAGTCTGTACAAATTAATGCAATGGAAAATTGCACAGTCAATTTCTTCTGGCTGGACTATACTGAAGATAAGCCCTCAAAGCAAGTCCAGAGGGTTGAAACAGACAATTGGCAACATCTTAAGACCATATCGTATTCCATTCTTTTTGTGGTTTGGGCCTCTGCTAGCCTGGAGCGCAATTTGCCACTTCATATTTTCTAATTATGGATTTCATTTCATATCTGTGGACCATCCTAGCCTCATACTCCCATGAATGAAAAATGATCTGACGTTTTCATATAAATCAAGATGCCTCCTCCATCTGCTAATTACATCACAGCCTTGATGAAACTATTTTTTCCACCTAATTTTTTTTAATTTTTTATGTAGTTTCAAAGAAGGCTGTTGGTTGCACCTTTTTTTTCTTTCCCTGACATTGGAGGGAAAAGTGGGTTTGTATCATTTTTTCCTTTTGGATATAATTTTACATTGCTAAACTTCCTTGTGTGTACCAAAGGAATTGTTTTTTTTGTTTTTTTTGGAAGGGGAAATGGCTTGATTTACAGCAGACAAAAAAAAAACCTAATTGATTTTATTAACATTCGTTCTAAACATTAGAGCATTCAACCATGACAGTTCACTGTGGTATGAAGGAACAAAGTAACACCGTTTTCTTGCCATAAGACAGATACACTTCCAAACCATGCCTGTTTTACAGTGTATGATGGTATTCTGAGGTCATTATACCATGCAACGTGTTTGAATATAGGTATGTGGGATGAAGGTATTTGTTACAAAGTTCCTTTAAAATCATACTCTTTCACTTTCAGTATGTTTAAACTTGGTTGCCACTTTTGTCATTAATATTGAGATAAAAAAAAATGAACGCTTATGAGTGTCTGTTTAAAAAAACAAAAAAAAAACAACAGAGACTTTTTGCCAACATTCTACCCCCCAGCCCCTCTGCTTTCTCCTCTTTGCTATTCAGATTATCTGCTGGAGCTGTTGTTGGACAAGTCCTGCAGGAAATGGGTACATAATACGGATTTACTATACAGATCTGTCTGCTCAGTAGGAGTGTGAGATGGGCATTTACAAAGTAAATGATAATGCGACTCCGTTTTATGGTGACAATGCTTAGAATAGTAGTAAGGGCCATGTGTTTGTTATTTGGCACTGACATTTTAAGAAGATTGCAGAACAATTGAAATGCTTGCAAAAGACATCTTGTCCGAGGATTCTGCTGATTCCTTTTGCAGTTAGCACCCAGTGTACCATTATACTGCTGGGTCTGTAAGAAAATAACCAGAGTACTGCATTTTCTTGTGACATGTGATATAAGAACATTTAATTTATCTAAAACCTTTTGTTTTGTTGTCCTTTTTCTAACTGCTGCATTGTATCTTCTTATTTTCTTAATCTTTCTTTAGGATAAATGACTTATTTACATAACCTGATGTTACTGAACAAGTAACATGTGCACAATTAAAATGTGGTTAAATCCTTACTGAAAAGTCTTTTCTCACCCCAAAAAATATATTTTATAGACATGGGCATAACATTTTGTCCTGCTGATATGCACAACCATGTAGAAATTAGGGTTTTGTTTATTTCCTAAAACAGGGACACTCCAGGCACTGAAACAACGTCATCTAATAGGAGGCCCTCGAAGGCACTCTTACCTTAAGGGGTTCTTGAACGATTTCACCCCAAAGTTGCCTCCAACACCAATGTCCACTCTACCACAGGCTGCTTCTGAATTTTCATATTCAGGAAGCATGGAGTACTGGCTGTCAGCTGACGCTCTCAACCATTTTGTGACTCCCCATTCACAAAACTGGCTTGGAAAGAAACGTACCTTTTCCAAGCCAGTTTTGTGAACGGCACGCTACGCTTTATGAATCTGAAAATTCAGAAGCCACATGCCACTGAGGGGTGGGGGGATGGAGGGGAGTGGAGGCACCTTAGGGGTTACACCATTAGAGAATGGTTTAACCCCTTGAGGTAATAGTGCCCCCTGGCGCCTTCTGGCACCATAGCAACTTTGTTTAGATGAATATTTTTTGGTGCCTGGGGTGTCCCTTGAAAATTTGAAGTCCTATGCTGCTAGCCATGCCTTAAAGGTTACTCACCCCTGCAAGTCACAGCATTCATCAGGAGTGAATTTCTACTTGCGAGGCATACATTTTTACTTGCCTTAATGAGTGAAAATTTTGAGCCCAGTCTTAAAATAGAAATTGATTTTAATCTTTTTTTAAAAATCACATTTGGTGAGCAACAACTCCCTTGATCCTTGCAGGACCATCATGTTACATAATGCAGAGCTTCATTCCCCATTTTAAAGCATTACATGAACTAAATAGCAAAGTATAGTCATTGGCGGCAAAATAATTATTGTAAGCACATGCTTTAAACAAGATCTGATGCAAACCTTAGGAATGTTGGTGATTTTATAGCAAATGTTTAATCTGTAGGATGTGCAGGCAACTGTGCATGTTTTACCCAACATGACTTGGTATCACTTTAAAAATTTAAAAATGTCAGCTGTGGGTTATGATAGCAAATTTGTTATTTTTGTATTTGATATTTTATGTAATTTTTCTATTTTTCTGCCTTTACTGCTGTGCCATTGACAAAGCAGTAAAGATTGCTTGTCAGAATGCAAGAGGCAACGATCAATCACATTTAACAAAGCAGTTAAGCAGTGATGTGTCCCTTTAAGGCATTCGACTAGGGCTGAAGGCCCCTGTTCTCTTTAACCTGAGAACTGTCATTTCTGCAACAGCACAGCATTATTTATGAGAAAAGTCTCGTAGACAAATTGATTTAACCACCAGACTGGCTGTGAAAACTCACCAGCTATCATGAGTGCAGTTAATCTGAAAGGTGAAAGTTCATTCTCTTCAAGCCTGGACTACCCTTTGGGCAAATGCCCTGGGGGGCAAGGCCTACAGTAAAGATCCAGCTGCTGGCCTTGCCATGTACCATCATGGGCCAGTGGTGAGATCAAAGATCTTCCTCACCAGTCCAGTGCACTTTTGAGCCTGTAAATCCACTGGGTGTAGATGTATGTAGAGTATTCCTCCAGCAGTTTGGAATTTTGCCATGGGTTAAGTCTGCAATGCACAATGCTGGAGCTTGCAAGAGTAGTGTACTCAACTTACACTAAAGTCACAAAATACTGCTGGACCACCAGGTTTTCCATTGTAAAAAGGAGAAAATATTTTTTTTTATTGTTTGTGTCATAAAATTACAACTTTACATTGCTTTCCCGACCCACCCGACACGTTGGTGATACACTGCCACCTCCCAGTGAGACGTTTTGATAAAAAAAAAAAAGTCCAGCCCTGATTCACATGAAGCATAATTTAGAACTGTAAAATTAGTGGCTCATGGTACTCTGGGCTACATTCACCATGCCCTCAATATACAGTGATCATACATAGGTGAGTTGTTTTTAATTAAAACTATTACACATTCTGTGAGACTTGAAATTGCCGTTTAGTGAATAAGCGAGTGCACTGGATTTTGATTGTTGTATGATTTGGCCCCAGCAACACGGTTACAAGTATGCACGTTCAGGTGAGTGCAGCCTCTTGTTTTCTTTATACAGAAAAACAAGTCTTATGGCTTGACTGGTGTGCATATCTTTGTTTAACATTATATTGAATTTCCACAGACCTCAGGTGGAAGGGGTTTTCAATCACAATTTTTCTCCACCATAACTGTTTTTGGATTTTTCTTCGTATATACATACATATATATATATATATATGTGTGTGTCCATGGATGTATATAGTAGATAACTTCAAAAGTTGAGGACTACATCCAGGCACGGACTGGCCATCGGGCACACCGGGCAATTGCCCGGTGGGCCGCGGTGGCCATGGGCCGAGGCCGGCAGGGGAGGTCCCAGGATCTCCCCTGCCGGTCTATGCAGAGCCAGCACTATCCGAGCGCCAGCCCTGCTGTTTTCCATGGAGGGCCAGTGGGGAGATCAAAGCTCTCCCTCACCGGCCCTCTTGGACAGACCTGCGGCTGGGGAGGGAAGAGTTAATTCACCACTGGACGACCAGGGATGATGTCACCGCGCCGGTCCCCCCTCCCAGGCTAAAGGTAAGAAGGGAGGGGGGATATAATGCCTGCTTAATTTTATTTTTATTTTATACCCCCCAAACACACACACACACACACAATCCCTTCTAATATTCACACATGGCACTCTCACACCCATCACACACAGCACTCTCACACCCAGCACCCTTACACACATCACACACAGCACCCTTCACATACACACTACATCCCTCACAGACACCCACTGCACACAATACTTCCGAACATATTTTTATATTATATTAGATATATCTCTATCTATCTATCTATCCACTACAGCACCCCTCACACACATACTGCACTCCTAAACACATTACGTTCCAGACACACACTAGATCCCTTACCCAACTCTGGATCATATACGCACACTAGATCCCTTTATACACTCTGAATCCTTATATACACATACTCACTAGATCTCCTACACATTCTGGGTCCTTCAAACACACACTAGACTCCTGTATACACACACACACACACACACACACACACACACACACTACATTCCTAAAATACACACTCTGGATCCCTTATAAACACACTAGATTCATTGTAAACAAACACATACTACACCCCGAAACACGCACTCTCTACAAACACTACATCACCTATAAACACATATGCACACACTTACTACATCCCCTATACACACATTCTCTACAGCCCCTAGCCATATTACATTACATTGCATTACATTACATTACACCAAAAACACAGCACGACTAAAACCGACCTTATTACACAATACTCAGCTCACTCTACACACACGCAATACCACAAGCAGGCTCCAAACACATGCACAATACTCTTTCCTGGCCCTTTTGTCTCCTGGTATCCATTTATAGAGACACCAGAGACAAGTTGCAAGGAAACACACTGTAAGCATGTTATTACATTTGCTTGCACTGTGCAGAACAAATACAGGGCTTTTTTCTCATGCTAGAGCTCTTTAGCAGAGTTCTGCGCATGGTCTGCCCTGGAAAAGCATTGAACCAACATGCTCACTTTGAGAGGAGGCGTGTTTGTCATTGGTGATGACGAAACACACCCTCTCTGCCCCGCCCCCTTCTTAGTGGGCCACTGTGATAAAAAAATGCCCTGGCCGAATTTTTCTCCCAGTCCGGCCCTGACTACATCTCTCATAACATTTGGAGTGCCAAAGGGTTGCCTACTCCTGTACTAAGCTTTGTGTCTCTTTCTTTACCTGTCTGCTCACTACGTCCTAAAATGTCTACCAATCTGTCTCTTTTTCCCAAAGATCTCAACAGTCTGTCTCTTTTCCTAATGTCCTCCCAATTTCTCAGACATTTTTCCACTAGATGTCTAGACCTGTCTCACTTAAAGGGTTACTCCTTTTTATCTAATGTTGTTAAATGTAAAATGTTACATTACTAACCTGATGCCACCCCCTGCCAAAATTGGGACACTTGGAAGGCATGCCCAAGTCACGTGCCTGAAAGCAGAAGTGGTGTTGGTTGCATGGTCGTCTTTAACATTGATTGAACCCTCGCAACCATTTGCTTGGACCCCCTGGAAGTTTATATATATATATATATATATATATATATATATATACACACTGATAAATGCACACACTGACACAGACACACTGGCATATACACACACATTTAGATACACACAGATACTGACATACACATATACTCAGATACACACAGTGGTGCACTCACACAGAGATAAAAACACTGTCATCCACACACATAGATACACACATATGCAGGGGTATATTTCTGTGCAGTGTTGGCCCAGGAATGCTGTAACGTATGCATTGACAGACACTCACACTCGCGTGCACATTCTTACCACTTACGCAAACACTGAGGTACATACAGGAACACAGATACACATGCAGTGGTGTATTTGTGTGCAGTGATAGTGTTGGAATGCAGGGGGGTATGTGTGCTGTGTTAGCGTTGGTATGTAGTAGTGTATTTGTGTGCAGTGTTGGCACTGGAATGATGGGACGTATGCATTGCCACTTAGCTTAGATACACACACAGGTACACATATAAACTGACACAGGTATACATACACAAAGATACACATACTGACACACAAGTACACATAAACAGCAAGATATACACACATACAGTCAGATACGCACACTGACAAAAACACAGCCAGCTTCACACAGGCAGATACATAAACACACATACAGTCAGATTCACACACACAGACAGATACATACACACACACACAGCCCGAGACACACAAATATCATTTTTTTTTTTTCAATCTTTCTTTTATTGAAGCATATTAGATAGGGTACATAAACGAAGAAAGGGAAATGCAAAAATGTAGTACATTAAAGGGTAAGTACAACATTAGCTGAAGAGTTTACATTTCCTGAGTGATAATGCTTCATGTTTTAAATGCGTTAATGTGTCGTGTAACAAAAGCGTATTGTAGTTAGTATCAATGCCTATTCTGACAGACTATTAGAGAGCAACAGTGAATTATGCAACACTTAGGCTTATAGTTAATAGGTAGTATGCGATGTCTAGGTAGAAGAGTAATAATGTGAAGAGCTAGAGGCGGAACAACATATGAGTGAAGACAGTTATATGTCAGAAGAGTCAAAGTGTATGTGCTATACCTATGACTTAGCTGTCGCTTAATACCGCATACCTATCTAATCATGCTTGTTCGATTAGCCTGTGTGACAGAATGTGATCAGCAGCTAATATGCTCTCTGTACTGCCGCTAAGTCTGAGCTGTACATGCTTGGTAGCGGGAGGCAGGGTAAAATGGAAACGCTGGGGCTACATTCAAGATAGAGACATGCAAATATATGTGGCCACGTTAGTCTACCTAGCCACAGCAACACTGCAACATAGACAATAGTATACCATTCAGTAAGTAGGGAGATGTGAGTGGTAGCAGGCTTCTTTAAATTATCTCTTTCATTACCAATGAGGGATGGCAAATTCTGGCTAACCAGTGCGTGAACTGGCGTGAGTCCTGGCAGTAAAAAAAGGTATGTGTCCACAAACCAGTCCCCTGCGGCCCATGCCGGTTCCCGACTTGCAGGATTTCGGTGTCAGCTTGCAGGTGTGTGTGCGGTGCGTGACCATTGCTGGGCTTCTGTAGCTCGCCGCATTGCAGGTGATGGTGAGCGTGCCTCCCTAGGCCTAGGCTGGTATGCTGGCCTGCGTTTTCTTGCCACAAGTCCATTTGCCGCTGGGGTCTGGAATTACTGCGCCCCGGTTCCTCTGGCGGTTGCTGTGGGCGGGTGTTTCAACACCATGTTCCCTGTGGTGACTTCTCCGCGTCTGAGGGCCGCTTGTCTGAGGCCTGTGTAGGTGCTCGCGCCCTGTGCCATTGGGCCCATCATCAGGTCCGTGGGCCCAGGGTTCCGCCAGATCCCAAGCTTCTCCCTGGGTGTATGGCAGGCTGTGGGGGGGGGGGATCCCTCCCTGTGAGCGCCCAGCTCAGAAGAAGAGTGAGCGGGTCTCTCAGCATCGATATCCACTGGTGTGGTGCTTGGTGTATGTCAGATGCCAGGGGTATCTCCGGGTATGAGGGCCTCTGTTTGGTATTACCCTGTGTGCAGGAGTAAGTGATGTCTGCTGGTAGGGCTCTTTAGTCTGGCTTGACTCAGCTTGGACCGGGATCACCCCCCCCGGTCCGGTGGGGGGAGAAACAGGACCGGGTCCGCGAGCATGTCATGCGTGTTGGGCTCCTTCGGGCGGGATAGCGCTGCGGCGGCCGTCCGCTACACTTACCGCCAACATGGGTCCCGTCTGTTGCAACGGGCCCCATCCTCCGAGGGACTAAAACTTCGAGAGCAAGCCTCTCCTCAGCTCAGGCAGCCCGGTTCCATCGAGGGTCGCAGCAATTTGCTGATGATTCTCCCCAAAAGTTTGATTTACAGGCTATTTGTGATCCTGTGTGCAGGAGCTGAGCTGTCCTGCGACCGCTCAGCTCGGCGGCCTGGCCCCGCCCCCCACAAATATAATTTTACATAGTTTAGCCACCCTACTGTCTCCTTACCTTTACAAAAGGGTGGCTTCCCTGGGGTTCAGTGAGAGCAGGATTGCAGAGGTTGATGGGAGTCTTAGGAATCTGGCTACCTCACTCTCTTTCCTCCTCCTCCCCACGCTGCGCTCTGTCCAAAGCAATTTGAAAGGGCCAGGAGCCCCTGATTACTTCACCTGCCACAGCCTGGGAGATTTCTCAGTATTTGTAGTTGTCCATGGAGTAACTGGGCCGGGTCAGCTGCCCCATTTGCCCCAGGTTAAAGATGGCCGTGGGTGGTTGGAGTAAGCCTTTTAACAAGTGCAGGAACGCAGACTCTTAGTAGACTATTCACTAATCCGTTATGAGAAGTCTTTCAAAAAGAAGTGAAAATAGCAGAGGTGAGATGTAAACTTTATCCAGGACAAGAGACCCTGACAAGGTTATTCACTAAATGAGTTGTCGGCAATTCAAATTGAATGTTAAATTTGAACGGTTACTCCTAGCATGTTTTATTGATTTGAAGTGGTCATGGTGCCTAGCGATTGTATATGCAGTGTTTTGCCTTGAAACGCTGTACAAACAAAAAATACCACCTTAGAGTAAACAGGGATTATTAGACAGGGCCTTAAAGCGCTCCACGCTACCCACCTTTTACTTATGATATGGTTGAATGGAAGGAACTATCGGTTCTTTTTTGATAATTTTGGGATATATTCTCCTGCTGTTGACGGTTCTCTTCTTTTATTAGCTCTCCGAGCCTAGCCTTGCTTTATTTTTCGTCCTTAGTTACCTCGTTTCCTTAATAAGGGACCTCATAGGGAAATTTTCCTTGTTAAACGTCAAACCATCTGCTGTCTTTTTTATTATTACAAAACATTTTTCAGATTACTTGTCGTGTTTATGCTGAAAAATTGGTAATTTCTCCTGTTATTAAGCAATTCTCATAATTGCCAATATATGTTGTCTTATTCATAAACAAAAAAAACAAAACAAAAACTTTTGTCTAGGCAAGGCAACAGGAATCCTTGCAGCAGGCCTGGACCCAGGGCCGGACTGGGGATACAAAGCAGCCCTGGAAAAAAATCCATGCCAGCCCCATAAGTCATTGCGCCATATATATATATATCTTTTTTTTTTTTATTCTTTTTTTTTTATTGTGCAACGATTGACTAACAGGCTTGAGATGCCATGACTGCAGCGACAAGCATAGTAGGAACATACATCAAGGATATTGTGTCATGGCTATTGAGGAAAGTGCACATTTTTATATGTATAATAAAGCAGGCTTAAAGCGGCACTGTCATGCCGAATCCCGTTTTTTTTGTAACCGCCTCCACTACATCCAATTGACCCCTTAGTCACCCCCAAATACCCCTAAGCCCCCCAGATTACCTATTTATTAATCTTTATTTTCTGCCCCGATCTATATTCAGGGCGCCGCCATCTTTGCGTGGGTAGGTGAAGTCCCTGTGGGACACGTCATCTGCCCACACTAGACAGACTGTGAGATTCACGCACATGCCCAGTGAAACACCTGGACATGGGAACGGGAATTTCACCTATTCATTCATTCATCAGACAGATGAATGAATGAATAGAAAAATCAGACGAACAAACTAACACTGTGTATCAGTGTTCGTTTGTTCGTTCGGTTTGTTACAAGGAGGGAGCTACCGGCGTACAGCTCCCTCCTTGTAATATGTAAAGATAGAAGCAGCAGGGAGCAGTGCTCCCCGCCACTTCATAAGCCCCCCCATGCCCCCCTCTCACTCTATGGGGGTCAATATGACCCCCATAATAGCATAAGGGAGATTAAAATCTCCCCAATGCCCCTACTCGCTATACCGCGGCTGGTGGGGGCCCTAAATGAAATCCCCCCTCCCCAATCAAGGTGACTAGGGGTCCCAAGTCCCTAGTCACCCCCCCCCCCCACCCAAATCAAACTATCCCCTACCTACCCCCTTCACCCTAAAAATAGTGAGGGGGGAATAAAATAACTAACCTGTAAAAAAAAATTAAACTTACCATTTGACGTCCTCTTTTTTTCTAAAATTTTAATTTTTCAGCCCCAAAAAAGGCCATTATACCCGTCAAACTTAAAATAAAATAAAAAAACCTGAGCGCAAAAAAATAATCCATCTTCACCCATGGAGGGCTCCGCGCAGACTGAGCTACGCAGGGCAGGGGAAGGCTTGAAAACCATCCAATCACAGTGCTCTGTGTCATTTTACACAGCGTGGGAATATTCCAAAGAACTTTCCCACGCTGTGTAAAATGACAAAGCGCACTCTGATTGGCTTAAACCTACCAATCAGAGTGTTCATAGCCTAATTGCAGGGCGGGGCAAGGCTTTATAAGCCTTCCCCCGCCCTGCGTAGCTCAGTCTGCGCGGAGCCCTCCATGGGTGAAGATGGATTATTTTTTTGCGCTCGGGTTTTTTATTTTATTTTAAGTTCGACGGGTATGATGGCTTTTTATTTGGCATTTTTGGGGGCTGAAAAATGAAAATGTTAGAAAAAAGAAGACGTCAAATGGTAAGTTTAATTTTTTTTTTTACAGGTAAGTTATTTTATTCCTCCCTCACTATTTTTAGGGTGAGGGGGGTAGGTAGGGGATAGTTTGATTTGGGTGGGGGGCGGGGGTGACTAGGGGCTTGGGACCCCTAGTCACCTTGATTGGGGGGATTTTCATTTAGGGCCCCCACCCACCGCTCAGGGGTGGGGGCCGGGGGTTGGACAGTAGGTCCCCCCCCATTCTTATGTAGGGCCCCCACCCACCGCTCAGGGGTGGGGGCCGGGGGTAGGACAGTAGGTCCCCCCCCCATTCTTATGTAGGGCCCCCACCCACCGCTCAAAGGTGGGGGCCGGGGGGAGGACAGTAGGTCCCCCCTATCTTTATTTAGGGCCCCCACCCACCGCTCAGGGGTGGGGGCCAGGGGGGAGGACCCCTTATTGTTATTTAGGGGGCCCCCACCAGCCGCGCTGGGGGGAGGGGTTATTAGTATTTTTTATTTTTTTTTACAGTGAGCAGCCACAGGCTGCTCACTGCTTACTAGACATGACCATACTTGCGGTATAGCGAGTAGGGGCATATTATTTACTAATATTAAGTAATCTTTACTTAGTATTAGTAAATTTGGCTGAAAGACCAATTTAGGTCTTTCAGCCTTTTAGTAGATAGCTCCCTGATACCGTGGGAATTAGGGAGTTATCTACTAAGCGGCTGCAAGATGCAGCCACAGCAATGAATAGGATCGGAGTTTCATTCATTCAAATGAAATTGCGATCCGAACAAAGTGCCGAATTGCGTTCTAAAACAAACGAACATACTGTTCTCATTCAGTTAGAACACAATTCGTCAGTTTTGGCTAAAATGACAGGAAGCATCGCGGGAACAGGGAGGAAAGGTAAGAATTATGGGAAAATTGCTCTGACCAGCGGAAATGAAGCACACTTTCCTCCTCCGCTGGTCAGAGCTGCTCAAGCGGAGGAATCCTCCATAAGGCAAAGAGTTTTACTTTGTCTTATGATTTTAAAGAAAACTAGAAAAGCTACAATTTCTGGGGAAATTGTGTGAAGTGTTCTTGCCTCCATCAGTAGTCTACAACTGGAGTGGGCGGAGTAACTGTTATTATTTATTTATATAGCACATTTAATTGCAACGTTGTTGCCCAAAGTGCTTCACAGTTACATTAAAACGTACATTTATAAAAACATTAGCAGGTATACAAAAGGCCCTGTTTATGACATCACTTGCTGCTCCAGCCTGGCACAGGTCAGAGTATTTTGGCGGTTGCCATCTTCAAACGGTCATATTTAAAAAAACTATACATCCTACAACTAAGAGCTTTATAGTGTGAGAATCACAAGACCCAGACCTACATTTTGATGCATAGTTTGTCTCTGAAATATTAAAAATGAAGGCACAGCCACAGTTTAGAAATTGCCTTTCAGATTTGAGGTGGCTACAGTGGAGTTTCAATGAATGTCAATGGACGGCGTGAGTTGCAAACAAATGGTCATATTGTGAAAACTATTTGGACTATGGCTTAGCCGTGGACATTTTTAGTGACACCAGGGATAGCTGAACGTTTTGATATATATTTGAACGTTCTGATATATATTTGTGTAGGTGGGCTTGAAAATGAGGTGGCAGTTTAGAAATCATGTCCTGATTTTTCAGCTTTTGCCAGCTCCCACTCTAGCTTTGCCATTCATTCATATGGGACAAATTTCGCCACAAGAACGACGATATTCCGTGAATCATTCGGCGAAACGTTCCACAAAGTAATAGCAATCCGATCGGGAACAATCTGCACGTTTTGGTATATTTTTGTCTATGTAGTGTAAAAACTGTGGGAGGAGTTAGGGTGGCAAATTTGGCTATAATAATAATAATATATATGTGAGATAACATTAAGTGGTCTTGCTATGCAAGAACACTTAATGTTATCTCACATATATATATTATTAAGTGGTTTTGCTATGCAAGAACACTTAACTAAAGAAGACAGGAAGAAACGGAGAACAGATCCTGAGAGAGGGGGAGAAGAGGAAGAGATTGAGGAAAGGTAAGTTCAGCATGACCGTGCTGCTTTAACTGTGGATCTGAATAGATGATCCAAGTGATTACAAGTTGAAAGAGAATTAAGTTATTACATGGAGCATGTTATATGCTAGGTAGGAGCTGAGTAAAATTAATGAAAACACAACATTGGCCCATTGGCCCTCGTCATCAAGGATATGTGGATGAGAGTGAGAATATGAGAAGCCCTGCATTACAGCCTTGCCTAACTGTGGTGAAAGGGGATTACTCATGGCACTATGCCGTGTTGGTCAAGAAGTAAGACAATGGAGCATGATAATTGCTCTGGGTGTAAATATGATTTTACTGCTCCTGTTTGTGGCCTGGCGTGGAGGGAGGCCTATGGCCGAGTAAGTTTCCACATTAATAGCTACCCTATGCCATCTGTGGCTGTACATAGTCCTGAGCTGTGAAGTGAACAGGCAAGCTAGAGAGCTGCAAAGTTTTGTCTGTCTCTGATGAGCCCAGGTAAGTGATAGCTTGTGGTGTAGTATGAGTTTTCACCTGGGATAGCGATCTTCCCTCATGTTGCTTTTCCGTGTGACCTGTATGATCCCTCCGAGTGTGTGAGTTGTGCCTTTCACAGTAGGTTACATCAGGATCTTGTCGGCGGCGTCCAGCAGACCTCCTCGCTTTTAGTATCTTTGTGCTGGTTCGCCTAGCCGCCTGTAGCCTGGCATGTCTCCTTGGGTGAGTTGGCGTTGCTGCAGCTGTTGCCTTAGATCTCCCCCTTCGGCTGTTATGACGTGGAGTTGTTGCCTCAGGACAACTGACTTTCCGCCACTTCCCAGTAGGAGCCAGGGCTTGTGCGTTCGCCGAGGAGCGTGAGGCCCCTGTGGTGTGTGGTTGCTGAGTGGGGGTTACCCTCCCATGGGTCTCCGGACTATTAGGTATGGGCTTTTTCTGTCGCTGTATCTCAGGAGCGGAGCCGTCAGCCACAGGGGGTGAATAGCATTGCTTGTTGGCGCTCGTTATTCTCTCCTCAAGCTTGCGCCAAAAGTCTATAAAGATTGCATCCAGCCTTGTGAGAGTGGATTCCCTCAGGCGTTGTGGCATGGTATGAGGGCTTGCGCCCGCCATCTTAACTCCCGCCAATTTGGCCAGCAGGGACGTGTGCAGGGACGCAGGGCATGTAAGTAGGGTGGGGGGAGGGAAGCCCATGCTGTGGTCGGTTAATATCGTATAGTGAAATACCTTGTGATTGGAATTAAGTCGGTGTGGTGTGCCGGAACCGACGTAGGGGGTAGGCCTGTAAAAGAGGGCCTCCCCGAATGAATTGTATAAGAGGGAGAGGTGGGTGGGGTGAACAGCGTGCGTACGGCAAGGTAGGAAGGGGGGAGTAGCGTTTATATAGGAACGCTTAACTCCTCCCACAAATACAGGCCTTACGGCCTTAAACTTGTGGTCGGTTAATATCGTATAGTGAAATACCTTGTGATTGGAATTAAGTCGGTGTGGTGTGCTGGAACCGACGTAGGGGGTAGGCCTGTAAAAGAGGGCAAAAGGAAATGCAAGAAAACACACTTATTGCACTATAATTATCATATAAAATCCGTTTGCCTTACTTCTTATCCGTTAGGAATGTTCCTGTATAATGTAGCTGACTTCTAGTGACTCTAATTATGTGTACCGGCATACTGCTACTGGATGCCGTGCTTATTGAAAGGATGAGCTAAATAGGAGCCGGTGGTCCCAACCAACGCCAGGAGTATTAATGTAGAACCGTATTTAGAAGTAGGGAATGATTAGTATGTCAAGTGTCTTGATTGCCTGGTTTGAATGTTGGTGTGACATGATGTAGTGTTTGTACCTTCTTAAATCTTCCTTGAGGAGACATGATTTGCCAGTCTGATTAGTTGTGATCGTGGAGTTGTAGGGTTCCGGAACCCTTGTACGGTTGCAGGCACATAGATTTAAGACCTGGTTGTGTGGTGAGGATGCTGTTTGGGGAGTCTGATACTGCCCGCAATTCCCATCTATGGATGTACGTTACTGTAGAGTGATAAACCAATTATTTATCTTTGATATCTTATGGTAAGACGGGGTATGGTTTGAAAGGCTTGTCAGAACGTGTTATTGTATGTCAGTTCGGTATAGTGCGATCGTGTTGTATGAAGGTTTGAATAAAAGGTGGCAAAAAAGCAGAATAGACTACAATTGTACAGTATACCTGTGAACGTAGTGTACCACTGAGTCCTGTAATAATGTCACGTTCTGTCGTACGTATTCTTAGTGCAATTGAAAAACGCTATAGGCGATCACTAGTTGTCGAGTCCCAATAGCTGGGCGACCGTAATAGGATGTTAAAATGCAGATTACGAAATGCGGAAAGTAACCGTGATGACAAGGAATTGGGCGTTGTAAGTTGGGTGAGGTACTAGGCCAATTGACTCTTGACCAGGAATCCCTAATAGGTATGTGGATGCTTCCACCCAGGATAGTGGTTTAACTGTACAAATTGGGAGTTGGTCGGAACCAGGCGGATGAACTCATAAACCCAATTCGAGCTCTATTGACTCCCTCTACCTGGCCCGGACTGCAATGCCGAAGGACCTTCTAATCCTGTTTCCGACAGTCTGTGAACCATCTACCCAAAGGTGTAGAAGGTGAATGATTGTACTGAATATGTTGCGGACCGCCATGCAGTCGGCCTAACTGAGCCGAGCTGGTGTTCTCTAAGTTAGACAGACTATTATTGAAGGTCTGAAGCGTAGCCAGAATGGAGTTTAGGTCTCCTGTAATGTCTGAGATTCCTCCTTGTGAGCTGGACGCCAAGACAGAATTGTCAGTGTCCAGCTCGGTGGTTGCGTTAGGGAGGGATGGTCCTTGTCCGATGTTGCCTCTTTAGGACATACTGAAAAAGAATACCACAACAACAATGAACTGATGAACAACAATACGGTTAAGCAATATAGAACTGGCTGGCTAACTAGTGCCGAAGCGAAAAGCTCTCTACCCCGTGACAAGTGAGGCCCTGCTAGTTGCCAAGTGGCTGGTGAGAGGCTCTACCTATGATTTGGGCGTGGGGCTCGAGCCACTAGCGTGGTGGCGGGGTGGCGGCCTCTCGGTGACAGTAAAAGATCCAAAACGTGAAGCCGTGTCAGGTGAGGCCCTAACTATAAACCCGATAGGTGGGTGAATGCGAGGCTCTAACTATGATGTGGGCCGAGGGGCGAAATCTCCGTGTTGAGATTGGGGGGTTGGCCTCGCGGGACCAGCTATGTTGTACCACTAAGGCTAGCTCCTAACCCTAGATAGCCAGTTCTCTGACCCTAGACGGGGGATTGATAAGGGGATAACGCAACGTGTTTGGAGAACCCAAGTTGCGGTTTGTGATAGGTACCTGGAGATTCCCAGTCAGAGAAAGAGAAAAAGGGGGGGAAGGAGGAAGAAAGAAGAGGAAAGGAACTGTGGTCGAGGGAGAGGATAGAAAGAAAATGATATGCAGTATAGCGCAGTTCTTGGAGATATAGCTGATCGTACAGTATACTTAGACCCTTTTCCTGAAGGGAGATGTATGAGGCGTTGTGCCAAGAAAGCGTGGTAGTACCTGACGGAGAGAGGAGGGTGAAATTAGCAAGGTAGTGAGTAACAAAACGATTGTTACGGATATTGAGTATGAATGAATGTATGACGAGTTGTCGAGTGATAGCCGTGGCCTGACGAGGCAAGGCAGGAATCAAGCCCCCGTACCCAAATATCCCATTGTGTAACAACGTGGCCTTGTCGAGGCAGTTGTTTGAAATGTGAACTTATTTATACCTGATACAAACAGGCGACAATAGCGAACTAGTGATTGTCTAATGATAACAAATGACAATATGCAACATTAATAGTAATTAGCGAAACTAATGTATAACGGTAATAGAGATAGACTAATTCCAAAGTGTCTAAACCGATTAGTTTGAATCGTCCGACAACAATGTGTCAACGCATAGGCGATTCATGTTAGGCTTAATAGTAGGGAATACTTTCACAAAAGGAAAGAATTAGAACTTAACTGATAGGGGACTGTTCTATGGAGTAAGACTTATATGGGGCAGAACTGGAAAGCAACAGCAGGAGGTTATCATATGAAGACATAGACAGATCTTTAGACTGTCTGTACATGTTTATTGGTATGATTACTTCTGTCATTAATTAGGCGAAAGCCTGACACAGTGCCCGATTGTATAATGAATGGACCTGGAATGACAGGTCTGAAAGATATTCGTTTGGATGACTCTTTACACATTCTGTAAATTGTATATGCGAACGGCGGGAATAGCCCGAACGTGGCCATTCCCGCCGGTACCTGGACGTTCGTTTGTTCAGCGTTCCAGCGCTGGAAATGCTTCGGCTGAGTTTCCCCGAACGGAGGGGGAGCTCTGAACTGGCGGGACGTGCGACCGGAAACCGGAAGTGCGGGGTCATCGAGGAGGACCAGTGAACAGTGTGCGTACGGCAAGGTAGGAAGGGGGGAGTAGCATTTATATAGGAACGCTTAACTCCTCCCACAAATACAGGCCTTACGGCCTTAAACATATATATATTTATTTATTTTTCCAATATAAAATATTGGTCCTTTCAGAGTAAAACGTTTAATTATACAGTAAGCATAATCACATGCAGACACAGACAATCTCACTGACACACACAAGCTCATTGAAACACAGCCTCATGGACAAACAATCTCACTGATATATAAACACACACACATATATAAGCTCATTGACATAAAAACTCAAGCTCACAGATGCACACTCATAGGTTCACTGACACACACAGACAAGCTTATTGGTATACACACAATCGTAGTACAGAAACTCTGACACGCACAAGCTTTCTACAGACAAGCTTACTGTCTCACACACACACACGCGCTCACTACAGAAAAGCTCACTGATACACACATGCTACCTACAGACAAGCTCACTGACACAAGATTACTACAGACAGGCTCAGAGAAAAGGCAGTGTTTACACTTCTTCCTAGTGACACCTCTAGTGACGGTGTCCTTCCTGTGTGCAGCACCTACATTCACCTGAACAGTGTGCAGCAACTACTTTCCCCATAGAGATAAATTTATTTAATGCATCTCTGTGAGGAGATGCTGATTGGTGTAGCGTTTTGCAGCTAATCCTATGGCAAAACATTGGATTGGCTGAGATCATCAAGCTTGATGATCTCAGCCATAGAGGCAGGGCCAGTTGAGGGGAGACCAGAATGGCATGGGGGGGAAGGTGAGTAAAAACACTTTTCCCTTCAGATTAGAGGCAGTGCAAGGTGAGAGGGCTGAGGCTCAGGAGGCTCTGCTTCTTTTTCGGAAGTTCTGCCAGGGCTAAGCATGCCCGACGCCTGCATCTCCCCTCTGTTTTATTTGTTCCGTCTATACCGTGCCGGGCAAACGATGGTGCGTGTGCTAGCTGGGAGGTGCTGGCGGTGGAACGCACATACAGGTTGCGATGTGTGGAATTGCGGCACACATTGCGCAGGCGATTTCAAAATTCAGGTGCCAAAATGTAATTATTTTTTTTCCCCTCAAAATTTTCCAGGACTTAGTTGCTGCTGGTTAAATGGCCTCTCTAACGGTTTGCCAGGTGCACTCAGAATCTGTTGCAAGTGTATTCTCACCTGCTCTCCTACACACTTTGAGGCCATTTAAGGTAAGACATTTTGCTTTTATCTTAAGTGAGTCTAGCCTGTATTGTAGAGTTTTATATTTTGTTCAGCTTTTCTCTTTCTCGCTTTTTTCTTCAGTATGTCTAATCCTGAGACTGCAGAGAGAGCTTCAGAGAGGGGGAAATATTCTGTGAAATCTAAACATTTAAAGGATCACTATAGGGTCAGGAACACAAACATGTATTCCTGACCCTATAGTGTTAAAACCACCATCTAGTTCCCCAGGGCCCCTAATGCCTCCATAAATATAGCATGCTGCATGCTGCTTGCCTAATCTAATCACAGTGCTTACCCATAGTGTGATGTAATTCCAGTAAAATACAAGTTTAGCAGGCTAAGATTGCCACAAGGCATATGTATGTATATGTGTTTGTAGTATCAGTTAGTTAATTACACGTAGCTAAGATACTGTTATCACTGTACTGACCAGGTGCAGGAATGTAAGAACTGGAATTACGCGTCCCTCTCCTTTGTATCAGATGAGCCACGTGGTTAGACCGGATGGATGAGTTTAGACTCTATTTATTAAATAGGTTAAGGGTATGTGTGGGTGTAGTTAATTGTGGGAGGAGCTACAGTGCTATATAAGGAATGTACTCTATGTATTCAGTACTCAGACTTTGCTGTATTTTGGTGACGCTAGTCCCTCTGAGTCCCGATCGGTGATCCAATAAAGAATCTCTTCCTTCCTGAAGAAACCTGTGTCCATCTCTCTGTGCTTGGCTTCCGTCAGTTTCTCCGGTATCATTTGGTGCATTGGCCGGGAAGCTCATCGTTCAACGGTAGCTGAGAGGCAGAGGCGTGAGACGGTCTATCTTTGCCCACGTTCTCTACGGCTGCACCCCTGAACTTCTGCGTGGACCTCCCTTCGTCTCGGCGCCACTGGTCTGTTGTCCAGGAGATCATCGGCCTCTACGTGAGAAGTGCTGGGGTGTCCCCGTCGATGAGTGTGAACTCAGGTTCAGGAACGAGGAGGTAAGACAACTGCTGTTTTAGACGGCAGGACCCACTAGGGGTATACCGATTGTGCGGTAGGCCCAAAGGGGTTTTGAATCTGTGTATCTGCCCCCTCTGTCGGAGGGAAGGAGCGAAGGCGCACCGCTCGATCGAACGCTCTTTAGTCAGACCGTTTGATTTGGTTAGTCAGGCGGGGTCCTGGTGTAAATAGCCCTAGCCGGACACCGGTGTCTTGTCTAGACTAGCGTTCTAGGGTGTATATTACGTTCGCTAGGTCGGAGGGACCGGGAGACTAAGCGGCGCCTGTGTAAATTCGGTTCGCTAGTTCTCATCCTATCTGGGCTAAGTGGGAAGGCGTGTAAATTTGGAACCCACTAGACTTTTGATAGTGCGACTAAGAGGCGCCTGTGTAAATTCGGTTCTCTAGCTCGCTATATATGTGGTGATTGGGCAGTGTGGCTAACCAAAACGGGTGTATATAGTTTTAGGTAGTCCATTCAAGGTACTGGCCAATAGTTTAGTTGGGAATTGTAAATGTGTTAACGATTGTTTTAGTAAAGTGTATATCTTGTTAGATAGCGCGAGCTCAGCCGTCTAGCGAGAGTGTTAATAGTGTGTTGCTGTATTATAGTGCACGGTACCATAACCCTGTATATTTACTGACATTATATAATAAGTACTAATCATTGTCGTCCATTGCATGTTTAACACCATAACCACTAATAATTTTATTGTGACCTTAACTTGTGCTTTGACCTATGCTAACCGTACTGTAACCGCTATTTGTAAAAGACGATGTTACTGGGGTGTGTTATAGACGGGTAATTCGTATATAGAGAATTATAGCGTGGGTGACTGTATAGTTACGCCAAAGGGCATAATATTGATTATATAGTGACTGGTGTAACAGCTGTGTGTGTACGGGAATTCCCTGAGTGGTTATTGTTATTGTGTACGTTTCACTTGGTAACCGTACCACGTGGTGCTGTTGCCAGAGGAAACGGGTGTGACTGTTGAATAGTACGCGTGTATAGTATTCGTTGTCGACGACGTTCCATTGTTAAGTATGGGTGCGTCGCAGTCAACGATTCCGGATCCCTTAGGATGTATGGTTAAGAATTTTAAAAAGGGATTCAAAGTTTGTGATTTTGGGGTAAAGATGTCTCCTGTACGTTTGGTCACTTTGTGTACTAGGGAGTGGCTTACTTTGGTTGCGGCATGGCCGCCACGTGGCAGTTTGGATCCAACTCTGGTACAGCGCTTACACGTGGCTGTATCGGGTAGGCCTGAACTTTACGGCCAGTTTCCTTATATTGACTGTTGGAGACAGGCCGTAAATGACTCGCCAAAATGGCTCCAGACATGCCACGAGGAGCAGTGTCGCCTCATGGTAGCTAGGACTTGCTCGTCCACTAGGACTGGTGTTAGGCCCATTTTGGACACGCCCCCTGAGTCCGAGATCCCTTTGCCGCCCCCTTACTTTCCGTTAAGAAGAAGTGACGCAAACGCAGGAAGTCCTGCACCCCTCCCCTCATTACCCTCATCCACTTCCGCTTCCTCCTCCAGTACAGGATCCACCCCCCCTCGTACTAAATCTCCCCTTCCGGAACCAGAATCCACCCCCATTAGAAACGAATATCCTGATTTGGCGCCACTTCAGACTTCCGGTCAAGCTTCATCTAGCTCGGCTCGAAGTGTTTTATTTACGACCTTTTCCCAAAACCGACCTCCCACATCCCCATACCCTATCCCTCCCCGACCGGAACCCATGACTGACGCCTCTCTACGTAGCCCCATCCAAACCCGACAGTTGACTGGTGCCCAACAATTAAAGCACTATCAGATGCCTCTTCGTCTGAATCCCGGGTCAGCTTATATCGATGCCGCAGGTCAAATGGCACACGCTGACCCAGTCTTCGTATATGTCCCATTTACCACAACCGATCTTTTAAACTGGAAGACCCATAATTCCTCGTATACTGAGAAACCACAAGCTATGACTGATCTGTTCACCTCAATAGTACAGACGCATAATCCGACATGGGCTGATTGCCAGCAGTTACTAATGACTTTATTTAACAATGAGGAAAGGACAAGAATAAATCAAGCAGCCATTAAAGCATTAGAGGATAGAGCCCGTGCTTTGAACCAAGCCAATCCAGCAGCATGGGCCGCGACACACTATCCCAACACCGATCCCGATTGGAACGTAAATGGTGCTGATATGGTTCAACTCAGAGCCTATAGAGACGCTATAATTGCTGGCATGAAAGCCGGAGGAAAGAAAGCCATTAACATGTCGAAGACAGTTGAGGTGATCCAGAAAAGCGATGAAGCGCCCAGTGTCTTTTATGACCGATTATTGGAGGCATACCGCTTGTATACCCCCTTTAATCCGGAAGACGCAGACAATTCCCGAATGGTTAACTCCGCCTTTGTCAGCCAAGCATACGGAGATATTAAGCGCAAGCTACAAAAGTTAGAAGGGTTTGCAGGTATGTCCATCACCCAACTAATGGAGGTAGCAAATAAGGTCTATATGAACAGGGATACAGAAAGTAAGAAAGAGGAAGAGCGCAAGATGCGTAAAAAGGCTGATATGCTAGCGGTAGCGATCGCAGGCGTAGATAAACGGGGCCCAGATAGAGGCAATAATAGATGGAGTAGGGAGCCTTTGAGTAGGGATCAATGCGCGTATTGCAAGGAAGAAGGGCATTGGAGGAACGAATGTCCGCAAAGAGAGCAGTACGAGAGAGACCAACCCAGGGCAGGCTACGGAAACTTTAGAGGTAGAGCGAGAGGTAGAGGAGGCCCCGGAGGGAGTAATGGTTATAGAGGGAGTAATGGGAACAGAGGAAGTGTTAGGGAAGACAGGTATATTCCAGCAGCGCAAAGGTCCCGCGATAGAGAAGGTAGGGACTTTGTAGGATTGGCTGACACTGTCATGGAGGACTATTGATACCGACCGGGCTCCATCCCCCTTGGTCGAGCGGAGCCTATGGTCGATGTATCAATAGGGGGGAAAAGGAGTGCGTTCATGATCGACACTGGTGCTGAACATTCAGTGGTGACTAATCTAGTTGCTCCTCCATCTGGAAGGACTATTACTGTGATAGGAGCAACTGGAAGAAGTGCTGAAAAACCGGTTCTTAAAAGTCGACTCTGTACATTGGGAGGCCACGTAGTAAAACACCAATTCCTTTATATGCCTGAATGTCCAGTCCAATTGCTGGGACGTGATATGCTATCAAAATTACAAGCGCAGATTACGTTCCTACCAAATGGAACAACATCCTTAAAGTTTAATGGACCTTCAGGTATTATGACTTTATCCGTACCAAAGGAAGAAGAGTGGCGACTTTATACAGTGTTGACTAGCCAAAACCCTAGGAGTGATGAGACATTGTTTAACATACCAGGAGTTTGGGCAGAGAACAACCCACCAGGACTGGCCCGCAATATTCCACCAATAAAAATTGAACTGAAACATGGGGTTTATCCAGTGAGCCTAAGACAATATCACATTCCGCAGAAGGCTAAGAAGAACATCCAATCCTATCTGGATAAGTTCATACGGTATGGTATCCTAAAATTCTGTACTTCCCCCTGGAACACCCCATTGCTGCCTGTTCAAAAGCCCGGTACAGATGAGTATCGACCTGTACAGGACTTAAGAGCAGTCAATGATGCGGTTGTTAGCATACATCCAGTTGTACCCAATCCATATAACCTGCTTGCTTTAATTCCGGGCGGGGCTACTTACTTCACAGTCTTAGATCTCAAAGATGCCTTCTTTTGCCTCCGAATTGCCGCAGAAAGCCAATGTATTTTCGCTTTCCAATGGGAGAACGCTGTAACGGGCTCAAAACGCCAAATGACTTGGACAAGACTGCCCCAAGGGTTTAAAAATTCACCTACCCTATTTGGTTCAGCTCTAAGTCAAGATCTACTGGATTTCGAGTCTATCCCAGGAGAATGTGTATTGTTACAATATGTAGATGACTTGTTGATAGCAGCAGTTACAAAAGAAAAATGTCAGCAAGCAACGCACGATCTACTACATATTCTCTGGAAGGCAGGATACAAGGTGTCCAGGAAGAAGGCTCAGTTGTGTTTGCCAACTGTCAAGTATCTGGGATTCCATATCTCTGAAGGTCAAAGGATTATGGGGCCAGAGAGAAAATAAGCTGTCTGCCAAATACCAATACCCAAGAATAGAAGACAAGTGCGAGAATTCTTGGGGGCAGCAGGCTTCTGTAGGATATGGATTCCCAGCTATGCGATACTGGCAAAACCTCTGTACGCAGCCATCAAAGGTACAGAGCACGACCCCTTCTTATGGACCCAAGAACAGCAAACGGCATTTGAAGATGTGAAGAAGGCTTTGATGAGTGCCCCAGCATTAGGTCTACCTGATCACACACGACCATTCTACTTATATGTACACGAGCAAAGAAGAATGGCTGTGGGAGTATTGACACAGTACTTGGGATCATGGCAAAGACCTGTTGCCTACATGTCTAAGCAACTGGATGCAGTGGCCAGCGGACTTCCACCTTGTCTAAGAGCCGTAGCTGCAGCCGCCCTGCTAGTAGCTGAAGCCGATAAACTCACTCTGGGTCAAGAACTTTATGTACGAGTCCCACATGCAGTACAGACGTTGTTGGATTACAAAGGAAATCATTGGTTTAGTAACAGCCGTATGACCAAGTATCAAGCAATGTTGTGTGAAAACCCAAGAGTGCATTTAGAGACTGTAAACACCTTAAATCCAGCTACCCTTTTGCCGCAACCTACTGAAAGTCAACATGATTGTTTGGAAGTAATGGATGAAGTATTTTCAAGTAGACCAGATCTTCGTGATTTTCCCATCCAGAACCCCGATGTTCAATATTACACCGACGGCAGTAGTTATGTGAAAGAAGGGATCCGCTATGCAGGATATGCAGTGACAACAATAGACAAGGTGATAGAAGCTCGGCCACTGGCGAAAGGAACATCAGCACAAAAGGCAGAATTAATAGCACTAACACGAGCGTTACAATTGGCTGAAGGTTTAAGAGTAAATATCTATACGGACTCTAAGTATGCGTTTTTAACCACTCATGCCCACGGAGCTTTGTATAAAGAAAGAGGACTACTGAATTCAGAAGGCAAAGAAATCAAGTACGCAGCTGAAATCCTACAACTATTGGAAGCAGTGTGGGAGCCGAAAGAAGTCGGTATCATACATTGTCGAGCGCATCTGAGAGGAGATGGTGATGTAACCAAGGGAAATCGGATGGCAGATAGTGCAGCTAAGCGTGCTGCTGAATCAGGAAGACAGGAGTATGTGGGGCATATAGCTGCTCTTATACCAACTCCACTGTCCCAATGGACTCCAGTTTATACAGCTCAAGAAGAGGAGTGGTTAAAGACTGAACCGGGAAAGTATTTGGAGAACAAGTGGTATCAGCTAGAAGATGGAAGAATAGTCATACCAGCATCACTAGCGGTAGAAATTGTCCAAAATTATCACAACGGGACACATTCTGGGAGAGACAGTACTGAAGAATCTCTCAGGAAACATTTCTACATACCAAGATTGTCCAACTTGACTCAGGCCATTGTACGCAGATGTGTAACGTGTGCTAAGAATAATGCAAGACAAGGACCAGTAAAGCCACCAGGAGTCCAGTTTATGGGGGGACTCCCCATGTCCGATCTACAAATAGACTTTACAGTAATGCCTAAATCGGGTGGACATCGTTACCTGTTGGTAATTGTGTGCACCTATTCAGGCTGGGTAGAAGCATGTCCTACTCGTACAGAGAAAGCAGGAGAAGTTGTAAGATTCCTGCTACGAGAAATAATACCCCGATATGGACTACCCTGTTCTATAGGATCGGACAATGGTCCAGCTTTTGTTCATCAGTGCCTACAACAACTGACTCATATGCTTGGTATAAAGTGGAGGCTTCATACTGCATATAGACCCCAGAGTTCTGGTAAGGTAGAGAGAATGAATAGAACTATAAAGAACCAGTTGGCTAAAATGTGTCAGGAAACCCAACTTAAGTGGAACGTTCTCTTACCCATAGCTTTATTGCGAATCCGCAGTACCCCTACCAGAAGGATGGGCCTCTCTCCTTTTGAAATCATGTATGGGCGACCACCTCCCGTACTTGGTAACTTAAGGGGGGACTTGAGTCAGTTGGGAGAAGGAATTACCCGGCAGCAGGTTGTAGAGTTGGGTAAGACTATGGAGGAGGTACAGAAATGGGTACAAGATAGATTACCTGTGAATATTTATCCCCCTGTTCATAGTTATCATCCAGGAGACCAAGTGTGGATTAAAGAGTGGAATAATGTACCGTTAGGGCCCAAGTGGAGAGGTCCTTATGTTGTTCTTTTGTCTACCCCTACAGCGATAAAAGTAGCCGAAGTAACTCCGTGGATACATCACTCCAGGGTTAAACCAGCAGCAGTCGATTCTTGGCAAATTACAGCAGATCCAGAGAATCCCTGCAAGATCCGGTTGAAACGCACTACTCAGTCGGAGTAACGAGGAATTATTGTGGATTACAAATTTTATTGTTACAGGTGTGAGTGAGAAGGCCATAATAAAGCCTGTCCGCTTACCAACACATAGTGTATAAGCCAGGAAAGTCTCGAAGGGACACCTGTGAAGACGAGCAGAACTCCATTCCCTGCAGCCCTCACATCCTGGAAGCTGAGGTTCCATCGCACGGACGAAGACTGAGGATGACGGCGAAAGATGTGCTTTTGATTGTGTTTATTTATATGTGTTTTTATATTCAGGAAGGTAGAGGTACCGACACTCCTAGCTGTGAGGTATGCATTAAGACTACGAGAACAGGTAACCATATTTCCCAAACCCTAATTTGGCATTCACAATACGAATGTAAAGGAGAGGTATCAAGATGTAGATACCTAAATATAGACTATAGTGTGTGCCATTTAGGAGTAGGAGAACCTAAGTGCTTCAGTCCAGAGTATCAACCTCGTACAATTTGGTTGACTCTCAGGAATGGAGATCCTCAGGGGACCCTAATTAATAAGACGGTGTTAGAATCCGTACATTCTTCGGGTGTTCTGCTATTTGATGCATGTAAGGCGATATCAAGTGGTAGAAAACCGTGGAATGTATGTGGGGATCTTAGATGGGAGAGGACGTATGGGTCTAATGATAAATATATTTGTCCCAGTAGTAAAAATAAATATGTGAGTCCTAGATGCCCAAATAAAGACTATAACTTTTGTCCATATTGGTCTTGTGTGGGGTGGGCGACTTGGGGACAGACAGTAGATAAAGACATGATAGTGACTAAGTTGCCGACTAGCCCTTATTGTAAGTCTATGGAATGCAACCCAGTCCATATACTTATTAATAACCCCGACAAGTTCCTAGATAAGTATGGAAATTTATTTGGGTTTCAGATATACGGGACGGGTTTAGATCCTGGGACATTATTGTTTATAGGAATAGAGACTGATACGGTATCCTCCCAGACTCATCAAGTATACCATTCCTTTTATGAAGAGATGAGTATAGATAATAAGATCCCCCATAACGCTAAAAACCTGTTCATTGACCTAGCTGAAAGTATTGCCGGTAGTCTTAATGTTACCAACTGCTATGTGTGTGGAGGTACTAACATGGGAGACCAATGGCCTTGGGAAGCAAAGGAGGTAATGTCCGGTTCTGAGGCAGTTGACCAACTAATATCTACACAAGCCGATTATCATTTGAGTGTTAGAGGTAAATCTGAGTGGAGATTAAAGACCTCCATCATAGGTTATGTTTGCATAGCAAGGAAAGGAATAATGTATAATACTTCTGTAGGAGAATTAACTTGTCTAGGGCAAAAAGCTTATGATGATGATACTAAAAATACAACTTGGTGGTCGGCTTCAAATGTCTCAGAACCATCTAACCCGTTTGCTAGATATGCCAGTTTAAAGGATGTGTGGTTTGATTTATCCATCACATCTACCTGGAGAGCCCCAGCAAATTTGTACTGGATCTGTGGTAAGAAAGCCTATTCGGAGTTGCCACAGGACTGGGAAGGGGCATGTGTGTTGGGTATGCTCAAACCATCCTTCTTCTTGTTACCGATTGAAACAGGTGAGACTTTAGGTGTTAAAGTGTATGATGTGAATCATAGGAAGAAAAGGGGACCCTTAGAGATAGGCACCTGGGAAGATAATGAATGGCCTCCCCAGCGTATCATAGATTATTATGGGCCAGCCACGTGGGCAGAAGATGGTACCTTTGGTTATAGAACCCCAATTTATATGCTCAACCGTATTATAAGATTACAGGCGGTGGTTGAGATTATTACTAATGAGACCTCACAAGCACTCAATCTTCTAGCGAAGCATAATACCAGGATGAGGACAGCAGTGTACCAAAATAGATTAGCCTTGGATTACCTTTTGGCAGTAGAGGGAGGTGTATGTGGGAAGTTTAACCTGAGCAATTGCTGTCTTCAAATAGATGACGAAGGGCAAGCAATAGCTGAGCTTACTAGCCATATGGTTAAACTAGTGCATGTGCCTACTCAGGTATGGAAAGGGTACAATCCAAGTAGTTGGTTTGGTAGCTGGTATGAGTGGTTTGGAGGGCTTAAGGCAGTGGTAGGTGGAGTCCTACTGATTTTACTGTTGTGTCTACTCCTACCGTGTCTTATACCCTTAGTAGTTAGGTCTGTGCAAAGCCTGATAGGAAGTATAGCAGAGAGGAAGGCTGCTGCACAGATAATGGCGATATATAAGTATAAGGCTCTAGATCAAGGAGAACCAATGCAGGAAGATGAGTGTTAAAAGATTCACATCATAAGATAAGTCTGGTCTGGTTCATGGTAACCTGAGGTATATGCAAACCAAGGTTAAGTGATGCCTCAAGTAATTGTGAAATATCAGAGGCATCAAAGGGGGGAATGTGATGTAATTCCAGTAAAATACAAGTTTAGCAGGCTAAGATTGCCACAAGGCATATGTATGTATATGTGTTTGTAGTATCAGTTAGTTAATTACACGTAGCTAAGATACTGTTATCACTGTACTGACCAGGTGCAGGAATGTAAGAACTGGAATTACGCGTCCCTCTCCTTTGTATCAGATGAGCCACGTGGTTAGACCGGATGGATGAGTTTAGACTCTATTTATTAAATAGGTTAAGGGTATGTGTGGGTGTAGTTAATTGTGGGAGGAGCTACAGTGCTATATAAGGAATGTACTCTATGTATTCAGTACTCAGACTTTGCTGTATTTTGGTGACGCTAGTCCCTCTGAGTCCCGATCGGTGATCCAATAAAGAATCTCTTCCTTCCTGAAGAAACCTGTGTCCATCTCTCTGTGCTTGGCTTCCGTCAGTTTCTCCGGTATCAATAGGATTGGCTGAGACTGACAAAGAGGCAGATCAGGGGCAGAGCCAGCATATTTCAAACACAGCCCTGGCCAATCAGCATCTCCTCATAGAGATGAATTGAATCAATGAATCTCTATGAGGAAAGTTCAGTGTCTGCATGCAGAGGGAGGAGACACTAAATGTTTGGATGCATTTTAGGCAGCCATGGCCCAGGAAGGATCTCTAACAGCTACCTGAGGAGTGGCCAGTGAAGTTATCACTAGGCTGTAATGTAAACACTGCATTTTCTCTGAAAAGACAGTGTTTACAGCAAAAAGCCTGAAGGGAATGATTCTACTCACCAGAACAAATTCAAAAAGCTGAAGTTGTTCTGGTGACTATAGTGTCTATAGTGTCTGGTGACTGCAGCCGTTCAGTCTGCTCAGGCCTCTGCTTCCCAGGATTTTTCAGAAATAAAGGCATAGATCCTGGGAACTGTCTGACTTAAGCTCTGTTTCTTATATGTCAGAATCAAGAGAGGAGGATTCTAGAGATTCTTCTGATGAAGAATTTTCCTTTCCAGAGGAATCTATTGGAAAATTGGTAAAGGACATCCAGTGCCTGATGGGTGATATGGAACAGTTCAGGAGCAAAGAAAAAAAAAAGGTTTTTCCTTTTCATCCACAGTTAAAGGATTTGATTCTAAGGGAATGGAAATTGCCAGGAAGGAAGCCTTTTATTTCTAAACACTTTAAAGCTCTCTTTTCCATCAATGAGGATTCCGAGTGTCTCTTAGATCCTTTACTATCAGTGGATGTCCCTATAGCTCAGCTGGGAAAGAAGACCACTTTACCTATAGGGGATTCGAGTGGCTTGAAAGATGCCATGGAAAAACGCGTTGATTCTTCCTTTAATTGTTTGTCTCCTCAGCATCTCAATCCAAAGCACTGATTGCAGGTACTTCAGTGGCGAAGGCACAGAAACATTGGCTGGAAGAATTAGAAAAGATTTATGCGGGTGAATCCAAAGAAGATCCAGTCAAGTTGTTACAAAATATCAAGATGGCATCTGACTTTGTAGTTGATTCCTCTTCAGAAAGTCTGAAGATCTCGGCTAAGACTATGGATTTATCCATGGTGGCAAGAAGAGCAGTATGGATAATAAACTGGTCGGCTGATTCAACAACCAAAAATTCTTAATGTGACCTTCCATTTGAACCAGGCAGACTTTTTGGTTCTAAACTAGATGATCTGCTTACAGAGGCACCTTTCGGAAAAATGCTTACAGGGGTCAACAAAGGAAGGTGTTTGATTACAGGAGGAATAGAGAAAATTTATAACAAACTTACCGTAATTTTCTTTTCCTGGCTATTTCTCATGGCAGCTCCTCCCTTAGCAGTCACAGGACAGGAATAAATTAGATTCATTAATAAGACTGATGGGTATAAAGAGTCCCTCCTCCCCTTACACCTCAGTCCAATTATAAAGCTGAAAATTAAAAGAATGGGCGGGAACCCTGATGCTGCCATGAGAAATAGCCAGGAAAAGAAAATTGGCTAATCATGGCAGCATCACTTATGGGTAATACCCAAGTTCACAAAATTATAGGGTGGGAATAGAAAAAACGAGAAAAGACACTGAACAGACTCTTATGCTGCAAAGAAATTTAATATCAACGGGATAAAGAAACTGTAGACAGGACACTCTTCCCAAAGGAGGAGGAAGGAGAGTCCACATCCAATTTGAAGTGTTTCAAGAACATCATCGGGGAAGACCAGGTGGCTGCCCTGCAAATATCATCGTATGGAACCTCTGCCCAATAAGCCCATGAAGTTGACAATGCTCTAGTAGAATGAGTTCTTATCTTCATTGGAGGGGATCGACCTTTAGAGATATATGCTTTCCTGATTACCAGTGAAATCCAACGTTTTATTGTAGATAAAGAAGCCGCCTCACCTCTCCTGGCTCCCGACGGTAAAACAAAGAGTTGGTCAGTTTTTCGGTAAGACTCAGAACACTTAAGGTACATAGACAGGCAGTTCATGACATCCAAACTTTGCCATCGGGGAAGACCAGGTGGCTGCCCTGCAAATATCATCGTATGGAACCTCTGCCCAATAAGCCCATGAAGTTGACAATGCTCTAGTAGAATGAGTTCTTATCTTCATTGGAGGGGATCGACCTTTAGAGATATATGCTTTCCTGATTACCAGTGAAATCCAACGTTTTATTGTAGATAAAGAAGCCGCCTCACCTCTCCTGGCTCCCGACGGTAAAACAAAGAGTTGGTCAGTTTTTCGGTAAGACTCAGAACACTTAAGGTACATAGACAGGCAGTTCATGACATCCAAACTTTGCCATCTAACCTCCTCTTGCGAAGAAGGATTGGGGTAGAACGATGGACCACTTCTTGAGAGAGATGAAACTGAGAGACCACCTTAGGAAGAAACTCAGGTTTTGGTTTCAGACACACCCTATCCTGATAGAATTGTAAACAAGAAGATAAGGTAGAAAATGCTTTAATCTCCTAAATTCTTCTTGCGGAAGTAATTGCCACCAAAAACAATGTTTTATATGTCAGGAGGGTAGCATCCAAACTCTCAAGAGGAACGAACAGATCCTCAGTTAGGTAATTGAGCACCAGAGGAAGGTCCCAAGGAGGGGTAGTAGATCTGGAAGGAGGTCTCAACCTGAATGCTGCCTTGAAGAACCCGGAGATCAAAGGATCCGAAGTCCATGAGATGTTGCACAAGGCTGAAAGCGCCGAAGACTGAACCTTAAGAATGCGGAGGCTAAGGCCCTTATCCAGGCCCTCTTGCAGGAACTCCAAGACCTCAGTATTGTGAGGATGGAGGAAGTCAACATTTTTGTCCGAAGCCCATTCCCGGAACACATCACAGATCCTATGGTAGCATGAGGAAGTAGAAGCTTTCCTTAACTGCAAAAGGGTATTGACCATTGCTTCTGAGAGACCTAGTAGTTGAAGTCTTTCTTTTTCAAGACCCATACCCCCAATTTGAGGCGTTCCGGATGAGGATGGAACATTGGGCCCTGCGTTAGCAGATCCTCCATAACAGGAAGAGGCCAAGGCTGTTCTTGGCTCATCATAGCCAATAAGGGGAACCACGGCCTCCAAGGCCAAATCGGAATTAAGGCAATAACCTTCTTTCCTTCCAACCAAACCTTCTGCAAGAACCTGGGTATCATGGGTAGGGGAGGGAAGGCATACCCCAGATCGAATGAAACTTCCACTGGGCCCATTTTACTAACCCTATTGTTGATGTCAAAGAACCCAGGAGACTCATGACTTCTCTTGCCGAGGCAGTCTCCCTACTTTGTCTCTGATTTTTGTGACCCTTTCCAGAGATGGGAACACATGGGCAGATATGGTGTTTATCACTGCTCTGAGGAATAAGATAGTTTGTGATGGAATCAGGGAGCTTTTCTCTACGTTCAGAAGCCAACCGTGGTCTTGAAGAATGTTCATTTCCACCGACGTATGATGAGCTACTATCCTTTGAGATGGACCTAAGATAAGGATGTCGTCCAAGTAATGGAAGATCTCGATACCTATCTCCCTTATGAAGGCTATCAAAGTGACAAGAACTTTCGAGAACGTTCTTGGCGCCAAGCTGAGGCCAAACGGTAGTCCCCGGAACTAAAAGTGCCTTCCTAGCGCCCAGAACCTGAGGAACTGCATATGATCTTGGTTTATAGGGATTTGGTAATAGGCGTCCCTCAAGTCTATGGAGGTCATCCAGTCTCCTCTTTTGACGCTCTTCAAGATGGTCTGTAAAGATTCCATTTTGAATGTTCTTACATCGAGCATGGAGTTCACACCCTTCAGGTTCAAGATGAGACACCACTTTCCCTGGGGTTTTGTGGCCAAGAACACTGTGGAGTAAACCCCCAGGAACCTTCCCTGTCTTGGAACTTCTTCCACCACTTTCTGTTCTAGGAGAGTAGAAATGCAGGTCCTCATGGCCCTTCGTTTGATGCCTACCGACACCCTGGATTTCTTGAAGAAAGCGGATTTGGGGAGAGAGGAAAATTCTATCCTGTAACCCTCCTTTATGATAGATGTGACCCACACGTACGCAATATTTTTGGCCCACACGGGGTAGAAGAACTTCAGTCTTCCTCCCACAGTCCCTGAACGGGCCTGAAGACCTTCAGAAGTTCTTCCCAGGGGTTCTAGCTCCTCTTCCTCTGGAAGCCTTATTGGAAGAAGAGTGTGAGAAGGATTTCCATGAAGAATTTCTGGAATACTCCCTTCCTGGTTTATAGCTTTTGCTGTCCCGAAAGGACCGATCCTTGAAGCGCTTAGTCTTCCAGGAGGAGGGAAAGCTCTTTCTGCTTACTTGAGGCAAAAATGTTTTTTTCCCCATCGGCAGCTTTTTGAATAGCATCCTCCAGGATCTTACCAAATAGGAGATCCCCCTGGAACGGAAGGCCACACAAGGACGCCTTTAAGGCATAGTCAGCACCCTACGAATGAAGCCATAAAGCCATCTAGAGATCACAGACAGGGTCATACTCTTGGCAATCATGCGAGTGATGTCTAGGGAGGCTTCTGAACAGAATTCAATGGCAAGACTAAAGTCCTTGAGGCTCTCCAAGAGATGTTCTCTATGGACACCCTGATCAATGTCCTCCTCCAAATTAACGAGCCATACTCTCAAGGCTTTGGAGAGAGTGGTTAGTGCCACTGCCGGATGAAGGGCAAAGCCCAGGGCCAAGTAAGCTTTAATCAAATCTCCATCCATATGATTTTCCATAGGCTCTCTGAGATATGCCACGGAGTCAATAGGAAGCGTAGTTTTCTTTGCCATATGAATCACAGCAGCGTCAATCTTAGGAACTGAATTCCATAGGCAGCAGTCCACAGCAGAGTAAGGATAAATCCTTGTGAATTTATTTTTCAAGGTGGATTTCCTTTCTGGCTTATTCCATTCTTGAAGGATCATGACCCTTATCGAGGAATGTACCGAGAAAGTAGGTCTATTTGGTTTTAGGTCCTCAAAGAACCTATCCGCCTCTCTCAATTCAGACTTTTCTTCCATGAGACTAAGAGTGTCTCTGAGAAGGGTAATAAGTCTATCAATAGACTTCAAGTCAAGAGACCTGGAGGTATATTCAACTTCCTCCTCACCATCATCTGAGGCCTCCCACAAGTCAGGGTCTTCTCCAGAGCTGGAAGACTGAGATTCCGCTCTGCGTCTCTTACTCAGACCATTAGACACCGTGGTAGACTTAAAGCCCTCAGCAATAGCTTGGGAAATCCAGAGTTTAAGGTTGTCCTGTGGGGAACCCCTACTGGGGACATCTGCCACTTCAATCAGCATTCCCTGCAAAGGTTCCTTCCATGCAGAGCAGGTGACGAACAATTAATGCATTTATTTGATTTTTCCCTCGATTTCCTTGCTGGAGAATCCAAATGTATGCTGGGGCTGAAATAAAGCCGTATACAACAGATACTACAGGCTTAGTTTGGCACTTTTTAACAGAGGCAGAGGGAGAATACATACTACAAAGGAGAATCAAAGGAAATTCAAAACACAATTCCCAATAAGAGGCAGAGGCAAACCGACAAGAAAAGAAAAAACCCCAAACAAGCAACACAGAAGAACTGGAAATCCTACCTTAATGACAGAAAAAATCGTCCAGGCAGCCAAGCAATAACAGCAAAGGACAAACTGCACAGAAGTCAGGAACGAAATCCAATCTCCTGAACAGCTGATACAGCGCATAGGAAGAGAAACTGGGGAACGTCTGGTCTGCGCATGCGCAGACCGCTGAAACGCACGCTATGCGTTCCAAACGCTCGCGGACGGAATGCAAATTACTTCCGGGTTTGCCGGATCCGGCTGCGACTACCAACCCATCTGCTGCGTTCCAACCAACAATGTCGGAACCCCCAGAAAGCCATAGGAAGTTGGGGAAGTGCCTCCACGGCCGCAGCAGACACTATGCCAACAAAGAACCCCAGAGACACCTCATGGAACCACATAGAATCCAGACAAACAGTAGAACACTACAGGTCTGTGCAGGGTCTCCCCACAGGAGGACCCCCTCAGTATGGATTCCAAAGAACTGCCATAAAGGTATGGGGGGGGGGGGGGGGATTTTAGACCCCAATTATTAGGGGCAAGCTAATAACAAGGGGAATTTTTAAGGATAACCAACCCCATTAACCCCTTAAGGACACATGACATGTGTGACATGTCATGATTCCCTTTTATTCCAGAAGTTTGGTCCTTAAGGGGTTAATAAACAGGAGCAGTGTCTCCCTCAGAACACCTTCTAAGTCCCACGCTGCAGTTCAGCACTTACACTGAACCTGAGCCAGTTAGTCCTGCACATGCAGGCTGTTTACTGGGCCCTTCAAATGAAGAGAGCCTGAACTTCATTTAGAACAAACCCATGACAAATGCAGGAAGGTGTAAAAAGTCCTGTAGAACTTGCTAAGGACAGGAAAAAAGACTGAGGTGTAAGGGGAGGAGGGACTCTTTATAACCATCAGTCTAATTAATTCCTGTCCTGTGACTGCTAAGGGAGGAGCTACCCATAAGTGATGCTGCCATGATTAGCCAGGAAAGAGAAGTTTTCTGACAAAAGAAATAGAAACTTATGACGCCATTCCTGTTGGAGGAAGACTCACACATTTTCTGGATTGCTGGCAGAAAACTACCTCGGATTGCTGGATTCTTTCAGTGATAAGGAATGGTTACTATCTGGATCTAGAAGAGATCCCAAAAATAAAGTTTTTATGCTCTTCAGTCCACTCGACTGCGACAGAAAAGGCTCTAATGGGAAAAGTGTCAAAGCTTCTTCAAAAGAATGTCATAGAAAGGGTGCAACTAAAAGAAAGATTTATGGGTACTTATTCAAGGCTCTTGTTGGTTCCAAAGCCAGACGGTTCTTACGGACCCATTCTAGATCTCAAGACCGTCAAAAGGTTTATTCTGAAAAAGAAGTTTCAATTTGGAAACAAGGTGTACAACTCACATTATTCAACCAGGCAATTGGCTGATTTCTCTAGATCTAAAAGACGCCTATTTACACATCCCATCGCATAACTCAGCAAAAGATTCCTAAGGTTCGCTATCAACTTTCAGAGTCAGACTCTACATTACCAGTTCAGAGCTCTTCCTGTTGATCTTTCTTCAGCCCCAAGAGTGTTCACAAAGATTCTGGTAGTCGTTTTAGCAGATTTAAGGGGAAAAGGCATCAATGTCATCCCTTATTTAGACAACTGGCTTTTAATTGCAGACTCAAAAGAACAACTTTATCTAGACCTCAGTACATCTTTAGACTCTCTAAAAAATCATGGTTGGTTGATACATTTTGTAAAGTCCGAATTAGTCCCAGTCCAAAGAATTCAGTTCCTGGGTCTGATTATAGACACAGTCTCTATGAAGATCTTCCTTCCAGAAGAAAAAAGAACGAAGATTGCTCTGGCTATTCAGAACCTCAGAAAAAGACGTTTGTACTCCATCAGAGAAGCAATGAGTTTGCTGGGTCTTTTCACAGCCTCTATCCCAGCAGTCAATTGGGCAAAGGCCAGAATGAGACCTCATCAAAGCAACATTTTAAGCTTCTGGAACAAGCAAATGTACAGCTTGGACATACCTATGAAACTCAACAGTCAGGCGCTGAAGAGTTTTGTCTGGTGGACCTCGTCCCGTTTCCTGCAATCAGGCCTTTCTTTCCAAATGAAGTAGTTCAAAATTTTAACAACAGACTCCCCAGGTCTCGGCTGGGGGCTCGTTTGGAAGAAAAGAAGAAACCAGGAGTTTGGCGAGTAAAAGATTTAAGAAGTTATTCGAACTACAAAGAACTGAAGGCTATCTTGCTGGCTCTCATTGCCTTCCAGAACCTGATCCAGAATCTGCATGTCCAGATCAGGTCAGACAATTCTACAACAGTAGCGTTTATATACACAAACAAGGAGGAACAAGATCAACTGGTTTGGAAGATCCGAGTTCCAGAATCATGCTGTGGTCAGAGTTTCACCTTCTGTCGTTTTCAGCGGTTCACATAAAAGGAGAATTCAACGTGCTGGCAGATGCTCTAAGTCATCAACATTTAAAACAAGCAGATTGGTCCCTTTCTTCCCAGATCTTCAGTCAAATAACAAAGAAATTTGGTTATCCAGAAATAGACCTCATGGCTTCAAGATCAAACAAGAAAACAAGAAGATTTGCATCTCTAAACCCCGCAGACAGACCAGAGGTCAGACTCCCTTTCTATTCCCTGGAAGTTCAGCCTAGCCTATGTGTTTTATTCCTATTTCTCTTATTCCCAGGATTCTACAGAAGATCAGGATAGAAAGGGTAAGAATGATCATAATCCTCCCTTGGTGGCCGAGAAGAAGCTTTTGGATACTTACCCTGTCAGTAGACATACTGGAACACTCCATGGTACCACTTCCGACTCTGAAAAAATTCAAATTGATGGCATGGTTTCTGAATACCAGATATTAAAGAGAAAGGGTTTGTCTCCTGATGTAGGGATTTTGATGGCTGCTAAAAAAGAATCTACTTCTTTTTTTTTTGCCTAATTCCAGAATATGGAAGAAGTTTTGTTCTTGGTGTATTAAGGTCAAAGAAAATCCAGTAGCCGCTTCCATTCCAAACATCCTTAGTTTCCTTTAGATTGGCTTTGCGAAAGGTTTGAAACTAGCCACACTCAAGGTCGAAGTTTCAGCTATCAGTTTCTTTTCGTTCAGATGTTTGGCTTTGAATATTCTAATCACCAGATTTTTCAAAGCGCTGTCTCGTTTGGTTCCTACCATCAGGGAAACTTTTCTTCCATGGGATCTTGCGAACCTCCGTTTGAACCTCTAGAAAAGTCTTCTCTGAAGGTTTTATCATTCAAGACTGTTTTTTGGTGGCTATTACCTCGGCTAAAAGATTGGGAGAACTTCAAGCTCTTAATGCACATTTTCCTTTTTTAGTTTTCCATCAGGACAAAGTGGTGTTAAAGCTAGATCCTTCTTTTATTCCCAAGGTATGTTCTTAATCTACCAATCGAGAATTAATTTTACATACTTTTTGCCAACAGCCTTCTTATGCATTAGAAGTTAAATTCCACTGTCTGGGCGTAAAGAGTTTTCTGCTGCAGTATCTGGAAAGTACAAAGTCCTTTAGGAAATCTAACAGACGTTTTGTCTTGTTTCATGGTCCTATAAAAGGATGATGGCTTCAAAAGGCTCCCTGGCCAGATGGTTATAAGACTGCATTCATTTGGCTTTTTCCACATGCAACTTTTGGGCGCAAGGTGTTACAAGCAGTTGTAAAATGAGTTCCGCCTTTAGGGGATTGCTTTGATTATCCCTGTTGTAAATCACTGCCTCTAATCTGAAGGGAAAAGCAAAGATTTTTTACTTACCATACATTTCTTTTTCCTGAAGATTAGAGGGAGTGCTCACTCCCCCCGATGTTCTAATAAACTACATTTTGCAGTTACCCAGCTTTTGTATTTCTGGGGCTGTTTGGGGTAAGTGGCAATTTATAGTACAAAATGTAATTGGGGGAGGTATTTAAAAAAGTTTTGGGGATTGCCTACCTGTTTTTCCCCCCCATCCAGATTAGAAATCCCCTGTTCTAAAGCACTGCCTCTAATCTTCAGGGAAAAATTTACGGTAAGTAAAACTTTTTGCTATTCCCTTGCCAATGGAAGGGGTCTGAACCTAAACACAGACACACACCTTGACACAGACTGACACACATACATAGACACACCAAGACAGACACACTTACACCAATAATTACAGACAGCCACTAGAGGCACTTGCTGCTTGCTAAGCAATTTTGGTCGTCTGATGCTGGACATCCTTAAGCTCTGCATAAGGACATCCAGCATCAGTAAAATCCCCATAGGTAAGCACTAATTCAATGATGAAGTCCAAGGAGGGGGAGTGCCAACCCAGCAACAAGGGAGATCACTGCTGGTATCGGGTAAGTGTTAAAAGAGGAGAGAGGGGAGCCAGAGTGAATTATAGTGAAAGAAATACAGCTTTGTCTTCCTTACACTATAGAATCCCATTAACTTAGGGGGACCGTATGCAAATACATTGAAGCAAAAACAGAGACAATGGAAGTGAGGATGTGAGAATTTCTGATAATTCTAAAGTAAAAAAAAAAAGTCTGGAATTAAATGTGAATTTTAACCCCTTAAGGACACATGACGTGCGTGACACGTCATGATTCCCTTTTATTCCGGAAGTTTGGTCCTTAACCCCTTAAGGACCAAACTTCTGGAATAAAAGGGAATCATGACATGTCACACATGTCATGTGTCCTTAAAGGACCACTCTAGGCACCCAGACCACTTCAGCTTAATGAAGTGGTATGGGTGCCAGGTCCAGCTAGGGTTAACTAATTTTTTTATAAACATAGCAGTTTCAGAGAAACTGCTATGTTTATCAATTAGTTAAGCCTTCCCCTTTTTCCTCTAGTGGCTGTCTCACTGACAGCCGCTAGAGGCGCTTGCGTGATTCTCACTGTGAAAATCACAGTGAGAGCACGCAAGCGTCCATAGGAAAGCATTATGAATGCTTTCCTATGCGACCGGCTGAATGCGCGCGCAGCTCTTGCCGCGCGTGCGCATTCAGCCGACGGGGAGGAACGGAGGCGGAGAGGAGGAGGAGAGCTCCCCGCCCAGCGCTGGAAAAAGGTAAGTTTTAACCCTTTTCCCCTTTCCAGAGCCGGGCGGGAGGGGGTCCCTGAGGGTGGGGGCACCCTCAGGGCACTCTAGTGCCAGGAAAACGAGTATGCTTTCCTGGCACTAGAGTGGTCCTTTAAGGGGTTAAGGGGTTAAATGTAAGACCATGATGGCAAACTAGAAACATTTCCAAAGTCAGTGATATTCACCATTGTGAGAAACAGCAATGGTTATTAATGGTCCGAATGCTTCTATTGCTGGGGTGGCCGAATGGTAGATCTCTTGATTTTATAGAACTGCAGCTACCATGAGGCTTTGTTAACCTTTTGGAAGTGCAAAGTAGTTACCCTTGCTCTAGTGGCTGTCAGTCAGACACGCAAGGCATTCTTAATGAAGAATTTCTATTACTGAAAGCCTTCATGTTTAGTGTCGCAATGCTTCTCAGAGAATGTTAGCATAACCCAGTCTGACCCTAGTCAGAAAGCACCTACCTCCTCCCTATCAGCATAGAAGAAGAGCACATAATACTACATTGTCAGATTTCACAGTAGTTTCCAAAGCTGGGGAAAATATCTGTCTGAGAGTGCTCTTATAAACAGGCCTGATTAGCGCTTTGCTGTACGTCTAAAAAGAATGTAGACACACACCCAGAACAAATATTTATTAATAATGGAGCTGCTATAAAGTATTACCTAAGTTTATTCAAAATAGAACAGTGTGCACAAAAAATTTAGAATTTCAAATCTTAGAAGCAGAAACGACTTTGTGAGTAAGTCCGTACTGTGTCAAACCAATCATGGAGTCAAAGAGCAATACGGGTAGGTTCTACTAGTTCTGCCATAGGTTGGCTGTAAACTGTACTGCATTAACTGCTTCTGGATTCTTCTCTAATTTATGCTTTGCAATGGTCACTTCTAAGCCCATATTACATGGGTTGGTCATTTATGCATAACCTGTATTCAAAGAAATGTTAAAGGGGCATTCAGAGCACCATAACTATTACAGTCTGTTTTAGTGGTTATGGTGCTAGCAGGTTACTGGAGCTGTCCCTTGGTCCTGTGCCAAGCCAGTTTTAGTGGTTTCACACAAACGATGGCTTGCTATGTTGCTATTGCAGAATTTAAATTTCTCTGCTAGCAATAGTAATTTTGTCAACATATGAAGCCGGACTGGTTGGCTGTGCAGGCAAACCTGGAGGACCCTCAATTTGTGTCAGACTGCTTGAGAACAGTTTGCCATAGCAATGGATGCCACCACAACCACAACGATTAAGTAAACCCTGGCTTGATTAGGTTTATATTCTTCTAGTCAAATAAGATTACTATATATTTTTTGACTGGTTAGCAGGTATGGGAAAATTTTATGTAATCAGCTGATAGAGCAAACCACATTCTAATTGATCTAAGACCTATTTAGACAGCCTATTAGCCTTATTAGAGAGAGTAAGATTGTTACATTAGAACTTTACTGCCATGTCGGATTTATCTGTGCTGAGGACAATGTAGCTGGACATTCACTTGTACTTCAGCGACCTTGAACATCTAGTTTTTTTTTTTTTTTTTTATTGCTAAAGCACTAACATATCCAGCAGAGACTTACAGTGGGTAAAGATCCCAGATTATGCAATATGGCAGCAAGTTCTCTCTGTAGCCTTATTCTGAAGAGCTTACATTCTTGGACAAATGCACATATTTCCCTAATATTTGTTTTTAGCATGGATGCTAAACAGTGTTTGTAAAAGTAATTGATTGTTGTGCTACCCATTGATTAGAAGCATAAAAGCTTTTGTTATTAATTCATTTCTAATTAAGCATTGGCTTCTAGACCTCCTCTTGGAAATGGAGACATATTGTTGCCAAGATTTATGACAAACATTACCATGAACGTGTAATTATCTGTAAACAATAAAACATTTTACAAATTATGTGTGATACGAACAGAAATAAGCAATCGAAAATCTGAGCTACAGTGAATGGTATTGCAAGAAACGTTTAGTTTTTTTTTTTTACCGTGTTTAATTTTTTTTTAGCACTTTGTCAACTCTTGATCAATAGTCGCTTCATTCTTCCAATGAACATATCTTTATCCCAAGATAAACAGAATGCTGATCCTAGTTGTTTGCCAAATTGAATAGAGTAAATGATTGCACATTTCTATATAGCAGTTGAAAATAATTATTTTATTAGAGTACATCAGTGACTAATATTATTATCTATATGGGAATGTTTTTTGGGAAATTTCCAGAGGGCCGGACAATCATGTAAAAGGCCTCCTGTGTGATGTCACAATGTGTAACAATGTAACCTGTTGAAAGTACTGACAGCAGTGACCACTTAAAATCACATTAGATGACAACAATCTTCTGAGTGCAGTCAGCTAGGATTGCATCTCCAACTATCAATCTCAGCTAATCTATACCAGTCTGCATAAAAATCGCTATCGCTTTTATCCTCTGCTGATATTACTCAGATTAATTGGGGCTGCCTGGAAGAAGGTATTGTTCGTTACTGGCTTTACCAGAGCTCCATTTTATATTTTACATGGTCCTAATAGATTCTGGGCATGTAACCTCAACATGCTGACCTGAATTTTGTAATATTCATATCTTGTCAATTTAATAAGGGGATTCCCCAAAGAAACTGGAAGAATTTAAATTCACAGTATAGGATTTTTTTTTTTAATTACCAAAGAGCAGCGAGCATATAAAGATTTTCCTTTCAGATTAGAGGCAGTGCTTATACCACAGGGATATCCAATCTGGAGGGAAAAAACAGGCAGGCAAATCTCCAAACATTTTAAACCCTCCCCTAATTACCTTCTTTCCAATAAGTAGCAGCTCCTCCTGATCATACCCAGTTCTTTGCCTGCCTTCGGCAGGGGAGGTTAGACAGGAGGTTCTCCAGGAAGCAGGTGAGAAGGGCTGAGGCTCGGGAGGCTCTGCTTCCTTGATGTTCGGGTAAGTAGCGTTTAACACGCCGGCCGGCGTGGTCCCTGAGAATTTATTCCGTCTCTTGCCGTGCCAGGTGCCGGTCTGACGAAGGACGCAGGCGTGCGTCGGCTGGGAGGTCCTGTCGGTGGAACGCACGCACAGGTTGCGTTCCACCAGGGAGTCGCAGAGCGCTATGCACATGCGCAATGCGAACCTGGATTCAGGCGCCAAATTTGAACTTGGCGTTTTTGTTTGGTTACAGGACTTAAAAGGAGCATTACCAGCGGCAACCTCTGTTTGCCAGGAGCTCTCAGATCGGTTGCAAAGTGTGTTTCTCACCTGCCCTCCAACACACTCTCAGGCCATTTAAGGTAAGACTGATTACGTTTTTATTTAAATGGTTCTAGCCTGAATCTTTAGGGAAAAATTTTGTTTTATTTTCCCTTTCTTGTTTTCTGTTCCCAGTATATAATCCTGTAAATTTGGATAAAGTTGCTGAGAAGGGGAAATGTACATCTAAGCCAAGCATTTAATGTGCTCTGTGTGTGGCCATCTTATGCCAGATGGTTGTAAAAAGGAAACTTTGCTCAGTGTGTTCAAAGAAGCTTCAGAGGAAGCAAAAATAACAGAAATGTCCACTTTCTCAGCTGGTTGCAACAAAGTATGCAGCAAACAGTTGTGGATATGCAGTCAGCAGCATTACAGATTGTAATACATGCTAAGAAAAGCCTGAGATCTTGGGAAGTTCCGATACTAGTTTAGGAACTAGTGGTTCTGAGTATGGCGATAATTCAGGCAGTGACTCATCAAATGAGGAATCTGCATTCCCAGAAGTATCCATTTGGGAAATTAATTAAAGAAGTGCAGTTGCATTTGAACTTGAGGAAACAGGGAAGAAGTCCAATATGTTTCCTTTTCACCCACAGATTAGGGAGTTGATTTAAAAGAATGGAAAATTCCCAAGTCACAAGCCGTTTATTTCTAAACAGTTTTTAAATCTCTCTTTTTCCATAGAAGCGGAACAAGACTGTAAGCTGGAGACAGTCCCTGTAGTGGGCGTTCCTATTGCTCAAATAGGTAAGAAGACTACATTACCGATTGGAGACTCAAGCGGGCTGAAGGATGTCATGGAAATACGCATGGACTCCCCTTAAAAAAGCTGTTCATCTCTTCTGCAGCCCAATCTAAAGCTTTGATTGCGGGGGAATCTGTTGCCAAGACCCAATAACTTTGGGGGAAGGTTTAGAAATTGTCTAGCGGATGCGGCACCTAAAAATTCACTGTGTGAACTAGCCTTTGAGCCAGGAAGACGGTTCGGCTCGAAATTGGATGAGTTGTTAAAACAGATGACAGAGTCGGATAGGAAGCAGTTTCCAAGCCGGAATTCGGAGACGCTTCCCTCATTTCAAAGTTCCTTTCGTAGAACCTATTTCAGGGGTCAACATAAGGGAGCCGTTGATTATAGGAGAAGGAAAGAAGTTGAGTCTTTTCCTAGATCTCTGGAATGCAACATCATCAGATCACTGGGTCCTCGCAGTGTTAAAGTAAGGATACGCTCTAGAGTTATCACAAACCCCAAAGAAAATGTTTCTATGTTCCGAGGTTCATTCTCTGGATATAAAACTCTCTCTGATGCGAGAAGTATCAAGTCTGTTACAAATAAGAGTGGTGGAAGAAGTTCCTCTAAAGGAAAGACATCAAGGCACCTATTCAGGACTTTTCTTGGTGCCAAAACCAGATGGATCGTTCAGACCCATGTTAGACCTTAAAGCCGTAATCAGGCGGATTATCAAAATAAAATTCCTCAGGGAATCAATAAAATTAGCGACTCTGCTTATTCATCCAGTAAGTGGTTTGCGTCCCTGGATTTAAAGATGCCTATCTTCATGTACCCATAGCAGAATCCAGCAAAAGTCTTCTAAGGTTTGCTGTGTGCTGCCAATCGGTAATCCAGACATTACCAATTCAGAGCTCTGCCTTTCGGCCTGTCATCAGCGCCCAGGTTATTCACAAAACTTCTAGTAGTCGTCTCAGCTTTCCTAAGAGGTATGGGCATCGCTGTCATTCCTTGTTTGGACGACTAGCTTTTGATTGCAGAGTCCCAGGATCAGCTACAGTGAGTCCTGGAGACAGCTAGATAATCGCTGGAAACCATGTCTGGCTAATAAATGTCAACAGATCGGAACTGGTGCCAGTTCAAAGGATCCAGTTCTTGGGTCTAAGTTTGGTTTCTATCGCTATGAAGTTTTCCTGCTAGAAGAGAAGAAACTAAAGATCAAGCGTTTAATCCAGAATCTCTGAGAAAAAGGTGTGTTTTCGATCAGAGAAGCCATGTACCTACTGGATCTGTTTGCAGCCTCAATCCCGACTGGCGGTTGGGCAAAAGCTAGGATGAGACCTCTACAGAGAAGCATTCTGCAAGTCTGGAATCGACAGGAACTCGGCCTAGAGAGGCTTAAGAGGTTCAACAATCTAACTTTAAGAAGTCGACAGTGGTGGACCTCTTCTTAATTCTTGCACGCAGGTCTTTCATTCCGGATGATGTCCTTCATGATAATAACAACAGACGCCTCTGCACTTTGCTGGGGGGCCCATCTGGGAGACATAATTAAGCATGGGCGTTGGCAAGAGAAGGATGTGAGAAATTCCTCGAACTTCAGTGAATTAAAGGCCGTATGGATGGCGCTCCTGGCATTTCAGATCAACATATTCAAATTCGTTCAGTCTATCGAACGACAGTGGCGTTTTTGAACAAACAGGGAGGTACAAGATCAACTAAAATTGAAAGCCTTTGTTCATTGATCATTCTGTGGTCAGAAGTTCACCTTATGTCGATCTCAGCAGTTCACGTTTTAGAAATTCGATGTGGTGGCAGATGCCCTGAGCGGCATCATTTGAAACAAGCAGATTGGTCCTTGTCATGCAGAATTGTCAAGCTCATTACAGACCGCTTCGGTGTTCCGGAGATAGACCTGATGGCCTCCGGTATAAACAGGAGGACAAGTCGTTTGCGTCCCTAAATCCGGCAGACCAGCCAGATATCTTAGATGCCCTGTCGGTACCACGAAAGTTCAACCTGGCATATATCTTCCCGCCAGTAGTTCTTATTCCCAGAATACTTCAAATAGTAGGCTGGATACTGTAAGGATTATCCTAATCCTTCCCTGGTGGCCAAGAAGAAGTTGGTTCTCGGTTCTTCTGAACTTTCCAGGGGCCACCTTTTGGAAGCTTCCTCTTTCAGGAGGAATTCTAGAGGACGCCATAGTACCTCTTCCGTCCCTTCGGAGATTCCGATGGACGGCCTGGTTTCTGAACTCCAGATTTTAGAGAGTAAAGGTCTGGATCCTGAAGTTATAAAAAATTTTTTGGCAACTTACAAGGAATCTACTTCAAGGTTCTACGCTAGGATTTGGAAGTGTTTTTATCAGCGGTGTTGTAGGTTTGAAGTCAACCCTGTTTCCGCGTCCATCCAGAAGATTCTATGCTTCCTTCAGATGGGATTTGCAAAAGGTTTTAAACCTGCTTCATTGAAATTACAAGTTTCTGCTATCAGTTTCTTCTCCCTCAGATGCTTAACCTCGAATTTTCTGATTTCAAGGTTCTTCAGAGCTCTGACACGTTTGGTGCCCTTTGTTAGGGAATCCTGTCCTCCCTGGGATCTGAATTTGGTCTGTTTCGCGCTTTGTGAACCGCCTTTTGAACCATTGGAAGAAGCTTCCCTGAAGATGTTTTCGTTGAATACCGTTTTTCTTTTGGGGGCTATTACGTCAGCTCAAAGAGTATGTGAGATCCTAGCTCTTCGGGAGAATTTTCCCTTTTTGGTTTTCTTCAGGACAAGGAGGTTCTGAAGCTAGATCCTTCATGTATCACTAAAGTGTTATCTGTTGCCAATGTCAACCGAGTAGTGGTTTTGCCGACCTTTTGTCGGAATCCGTCTTATGCCTTGGCACAAGGAAAAGGTATGTTGGTTTCGTAGAGTTCTCTGGCTAGATGGCTGAAGGTTTGTATTCTGTTATCTTATTCTAAGAGTGGCACGGATATTGCAGGCCCTATATGGGCACATTCTACTAGAGTTGTTTCGCCGTCAGGGGCTCTGCGAGCAGCTGCTTTCCTTCTCAGATTTGTTCAGCTGCTACTTGGTCCTCTCTCCATTCGTTCTCAAGACACTACAAGTGGGACATACTGGCCTCGGAGGATGCAGCTTTTGGGCGCGAGGTGCTTCAAGCAGTAGTGAACTGAAACCCGCCCTCAGGATCTGCTTTATTATATCCCTGTGGTATAAGCACTGCCTCTAATCTGAAAGGAAAAACATAAATTTTACTTACCGAAAATTTCTTTTTCCTGAAGATTAGAGGCAGTGCTACAATTCCCGCCCCTTTTTCTAATAAACTCAGTAATTTTGCAGCTATTTGGCTTATGTATTTTCTGGGTATGATCAGGAGGAGCTGCTACTTATTGGAAAGGAGGTAATTAGGGGAGGGTTTAAAATGTTTGGAGATTTGCCTGCCTGTTTTTTCCCTCCAGATTGGATATCCCTGTGGTATAAGCACTGCCTCTAATCTTCAGGAAAAAGAAATTTTCGGTAAGTAAAATTTAGGTTTTTCTGGATCTAGGAAAATATGACAGAATTAGCACGTCTAATAAGAGCCTCATGTATTTATTCAGTAAACTGTTAAAGAAGATTGGGCAAGGAATTGCATATATTTGGTCTCATCTACAGCTCGACAATATTGGCCAGAATTGTGTCTATATATTTAAAGTAGTGGTTCCCAAATCAATCCTTATGGCCCACCAACAGTCCAGATTTTGTCAGTATCTCTCTTGGAATAATGAAGGGAAATACATAAATCGTGGATTGTTGGTGGGCAATGAAGACTGGTTGGGGAAACACTGGTTTAAAGAAAACCAAATAGGATACCTTCATCAAACTGTGAAGTGGGTAGTGATTCCATAACCTTTAATCGGTATTGGAAATTAAGCAACACAATGCTTATCACATTCATTTTGCATTATTTATATATATATATATATATATATATATATATATATATATATATATATATATATATATATATATATATTTAACAAAGCTCTTACAACAGATTAAATATACTTTAGTTAATTTACCACTAGCACTATTTAATTTGTCTCCCACGTTGAAATTAATGTAGGACCCACCGATATTGGCCTACTGTGGCATTATGTTGGGCTTAACACGATATGGCTATATGGTGCCATATGTGTTTGCTTTGATATGTGATTTTTCAATAGCCTTGTAAAATGTAAAACTATTTTTTTGTGTGCGCTGTTCCTTAAGTTGTAAACGGTTTGGTCTCTATCGTAGCACTATTGCTGAGAGATGCATGTTCCAGGTATGCCCTCAATTACCTTTTCAAATTTTTTATTTTATTTTTTACTTGTCTTGGAAGTAGGACATTTTCAGTTCATCTATATGTTAGGTCTCAGTTCTGCTCCATGGTTGTACTTCTAAGTTCTGATGGTCCTTTTAGCAGAATTAAGCAAATATCTACATCTACTGGGACATCATTATCCTGGCAAACAGCAAGAGTTCTCTGTTAACCATGGACTACTTTGTATTAGTTCCTTCTTCCTGATGGCTGAAAGATTAATAGTCATTTGAACGCTCAAAGCCAGATTTGGGAGCCCTATTCAGAACTGAACATGGTACAGTTTGACTTTCTCAGAACAGAAGGAAAGACCTTTTGCAAGGACATAGAATGTTAGTTGTCTATGTTTGCTCAAGAGAAAGTGATAGTCTCCTGGAGTTCATGTCTTCATTCAGGCCTACAACTGAGCACAGTGGAGTATGGGATATTTGAAGGAATGGAATTGAAGGAATGCTGGTCGTTTGGTAGGATATCTCATGCTGTGAGGGTGCCTGGAAGAATAACTGCAAATTAGAATGACACAAGGCATCAGCTGCTATGTTATGGCAGACTGGGACGTGCACACAGACCAGGTAGAAGTGACGTGTAGCAGCCAGTCATGTCAGCCTCATTCTAGTCAATTATGACCCATCCTTGTTAATGATTTCACAGGCAGCTATGGTTTCTGAAAAGCATTTGAACGATTTACCTCACCATAAAGACCCCCCCAAGTGTGTGCAGTGGCCATAATAAGTTACGAGAGAGTGGAGGTAACCATAAAGTATCTAAGGGCTATTAATCTCTGAACCACCTATCTTCATATACAGTGGCAAATCATGTGTGGGCTGCGCCAGTCCAGATAACAGGGAAATCGTTGGTCAGCGGGGGAATGAACATGGCCTTCCCATTAATAGGAAGTCTCACCACATGGTCAAGTTTGCTCTGGCATGTATATGGAGTATAATTGTGTTGTCATTTAGTAATTAGGGGAACAGGCAGAGTGGTCTTAAAATACCGGAGTGGCCATGTGGAATAATGTGCATCACTAAATTCAGCGAACAAAGTAAAGACTCAAAATCTGTGTGTGAATAAGATCTTCTAGTAAGGAAGGATTTCATGTCTTCCCTGATACGCTGCATCTTGTCCGTGTGAAAACTGAACTGCATTGAGAGTCTAGGCATATGTCAAGAAATATTAAACTGGTTGAGGAGCCTATAGTTTTGTCCTGTGATAGTGGAACACCTAGTGTAGAAAACAAGGCAACAGTTTTATTGATGCTCTGGCGTATGGTATTGACTTCCTCCACTGTTAAAAATCGTCAAGGTAAGGTATCACCAATGGGCAGCCACTAACTTTTAGGAGGAGCCAACAGAGGGTTTCAAAGACATTGAACAGTTTAGGACTGACTTTGTCCCCAAACGGAAGACAAGTGGCAAAATAATATTTCCTCCATTTAATACAGTGTATATGACACAGTGAGGAATGTATGGGGAGCAACGCCAAGGTGTTGGAAATGTCAGTTACGAGAACAAACTCTGGTATGGCCAACTTCTTGATTTAATTTAATAAAAAAAATATTTTTCAATTTAATCTAGGGTCTCTGGCTTTGAGGACTATAGCCAGGTCCCTGTAACAGTAGTCTTTATTTTCTATGAGGTCTTGCGAAGCAATTAACAATTAAACTAAATTAACATCTTTGCCTCCATAATGGCAAGGGGAACTAAATGTGCAAGTGTTATAATGTGAATAAAAGTTGTGAGTAGAAGTTGTGGAGAACTAGTGTATGTACTGTTGCCCGGAGAGGCAGTAAGAGCAGGATTCAAGGTAGAGTAATCAATGAGAGGTTTTGTAACTCCAGTATTAGGCGTTTCCAACTTCTCAAGTCTATTGTTTATGGTGTTAATAGAGAAGAAGCTGGAGGTCATTGTGGTGTGCATTTGTGCCAAGTTGTCTATCCTAGCCCCTATCCTGAGCACCCAGGGAATGTCGGAATTTGGCTTTCCTTGCTCTAGCGGAGATAAAATGTGGCTTTTCTTTGCTCTAGCTGAGAACGGTATGCCCTATGCCTCGGTTAAGCTGCAATCTTTGGTATGGTCCAGGACAGCAAAGAACGGAGGCTTGCAGATTCCTCATTCTCTGCCAGTGTGCTTGGTCTAGCTGGGTTGGGGAGTCTGGAGGGAGTGCTTTGGAGGGAGAAATCCTCTCCTTGTTCCGAGGCATGAGACATTCAACAACGAATAAGTGAAAGTAATTGTAACAGGATCTTGATAAGCGTGTAACCATGAATCAACTGGTAACTCACTTAGGACTGAATGGCGAAGAAATTAGCTAAACCAGGGAAGGTGAGGCCCTGCTAAGTGGCTCTATCTATGAGAGTTGTTGTGAATTGAACATATAGAGGAAACCTATAGCCGCAATAATGCCAATTATATGTATCTATGATGCGTACCCTGACTTGTTATTGAGAGTACTACATACATGTATTAGTATAACTACTTGCCAAGTACAGGTGGAGAGGTAGAAGTTAGGAGAACCTAAAGGATAAGGACATCTATAAAATATTGGCAAAATGCCTGAATATAACAATACAGTAAAATTTACAGAGTACAGTATCTTAGGCTAGCAGTTATCCCACTGTGGACCCTTCCTATGTGAAGGATCTGAAGGTATCTTAGTGAAAGAATAGCCTGTTTTTGAAACTAAAACATGTATACTAGCTGTATGAATAAACAATATGGCTAACACCACTTAATGTACTTTAAGTCTGAAGTAAATTCTGCCATTCTGCCATTCTGGGGTCAATAAGGAATTTTTTGTCCTAGCTTGTTGCAAAATTGTGCTTCAAACTGGGTTTTTTTTTTTTTTTCTCTTTTGGATCAAAAGCAAAAAACAGGTGTGAGGAAGGCTGAACTTGATGGACGCAAGTCTCTTTTCAGCTATCTAACTATGTAACTATGTAACTATGTATGTAAATGATATATCAGATCTATTAATTACTTCCAATGCTGAGGATATAGATTATACTTATACCTATATCTGAATGTAGTCATGTAATAAAGCCGAAAGTGGCCCAAATGTGTGCAAGCTAGACGTTTATCATGTACAGCAACGGTGCTTAAAAGGTAGATCCTCAGATGTTTTAATAATACGGCTTCCATGATGCTTTGCCATTCTAAAGACATTCCAAAGGCATGCAGACATCTAGGGAGTAGTAGTTCTACAACATCTGTGGATCTACCTTATGGGCACCCCTAGTGTACAGGATGAAAGGTGGAATTTAGGATTCATGGTAGCATGGCTGAGTGAGGGCCATATGAAAATGACCAGCGTAGACCTAATGAGGCCAAATAGATGTGACATATGCAGCTTGAGTTTGTTGGGGCCGTATGCGTAAACTAGTAGGTGTCCTTAACTGTAATTGTAGCCCTAGATATTGAGTTTTAAGGTTGGTCGTATGTAATGCCCAAATGAGGGGCCACAATTTGTGTCGTATAGGTTTTCGGACAACTGAGGGTGGAGTGTAATCGTATGGATGTGTAAAGCCAAATGAGGTCCTAGTAAGATGTTGCGGGTGTATGATATGGCCAAATGAGGGCTGAATACTTCAACAATTGTGATAGTTTGTAAAGACTGATTGTAATTAAAGGACCACTATAGTGCCAGGAAAACAAACTAATTTTCCTGGCACTATAGGGTCAATAGGTCCCCCCTACCGTCAGGCCCCCCCCTCCCGCTGGGCTGAAAGGGTTAAAACCCCTTTAGCCACTTAACTTTCTCCAGCGCCGTGCTCCCTCTGTGCTGGGAACTCTTCACCTCCTGCCGACGTCAGATCCGAATGCGCATGTGTGGCAAGAGCCACGTGTGCATTCAATCCGCCCATAGGAAAGAATTACTCAATGCTTTTCACAGTGAGAATTGCGGAAGCGCCACTAGCGGCTGTCAGTGAGACAGCCACTAGAGGCTGGATTAACCCTCAGTAAAACATAGCGGTTTCTCTGAAACTGCAATGTTTTCAGCTGCAGGGTTAAATCTAGAGGGACCTGGCACCCAGACCACTTCATTGAGCTGAAGTGGTCTGGGTGCCTATAGTGGTCCTTTAATTACGGGTAGCAGTGTCGCCAAAGTGACATCCCTAATATGTCAATGTGGAATACGACAATCTTAGCTGAGTTCGCATTTAAGAGCGAATAACCATTGAACAGACCTGTAAATATTACCGACACAAAACTAGTAGTACAACTAGAACAGGCATAAGTGAAACCCGGATAGGGCTGAAAAACAACTTAATTAGTAACAGTGTAACATGGTAAGACATGGTAAGACAGTCTTGTGAAAACTACAGTATAATAGATAATAAACATTTGAATGAGCCCAAATTAGAGCCAACAGAACTTGAGACCTTCTGGCTGAAATACCTAACCATATAAATTACTATATGTAAGCCAAATGAGAGTCTGAAAGAACAGGAAACAGACATATATAGAATACTTAGAGACTGAATTAGACCTTGTGTAATCATAATATGGCAAAATGATGGCCTGCACAAAAGCTACCATTGATATTACAGTGGCCAAATGAAGGACAAATCAAATTGCAGAAACGTGTTTAAGGCGACTTTAGGCTTAACAATACTGCATATATAAGTGGCTGGACAAGTAAGATTTACAGTTTGCTGCAGTTTAATTTTATTGAATGGAATGCATGACAGCCAAGGCTGGGACGAACGTAGAGACACACGTGTTTGGTGGCTAGTTCTCGCAAACGTAAATGGAGGGTCCACTCTGAATCAGATGGGAACAGCCCATGGGAGCAGTGGCACAGAGATGTCATACTGACCACTCTCTTGTATGGCTCTAAGTTGTGGGTTACCTATTGCCGTCACCTGCGACTCCTGGAGTGCTTTAACCAATGCGGTCTCTGCACAATCCTTAACATCCATTGGAATGACTTCATCACCGACATCGAAGTTCTCAAACAGGCAGAGAGCACCAGCATAGAGGCAATGCTTTTAAAGTCACAGCTGCGCTGGGTAAGGCATGTCTCCAGGATGGAAGATCATCGCCTACCTCGCCATTGGATACCGCAACAGAGGAGCACCAAAGGAGAGGTACAAGGACTCTCTAAAGAAATCACTTCATGCCTGTCACATTGACCATTGCCACTGGTCTGCTCCAACCTCTGATCAGGAGACACACCATTCATCAGGCTGTTTCCGACTTTGAGAATGCAGGGCAGATATTGGTGATAGAAATAACCACAGGAAGGACTGACATTGTGGCATCAAAGTCAGACCAGAATTTCCCTTGCAGCTGCTGCGGCCGGATCTGCCTGTCCTGCATTGGCCTCGTCAGACACCAGAGTATCTGCAGCAGACGTGTACAGACCGATTCTTAAATCTTCATTTACGAATTCAAACCAAACAGTCTCTGAACTGACTTTTTTTTGCACCTTTAATTACACCCTAATAATGCTCAAACATGATAGAAATGCTTTAAACTATATAAAATCTGAGGTGTTATTAGTTAACATGATGGTACTGCTGTTTATCTTTCTTTTATTTACACTGAAAGGCTATAGAAGTCGTCCTCTCCACAAACATATTTTGGGGCATGGTATGGGGAGAGATAGGGTCTTTAAGACGTTTTTTCTTTTAGTAATAGATTAATTTGACTCTAAATGCTGAGGACCTTTAATTTAAAACATATCCTGAAAGACAAACCGGCTCAAATAGGGATGTTACAGGGGACATGATTTGTACAAGAAAACTTATGTAAAGTTATCTCCCAACAGCTTCAGGATGAAGAGTAATTACACAGACTTAGCAAAAATTAAGTGAGAGCCTTTTGTCGAGACAAAATTGCCCAAAAATTATAAAGATCTCCAATAAGATTTGTCCATCAGCAAAGATGAAAGGACACATGATCATATAGCTGTTGACTGACAGACCACAATCCTTCATTTCTGATACAGGATGATGCCTCCTTCATCCCAACACACTCTAGCGACAACACTAGTACTGATATCAACTTCTCAATAAATGTTTGATTAACAACTCAGACATATTGATTAAAACATCACACAAAATGGCGGCCGCAGACAACACAACCTTGGAGGAACTAGGCAGTCCATCTCCACTCCTTACCGGTTTTGTTTGGGGATTCAAAAAAAAAAAAAAAAAAGACATTGCTGATATGCTAGCCCTCAAAGAAGACATATATAATTTAAGGTTTTCCTAGTGTTGATGTCAGAAAATATAGATTTTATAGCAAGAAAGGAGGCGAGTATTATGCACTAACTTTTTTTACTTAACTTCAGCACCAAAGACATTTTTTAAATAAAGTTTAGTGAATAAAAGACAAAAAACAAAGTAACTGAGATGGAACACTTGGTAGCCAATCAGCATCCTGCATAGTCTATATAGTGAATAATCCCCAATATTCTTCCTCTTTCGAGCTGCGCATCTAGAAGAAGTATCTAGTAGAGTAAACTCCAAACAGGATTAAGCTAAAACATAAAAAAGGGTGGGTTAATGGTAGAAGCCTCCTGTCTAATGAAATCTATATTTTCTGACGTCAAGACTAGGAAAATCTTGAATTTTATAGCAAGACAGAAGGCTCGTATTATGCATGTTAAAAAATAATCATAGAAATGATATTCTGGAGAGTTTTACAGAAGCTTCAACTGTCTAAGAGTTGTGCTAAAAGTTTTCTTTTTTACTGTTACAGGTAAGATTCATCTGTAGGAAAAGGTTACTGATTGCACAAGGTTTGATTTCCTGTTGGTAATTATAAGGCATTTGATTTGATTAGGTAGCTACTTGCTATTGATTGCTGTTTAAATTAGCTATTGTTTGCTAATAAGCAGAGGCCTACCCAGGTGTTAAACATTCCTAGTGGGAGGTGATTTTTTAAACATGCATGCTAGGTCTAAAATAAAAACTGTTTAAATGTAGATTCTGAAGACCAATCTGCAGTTTTTAACAGATCTGATAAAGAGCCTCCTGCTTGAAACACTTTAGAAGGCATAGCTCCTCTTGAAAAGTGAGCTCCAAACACTGAAATATCAATACCTACCATAGACATAGTTTGTCTTACCCATCTGGCTAAAGATGTAGAGGAGACAAGCAGAAAAGGTTTACGAAAAGAGATTAGCAATTGAGAGAAATTAGAATTTCTTATAGATGACGTTTTAAGCTCATATGTTTGAAGACAATTGACAACACAGAAGAGGATAGTCAAAAATAGAAGGATAGAACACACAGCGGAGATCAGTTTTGGTACATCTAACAATAGAGAAATTAACACAATCAGGAGTATATTGTCTATTATTTTGATCTAAAGCTTTAATGTCAAACTCTTTTAAATGAAATGAGGCATAGTAATGTGGTAAGCTTAAACAAAAGCAATTTTAAGGATAATGAGTCATTGTCACCCCACGATTCTATTAACTGTTGTACCAGAGTAACATCCCAAGTAGAATGATATTTAGGAGGACGCTTAAATCTGATACCCTTCATAAGTCTGCAGACTAAGGGATGTTTGCCCACAAGGAAAAATTCAATAGGTCCGTGATTTGCTTTGATAGCTGATCGATAGACAGTTATGGTGCAATAAGCTTTGCCTGAATCAAATGAGGCTGACAAAACATGTTAGAATGTTGGCTAAATCTGAATGTACAGATGAATGTACAGACCCAATTTTCCAGGGAGATCTGTAATTTGCATGGGTACCTGGCGCCAGGCCCGGACTGGCCATCGGGCATACCGGGCAAATGCCCGGTGGGCCGCGATGGCCGTGGGGCCGAGGCCGGCAGGGGAGATCACAGGATCTCCCCTGCCAGCCCCTGCAGGGCCAGCGCTATCCGAGCGCCGGCCCTGCTGTGTGTCTCCATGGGCCGGTGGGGAGATCAAAGATCTCCCTCACCGGCCCACAGGGACTGAGATGCGGCCACCGGCAGGGGAGGAAGGGAGGCAGGAGACAGACCGGCGGAGCTCTATCCAGCAGCTCCGCCGGGTCCTCTCGCGAGGTCTGAGCGTTGCCGCGGTTACCGGTTACCGCGGCAACGCTCAGATCTCGCGAGGGTGAACTCTAGCCGGCAGGTTAGAGTTCACTCTCACCACTGGACCACCAGGGAAGGATTGCAGCACCCTCCATGGCAGCATGGCACCCCACCCACAGGCAGAATGGATCCCCCCCTCCCCTCCCAGGATAAAGGTAAGAAGGGAGGGGGGGATATAACTTTTTTTTTTTAATTATTAATAAAAAAAATATTGAAATTTAAATAAAAAATCACACTAACAGCCCCCTCACACACACACACACATCACCCCCAGACACACACAGCACCCCCAGACACACACAGCACCCTGACACACACAGCACCCTGACACACACAGCACCCAGACACACACAGCACCCAGACACACACAGCACCCAGACACACACAGCGCCCCGAGACACACACAGCGCCCCGAGACACACACAGCACCCAGACACACACAGCACCCAGACACACACAGCACCCAGACACACACAGCACCCCCAGACACACATCACCCCCAGACACACATCACCCCCAGACACACATCACCCCCAGACACACACAGCACCCTGACACACACAGCGCCCCCAGACACACACAGCGCCCCCAGACACACACATCACCCCCAGACACACACAGCACCCAGACACACACAGCACCCAGACACACACAGCACCCAGACACACACAGCACCCTGACACACACACAGCACCCTGACACACACAGCACCCAGACACACACAGCGCCCCGAGACACACACAGCGCCCCGAGACACACACAGCACCCAGACACACACAGCACCCAGACACACACAGCACCCAGACACACACAGCACCCCCAGACACACACAGCACCCAAACACTCACAGCGCCCCCAGACACACACAGCGCCCCGAGACACACACAGCGCCCCGAGACACACACAGCGCCCCCAGACACACATCACCCCCAGACACACATCACACACAGCACCCCCAGACACACACAGCACCCCCAGACACACACAGCACCCCCAGACACACACAGCACCCCCAGACACTCACAGCGCACCCAAACACTCACAGCGCACCCAGACACACAGCGCACACAGCGCACCCAGACACACAGCGCACCCAGACACACAGCGCACCCTCAGACACACAGCGCACCCTCAGACACACAGCGCACCCAGACACACACAGCACCCTCAGACACACAGCACCCTCAGACACACAGCACCCTCAGACACACAGCACCCTCAGACACACATCACACACAGCACCCCCAGACACACACAGCACCCCCAGACACACACAGCACCCCCAGACACTCACAGCGCACCCAAACACTCACAGCGCACCCAGACACACAGCGCACACAGCGCACCCAGACACACAGCGCACCCAGACACACAGCGCACCCTCAGACACACAGCGCACCCTCAGACACACAGCGCACCCAGACACACACAGCACCCTCAGACACACAGCACCCTCAGACACACAGCACCCTCACTCACACAGCACCCTCACTCACACACAGCACCCTCAGACAGACAGCACCCTCGCTCACACACACACACACACATATATATATATATATATATATAAAATATATAAAATAACCCTCAGTGAGTTAACAGACAAAGAAAATTAGAAACCTAGAATGTGACGGCAGGTAAAAACACCCTCACACACAGCACCCCTCTTACATACACACACTGCGCCCCTCACACATACAATACGTCCAAACATATATATATATATATATATATATACATATATATATATACACACACACACACACACACACACACACTACAGCACCCCTCACACTGCACCACTACACACATTACGCTCCAGATACACGCTAGATCCCTTACCCTATATGCACTCTTAATCCTCTATACACACACACACACACACAATCTCCTATACACACTAGATCTCCTACACACCCGCTCTACAACCCCTACACACACTACGTCACCTATACACACACACTACAGCCAGTAGGCACACACTCGCTACATCCCCTATAACACTATGCCCCCTATACACACACTCTCTACAGCCCCTAGCCACACATATTACATCACAATCACAAATTAAATTGACCTATTTACACAATACCACACCACACTCTACACACACGCAATCCCACAAGCAGGCTCCAAACACATGCACCATACACTTTCCTGGCCCTTTTGTCCTCTGGTATCCCACTTGTGGAGACACCAGAGACAATTTAAAAGCAAACACAGCGCAAGCATGTTATTACATTTTCTTGCGCTGCGCAGAACAAATACAGGGCCTTTTTCTAATGCCAGAGCTCTTCAGCGGGGCTCTGCGCATTGAACCAACTTGCTCACTTTGAGAGGGGGCGTGCTTGTCATTAGTGATGACAAAACACACCCTCTCCGGCCCCGCCCCCTTCTTAGGGGGCCTCTCTGATTGAAAAATGCCCGGGCCTAATTTTGTTCCCAGTCCGGCCCTGCCTGGCGCCCATGCTTATGAGAGAATGTCTCTAGTTGAGTTTGAAAATTCACCATGAGATTCGTATCACCAGAGATGAGAAATGCTATTAAAGGTAGTTGGCTTGATATTACTAGAGGATGAAGACTTCGATCCGGATCGCGAAGAGCATCCCGACGCATCTGTATGAGTCGTGGTTAATCTATCAGCATGCTGAGAAGCTGAGGAATCCATGTTTGTGATGGCCAGAGAGGAGTTATTAACACTAGGGTTGATTTCTTAGACCATGCTTTCAAAAGTACCAGAGATGATATCGCAAATGGGGGAAATGCATAATTGAGTCAGTCTTTCCAGCATTGGCGGAATGCATCTTTATCTGCTGCCTCTGGATCTGGACGCCAACTGAAAAATATTTCTAATTGGCGATTAAGTCGTGATGCAAAGAGGTCGTATTGAAACGGACCCCACAGGGAAAGTAGTCGTTGGAAGATGCTGGGATCCAGTCGCTGTAATCCACTAGGAAACAGGAATTCCAATCTGCTACTGTATTGGAGAGGCCGGGAAGATATTCTGCTCGTAAAACTATGTTTTGATCGAAGCAAAAGTTCCAAAAATGTTTGGCAATGTCAGTCACTTGCTTGGATTTTGTACCTCCCAAGCGATTTGTTTTGGACTGCTGATATGCTGTCCATCTTGAGAAGAATACAACAATTGGATTTTTGTTTCGCAAAGTTGCGTAGAGTGAAAAATCTTGCCATGAGCTCCAAGCAGTTTATATGCATACTCATCTCTTCTAGAGACCATTTGCCCTCTGTGGAATTGCCTCCGCAATGGGCTCCTCAGCCTACTCGACTCGCATCAGATTCTATTATCAGATCTGGGAATTAATTGAAAAGGGTTTTCCCGTTCCAAATTTTAACGTGATCTAACCACCAGAAAAGTTCTGTTCTTGTCTCTGGAGTCGAAGAGATCTCGTCTGAATCAGGAAGACCGTTGCGTAGATGTTCTCTTTTTAATCTTTGAAGAGCCCGATAATGATGGGGCACCGGAAAAATCACTTGAATCGAGGCTGATAAAAGACCTACAATCCATGCCAGAGATCTAATGGAAATTAATTTCTTGTTCAGAACTGACCTGATCTCTTTCCGAATCGTTTTCAATTTCCATGATGGAAGATTGAGAGTGGCTAAATTGGAATTCACTAGAAATCCCAAAAATTCTCTCTAGAGAGGAAGTTAAAATCGATTTCTCGTAATGTATTACAAAGCCAAGGCTTGTTAACAGATTCAATGTCCATTGAGAATGTAGTTGAAGAGTTTGCCCACTCTGTGACATAATATGTTGTCTAGATAGATTATCATTTTCACTCCCCTGCTTCAAAGCAGGGATATTACTGGTTTGAGCAATTTGGTGAAACACCAAGGTGCAGAGGATAAACCAAATGGCAATGATTTGAAGTGCCATTTTTTCTCTTCCCATATGAATTGTAAATAATTCTGACATGAATGAATGGTGAATAGGTACCGTGAGGTACGCATCCCTTAAATCTATTTTGATCAACCAGTCGTTGAGTATCAATAGGTCTTTGAGATAATAAATTCCCTCTATTTTGAAATGGTAGTATCTGACAAAATTGTTTACATATTTTAAATTTATGACTGGTCTCTGACCAATATCTTTCTTTTTCACCAAGAATAAATTGCTTATAAAGGCTGGACTGCTAATGGCACCTGCATGATGGCATTTTCTAACAAAACGCGTTGTGGACTTTTTAATTTATTATTACTGTAGTATTTTGGCTCTTGTTTATTCTTCTGGTTGATTTTATACAGTGAGCACTATTGTTGTTTCTTTTTCACGTATCCTATAAGTGGGGATTGCCTTTCATGCTAGACCTCTTTTTTGTTGGACATTCTGCACCATTATCCTCTCCTCCTCTCCACATACGGACCACATCTGATATCACAACAAGAAGATTTTCCTTGAACAAGTTTGTGATTGCTCCTCTGGAAAGTATATACACCATCTTTTTTTTTTTGGACTTTCTATCTTGGACTTATATTTAATATTTTAGTTTATATTTATCTTATTTTATATTTATTTGTTTTTAAGGCATCTTATGCTGGTTATAATATCCTCACCAGTGTCTTTCTAAAAGTGGCACTAATCCTCTACACTTTTTTAAATTTTGTACTTGCCTCACTACTATAGGGATAGAGAGATTCCCTTCCTTTTGGAGGAAAGCTGCCTTAAATTAAATTTTTCCAGTTTGTTCTATCAGCGCTGACCCTTTACTACTGTTTGCTCCTGTGAATGGCCTTCTGAGCTCGTCTGTCTTTTGTAAAGAATCCTCAGTGAAGATTTCACAGTCATGAGTAGCATCAGGTTTTGGTGACCGACAACGAGTTTGTCTAATTTCTTTAGAATTCATTGTTTAATATTGCAACAAATTGTAATTTGTAATTATGATTAGTAAATAGTAAAATAATGTTGCAACAAATTAGGTAAAATCCTGACGGGAAAGTAAAATAATTTATAAGTTATAATAATTACCAACAAAGTTGTGGAGAAACGCTGTGCTGAGGTAAAGTGGACGGGAAAGTTAGCTGAGAACCAACTAACTGGAATTTCCGCCCATAACGTCATCAATCTATGAGGGACTAACTGAAATCGTGCGTGCAGTGATTCACATGAAAAACTGCCGAATTAAACTGAACAGTGAAATACACGTTCGTACAGAAAACCTGCGAACGCGAGTATAATAAACGAATACAAAAAATGAATGGCCGCAATTTGCGAGAAACCTACCGAATGAGAGTCATTCGAAATAACGGAATATAGTAACAATTCATATTAAAACTACAGAACGCGGATGAATCACAAATTCAATTCAGATGAAAAGGCACGAATGCCAGTGTATAAAAAAACAAATATATATATATATATATATATATATATATTTAAACCAAAACATAATAAAAAGATCTAAAATGACTTCAGAAAACATACAACACAAAGGAATAAATATATATACAAATACATTCAATAACAAAACCAGAAAAAAACAGAACGTATTCATATAGAAAACAGTAGCATAAGTGAATATATATATATTACTTATCTCTACTGGAGCAGTAAAGAAAGAGGAAGAAAATTGGGGACCATTCATTATATAGGCTATGCCAGATGCTGATTGGCTACCGAGTGTTCCATCTCAGTTACTCTGTTTTTTGTCTTCTATTCACTAAACTTTATTGAAAAAAATGTCTTTGCAGCTGGAGTTAAGTAAAGAAAGTTAATGCATTATACGAGCCTCCTGTCTTGCTATAAAATTCCAAATCACTGGAAATCACAACATCGGTTAGGCAACAGGTTACAAACCCTAAAGTACTAAAAAAGCACAATAAAAGATACTCACCTCTCTTAAAAGGATACAATGCTCATTTTCCTGCAATTCTATCTATACATATACCTCTAAGACTTGGAGAATCAAAGGAAAAAGAATATATATGCCACACTGGATCTCCCCAACATCAGCCTCAATGTCTTAGATTTTATTGAGATACTATAAACATTAAGCTAACCTTCCTGTTGATAGAAGTGGTGGCATTCAGCCACTGTCAATCTGAACAGAAATGTGAAATGTCTTGCAGTTACTTAAAAAAACAAAAAAAACCTTATCGCTTTAAAAATAGACTGTTTTAAAAAGGTAAATTTAATGAGCTAAAATTCTCAAAGATGAAAAATTTCACATTTCTACACAAACATGTATTCCTGACCCTATAATGTTAATACCACCATCTAGCCCCCCTGGGCCCCTCATGCCTCCATAAATATAGTTAAACTCTTACTGTATTCAAGCCAGAGGCTGTAACTCTGCATGCTGTTTGCCTAAAAAAAAACAAAAAAAACAGTCTGCTGACATCATCAGAAGTGGTAGCCTGATACAATCACAGTGCTTCCCCAAAGGACTAACAGAGGCAGATCAGGGGCAGAGCCAGCATGATTCAAACACAGCCCTGGCCAATCAGCATCTCCTCATAGAGATGAATTGAATCAATGAATCTCTATGAGGAAAGTTTAGTGTCTGCATGCAGAGGGAGGAGACACAGTGCTGCCCTGTGCTCTGCTGACAGCAGATCTGAGTGGATTGAGGAGTTTTATGCCTCAATCTACTCGGAAGTCCCTCTGGTGGCATTCTGAGTGACTGCAACTGGAGGAGTTCCTAGCTTTCAATGTAAACACTGTATTTTATCAGAAAATACGGTGTTTACATGAGAAAGGCTGCAGGGAGCTATAGTTCTCACCTGAACAACCTCATTAAGCTGAAGTTGTTCAGGTGACTATAGTGTCCCTTTAAGTAATCAAAAAGAAAAAAAAAAAACTAAATCTTGGTCTTGGAATTTTATTTTTATTTTTTTTTATTCTTTATTTTTGTAGTGCGTATAGTAGTCACAGGCTTACATATGGTACCCCAATGGCATTCCACATGCAGGTTTCAAGACATTAGTTACAGTAGGGGGTAATAGACAATGCACTTTTTTTTGTTATTTGTAAAGACGGGATATGCATGAATAACAGGCGTATAAAACAGGCTTAGAAGACAGGCATATAAAACCGGCTTATAAATCAGGCATAGAAAACAGGCTTTTAAATCAGGCATTTTTAAATCAGGCTTTTTTAAATCAGGCTTTTTTTTTCTCTAAATCAGGCATTTTTAAATCAGGCTTTTTTTTTTTTTTTTTTTTTAAGTCAGGCTTTTATAGCAGGCTTATAGAATATCTGACTATGCTACATAACGATTTGTCACAGGTAAGACGTAGTTCAGCGCTACTTAAAGTGTAAAATAAAAGGTCCCATGGCACAGATTAGGTCAAAGTAGCTTAGCTAGAGTGTAAAGAACTTATGAAGTCCCAAGTTGGTGCCCCTTCTAGTTATAGGGTTTCAGTCCAGCATGGGCAGACTACCTGTAGTCCGGGCTTCAGCCGATACCCGTTGTCGGTCTACTCAGTGGTCCAGCGTATAGCATGCTGAGCTTCGTGGCGCCGTGTGTGGGAGGCAAACGACACCACCGTCTCCCGTGCTTGTCGATGCGTTGCTGAAACGAGCCATGAGCTCTGACGCTCCTTGGGGAGATCCCGCGGAGTCGTGGATGCAGGTCTATTCTTCTGCCCCGGAGCTGTAGGAGAGCTGGTGCCCATTTACCACGAGCCCGGGTTCCTTTGTGGCCCAGGGTCGTCCCTCTTGGGATAGTGCGGCGGGTCTTAATCTTGAGTCGTTGTGGCTGTCGTTTAACTGCCCTCCGCCAGTGTGGTCGGCACCTGTGGGGTGTTCCCCCTGTTGCTCTCTGCCCGGGAGGGCCAGTAGTGCTTGAATCCCGAGATCGGGTTAGTATTGTGCCCTGAAGAGAATTCTCCTGCCTCCTCTCACCGCGGGCTTTGTCCCGTGCAGGTGGGGCTGAGATAGTCGTTGCTGGTTGTAGGTGCTCTAGCAGTCTTGCCCAGAAGCGGTCAAAAATATCGCCAATGGTGTCCTTGACGGCGGTGTTCATGTCTGCCAGAGCGGGCTGTTGCTGCCGCATGGCCCCTTGAGCAGGGTCCAGTGCGTCCGCCATCTTGGAAGCTCCTGCGCCCACGTTTCTCGTGAGATTAGCTGGCCCCGTTGTGAGGTGTGGGGTATGGAGAAATTCACCTGGCGGAGACCGGGATATCCCCCACCGGTCCAAAGGGGGGAGGGGAGGTGTTTTGTGCCCCCATGAGGTTGTCAGCGTTAGGCGGGAAAGCGGCCGTCTTTCCCCCTCGCCTCCTGCACCAGGCCTCAACTCGTTGCTGCGGTTTGCGGACATTCCGGGCTTCATGTGTGGTATCGCTGTGTTCATGCAGGCATCCCCTGGGAGAGTTGTAGCTCTGTTGCCCGAGAAATCTGCTGATTTGGGGTCCAAGTAGCAGGAGCTCATGCAGGGCACGTCCTGTCTGCTTGCTAGTTAGGCTCCGCCCCCCTGGTCTTGGAATTTTATTTTATCATGGCGAAGTACATGGTTGATTTAATTACCTTTAAAATATTTTAATTTATACATACGTGTCAATCCCATTAAACTATTTTAAGGAACACTATATCAATATAAATACAAATGTGTGTTTCGAATGCTACAGTGTCCTAGTCACTGTTTAGGTGTACGCCCTCCCCTCCTGCAATGGTTATAAAAGTACTTTACTTACCTTTTATCCCAAAATAGGCTGCTCTCTTCTCTGGTGGCCTTGCTTCCTTGACCGAGATCATCAATCTCAATGAGCTCAGCCAATCCAATGCTTTCTCATAAGAAAGCATTGTGATGCTAGTGCGCATTTGTAGCAAAGCTCAGCACAGGCCAATCAGATGGTCTCTATGAGACCATCTAATTGAAACTGTATAACTTAACCTAGTTATTTCTACAAAAGCACCTCTAGTGACATTAAAACCCTGTAATGGAAACAATCCTGCAGAAAGGCGATGTATTCACTTGCAGGGTTAAAACTACAGGGAAATAGCACCCAGACCACTTCAATGAGATAGGTGGTTTAAAAATGCCTATAATGTGTCTTTAATGATCTTATTCTTGGGGAAAAAAAATACAACTGAAGATGTGCAAAATCTTACCCTGATCAACGTGCACTCAGCATCACTGATCTGCATAGCCTATAGGCAACAAACATGGATGCAAAATATAAATAGCAACATGAGTGCACATTTATACTACTGTAGACCAGAGTTTTCCCTCTCAAGTGCATCAAAATTGATTACCATCACACCATAAAGGGTGACATGCTCTCAAATTGTTATTATGGTCCAATCTCAATCAAGAAATATCTGCAATATTGTCATGTCAGATACCAGAATTAGCAAATCCCAAAACACTGTGTTTACATACGTAATGATCATAGTAAATCACTGGAAGTGTCTCATTTCTCCCCGTATCAAGTCAAAATTTAAATATTGTAGACATACTAGATTTGGAAACACTCCCAACATTTCTTCAAGAGACAAATGAACACTTAAAGGGACACTCCAGGCAGCTAAAGAAGTTGAGCTTAAATTAAAGCTAATAAGCAATGTGACCGACCACCCTGTCCCTGGATTACAATTACTTTGCTTTCTTCTCCTGTTTGTTCGGTACATTGTGTTCTCCTTTGCTTTTCTCTTTATTTGGTTTGAATACCGAACAAACTCCCGAATGACTAGGCCACCCGTATGAGGAGTGTGCCGCTTATTAACCTCCATCATCCCTGTCAACACCTCATTAACACTTGTACTGCAAGGTTCTAAACGGTCAGCTGGGTGGTCATTTGTATGTACGAACATGTGGCGGCCGCCATCTTTAGTCGCGAACATGTACAGCGGCGTTTGGTCGTCGTATGGAACTAAAATCGGACACTTATTCGTTATTTTATTGTATTCTGTACCCCGAAGGAGACCAACCACTCAGCCTGATTTCATGGAACTCTTTTGGACAGAAACCTTGTCAAATTTGTGGCCGGTCTAAACGTTACCCTGGTGGCGTTTCAGCTACGTTCGTGGGATGAGCGATTTCGGGATATGTTGGGCGCTCAGATCCAGGCTATCCGGGGCTATAGGATTTGAGGGGATACCTCACTGTTTGATGTAGGTTTTAGAGTGTAATTGATGTGTATGTCCTGAAACTGAGAATTAATGTAATGTGTACTTTACAATAGTCCCCTCTCAGGTCCAGGGGGAATGCCCCTGGAATATGTTTCAAGAAACCCCTTGCATGGGGACTCACATAAAAGGCCGTATGTGGCTCCCATTACACGAGTTCCAGTTTACCCTTAACATAGAGCCTCATCTCATGCTTGTAGGGGAAAGTTATACCACGACTTGGATAATCGCTATTGGGGATTACTGTAGCATCACTCTTACTAGGGGAAAAGAACATCTCTGGCGGCAAAAACCTTCTTCCTCCCGGGGTGGCCGCCGCCGCAAGCAAGAATACCTGTTGGTTGTTTATTGTCTTTCAATTCTGTGTAGTTTTCCTGCAGTGCTGTAAAATGTTTTGCTGTTTTCAGCAGTGTAACCTAGACCTTCTAAGGCACTCCCCTCTCAAATTTCAACATGTTCGATTCCTAGTAAAAGAAACATACCTTTTTCAGCCAATGAAAATAGAGGCAGGTCTTCAGTAGCATAAGGAATGCTCACAGCACAGACTGCACCACAGAGACAAGGGTAGAGCCCATATGTGTTACTCACTCTACCTTCCTCCTTGTAATGCAAGCAATACATTCTTCTCCAGTCCCTGTCAGCCAACCTCACAACCCACTGTTAACCCCTTCAATGCCAGCCAACCTCCCTACCCCACTGTTAACCCCTTCCCTGTCAGCTAACCTCACTACTCACCGTTAACCCCTTTCGTGACAGTCCCGGTCAGCCAACCTCCCTACCCTTTGTTAACTCCTTCCCTATCAGCCAACCTCACTATCCACTGTTAACCCCTTCCCCGCCAGGCAACCTAACTACCCACTGTGAACCCCTTCCCCTCCAGCCCCTGTTAATCAACCTCCCTAGATAGAGATATAGATAGCACAACGCTCTATAGGTATTTATGAATTTGTCTGTCTCTTTATATTTATTTATAATAAACACGATACCTAATGTGGTGAAGAAATATTTGTGTGTGTGTGATGTGGTATGTAAGTTCTAGTGTCTAAATGCAGAGGACTCCAAGGTGGCTTGGACAGGCATTGCAGGCGTGTGTTGAGTGATGCAAATTGCATCATGAGGCTTCAGCACACCCAGTAAGGCGTGTCATTACTGATTCTCATAGAGATTCATTGGGGCATGGCTACTGGTGCACAGTCCAGCTGAAACACAGGAAGCAGGGAAAAAGCAAAGTGGAGAAGGAAATTTGGTCAAAAGTAAAGATTAAAAAAAAAAAAAAAAAAAAAAGGTACTTCTAAAGCACCTTTTTACACTACTTAGGGAAGAAAAGCATCTGGTTCCTAAGGAGCCCATATTAACCAAAGTAATAAATATAAAAGTCTGTAGCCACTGCAAGCTGCTCTATCGAGTCAGATACTTCTCCCCTACCTTATTTTCCAAGGTAATATACCTTTAAATTGAGACACTCTCCTTGTATTTATATCATCCACTATCTGCTTCCATTCACCTATTACTTATCTCAAATCCCCGTTTCCCATTTTATTTCAGCTATAGTATATTTTGATACAAGATTGCAATATCCATGTATGTTTTGTTTATCCCTTTGCTTTATATTGTCCCCAATGGATCTCTTCATGAACTTTCCTAATTATACATTCCGAAAAAGTTTGTAAAAGAGGTCATTAATCATTTGCGATTGCAGTGGAACGCAAAACTTGGAAGCGGAAGTACCCACACGAACAGATGCCGGCTACACACAAAAACCCAGCCAATTATGGACTACATAAAAGAAAACTCACGGACACTATACAGCAGCAACTGAGAAAGCCTCTAAACGAGGCAAAACACGTTTTGCACCTTAAGAACTTTATCAAAGGATTTACCTTCCAACTGTAAGGTTTTAAATTTATATTTTATTTTTTATTTGATTGTGCACTTTATAATAAAGCACTTTATATTTTTAAACCATTACTGAGAGGATAATCCTATTGCTTGAGACCTCCTATCAGCATAAAGAAGGAAGTGGGAACCTTTATATCCCACAAAGCTGGAAGTTTGAGCCTTATTCATTGGCTCTACACTTGATACCTGTCCAAGAATTGTTTTAGCATCAAAATAAGAAAGATACTTCACCTTATATTGTATGTATTTCTCCCCTCCTCCCTATTGACTGCCATCTAAACCAATGTGCTAAATATTTATACATTCTTATATTATGTATATGTGTGTGTATTTATAAATACACACACACACACACAATTAATTAACAAATTAATGAAAATCATGACACTTGGCACACTTTAATTCTGTCACCAACTTGTATTTATGAGTGGTCTAATAAACAAAACAAAAATTAATGGACCGAAACAAATAAAAATGTATGTACGCTGTTTTTAAAAAGTGGTCATTTCTGCCGGAAACAAAAATAGCAATGGGTATATACACATAAAACCTGTTTCAACAGGGTCAAAATAAAACTCCTCTCATCCATATATTTTAACTCTTTGAGTAGCAGTGGGATGAACAACATAGTTGCCTGCCCTATGACACACAAACTGATAAATAAATCTTTGCTAAATATGTATATTCATTACAATGTAAACAGAGAAACAAGTATGCAGCAAACAATGGTACTTTAAAAACATTATATGAAGGGGACATTTTTTCAATAAAACAGATTCATATTCAATGGGATACTAGAGTCACCAAACTTTAGCTTAATGAAGCAGTTTTGTTTTACAGATCATGCCTCTGAAGTCTCACTGCTCAGTTCTCTTCCATTTAGGAGTTAAATCCGTTTTGTTTCTGTTTATGCTGCCCTCCACACCTCCCCTGGCTGCATGAAAACAAAACGGTTTCACTTTCAATCAGACAGTAGCTTACTTTAAAACCTGTATCTCCTGCTCTGTAAATTAAACTTTAATCACACACAGGAGACACCTGCAGGATCTAGCAATCTATGAACAGAGCAGGAGATAAGAAATTCGAAATTAAACAGAATTTGCAATAAAGAAAGTGTAAACATTAGATGACTCTTTACAGGAAGTATTTAAAAAGGCTGTGCAAGTCACATGCAGGGAGGTGTGTAAACAAAGCGACAAATCCTAAATGGCAGAGAATTTGGCATTGAGACTGCAGGGGAATTATCTGTACACCAAAACTGCTTCATTAAGCTAAAGTTGTATTGGTGACTATAGTGACCTTTTAAAATGTGTTGTAGAAAAGACCAAATTAATGTGACCTAGAAAAATGTCTCTTTCTATTCACGGTATATTCTATCTAGATGGTTAGAACAAGACTACTATGTAGAAGAACAAAGACAAAATTTCAAATCCTAAGAAAATGTATGCAATTATTCAGAAAAAAAAAAATTAAAAGTGAAGAAAATATATGATTTGTTTGCAACTTAACAGAAGGTTATAACATTGTGTAAATGGTAGATGTCCCATTTTGACTTCTGTATTGTAACATTCATTTGGTTCATTTGTGGGCTATCTGAACATGAAGATATGAAATTTGATCTGTTAAGATCAATGGTATATACGTTTTTGTTTTTTTTCCGTCATATGTTAAAATGTTATTATATAAAATATATTTTTCACAGGAACAATCTATGCCAGCACTCACCAAAAAAACATTTGTGGAATAACAGTACCATTTATATATGTTACAAAATATGCCTGCATATTGTGGAGCTCATTTTACCATATTACTTCATATGGGTTGCAAAATATATTAAGTTTTGCAAAAATAATGTTCTTACAAAAACAAAACCTTATTTACAGAAATATGTGGAAAAATGTTCAGGAATTGTTTGTTCTTTTAACTGTAAATAACTTGCCATCAGTTTATTGCAAATGCTACACACTACAAAGTGCAATATGCTGGATATCAACAGAAGTTCCAAACCTATGAGGATATACATACTGTTTGGGCCACGTAACGTCTCATGTCATTCATAGAGGTTAACTATCCAAACTCTTAGAAATTATCTGAACTATATTGGAGTCTGCTGATGCTAGATCATACATATTTTAGGTTCATAAATTACAAAATAAATGCTGGAAGCACATTGTGACTCAGAGGCCACCTCTGCTAGCATGTGGAAGAGTCCATGGCGGAAAGAGTCAAGATGCTTCTGTCATTTGAATAGCAGGGTTCCGTTTCACTCCAAGATCTAAAGTAACAAAAAGAAAAAAACCTCTCATATTAATTATGAAAATGTGTACTTATCTGTCCTTGTCCTCTTCAGTTTTGAAAATAACGATGGTAACTGCAGGTAAAACATGATTCATCAGGACTGATGAAAGTTTGTGTGTAACAAACTGAAACGTTGATTTTTTTTTTATGGCCAGCTAATAAATAACAAGTACACTTACCGGGTTCCGTTCCTACGACCCGGTCGTAGAACGAATTGGTCGGTAAGTGAGGAGTTAAGGGATTCCCCGCTCTGGTGCGCTTGTTTATGTTCAGGAAAATGTCCCCGAACATAGACAAATGCAGCAGAGCAGGGGATCCCTCTAACTCCCACTACGGCTCGCACTAACCACCCCGGGAGAGAGCGAGCCTGAAGTGCTAGCCGTCGTAAAACAGGTAGGTTGCAAAATGAGGATACTGTATAAATTGCGAGTACTGTTCAGGACAATTTGTATCCAAGTGTTAATATGCAGACTGTATGCTAGTGAAGTATTTTGTTTGCGCACCGATGACAATAGGTGCTTAGCACATTAGAGAATACATTAAAGTCGAATAGTCATGTTTGGGATTATAACACAATATTTACCTTTATAAACAAATACCTGTTTAGTGTGGATTTTAATTAAATTTTGTTGCCTATGTTTGAGCTTTACGTAAGACTATTCCCTATTCCCATCACTATTAAAAAGTCTTAGAAATGCTCAGTCACAACACCATCTTAATTGATGATGACTTCATTGCTTTGTGTTTCCAGCTGTCACTGGTCATAATTTGAGTGACAGTTAAAAATAACAGGTATACTAGAACTTAACTGTAGCTTACAAGGTTAGTTAACTGCACATTCACAGCGGTCAGCATCAGTGGTCTGCCAATTTACACCCATGAGCGTTATATGTATAAGAACTTTAAAGTGACACTAATTGAGGCTGTTAAGGTATGCATATAAATGAAATTTAGGTTGTGTATAAGGAATAACAATGAAAAATTAGATAATCAATCCCACACATGACAAATCCACTTTAATCATGTTCCAGGGCTTTCCATCTGGAGCATTAATATATTGTTAGACTTTACAACTTATTTAAACAAAAAAAAAAACCTTTTTTGGAAGGTTGATACTAGGAATTAACTTAAGGGGATACTCTAAGCACCATAACTACCATGAACAATAGCTTGTAAAAGACATGTGACACATACCTGTGTGTTGGGTGTCCATTTTTCTGGCCTGAGATGGTATGAAAAAGCAGAAATTCATACTTCCAAATGACCGTACTAACCCCCAAACTGGATAATTGAGTGGCTGAGTGTGTCAGCAGATGCTCATGGCCAAATTATGCCTCAGAAATGGAGAAGTGTAAACTTTTGCTTTACCATACCAGTTCAGACCAGATGGACAGAGGGCGTTTGAAACATGCAGATAAGTGACCCACTGTTCTGAAGATTTTTTCTTTCATTCATTTTACTGTATCATTGTGCTAGGGGACTCCTGGCAACCTATCCACTAAACCACGGCTGCCCAATAGGTAGATCCCCAGATGTTGTAAAACTACTACTCCCATGATGCTTTGTCATTCTAAATTAAGTCTAAAGGCTTGCAAAGCACCATGGGAGTTGTAGTTCTACAACATCTGGGGATCTACCTTTTAAGGCAGCCCTGCACTAAACCATGCTGTAGTGGTTATATTGCTTATAATGACCCTTTATCAAACTTTAAAAAAAATGGCAAACAAGTAACCTCTGCCAGCACTGTGAAAATAAATCTCCCCCGAAGACTTTAATTTCACATAATTGAATGTGGCATTCCTAAGACTCTAAATGTGGGTGCCACACAAAACGCAGGGCTGACATAGAAAGCACCTTCAGTTGCTGTCTGAGTGACTGCCACCAGAGGTGTTACTAGGCAGGAATGTAAACACTGCCTTTTCATTGCTCAGCCTACAAGGACATGCTGTAGACACCAGAACCACTACATTTGGCTGTAGTAGTTCTGGTGACTAGAGTGTTCATTTAATCTGTGGTAAGTATTATAAATGCAAAGTAGACTATAATTCAATAACTTACTAGCCCAAGTTACCTGTGGGTTAAAACTAAAAACTAAATATTAATTTTCTTAGAGTAGGTCCTTTTCTTAAAGGGGCAGCCTAATAACCTGTAGATATGCCTGGAAGATGGGAATTGATTATTAAGCACAACTGTGAGAGAAAAAGAAAAAGGTCTTACAAAATTAACGTTTACGTCCTAAAAATTGGAAAGAGTGCACATTACAGCATGGAATGTTTGCTGGAACCATTCCCTATACCACTTCATACTTATGATCATATATATATATATAAAAAAAAAAAAAGTGTATTGCACATAATAAGCAGATGGTCACATTTCATATTGCATGGAAAACAACTCTCCATATGCACAATAACAAATGGTGTTGTGAAAAAGTGAAGGTTGCAGGCAATTCATGCTAGTGCAGCCAGACATGACAGCCATTTTTAACCATTCGAGTGCCAGGCCTATATCCAAGACATTGCAAGAGTTTATAAGGTTTTCATAAAGAGTATGCCTGATAATGCACATAAAATAATGTCAAGTTGTTTTGCTATCAATCCAGAGGAAGAAGGGCTTGTTTTTCTGATCTTCAAATATAAAACGAGTAACTGATTACCGGTATATGCATAATTACCTACCTTCAACACTGCTGTATTGTGACACTCTTACCAATATGTTTATATATAGCATTTTCATTTTGATGTATGATTATAAGAGAAAGGTTGCTGCCCCCAGAAACCAATTTAGTCTAAGTCAATATTTAAGCGGATTTCACAATATAAAATGCAATTGTTTTGTTTCTTTATTTGCCTTTCTGCTGCCATGTCAACCATGGTAAACAAAATAGAATGAATTGGGCATTTTTACTGAATAATAATTATTTGCTCCTGTGTGAAATCTGAGGCATTTAATAAGACTTAGAATAGAGTGACTTTGGGATATGTGCAGCAACGAATTATGCAGTGTAGAGCTTTAAGATCAAGACAACCCAGCAGACCAAGATAGAACAGCATTAGGCGAAAATCTGATTTGCCGAATAAAAACAAAAACAACCAACCAACTAATATAGAGAAACTATTTGCATTGTGGCCAAACAAAAGATAATTTGTCATTTTGCAAAAGGATGCCTTTATTTATGAAAATGAAGATACCGGAATGCTAAAAAAATTACACTTTGTATATAACAAGTCCCATATAAATATTTACTCTCATGGACACTTTTTTTCTACACAATTTCCAAAAAAATATGTATTTTATTGTCTGTAGATTTTGTTCTAAATATAAAACAAACAGATTGCATATTGCTTATTTGAAATATACATTAACAGGTAAAAGAACGAACAAAACTAGAAGAAAAAGGGGTTGGACCGCTCACGCGGTTTAATGCCATTTCAGCAAACGGCACAGTGACGTGTTGGACAACATTCAACATATGCCTTTGAAAAATAAATGGGTGGGGAAGGGGAAACGAGTAGAACACATATGTATATATCATAAGTTTAACTATGGGACCTGTTTTTGTTTTGTTCATTAAATATGTGAATATCACATTACCCAGTTAAAAGCATTGAGCAGATATTAAGAATCACTTTCAGTAGCCCCAAATATAATTTCTAAGCACAAGCAATGAATGAGATATTGACAGCACAGAGGAGGGTGATATACAAAAGATTTGTTTCAGGACATGCGCTACAGCTCATCCATACATGGATCAGTATAAACAAATTAAATAATTTTCTATGCCTTGGACAGCATGTGTTTTAAATAGGAAGTAGCGGGCTTGCAGCTATTTGCACTGCAGTTTTGTAAGTGGAGGTGCTTGTAAATGTATGACTATAAACAGAATCTTTTGAATATCATCATAAAACCAGAGCCCAAAAAACACCAATTTAAAAAGTCCATGAAATCTAATGATTTACACACCAAGATGTTACACTGCCCAATTCTGACTTATGCAGAGAAGGTGCCAGCAAAATAAAATATAAACAAGCAAGACGAACAATTTTAACATACACATACATACAACACAAATTATATATATATATATAAAAAAAACATACACAAAAAATTGGAAATTAAGTACAATTTAAAAAAAAAAAAAAAATTCTTTCAAAACCCATTTATTTTGCTTGTTTGAAAGCTATGGAAAACACCTGATTGATCACACCCTCAAGCGAGATGTAAAAGCAAAAGCCTAGCTATTCATCTAAAGCTGTGGGTTCATCATTTTCCAGTTTATAGGAGAATCGTTGGCAGCAAAGGCTATTTAGAGAGGTTCCACACCTGCTGAACCGGGCTGGGTTGCATCGCCCTATCATTCGTTCCAGCAGTCTTCTAATAGGCACGCATGCTGTCTCCCCGCCTGTGTAGCAGCACATTGAGTCCAAGCAGTTGATACCTGATCCTGTCTCAGTAAGCTGGTAAGGAAATAGAAATAGGACAGCAATGTATTGTTATAAATGTTTACAATCAGGTTCATCTAGGTCACAAGTTATGAAATGACATGCTAGAAGGAATAGAAGGGTGAAAAAACAGACAAAAATATCAGTCATAAAAAAAAAAAAAAAAAAAAAAAAACCTTCAAAATAGACACGGAACCTATAAATCACCATTTCACTACTGACTCGAACACCGATCACTTGCCATTACCAAGAGAACTATAAATGTTTTGTAGATTATTCTAAATTTAGATGCCAATTGTATTAGATATATGAAAAAAGTGATGTCATTCATTGTTAATCTTATATGTTATCCATCAACTACCCTCAAGATATGCAAGGAGAATTAACCCAGGCTATATATGGGCGGCATAAACAAATATTATATGCATATTACATGAAACCATTCTACCGGTTTACAGATGATGACTGCTTTTAGGAATGTTCATCATATTTCACAGTAAGAATATTTTTGATAAAACAAATAGTGAAATTTTTGTACCAAGTAATTAAGTTTAAGTATAACAATAGCAAACTAACTTCTTTGTCTTTAAATTTGCAATGTATATTAACGCTATGACTACTCAGGAAGGCATCATGTTTTAAAAGTCAATTGCTTAAAGGGATTATACAGCTCAAAAAAATCACTTCAACTTAATGACCCTTTTCCTTTTTGTGGCAATGTAAAAACACCATGATCTCAGAAAAAGGCCAATATTTGCATTTGACCATGAACATGCCTCTAGTGGCTGTGACACAGATGGACACTAGATACTCTCTCTCACGGAAGACATTCAACTGAAAATCTTTATAGTCCGCATCACAAAACAACGTGAATAGTTTTCACAGAAAAAGCATTCAATCCAATGCTGCCCTTAAAAAAAGCATCCAATTGGCTGAGAGTGGACGCTGCCACACGTCAGTAGCTGCCCAATACTGTACCAGAGATCATCTGTCAAGATTATTTTTAGAAGAGGATTATTTTTAATTTATCTTATCCTCTACATTTTGCAAATATGTATTTGTGAGAAGTGAAAATAAAATTAGAGGGACGCTCTAAGCACCAAAACAACCTTAAATTACGTGGTTTTGGTGAATAGGTCATTTCCCTGTAGTCTCACTGCTTAATTATCTGTCATTTGGGGAGTTAAATGACATTATTATTGCCGCCCTAACCAAACCCAACCTGAAATCATAGGGACCCTTGCAAACTATGATATTGCACACGTGGCACATTCTACCATTGATGTACATGCACATACAAACGCAAACACACTTAGATATGTTCTCTCAGATCACACCAACACATCCCCAGCTACCGCCAGGCAAACCATTCCGCCCACTCCCTTAAGAAAACAAAACAAAACAAAAACCCACATCTTTACACTGCTAAACACAGGCACACACAAAACAACAAATAAGTATTTTTGGTCATCCTCCTGTTTCCATACCTTTGGGAGCAGGGAAGCAGTTTCCCTTGTGTCCAGTGGGACAATTTTCTTCCAGCATCCCATGTAAAGATCCCAGATGGTGACAGTGCTGCTTTAAATGTAAAAAATAACCCCTCTCTATCCTAAGGACTGCACACCTCCATCGTAAAGGAAAACTAATGCATTAGGAATACAAATTTGTATTCCTAACACTATATAGTATTTCTGCCCCTACTACTTGTAGACAAGTCGCCACCCACCGTGCAATAATAATAATAAAAAAAAAATTAATACTTACATACCTTGATCCAGTGCTGACCTCTCCTTTCCCATGTGTTGTCAGGCGTGGTCCAATCCAATGCTCCTAATAGGGGAGCATTGGGGACCTAATGTGCACACATTGCTTTAAAACTTTCCAATTGAAAAGCATTGAATCATACTCTGTCTATGCAGCGGAAGAGCCTCTACAGGTGAGCTTAACCCTCAAAACTGAAATGTTTTACATTGCAAGGTTACGTGGACAGGGACCATGCACCCAGAGCATTTCAGGGAGATGAAGTGGTCTGGGTGGCTATAGTATTCCTAAGTTCTGTCCTTTGCACACGGCAGTCAGCATAGAGAAATCATACAGAGAAGATAAGAAATTAAACAATGTTTGTATTGCATCTCCTTATTTGCAGTGTGCACTACTGTGCCTGGACCGAACTAAAGTTATAAGGAATTTTCTATTTATTTTTCCAATGGTCTAATTTCCAGTGCCTAGTGGTATGTAAAACTAAAGGTGTTGCATCAGACAGACAAAGAGGGGGGTTGAGGGGCATCAGCAAGTCTACCTGCATAATTTACAATTTATTTTTATGTGAAATGCGTAGTAATCAAATCTAGACATACTAAAGTGTCAGGCGAAAACATGTTACTAGGTACTTAATTATCAATAAGGAAAAACAAAAGCAACATTGTTTCATGTCCAAAAATGCTGTCCAAAAATAGTTTTTATTTTAATCTGATATTGCCATGGCACCATTTTCTCATTATTTAATAAATCAATATGGAAAAACTTGTATTAGCTGAAAAATTATCTCAGGGTGAGTCAAAATTCCATACATAATATTTATACATTTACTAAAACACAAAACCAACCCAGAATTTCCTCAGAATTTGCAATATTTGCTAACCTGCGGGCTGCATGTAAAATACATAAGTCAGGGCACAAAGGGCAATAGAAAGTCAACTATTCACATGCTAGAGAAGCTACCACCCACAAAATTTGCTACCCAAGATAATTAAATAAAAATAACCTAAAACACACCGATTAACTTAAAAGTTCATATTACAACATAGTAAAATATTGCTTGTGGGACAGTTTGGTTTATATGTTAGAGCAATTTCAGAGGAAATTCAGGGGGTATTTCTGAGGAGGCATTTGGAAGGCATTTAGATTACATTTGGTCAGGCTCCAGTTTGGGGCTTGTTAGTTTATTTGGAGGTGCTTTACTTAATTCAAAGAATTAAGAATAAACAAAGATGAATTATCGCCACACTCTTGCCACTAGATTGCTACTGAATAACCCAAAGGGTTTGTATGAAGGGAAAAAAACAAAACACAGCATAATGCCAGATCCATGTGTCTCCAAGCACAACCAGTGCAAAATCATCAACGCAAATGTTAGTTATGTTAGTTACAATACTACCAGGAATGACGTTAAAGAGAAATGTGAGCACATTTACTATGATCACAAGATGAGACAATAGTGGTACACATTCCACAAAACAGGGTCCACAATGCAGTAGTTCATGTACTACCTAGGCTGATCAAGTGCACTGCGGGATTGATGCATCATCAGCTAGCAATTGTCTATTATCCGACCCTCTGTGCTCGCTTTCAGCAAAGTCAAATGCTGAGCTGACTGAACCCTTATTCTCTTCCATCTAGAGGGATAGAAAAGTAACACATCTAGTAAAAAAAGACCCTCTGTATCTTGTAGGCAAGAAATAAACTCCACTACCCACCAGAGTACATAGTGTCAGCAGGACTACTGATATGTCATATATACTACAATGCAGTTTGCAATGAGACATTCTGTTTGAGGGATGTAACGTACGAGTATGTTTCAGCTCGAGAATTATTTTTCACATACACATTTCAGCGTCTTTTCACCCTGTGCAAAACCCTGCTACATTGTCAGTCCACCTAAATGATGGGTTTTGCACTATAGGGTCGGGAAGACAAGTTTGTGTTCCTGACCCTATAGTGTTCCTTTAACCCCTTAAGGACACACGACGTGCCTGACATGTCATGATTCCCTTTTATTCCAGAAGTTTGGTCCTTAAGGGGTTAATTTCCTTGGCACAAAAAATAAAATAAAAGGACCTGAAGGCAATAATCTGTATCCTAGTCAGTTCTGTGAGATCATATATTCTCCCATTAATAGATCTCCCATTAGCCTGCAAGGCAGTAGGCTGTCACAGTGTGCTTTGGTGGCACCCCGACTCAGTGCTGGAAAGACTGACATATGCAATTCCAACCTCACAACACTATCACAGAATGCCACCCAGAAGAAAGAGGGGAGCAGAATATGCGTTTCCGAAACCAAAGCACACTAGCTAGCCAGAGTCTCCTAGACACCGGGTATAGTGTTGCAGACCCCCTGATTATCCCATTCCCTTTACTGCTGTGAGGGGTAAGCAGCAGAGAAAAGAGGAATGTGTATACATCTGCAGCATTTGCTTATTGTTATTTCCCCAGCTTTAAATACACAGTAAAAGAGTTTAGGTGTTAAAAAATGACCTTAAAGTGGCACTGTCACACCTATTGTTTCCTCTTTTAGAATCTGTTCTTTTCGGATCTAGTTTTATTTGAAACATAAGAAAAAGTAGGGAATTCTTTGTCATATATATATATCTTTTTTTTTTCCTACGCCTGACATTTTCTGACACAAGGAGGAGCTTAAGTCAGCTCCATTTCCTCTGTCGAGGAGGGTGAGTATTGTGGGAAAACTTTCTTTGACACAAAAAAAAATGGAGCTGACTTAAGCTCCTCCTTGTGTCAGAGAATGCCAGGCGCAGGAAAATACATAAGACAAAGTAGTTATTACTTTGTTGTATGTTTTAAAGATAAATAGATCCGAAATAAAGAAAAGAAGAACAGATACTTAGAGAGGAAGAGAAGAGGAAACAATAGGAGAAAGGTAAGTTTGTGACAGCACCACTTTAATGTTTGACAATAGTAACTTATTGCAGCTTATTTAAATAGATAAAAATACCAGATATTTTCCTTACAGTCGTTCCACTTTATTATGGAAGCTCTCTATCAATAAATCATGTATTTTTTTTTAACCATATTGAGGGAGTATATATATTAGCATCATTGTAACTTCCTGCAACTGCAAAACCCTTCACCTGTGTTTATTGAAAAGATCAAAAAATACATATATAGATATTTTCAGGAAATAACATTATGAGGATGAAGTCTGTTGCATGTTGGTGTATACAGTAAAGGTGTAATTTTTATATTTTATTTTTTTACGAATCTGAAAACTGCAAAGCCGTTCCAAAACATACTTTTGTATTTTATTTACCAATTCTAGTTCACTTTGAAGAACGCATTTTCTCAGAGTAGATATTAAAGGATCACTATAGTGTCAGGAAAACAAAGCGGTTTTCCTGACACTATAGTGCCCTGAGGGTGCCCCCACCCTCAGGGTCCCCCTCCCGTGGCGCTGAAGGGGTTAAAACCCCTTCAGCAGCTTACCTTATTCCAGTGCCGGGGACCTCTCCTCCCACGCCGACGTCAGATACCCCCGCCCAATGACAGCTGAGCCGAATGCGCATGCAAGCATTTCTCAATGTTTTCCTATGGACGCTCTGCGCGATGGAGGCATAATACGGCCACTAGAGGCTGGCTTAACCCCAAATGTAAACATAGCAGTTTCTTTGAAACTGCTATGTTTGCATCTGAAGGGTTAAAACCATAGGGACCTGGCACCCAGACCACTACATTGAGCTGAAGTGGTCTGGGTGACTATGGTGTCCCTTTAATTAGGGATTTGCAAATAAAGTTCCCACAAGGAACTTTTTGCCCAGTTCTGTTAAAACAATTAGCCTTTAGTAAGCATCACTACAGTAAGCAGTATAGTAAATTAATAGTATATCCAGTTAAAACCTAAAGTAAACATGGATACTGTGAGAAGTATTAAAGACAAACTTTCACCCCCCTTTAAAACAGCAGAGATATAAAAATGTTGTGAACTACTTTAAGATTTAAGATGCCATTTTATTATAATTTAGATCTACACAAGAAAGGACTGTTTATCTTAGGAGACACTAGTAAAATATATAAACAGTAATTGTGCAACATTGTGTGAATGCTGATAAACTGTTCAGACAGAAGGATTGCTCCACGCAAATACAAAACATGACATGCTATGCAGCAAGTGAAAGCATGTCTCAGAAGACTTTACCTATTTTCCAGATGGATACACATTTTCTATTCCCTCAGTGCATTTTGGTTTTTTTTTATCACAATGTGTGTGAGTAAAGGATATTTTACAAATATTCTTATCAAAACTTCATAAGTATTCAGGAGACAGTCTTGACTAAAAGCTCTTACTAGAAGATCAAATTGGTCATCCTTTCCAAAGCTCTGTCTATGTTAAAGAAATAGAGGAGTTTAATTCAACGATTTGCAGATCTGGGACACTCCATGTCCATGTTTAATAAATGCAGCTTGCATTAGAAAGAGTGGAAACCCATAAAGAAACACAGTGTGTATGCCTGTAAATCTCGGTTTCTATGACTTTTTGAAGCTTGTGTCTTAAGGAACACTATCTGTATTCCCAACGTTACAGTGTTTCTGTTCCTACTTGTTTAATCCAGACGAAAACAGGTTTAGCTGGCAGACACTGCGGCTGTAAGCCGGACAAACAGTAGCACTCCAAGGATATATATATTTTTTTAACCACTTTGTAGAACATTCAGGTCTTAGCCGAAACGCTGCCCAGATATAATGCAGTGGCAACAGACGTAATAGGCATCTCCCCTGCAGTATCCCCATCCACTAATTCCCTCCCCAACCCATTTCAGAGAGATCCTTTTCTACGACATGAGGGCTCCCATGATGATATACAGGCGTGTGGAATCCAGTGGAGCTTCACCGGGCACTGCATTCTATGTAAAGTTTGAGCTTATTTTGCAGGTTTATAAGGTAGGGGGGTAGGGCATCAATGGGTAATGCCCAGTAGAGCATTCTAAATAAATAATAATACAAAAAAAACTATTACAAAAAGCAAGGGACACTATAGTCACCAGAATAAATACAGCTTAATGTATTTGTTCTGGTGAGTATAATCATTCCCTTCAGACTTCTGCAGTAAACACTATATTTTCAGAGAAAATGCAGTGTTTACATTACAGCCTAGGGCAGGGGTAGGCAACCTTTTAGCAGCACTGTGCTGATATAGGATTGTGATGTCCCGTAGCGTGCCGATCCTCAGGCCCGTCGCTACCAGGCAAGCTAACCAAGCAATTGCTTGGGGCCACGAGCTGGCCTGGGCCCCCAAGCAGGGCCGGCGCTACCTATAAGGCAGCAGCCGCCTGAGCGCTCTATAGAGAGCCTCAGGCGGCTGCAGCAATGCCTCTCTCGTCACCTCCCCTTCCCTGTAGCGTGGCCGAGCTCCTAAAGGGGGGGGAGTAATATCCATTTTGTTTGGGGACCCCAAATTCCTTCAAACGGCCCTGCCGATCCTATTTTTTTAAATTGAGGTGTGTGTGTGCTGCCGTATTCTGCTTGTGTTATATATACTGTAATTGCTTTGTATCGTTGTATTTGTGCGTATATGAGCTATTATATTGTATATGTTCATTAGTAGTTTATGGTATCGTGTATGATACATATGAATGTGGGCTGTGTATGAGGGCTGCTTGTGGAATTGTGTGTGGGTGGATATGTCACATTGTGTGTTAGCTAGTGTATGGGGGCTGTTTAGGGTTTTGCATGTGAGAGGCTGCATGTAGGATTGTGTGCATGTATGTAGATTGTTAGTGGTGTTGCGTTTGTGGGGATTGTGTGTATGTTTGGGTGTGGGCTGTTCATATTATTTGTAAGAGGGGAGGCTTATTCTGCAGGTCTGTGTATATCTAGCAGTGTGGGTGGCTTCCCTGGGTTCCACTGGGGACCAGCTTGGGCAGGTACAGGTCAAGGACAGGAGGCTGCTCTACTGTGGGCTGCTCTACTACAGTGTGGATTCCCATTCACAAGTGCTGGGAGGAAGTGATCTGTGATCACTTCCTCTAAGTGCTGCAATGCATACATTGAGGATTGTCCTTCACTACCTCTTTGTATTAGCAGATATCTGAAGTTTCACTGAGACTCCTGATAGGCCAGACCCTGTTTGGCTCTAGCAGCCTTGAGTGCCTTGGAAAGACACCTCGAGTGCCGTGCATGGCACTAGTGTCATAGGTTGCCTACCCCTGGCCTAGGGAATACTTCCACTGGCCACTCCTCAGATAGCCACTAGAGGTGCTTCCTGGGGCAGTACTGCACAGTGAGCAGCAGTGACATTCGGCGTCTGCACCCTCGGTATGGAGCCACTGAACTTTCCCCATATAGAGATGCATTGATACAATGCATCTCTATGAGGAGATGCTGATGGACCAGGGCTGTGTTTGGCTTGTGCTGGCTCTGCCCCTGGTCGGCCTCATTGACAGTCTCAGTCAAACCAAAGCTTTCCTATGGGAAAACATTGTGATTGGCTTTGATCAACACTTCTGATGGAGTCAGGCAAGCAGGCAGATCAGGGGCAGAGCAAGCAGCAGCAGACTGGAATAAAAGTAAGATTTTATTATATTTAGAGAAGCAAGGAGAGGCCAGATGATTATAGGAATACATGTTTGTGTTCCTAACCCTATAGTGTTCCTTTATAGTAATCCTTTAACCATCTATGGGGTGTAAAGCTTAGCCCATATGACTGCTTTTATCTGCTCATTTGAATATACAAATAAGCTGCACCATTCAATATATAACCAAGCTGCAGGGAGTCAAAGGAACAGTAATTAATGTCACTACCACTACTATTATAGATTGTGTGTCTGAAAGACAGTCTTCTAATGGATGCTACTTAGTTTATAATATGCTTCAAAGCTATAGAGAATAAGCTTCATTTAATCCACATAGACTGTAGACAGTAAGAGAAAATGCATACAAGTTGATGCTATCATTACTATGCGTTTGTCTGATTTGATTGCAGTACACTCAGTGAGGTCAGTGGCTGGCCTGTGCATGAGACTTTTTTTTGAACGATTGGATGTGTAATATGCAATTATTTGTTTTGTACTTCTATTAATACACGTTTACCAATAGGTCATAAAGACAATGACTATGGACAGAAGCAACCCACACCTCCAGCCCCAATCTACAATAGAACTAAATACTCCAAAACACCTGGTCAATTTGCATTGAGGCAAAGCACCGTGTGAGTTTCAGTACTCCAACTGCTTGAATGGTTCATGTGTGCAAGTTTGATACTATATGATTTAGGGGACCAAATTTCCTGCACAGAAGTTTTATTGACCCCATTCTACACTACGGAATTTGCTGGCACTTTATAAAAAATAATTATAATTGAGGCATGTGTGCTACAGCTCAGCTTGAAATACATTGCTAAAATGTATTTCGTTGTCAAATGGAACACACATTTGTGCAAATCATACAATCACCAATGTATTACTTCAGAATTAGAAGCCTGGCATCAGTCTATGAATAACTGAAAACCCTAAGAAAACTTTTAATCTGGGGGGAAAAAGATGGATATTAATACAATATCTACATCTGCAGGCAAAATCATGAAAACCTGTGTGCAAATTGTAATTAACAAAAAAATTTTTTTTTTAATCCATTGCTCTAATGCAATGAATCACAGACATGCAATACATAAAAGTGATGTAAAATGACCGAACAGTGGAAAGACACAAGTTAAAAAATATATATCCTAATCAAAATAGAAAATAAATACTAATTCAAGCAACTGCATAGTCTAGAGAGAAGCACGTTTCCCACATGCATTTGAGCACAACAGTGTGGCTATGATGCTAACTTTGGCAACCCTAGAGGTCTACATTACCCATAATTCTCAGCGAGACAGGAGACTGATAGGAGTATGCAGAGGTTATCAATTACTGCTATATGGCAACAGTACAATTTATCCAATTAAAAGTGACAATGCTAATATGCCAGGTGACTTTAGTAAATTATTTTATTTTGTCGTATCTCTTAGCTTTGTTATTGCGTTAACATGATTTTATTTATATCTTGTATAGCACACATAACTAGCATGCCTAGGCCTTAGTTTTGATAAATTGAACCAATATACACATTTAATCTCAATCTGGCAGCACATAATTAAAGTGGAACAATCACTCATCTGAAACTCACCCACTGAATAAACTAAAAGTCAACTATAACTTGTGTTGAGCTTTTTTTCATGCGATGCCCCATTTTCTTTTAAAACATATATTAAAGATTTAGAAAATAACATCACAATCCAGTTCTGTTCAAGCACAGCCAGTGGACACATGGACAATTGCAACGAGAACAGAAACAATGTTATATTTTCTCCTCTTCCACAATATTTACTGACGAAAAAAGGCACCACTTCTAAAGACGGTTAACAGGGATAAATTGGAGGCGCCCAGAAGCAAGGTAAATACAATTGTGTGGATTTATACATTTAGTTTTATTTTTCAATACTCACAAAGAGATATTTTCTAAATATAGGGAATATGTAAACAAACAAGAGAAGACCAAGTTTATAACTACTTATGCAAGACTCAAGTAGTAAAGAAATAGTGTTTCGGGTATCAATGTTTACCTGGAGGAATTGATTACTGTTGCCATTTAAAGATGTGATGTACAGGCAATTAATGCCAACTTATCCAAGATGATTTCAAAACAAAAAGATGATAGTGATGCATATATAACATACTGATGTTTAAAAGAAAGTGACAGAAAGAAGTTGAAAACTGGAAAAATAATCTTCTGATAAGGCTTATGTAAAATTGATAAATAAATACACGATTTAAACTAGCCTGGAATAATCCATCATGCACCAAAGATACACAGCAGTTTTTTCCATTCTTTCTCCTTAACAAGCACTATAATCCATGCTAAGGGAGGTGTAGAAACAAGACAGTAGGAAGATTAACGGATGGTCATGCTAGGTAATTAGGCGCACTGCATGCAGTCTGCATGGCCTAGTTAAAAAAACAACAAATTAAATAAAAAGCCACAGGCTTCTGATGTTAACATAACGGCACTCATGCCTGCCCCCCCTCTCTAGGGCTTGTTAGTTGACCCTTGACATGCATAAAGTTTAATGAGGTTCTCCCCTCCTACTCTACCTAATTTTGCTCAGCTGATTCCTTGCCCGTGACAGAGGCTGCAGTGCGATGAACTCGTCACTTAAAGTAACTCTGTTGGGATATATCTACAAGTGGACAGAAAAGGGATGTAACATACAGTACTTGAAAGATTAATCATTTCACAAAAACAGTTGAACGCATTACAGAGGAACGTCAGAATGAGAACATCTCTGCAGATATGGACATAATTAAAAAAGAAGGTATATGAAAATCTAGAACAAGACCCACATCCCAAGAAATTTAATTATCTAAGCATCAAGTGAATATTATTATTATTTCACATAATCACAATAAGAAGTACTAATTATAGTGAAGTGTATATTTATGCGTACTGTTTTCTTAGTAAACCCATGTATACATAGAGTGTATCTCAATGAGCAACCTTTTTGTTTAGTTTCAATACAACAAGCAAACAGCATAGAATTTTTGCGAACTGAAACATTTTTCTAAACATTAAAAATTATATCAAACCTAACACCCCACTTTCTGAAATCAATTTTAAGACTAGTGATTAAGCTGAAAAGTACACATACATAACACATCATTTAATTATTGTTTATTGTAAAATATTGGCAAAATGCTGAAAACGCAAAACGTTTTTAAGAAGTTAAATAAAACTGTATTGGATTACTGTTATCAAATCGTTAAGTGGGTGATGTGTGCTGAATCAAGCTGATATGCTTTAGTCAGAGAAATTGACATCACATTTTACTCTTAAAAACAAAACCATTAAAAAAAAAAATACAATACAAGAACAAGCTGTGCAATTACACTTAGACAGTGAAAATCGACATAGAATGCTACAGTTCACAGAACTGCAGAATATTTTGCTGACCAGATTTTTAATAAGGCACAAGCATTAAACATGTCACAATAACAGAATAATAGCTAGCAAGTCTAAAAACTGCGAGGAATCCAAACGCACAACAGAGAAAACAAATACCATATGAACAATTTCATTTTAGTCCCTTATTTCTGAAAAGTAGGTAAGCAATATTAGAACAAAGATGTTTAATTTCTCATGAGATGAGATTGGAACACCATGCTTTTAATAAGCAACACGTGCCCTGTTCAAGGGATTTAATTTAAGTAGCATTAAGAATGAATCCTTGGTTAACATTCGTAGCATTTGCTTAAAATGGATTTTAAGCTGACTGCTGGGAACAAAGCCATTAAACCTATTATTTCTTTGTAAAGAATTAAAAGTGCATGAATGTTAAAAAACGCGTTGGCTTCTTTGGTGTAAAACGATTTGTAAGATGCAAATAGTGAATAATTGGCACGTGTTATTTTTTTTCTTTTCGAGTTGCATGCAGGTTACTATAGTGGAACACCTTAATGTACACACCAACAGTAGTGTGCCAATTGTAAGTGAGCTGGCATTGTGTTCCAGACTTAACTCAAAAAAAAGTACAAGAGTAGGTAAGTGCTAATGTCTCCTATAAAGAGTACAAGTAAAAATTGTATCTCACTCAAATACTGAGGAAGGCAAGTTTTTGACATAAAATAATGGCATAAAAATAATGTATATATTTTAAAAGCAAACGTTGCTCTTAAAGTTAAACTGCACTTTAACCATAATATCTGCCTTATATAATTAAGACACGTCAGATTCTACTTTAACATTTATCAAAACTAAAACATGAAATAAAATATATGTTCATCATAAGCCATCAATAAAAATACATATTCATCATAATCCATCATTGCACACACCCTTACTGCTCTCATTTGCTTTGTTTTAACTGGGTTAAGATGAACGGTAATTGGCAAAGTTTCACAATGGCAGGTTAAAGACACAAAAGAAACCCGAATGTTATTTAACGGATTTGTATTCCAGTTAACTATCTTTCTCAGTCAGAGGTTTGTCACGTCGGTCTAGCTTTAACATGGATATTATAGCATTTGTAGTCCTCTGAATTAATAAGCTAAAAGTCTGTTACTATCATTACACTTTTTATAGAACATATTTACTATATAAAGCAACAGGAAACCTAGAACAATCTTTCAGCAAATACAGTCTGATGGCCGTGTACAGTTCTGGATACCTGTGCCTTTTCTGTACTTGTTGGATAAAGATGCCTGTATGCCACTTTCTTCATGACATCAAGAAACAGACAAGTGATAACGACGATGATGATGGCAAACCACGCAGAACCACTGGACAGCAGCTGGACGAATACAAAGTACATGTCCTGTGTGTGCAAAAATGGCCTGCAGAGGAAGGGGAAAGTGACACTGTAAAAATAAACAGTAGAAAGAGATAGGCAACGTGCACCTGCTTTGATTTCAGAGGAATTAGCAATGTATTAATAACCAGCAATGAAGTGCACCTGGACCAGCATAGTTGAGAAGTTCAGACAGCATTCTTAACAACATTCCAACTGCTGTGCTCCATTTGCAGTCTCCATAACACTTATAAGAACATGTCACACTAGCTACTATTGGCTGTCCACAGCACTAAAAAAGGACTGTACCATTTGCATAAGAGAATACAAGATTTCTGACGTAATGGAACACTACAGTCACCTTTGTCATATTGGTATAAAAGTGCAGAGTTATCTTATTCAAAACAGAAAACATTGCTTCTTATAGAGAGGCAATTCATTCAATTCTTTCTTACCAGAAGCAATTAAAGAGTGTGGCAATTGCCACTCATTTAGCCTAGGTCCACAACGCTTCAACGTTGGATGTTTAAAAGGGGCAGTGAATAATACAAGCACTATAAACACTATAATACACTGTTGTGGTGCCAGGAGTCCCCTGGTGCCACCCCCAATGTAACTAGTCAAACTGTTTACAAATGGTTTGACAACTTTATTTGGGTCCACAGAGTGTCCATCATCCCCTCCATCAAGAGACCAAAACTCTTATTTATGTTATGAGCTAGCCTGGCAGTGCAGGGTTTAGACAATTGGTTTAGAGCGATCAAACGACGCGGTCAATAAGCTGGACTTGCACAGCAGAGCTTAGTTCAATAGAGCTAAGAGAAGCTCTATGCTGGGACTATCAGCTCTTAATAGAGGAGGTGAACGCTATCTGGCAGACCCCAGGTAAGTTATCAAATGATTCTCAAACTGTTTGACTCCTTAACGCTGTTATGGAGCTTGGAGTGAACCTTTAAGAGCTGGAACTAAGAAAGAATAAAAGAGGAAGGGGAGGAATAGTTTAGAAGGGCAATAGAAAGCTTACCAAATGATTCCCCCATAAAACAGGGAGAATATAAAGTAAAATGCAATCGAACCCCATGTAACAAAGTGATTTAGCCATGTCCAAAAATGAGTTTCAAGAGCCATCTAGGGAAGAAAAAAAAATATAAACATTAATCTGTTAAGCAAGAATTTGAAATACGTTAAAAGAGTCAGTGATGTATGTATGCATGGGAATTACTCATTCTCAAAGCCGATTTCACATTTGTTTAAAAAAACAAAACAAAAAAAAACAGGAAAATGTACACACACACACATTATGTATTAGTATAATAGTATTTATTGTCCCAAATAATTAATTTAAGATAGGTGGGTTTTATACATCTGTGTTCAGAATTTTCTATATCAACTCGACTCTGCACCTTTTTCATGCTTGCTTGTTCAGGCCACGGTTTTCTTGTTGCATATGGACTCACTATAGCATTCAACCAGACTATATGCTCTGATTCAGTTAATATGATAATCAGGTAATGAATGAAAATGGGTATATCAAAGAAGTTATGATCAGAGAGAGAGAGAGAGAAAGCATCCTACCTTCATGGTCACTGTAATAACCATAACCGTAAACACCAATGTTCCAAATGTCCAGTTACCAAACATCTAGAGAGGGACAATACAGAAATTAAAAACAAATCTGTATCTATATGTATAGAATTCAGCTAAATGCTTCGGACAGACAATTAAAAAGAAACAATTGCATACTATGCAGATTCATTACAGCTAGAAGCAGCTAATTAAAAGCTATTTTAGAAAACAGCAGTAAACTCAGTTTTACATTAAAATATTGTTAAAAGTACCGGTACTCTACAAAGACTACTTCATTTCACATCCCTGCCTGTTTAACCCTACAAATTAAAATATTGATGTTTTGCAGGAACAGCAATATTTACATTGCAGTGAAGACAGCCACTAAAAAAGTTTTCGCAGCTAGATCGAATGCACATGCGCATAGGCCTCCCAATGCATTGGATTGATTGAGATCAACTGGACTGGTGATCACAGAGCATAGAGACCAGCACACCATAACATAAGGTAAATAATAGTTACCTTTTAAACCCCTGCAAAGGTGTGCACATACATAGGTCTCGGAACACTAGAAGTCGGTCTTCATTATTGTTTTAGACATTAAGAACACCCACTAAAGGAAGTCAATCCAAATGTTTTCAAAACCATTCTCCCCCAGCGTATGTACATGGAATTGGCTACTTACATTCAACTGCCATGTAATAAAGTAAAAAAAATAATTCTGCTCAACTCGGAAATCACTGTCAGAGGGTTTTCATTGACTTTATTGTGGGCACTTGCCTGGGGCCTTAAGAATCTGATATGCATCTTAGGGACCAATAAACCAACCCAAGGTCTTAAGAAGCACTGTTATATAGATATATAATAACATCTCATTTACACATGTTCACAGGCCTTTATTAAATTCACAGCTAATACTAGATATACATATGATCCTGCCAAGGAACGAATTGTGCTTGTTTTAGTATGCAATATGCACGTCTCCACAACAAAATAGGGAAGAAAATAAATAAATAAATGCGTATTTGCTAAAGATAATAATGTGTTCTGTGAGTTATAACGGGGTGTGTTCTGAGAGTTAAAATGTTTATTCGTGATCTGAAATGGGTGCTTCCATCTCCGCTACCTGTCAATCACGGTTATAAGCTCTGTCTTTTGCACAGAACAGTCAGCCTAGAGGAAAAACTGTGTTTCCTTCTTCAATGCAATGTGTACTCTGGCTGTGCCAAGGCTGAACTAGATTGTAATGGTAGTTTCTAAATCTTTAATACTCAAGGGACAACAGGGTTCTCCCCTTTAAATGCATTTGATTTTTTATCCTCGTACTCCTGTTGCATTTTGTCCATATTTAATTGTATTTAGTTTTGCTGAAAAAAAACAAAAAAAAAACAATTCACTCTACAGCAAAACTGTATCTTCTTTTCAAAATGTCTTTCTGATGGGAACTATGCAGCATATTAACACTGTGAGCCAATGAGAGATCAGTGTGAGCTAGGTTGCTCTTTTAAAAGTGGGAAAGAAGGGCAGAAAATAAGATGGTGGGAACGTGGCTTGACCGCCATACCGGGCAGACGCCTGGCTGTTGGTGCTTTTACAGGACGCATCTTGGTGGTGCTCTGACCATTTGAAACTGCCATCTAGTGAGGACCCGATATTGAGTGGCAGAGGACCTTCTCGTCGGAGCCAATTGTCTCGGTGGCCAGCGAGTTCCGTATCTCTCCCCCCCCCCCCCCCCCCCCCGGACCTGTTGCAGTAATGGAGGGAGGCCTTCTGTTAAAAATTTGGCTGCATCTCTGCTGAATTCTGGCATCAGATACTGGCACGGGCTTTGCAAGGCAACTTGGCTGGGGTGTACCAGCTTCCTGATGAAGCTAGGGTCTGGCTATTACGTTCTGGTCTGGGAACCCAGAGGGGGACTTACCCTGGGCACCAGCCACACAACCGGATGATTCTCCACATCAAGATTTAGCCCAGAATATTGCCCTGAAAATCGTGGTCAGTGGATATAATTCTGAAGTTCCCATTAAGGCCTGGAGCTAGTGAAGTAGAATCCATGGCAATATGGGGAACACCCTGCTACTATGCTTATTTCATTACATATAGGGGCCTTCCACAGAACAGGCGTTGGCTGACTGTCTCTGTAGCGGACATAACCGCCTACAAGTCAATATACAATAGGCTTAACTCTGTTTGATTAATCCAGTTTTTTTTATTTTAAATTATACTGTTATTGACATTAACGTGCTATTCACATACTAATTGTTTTCATAAGATTCAGTTTGCCTCTGCTTGGGCGGTGGTTTGTTCACTAGTTAGCAGTTCATGACACGACTAATTACTACTAAATAGCCTGATTCATGCATGTCTACTTGAGATTTCCTTTTTCTATGCTTATGTTTTAAAAAATGTTTATTTGGCTAGTGGTACCTATACAATACAGAAGAAGCATTTCTAGATAGGTCATGTTCCTCTTTATTGATGCTTTTGATCTTGTTGACATGTCTTGCTCAGCATGTATTACTGGATTTGGGGCACATTTACTTCAGCAACTCAGCTCAAAGTGATCTCTTATTGGCTAAGCATAAGGATGTTTTGTGAAAAATGGAAATGATTTTAAGAAGTTGGGGTTATGCTGAAACTTTTTCCCTACCAAAAAGAGAGCTGAATGAGGAGAAAAATTAAGCACAAGTAGGAGGCCAAAAATATATCAAATGTATTTAATCAGCATTTAAGTTGTGCTGGTGCTCAGAGTCCTCTCTTAAATTCCAGCAGTATGACTATTGTTAAAATAGTGGAAATTAGCCTCTGCAATTCACACAGTCCTCCATCTCCTTTATCCCCATTAAATAAAGTACTAGTTGACAGAAATCCCTCCATTTTTGTTTTTTTTGCAGATGATGTTATGGCCTACGACCTAGCTGGGTGCAATATTACATTATCTCCCCTGCCTTCAGTGATACTCTTACCAGTTGCCTGTAAGGCTTCAAAATCTGATGGCATGCACAGCATGGAAAGGAGGAGAAAGGAAAGAAAAGTAGAGCCAGAAGATAAAGCAGAGATGAACAAATAAAAGTTCCAAAACAGAACATACGAAGATGATGCCTTCCATAGAAAAGCAGTGGATAATGTGCATATAAAAGGACAAACAAGTAAGTATTCCATTGCTGTATATGAAAGTAAAAAAGTGCTTAATATTAACAAATCATCTTTAAATATACATGAATTTAAGACAGACATCTTTTATATTAGAAGAAAACATGCATATTAATTCCTGGTGGGGTTTAAACTTTCTGCCCTCCCTTTTCTATACTCCTGTAGTTGGGGTTCCGTCTTATGAAGTGTGTCGCAAAATGTTATAAAAGTACATGGTATCAGAGAAAACTGAGGACATTGATTGATAAGTTAAGCAATGTTTATTTTGTTCTTACCTAGAACTGAATGTCATGCAAATAAAAAAAATTAAATACTGGGATAATATTTTGGGATTAAAATTATTATATCACTGGAATAAATAAACAACACACGTTTTCTTTTATTCATAACTAAACATTGGAGACATAAAACCAGCAACAATATGTACTTGAAATGTCCCTACCTGGCCATTTCCAAGCAGAGAAGTGTCTTCGCCCATCAGGAAGTATGATCCAAAAAAGAAGACAAAGGCATGCCCAAAGCCCAAAAATGTCCAGTAAAGAAACGGTTTAAAACCAAGCAGGGCATTTTTACTAATATCTCTGTCAAAATAAAAATTAAACACCATTAATAATTACATATAATCTGTGGAAAAAGTAGTATCAAGATATAATGATACATTCTTAAAGGCCCTGTGTTATAGAGGGCTTTTTAACTTTTTATTTTATAAATGCAGCCATACTGGTTCATGGTATAATAAACATACAGAAAATCTTATTCATGTAAACCAAAGTTATTTTACATCAACTAAGATAAGATACAAACAAAGTTTTCCAAGTCCCAAGGTCTATAGTTCACACTCACCGATAGAGAGCAGGTTTGGTCTGTAATACATGTGGATGCACATGTTGTTCAAAAAGACTGTATACCAGAACAGGTAACGAGGTGAAGCAAATATTGTATAACGTCAAGTAAACACTGTCATACAGTGTCTGCAAAACAAAAAACAAATATTAATACAAGTGTTATTCCCATGCACTTTTTGTGATTGCCATTACTAGAAGGTTATTTTATGCCTATTGCATATAGTAGACTCTGATAGACAACTAAAGCAAAAAAAAAATTATTGATAGAGCACAAGTAACTTGATGTCAGAATTAATCTAAAAAAAATAAATAAAGTTAGCAGATTTGCAGTCTAAAGTAGTAAATGTTCTTATTCTGATGAGCGCAACTTCATGGAGTATAATATTTATATAAATGTATACACATACATACCATACACAGTCCAGGTACGTGCACAATGACTGGGACATACATTGACAAGTAATACCTGCTTCCATTTTAATGGCAGCAGCAGAAAGATCTATCACCCAGGACTTTAACTCCCACTAATCCTAGGCAGCATGTAGGTTTCAGTACTGTCAAAGTAAACGTCTCCCCTTAATCCCTGGAACATTTACAGCACACTGCCATATGGTTATAGACAAGTGTAATAAAGCAAAGTGGGAGGGGGCGTGGCTAGCCGTGCATGGAGTGAGTCGCACATCGCCGGAGCTCCGCGAACCCGGACCACATAGCCCCTTATAAATGCTACGTTTCACGCCTAATATGGGGAGAACGAAACGCCAGGGCACCCCAGGACCCTCAAGCACTAGCCCACCGAGGAAAAACACCGGACCGCTGGATGATTTCCTTGCCTACCCGGACGGCCCCCGAGCCGCGAAACACGCGGACAAAATGGCGGCCGTGTCTCCGGACCTGGACAACAACGCAGGTCTGGAACCAGGCCCGGTGGGGAGTGACCAGTTATCGCACATTACCGCAGAACTGGCCTCTATATCTGCCAACATGCTCTCCAAAAGCGATAAAACTGCGCTGGTAACGGAGCTGAGAGCGGCGATCAGAGAGGAAATCCAGGAGGTGCGCAGAGATCTCACTGCCCTGGAGGAAAGAGTTACGGAACTGGAAGGGGAGAATATCAGGGCCATCCAGCACTCCCAAACTGCCGATCATGCCACTGCTAGACAAGGCTCGGTTCTGCTCGATCTCCGTAGACAGGTGGAAGATTTGGATAATAGGGGGCGACGAAACAACATTAGAGTCAGAGGCCTACCGGAGGCTGAGCATGAAAACCTGGACACAGCTCTCAAGCAGCTTTTTACCCATATCTTGGGTGCTGACGCCCCGGATAACTTCCAGATTGAACGAGCCCACAGGGCCCTTCGCCCCCCAGAAGAGATGGCCTTCCACGCGACGTCATTTGCTGCCTCCTGTCCTTCCAACTCAAAGACGCCATCATGAGGGCCGCACGTGCTCAGACTATCGTCTTTCAAGATGCTGCAGTCTCGCTTTACCAGGACCTGTCGGCCCTTACCCTGGATGCAAGGAGGGCGCTGCGGCCACTCACGCACATTCTTCAGGAGAAACGCATACCCTACAAGTGGGGATTTCCCTTCAGCCTCCAAGCCAAACGGGGGAATACATGGTGCTCCCTGAGATGGCCTAACGACATACCCAGCTTCCTGAGATCGATGGACCTACCGCCGGTCACCATCCGCAACTGGATACTGGACCAACCTCCACCACGCTCGGAACACCCAGAGGTACCTGCACAGCTCCGTAGCCAGGCACGCAGAGACACACAGCCTCTCCGATGGGGAGGCCCTAACGGGCCCGAAGAATAACCGATCACGTATCAACCCGACCCCGGTGTCCCCTGACCCCCCTGTGATTGCTCCTGTAAGCGGATGTACCTGCCTAACGACATCGATGACAGCTAAGTACTCATTCTACATTACACACGGGGTACACTATTGTTTTCTAGCCCACGCAGACCACGGGGGCCCGGGGTCGGACACCTGGGGACACTTAATGTAACTGGGGAGGACCCGATTTGGCCACGTTTCCTATAGCCTTTGGGTGGGGTACGGGTGCGGACCCTTATAGTACTGCTCCAGATCGACCGCAAACGAACCTCCTCACGACAGGGCAGCCGGAATACGCCATTCCCCTTGACACCTGCTACCACCAATGCCGGGACTCTGAACGCTACCCAGGGCCCAACCGACCACCCGCCCGGCTGCCCATGTCGGATAGCAAGCCTCCCCGATAATGATTAGAGCCCACGGGAACCAATTCCCTTTTCAACTGTTAGACAGGGGGGAACCAGTGCTAGGTTGGGGCTGGGTGCTGGTGGGAGGGGGGGATTTGGATTGGTTTTGTATGTTTTATTGTATGTTTTATTGCATATCTACAGTTCTACTACTCATTGTGTATGCTACCAGTAGTTTTGCTCTACCCGAAACCTATTGCCCATGCAGTTGCTAAACGTGCCTCTAAACAGTTGCTGGCCTGGCCCGACCCCGACACGCTCCCCAGATTGGAACCGGGGCGGCAGCTCCGTTCCTGGGTTGGGGGTTGGAGGGGGGTGGGGGACCCAGGGGAAGCTTTGCCCGCGCCTGCATATCTCATGTGGCACATGGCGTGACATGTCAGCTAACGCACGCACCGCCCACGCTCTACCGAGCGCCACGCAGTCCCGGACCAGCCTCTACACCCGCTACCGGACTGCCGATGCCCTTAATGCCCAAGAGACAGGGCAGACCCCTCCTCTGCCCAGTGGCTAGGATAGGGATACCACATGTACACGGGGAGCTTGATCTTGCCTTATTTGCTGTATATTCAACTGTTGTAAATAATAGCGAACTGTGGTTTGAATAGTATGCTCCCTGCAAACTACTGTACCCCCCGTTAGAATGTGTGCCTTCTCTCTGCCCCGCCCACCGCCCCATACACCCCTCTCTCTCCCCCCCCCCCCCGGCCCGGCTCAGCTGACCACTGTTACCATGGGGCCCAGACGTGAAGGCCACCTCGGCCGCCTCACCCTCCCCGCAGTACCCGGGTCATCCAGGTGAGGACCCCCCCCCACGGGGAAACACACTTGACGCGACCGGGCCCCCCTACGACTCCTGCTGTCCAGTAGCCCTGACTGCCGACCTGCACCGAACGGGCCCTCACGGACGCCTTCCTGCCCTCAAACAGACCGCCAACCCCACAAATGTTGCCCCCCCTCTTGCACTGACCGGAATGACCCGTGAACGACATCCTAACCACCCTAACGTGGTCCGGGGGAACGTGACACTCGGTACCACCAGACGGTTCTCACACACTCGACTTCCAGACCTCCCAGCAACTGACCCACCTGTATATAAGGTCCTCTTCTCTGGACCTAGGGCCACGGTTGCCTATAACCCCTGACCCCCTACTAGGTGCCCCCCTCCTCCTAGCCTCCCCTCCTTATCCCCCCCCTTACCTCTCCTTCCCCTACCACTCCCTAACCTGCCCTTCTCATACCACCCCCCCCGTCGGAACCCCACGGTCCGACCCCCCCCCGCAGCTCGAGCCAGTGCTCAGCCATGGCATCGGGCTATCAGCCCGCACCTTTAATCCTTAGGACGCATAATGTCAGAGGCCTTAACACCTCCGAAAAGCGGAGACATTTACTACGCTCCCTCTGGGCTCAGAGGACCTCGGTGGCATTCATCCAGGAAACACACCTGAAAGGGGGGGACGCCCCCCTGATCAGGGATAAACGATACCCCCTAGGCTATTATGCCAATCATCCCGACGCCAAACGAGCAGGGGTCGCCATCATTTTCTCCCATAACACCCCTTTTACATGCACCGCCTCACAGGCAGACCCCCTGGGTAGATATATATTTGTTAAAGGCGAAATTGCCGACCATAAGTACACCTTCGCTACGGTATACTGCCCTAACAAGGGACAGCACCGGTTCCTGACTAAAACCCTCACACTGTTAGACAAATTCCGAGAGGGCACGCTGATTCTGGCCGGAGACCTCAACATTCCACTGGACCCACGGATGGACTCGTCCATGGGTACCAGCGCCATTCCCCTACACTGTATACGTCAGGCTAAACAATCCCTGGCTAAATCAGGCCTGATTGACTGCTGGAGGGTGGTGCACCCAGAGGACAGGGATTACACTTGCTACTCGGCTGCCCACGCCAGATATAGTAGAATAGATTATATCTTCCTCGCGCAGGAATACCTCCCCTTCCTAATGGACTCCTCCATTGGCATACAACATGACTCAGACCACGCACCGGTCCAAGTTACCCTCAAATCACCGCTTTTTAAACCCAGTGAACGCCACTGGAGACTCAACGAGAACGTACTGACGGACAATGAAACTACCACACGCGTAGCCCAAATACTGACCCAATATTTTGACGAAAACGACACACCGGACGTCGCCCCCCTCACTGTATGGGAGGCACATAAATGCGTCATACGGGGACACCTGATTAGTCTATGCACCCAGCGGAAGAGGGAACATACCGCTAAGATACAAGACCTGACACGCGAAATAGCTTCCCTTGAGACACGACACAAGACTGACCACACAGACGATATCTACCGACACCTCACAGACGCGCGAAGACGGCTTAAAGACCTCCTATCCCAGAACCTATTACTCACCATTCGCAAATCCAACAGACATTTCTACGAGTTTTCGGACAAATGCGGTAGGACACTGGCACGCACCCTGAAACAGAGACAGAGACAACACCACATACACCAGGTCAAGGGACGGGACGGGACAATGAAAAGGACACCGACTGATATACTACAGACTTTTAGGCTCTTCTATGAAGAGCTCTACAACATCGATAACACCACCCGACGTACCGATGCGCCCCAACACTTGCGCAACATAGAAAACTTCCTTACGGAACACGTAAGCCGCACGCTACCAGAAGGCCTGGCTGAGGAACTAGAACAACCACTCACAGTGGAAGAGTTGGCCGCTGCGCTAAAACGATCTAAAACCCACAGGGCCCCAGGCCCGGACGGCTTACCCGTCTCGTACCTGCGCAGGTTCGGGGACGTGCTGCTCCCACGCCTGGTACTAGGCTTCAACTCTCTGCTAGAAGAGGGTCGGTTCCCAACGGATACTTTACGCGCCACTGTGACGGTCATTCCAAAGGAGGGCAAAGATCCCGCTGAATGCGGGAGCTACAGACCGATCTCCCTCCTTAACGCAGACCTCAAGCTCTTCGCCAAGGCCATAGCCATGAGACTTTCCCGAGCTCTCCCTACCCTTATCCACCCGGATCAGGTGGGATTCATCCCGGGACGTGAGGCGCGTGATAACACTATCCGGGCCCTACACATGATCCACTCTGCCCGGTCGATGAAGAACCACCTAATCCTGGTCTCCACAGACGCAGAGAAGGCCTTCGACCGGGTAGATTGGCTATACCTCGAAGCCACCCTTCGCCATATGCAACTTGGCCCCAATATCCGCTCATGGATCCTCTCCCTATATACAGACCCTACGGCCCGCATTCGGGTGAACGGCGCTCTCTCGGCCCCCTTTTCCATCCGGAACGGAACTAGACAAGGGTGTCCCCTGTCCCCCCTCCTGTTTGCCCTCACTCTGGAACCTTTTCTAGAGGCGGTCAGACGGGATGGGGGCATCAGCGGATACCGACTCCACCATACGGAACATAAAGTAGCGGCCTACGCAGATGATATGTTATTCTTTTTAGACAACCCCACGATCTCTTTCCCCAACCTCCTCCGTGCCTTCAGGACCTTTGGCGACATATCCAATCTGAAACTCAACATGAGCAAATCGGAAGCCCTACCGATATCCCTCGCAGCTGAGAGGGTCGCTCACTTAAAATCCCAGTTCCGTTTCTCGTGGTGTGACTCCAAACTTAAATATCTAGGCGTATGGCTGCCCAGCGACCTATCATCCCTGTTTCGACTGAACTTCCTCGCCATACTCGCAGTGATACAGTCAGACCTGCAACGATGGAGGAATCTTTATGTCTCCTGGTTCGGACGAATCAACGTGGTAAAAATGAATATACTCCCGCGTCTCCTGTACCTGTTCCAGGCTATCCCCATCACTATCCCCAAGACATACTTTCAATCGCTAAACACAGCCATACGGCAGTTTGTATGGAATGGGAAGGCAAGCAGGATTAGCAGAGCACTATTAGAACGCCCCAAACGCAAAGGAGGCGCAGGCCTCCCTTCCCCTCAAGGGTACTACCACGCGACACATCTGCTCAGGGTGATAGACTGGCACGCCCACCCCACGGCCAAGCAGTGGGTCCCCATTGAACAGGCACAGGCGGGGGGCGCTCTCCCATCCCGCCTGTGGCTCAGCTCTCTCACTTTAACATCGCTACAAACGGGCAACCCTCTGATCGACGCCACATTGCGAGTCTGGTGCTCACTACGGTATACACGCCAGCTCACCACCACCGACAGCCCCCTTACACCCATTACCCACAACCCGGGGGTGGGTGGAGGTCTCACGCCAGCAGACCTGCGCTCCTTCACCGACTCCGACTGGCTTAGCTTCCGACAGCTCCTACAGGGACACCGACTTCTACCCCTTACGGCCATCCTGGGAGACAAGACCCCCACAGGACTAGATCACTTCCACTATGCTCAGATAAGGGCCTACTATAACGCCTTTTCGAACAAACTGTGCCTACACAGACCCCCCACACAGTTTGAGTCAATGTGCACCGCCCGAACCCACCCGGACAAGGGAATATCATTGCTGTACGCGACACTGCTTGATAGCGAACACCAGACACACCCTAGATATATAGCTAAATGGGAAGAGGAAACAGGGACCACACTCACGGACCGGGACTGGGACAAGATTTTTGCGCTAACACACAAAACCTCCATCAGCTCTAAGGTTCAGGAAACAGGCTTTAAGATCCTCACGCGCTGGTATAGAACCCCTGACGTTGTACACCGTATAGACCCGGGATCCCCTAAGGAATGCTGGAGATGCGGTAGCGAGGACGGTTCCTTCCTCCACATTTGGTGGGCTTGCCCCGATATTGTGCCTTTTTGGACGCAAATCAGAGAAGCCATCCGTCTCATAACAGACATCACCCTCCCCTTTCACCCTCTCACCATGCTATTACACCACACGGACATGTCTATCTCGGCTTACAAGAAATCCCTGGTCAGACACCTCCTGACTGCAGCCTTAGTATTGATTCCCACCCAGTGGAGACAAAAGGGTGCACCCACCTTCCAGCGGTGGCTAGACAAAGTAGGGGAGATACACCACATGGAATCACTCACGGCTGCCCTACAGGGCAGATTGGAGAAGTGCGACCGCGCCTGGATGCCATGGCTGTGGTACCTCATGATGGACGGGACCAGGAACCGTGGATCCTCCTCCCCCCCCCCCCCTCGTCCCCACCCCCCCTCTCCTCCCCTCCCCCCCCTGCTCACCTGCATTGAAATACCGACCATATGCCGCCCACACCTTGCTCTGCCCTGGACACCTGTCTCTCATACCCAGACCTCGGACACAGAACTGTTGACCCCTCACATCCTGGTCTGTACGGCCTCCCTCACGATAGTTCACCGACCGGACGGACTCTGACTTACCCAGATTCCTTGACCGCTGGGACTGACGACCCCTACCCATAACCGCCAGACTGCTCCGTAGCCGACTCCCGACGTGGTATCGGGACATAGGCGCATACCTTTATCCCATCATTTGGTACCCCACGCCCCGTTTGCTGACTGTCACAGGTTGCACTCACGTAAAAGGAGTTCACGACTCACACTACGACTGAGCCGAGTGGCCCCACATGTGATTCTTACCTGATTTTATTGTTGTCAGCTACTAGACCTAACGGAAACTCCCTAACTTTGGCAGATTCTTGCCCTAAACTCTTTTTGTATTCTACACCCCACCCTTGATTTACCTATGTACGCACCAATGACTTGAAGTCACCCACATCTGTCTTATATTACATACTCCGGACCACAAGCAGACCTCTGTGGCTCCCTGCAGATGCACTAACCAGCCTGCCTATCAGTGGCTTCCTATGTTTATCTAAAAGGCTCCGTTTGGGGCTCATTTTTGCTGTAACTCTGCTATGATGTAAACCTCTATGCCACACACCGGAGTTTTACTTATGTGTCTATAATGATAGATGTACCCTTCAGCTAACCCTGTTCACATGTAATGTATACGTTTGAATCTTGAAAATAAAGATTGTCAAAAAATAAAAAAAATAAAGCAAAGTGGAATGTTTGGTGCAAAATGCATTGAAAACCTTCAACTTGAAGTGACTGTTCCTACTTGAAGTGACTGTTCCTTGTTCTTTCACCCAAGTAAACACTGTTTCAATTTACTTGTATGAATAAAGCAAAAGAGGCAAGTAAAAAAAATACTTGCTTAGCCCCTCTGCACTTTCACATTGTGACAAATTCACCATGCCAGTGTGCACAAAGCATGCACCTGCACGTTCTGGCATCAACTAGAGAAATGCCGTACGTGTGTGAACAGCACTGCAAGAATGAACTAATTTACACTTCGCCAGGCTGTGACCAGCAAACCATGTAACAAAAGAAATAAAAGAAAATATAAAGAATTGTAAAATTGTAACCAATAGCCAACTTGTAGTTCGCAATAAGCTGGTGCTAAATTTAAGGAAGTGACAGACCCTCTTTAATTTATCTGGGAGCTTTCTGAATTTTTCCAACAGTGATGGATCACTTTTATAACCAAGGTATTTGGGTTGCTTAGCTCTATAGGTAGTGTAATATACAGCAGCTGTAGATCTGAACGCTACTAGCCAACTCTAACAAACATTGTTTGCCACACACCGTTAATATCGGACTTACCTGTTGGGAAAATAAACAAAGGAACTGATACAAAAACTGTGGTGTAATAAAGCACACATTCTGAAAGAAATAAAGCAAACAGGGTTACTGAAAAAGTTCTAAATGAAAAAAAATGTAAACGTCACATTTCACAATTATGCTATCGTGTCAGAGACTATAGCACAAAAAAAAAAAAAAGGAAAACAAGCTAAACAAATAAAGCATCTCAGAACATAATATTAATTTATTTTAACCCTTTAAGGACCAAGGCTCTTCTCAGATGTGACATTTATGTCCAAGGCCATTTAGCCATGCATTTATTCTAGCACAATTTCACCCTGTTTAGGTACACCCATACATATCATATATAGTTTTAAAAATGATAACATTGATAATCAATACATAATATTAAATGTGTTTTTAAAAAAAAAAATGGAGAAAAAAAAACTGCTTTATTTTCAGTTTTTTATTTAAAGGGACACTATAGTCACCTAGATCACTTCAGCTCAATGAAGTGGTCTGGGTGTCAGGTCCCTCTAGGGTTAACCCTGCCTGATGTAAACATAGCAGTTTCTGAGAAACTGCTATGTTTACATCTGGGGTTAAGCCAGCCTCAATCACGCAGAGCGTCCATAGGAAAGCATTGAAATGGCTTTCCTACGGACACTTTGAATGCGCGCGGCAGTGCCGCAAATGCGCTCTCGGTGCCAGTGACGTCAGACAAGGATGCGGACGTCCTCAGGGTACTATAGTGTCAGGAAAACCAAGCGGTTTTCCTGACACTATAGTGTCCCTTTAACAATTTCTACGCAAGTGCAAAAAAAAAAAAAAAACACCAACTCAAACTAGATTCGCTTTGAATATGTCTAGGATTTCAATTATATTTTTTATAGGATATAAACCAAATATTGCAACAAGTGAACAAAGGTTTTAAAGCTGAAACGTATAAAAATTTGCCACGCTGAGATTACAACTTTCATACGGCATTTCAGAATGTGTAAACAATAGGCACCAAAATACTTCCGGGTGGCAGAACGCGAGCAACTTCCACTGACCTGAAGAGAAAACTTCTCAAAAATGCTAATGTGAAGGTACCAGAGGACAATAGGAAAGGCTGGTGTGGGAAGGCACAATTTGGGCATGAAAACCAGAGAGGGCAGGGCAGTGCCAGTGAGAGCAGAGGCGGGTCCAGGGGAAGAGCTCACCTTTCACTAGAGGAAGACAAGGTGTAGCGCCAGAGAGACCCACATAGGACTCTGGAGCAGAGCTTACTCCCCTGTCAGGACCTCCTCATACTCCTGCATACCTTCCTGACTTGCTCTTTGGCTACTAAGTGCACTTCTCTCCGAATCCCCCCCGACCGTGGGCTTGATTAACCAGGTTTCCACCAGGGTTCTAGAACCCTGCGTCTGTTCGGGCTCAGGTGCTGGGAGCAGCCATCATGGACAGCGTGTACTCCAAGACGGTGACCGAGGTTCTCCGACACTTCGAGGTGAATGAGAGCTGCGGACTGACTGCTGAGCAGGTCCGGAGGAGCAGAGAGAAGTAGACACCCAATGGTGAGTACTACTAGCTGAGCCCGCACTAGCCTTTAGCTAAGTGAAGCTCACTGAGTCATTCTCACTCCACTATACCTCACCTGTCAGAGGTATCTGTACATGGGATGGACTCATTCATCTGACAGAGGGTCACCCAGGCTGCCCTGAGCAGGGGGAACAGAGGGGAAAGTTGCTTATTATGGTGAATGCTATTTAAAACTATTATTTTTGTTTTGTTTAAATAACAAAACAAATCCCAACTCCTGGGGCTGTCAAACTGGAGTGAAAGGTTTAAGACAGAAAGCTGTATGGGGAATTGCACATTGTGTATTAATGTAGAGAGAGTGTATAGAACGCTTCGGCTTTTGCCACCCAGAAGAACATCTATTATTGCGGTGACATCATGGTGAATTGTCGTATAGTAGTCAAAAAAATTTAAAACCGCTACACAAAAGTATATATTTGTATAAAGTAAATCCAACCCCCAGGCTATTTAAGTAAGAGCATTTTGACACTTTTCATTTAACAATTTTATCACGAACCTCTGACAAATCAACTAGTTACATCTATTGTTTTCTGTTTTTCACACTTTTATTTTGGGGAAATTCACAGACCACATATTTGGTCACACCAACCCCATATTTGTATTCTGCTACTGTTCTTGAGTGCAATGATATCCCACACATGTGTACCATTGCCCATAATAACCAATAATTTAAAGCCTAATCCTGCCCGTAACCCCACCTCAGAAAGATTCAATCTGCTGATATCAGTCCTAACATCAGTAGAGAGATGTCACAGCTCACACAGTATAGAGCACTTCATAAACTGCAGTAAGAGCTCACCCTCTCATGTTGCAGCACCTGCACACAGTGATTGGAGCTTGGAAGCTGGCAAAGCCCAGCACTGATCACGGGCCAGAGGGGCATGCAGGGAGAAAACACATTTGAAATAATCGCTCAGCCAAGCCACAGAGATTTAAAGGGCGAGCTCACTTGTCAGGCGGGGGCCACTAATTATTACAGGTGCAGTTCTTGAAGGAACATTCTGTGCAATATACCAACTTTGTTTTAAATTAAGTTGTAATGGTGCCATAAAACTGGATTAAAAGGTATGTTTCTTTTTAAGCCAGTTTTATGAATGGAGATTCACCGACTGGCTAAGAGCATCCGCAAACCTTTCTGAGCCAATTCTGTGTTGCTGCCCAATTCTGAAAGAGGGCTCTGGAGGTTTTTATGGTTACATTGTTTGAGAACAGTCTAACACTTAAAGGTGAGCCAGCACCACTTTTGATGATGATGTTGTTGTGCCCAAAATGTTCCATTAATTTAAGCAATGCTCATAGCTCGTCTGTCAGTCTGGGCCCACTAACTGTTACCCAGCAGACATAGGGGACTCTAAGGTATCCAATGATACCGGGGACTCCCTGGAACCAGCAGAGATTTAACCCTGCTGACACAGTTAATGCATGATGGTCTATGCCGTCTACAGTTGTTAAAGCCCTGTACTGTTTTATGGCATTAAATGTTATGCAGTCCTTAAGTGGTTACATTTTTTACAAAATGTCACCCTGTCAGTAGTGGTGTGAAGTACTGAATATTCTTTAAATATATACAAAGTATTTGAGGGTTAAGTAACAATTTGCAATCTCTTTATTTTAAGTATAATGAAGAATATTCATTAGTATTTAGTAAGAAAAAAAAAAAACCCTAATCCACCAAAATGGTGGGGTTTTTTTTTGTCCCAAAGTTATAACAAACTGATATTCTTTGCACAATGACAGTTTGAGAGAACTTCCACAATTTCTTGACAGAATTCAAATAAAATTTTACAAGTAAAATGTACACAAACTATTTCATTTTTACACATCAAAGATTGAATACAAAAATCTACATCCTATACATATTCTAAACTGTAAACTAATCTGTATAGATACCAGGATACATATAGATAAAAAGGGAAAAATCCCAGACCTTCTACTTTAGGACACTTTAAAAAAATAAAATAAAAAAATATATATATTTTTTAAATAAAAATAAAGTATAGCCGTTAATCAAGCCTATTTTAAACATTCGGCAGTTTTCATACTGGAATTGGCTTGTTAAAAATAATTTTATGTAAGGAATAGATACGTACCTTATAAAAAAAGTACTGTACAAGAGTAGCTATTCTAATGTAGTAGTAGTGACCATGCACTAAAAGCAGTTTTGAAAGGAATTTAAACCTTGCAATTGCATAGTCGCTGTTTCTTACAGCTTGTCGTCCTTCTTTCCCCATGATTCCTACACAGAGAAAAAACAAACATGCACATATTACATAGCAGGAAAAATAGGCTTTTATTTAGATTAGAAGTACTGCAATATTAAATGATAGGTGTTGAGCTGTCTGCTGCAGGTAACAGCTGACAGCCCTTGAATACTGCCAACGCATTTGAATTGTAAAAGTTACAGATCTTCACAGTATTAAATTCCAGGTCTCCCTCTGGCCATTTTTGTCTTCAATGTTATAGCATTAGATTCCAGTGTGTACATCCTGCTCAGTTTCCAACTCCATTAGTAAACACCTTTTCACTAAACCCTGCCATATTCAGTCTAGCCACACCACATTCAGAGCTTATCGAGCCAACATGACTGCATCCCCACTATTCCAGATCTGGAATAACAATGTGCAAAATAAGAATTGCCTAACTATACCAATCACTCACCTATGCCCACATGAGCTTCCTGTATCATGCTGACATCATTTGCTCCATCTCCAATGGCTAAAGTGATGGGTTTTTCTGGAGATATTTTTATTAGTCTGACTACCTAAAGAGTAAAAAAAAAAAATAAAAATAAAAAGATTCTGGTTAATTTTGTAACTTAAAGATTACATGCCAACACAGATTAAACCTTCATATACCTTTGCTTTCTGTAAAGGTGCCATGCGACAGCACAGCACAGCAGAACAGCTCTTACAAACTTCCATGAACAGCTTTTCATGTTCCCTGAGTGCAAGAGAAAGACTGGCTCCATCCACAACCAGCCCATGTTGAATAATATGATCATCTTGTATTCTAAAGAAATCAAAATAACACATGAAATGGTGCAAAGTGATACAGGGTAAAACATAGCATGATAAATAAAAAAAGAAAAGAAAAAAAGAACAAAATGCAGACTGTTCTGTAATGGCAGTAGCTGAAGACACCTAGAATATCCAAAACCCTTATTAATAATTAATAAAATGTAACCACGTTTATATAATACAGTCAGGTCCTTTGTCAATGCCTAAGAATGATATAATGGCCATCAATTTTACAATATAATTTGTGGACTGTGTGCAAAATATGAAAATGATTTTGGGGTCTACTCATTGTTACTTCACTCACCTTCTTGCAAGTTGTCTAAGCTGCTCCGCACAGTCACGGTCTGATTTTTGTTGCACAAGTTCAAGAATGTTCATAGTTCTGTGGAAATGTCCACAGGCTAAGCTGACGCTCACAGCGGTCTCATGTTTGTCTCCTGTGAGCACCCAGACTTTAATCCCTGCCACACGGAGGGACTCTATTGTTTCCTGTACCTTTTCCTGGAGTCTGTAATAAAATCCAGGGATTCAATGTCAACTTAAACTTATTGGTGATAATACAGCGAACAACTTAATATTTAATTTCAAGAGTATGAAACCCACCACAAGTGTCAATGTATATATATTTAAAAGAAGAAAGAAAAGCTTCTGTTTTCACACCAATATTCTATTTTTTGTTTGCACCACTGTTATCCTTCAACTGTGCCACATTGTTTCTGTGAGCAGCCGTGTGTGTGGTGTGTGGTGTGGGTGTGGGTGTGTGTGTCAGCTGGTCTTTCCTTTGTTTATAGGGACACTATAGTCACCAAAACAACTTTAGCTTAATAAAGCAGTTTTCATTTATAGATCATGCCCCAGCAGTCTCACTGCTCAATTCCATGCCATTTAGGAGTTAAATCACTTTGTTTATTCAGCCCTAGTCACACCTCCATGCATGTGATTTGCACAGCCTTCCTAAACAATTCCTGTAAAGAGTCATGTAATGTTTACACTTCCTTAATTCAGAATTCTGGTTTAACTTAGAATATCTTATATCCTGCTTTGCTACTAGCTTGCTAGATCCCGTGGAAATCTCCTGTCTGTAATTAAAGTTCAATTCACAGAGAAGTAAATACAAGCTTTTAAAGTAAGTTAAACAAAAGTGATTTAACTCCTAAATGGCAGATAATTGAATTGAGCAGTGAGACTGCAGGAGTATGATCTATACAACAGAACTGAATCATTAGGCTAAAGTTGTTTTGGTGACTATAGTGTTCCTTTAAGGAAAAACAAATTATTAAAATTACAAATGCATAATAACACATGTCTTTGTTTGAATCAATAGTAACAGCAAGAAAAAAAAGGGAGCAAAAAATCCAAAAGAGGAACAAAAAGTGTTGAAAATAATTATTTTTGGCACATTATAGAAAGAGGGGAAAAGGTCCTCAATTTATAAAGATGGAATAAACGGACATAAGAAAATGGTGTATACACACAATACCATTGCAAACTTAAAAGTAGATGCGTCAGTTTTTTTTTTTTTTTTTTATAAATATAGCCGTATAGATCTTTAAAAAAAAACCAACCAATTGTTTTCATAAAATGTACATTTATCACAATGTACCAGAATTTAAGCAGTCTAGAAACCTTAGTACAATGAGTTTTCTTACTTGTCTTCAACACCTGTCGCCCCAAGCAGCTCCAGGTCTCTCTCGATTAAGTCGAATACATCTGCTAGGCGATCTTCCCTTTGTTGTAATGCTGTCCTTGCCTCGTGCAGCCGCCTGTCAATTTCTAAGTATTCTTCTGCTGTGAACCTCCGATAGGCAATGCACAATGTTCTAAGCCCTTTCTGGTAAGGGGAAATCAAGTCACTTATTAGTACAAATATAAACATGAAATCTATTAAAAATAAAAAATAAAAAAGTATTCCTCCATTGAAAACTATAACAAACAGTCCTAACACACACAATCCTTCAAATCTAGAACTATTAGTACATTATATATACATTCTGATGAAGTTGTTATGGTGCCCGTAGATTCCCTTTAATCAAGTGAAGTAACCAGTTAACGCATTTCTTTTGTAAATTAGTGTGCCTCACTCTTTTACTATGCATATACACAACCTACCTCTTCAGAATATACATAAGGATTTACAGAAGAAATGTGTTAATCTGTTACTTGACTTGATTAAAGGGAATCTCCGAGTATTATATCAACTTCATTGGAATAAAGTTGTTAGGGAGCCAGGCTTACCTTTAGGGGTTAAACCTAAAGATAAGACTGAGGAGCACTGCTTTACGTTATACTTGCACCTATTTTATTTATTACATTTCTCCTCACATACTCTGTGCTTTCATATAGAAAAAGGAGCATTTATATGTATGTACATTTCATTCTATTAGTTATACTTAAAGCACTTGGTACAAATATATAACTATTTATATATTGTAGGAAAAAAAAATGCCACAAACAACCATAATAAAAAAATTAAAAAAATAGGATTTAATTCTTCTCCATGTAATGCAGTGATTGTTAGAAGCATTGCACTGACAAGGTGATGTGATCATCACTGGTGAGGCAGAGGAGAGTTGCGGCAAGTAGACCTCGTCACCACTGGATCAGAAATGAGTAACCTGTCTTTTAGGATTCTTGAGGGGGACCTGAATCTAAAGGTAAAAAAAGAGCCTCAAACATAATAAATAAATACATCAAACACTAGAGTTGCTGTTTTTCTTTTTTTGTGTTAAACAGCTTTGAAGTATAGTCAATAGGACCAAGTAGCTGTGAAAAATATCAATTATCTAGGCGAATTAGGGCTACTCCTTTTGTTTTGGGCCGAGTTAATTGCAAATATGCTAATCTCTACAAATTTTTCTTCCAAACAAATGAGAATATCAGATTCTAGAAGTAGGTTTTGGGAACACATATGAATACTGTTTAGTAGAGATGTTTGTTTGCAATATGTGGTTGCAAAGTTGGTTTTAAGATATTACTCCTGATTAACAAGAGAAAAACGATTTAAGCAACCGAGTTTTTAAGCAGATTCACTTTTGTAAACAAGCAGAGCTGTGCAAAAGATTCAAAGGGTTCTTCGTGTTTTGGTAAGCATGAAAGATAATAGCATCGATGACAGAATAATGTATGTAAAACACAGGAACTTTATCCACAATGAAGAACAAAGGATCTCAGAATACATTTCATCACTGCATATTTCAACAGTTTAAAGTCTTTTATTTTTGATTCACAGTTAAAAGTATTATGTTGAAATATAGTAAAATTGGCTCATAACATAAAGCCAAGGTAATCTTTTCCCCCTGTTCCTTATCCTCTGTTTTCTTTGTTTATCTTGATAGCGCTCAAAACTTGTCTTTTGCTGGGTTATGAGCTGACCACTTTATTTCAACGTGATGCTATTAATTGTAAATCAAAAAATAAAGGACTTTAAATCGTTGGAATGTGCAGTGGTTAAATTTCTACTGAGGTTGTGGAATTTTTTTTTCTCCATTATAACTACACTTAGACTAACCATTCTCTCTGCGATTACAAGGCGGGGACTGTGGAAAAGAAGTTCTTAAATATGATTACATATATATTTCAACTTTATTCACAAGCATTGTGTCAGGAATTCGGATAAGAAATCTTCTGATTCTAAGTATTTGTGTCAAACAAAACACAAATATAATCATATTTGACTACTTAAGACTACAATTATAATCATACTCTGCCATGAACACAATGTAAACAGACCGATATATCAAGATAAGTTTCAAAGAAGGCTACAAAACCAGATATTTTGTTAATCAGCTGATTAGTAATTACGAATTGTATATTACAATGTTCCTCGAACAGGACATATTGTCTGATTTAAAGTTCTACAATAGCTAGTGATATTTGCTGTAAACCCTTTGCAATCAGGAACTAACTTTTATTTACACAGGATTATTCCCAAAAGTGAAAATTCTAAGTGAATGCAAAGTGAATTTCAAATATAAACGGTAGATGCTGCTTTTATAACATTATAGGGTCAGGAATACATGTTTGTGTTCATGACCCTATAGTAAACCTTTATATTTGAAATTCACTTTGAATTCTCATTTTGGTAAATAACCATGGAGGTCAATTTTGAACAGTAATTTGGCTCTCCTTTAACAGATTATCATAATTCACAACAAGCATAAGTGACATAATCGAGCAAAGTAATCCATTCACATTTAGATGGGAAGGGCAAACTAATGACCATTATAGAACATGCATACCGATAAAAATGAAATAGAATAATCATATTTAAATAATACAGTCACAGCACTTACTGAGGCAAAATCATCCACATGCACCCTGGTTCTTTCCAATTCCCCACTTTTTGTATTGGGGAAGATAGAGGACTCAGCTCCTTTGGTGAAAAGTATTTTGTCTCCTAGCAAGAATATACACAGAAATTAAAAACATGCTCAGACCGTCTCTTGTGAATCAGCTGTGCTAATTTTCCCCACCTACCAGATGGACTCTGAACAATAACGCTCATCCGGCGACGATTTGCATCAAACTCCAAGACATGAAGAAGCTTAAACCTTAAAAATGAAAGATGTAGGGAATGTAAAATCACATAGGATAGAAAACACAACAGACACCAACAGATGCTATTAACTTTTCTACAGTCATGAGAAGAACTGTGCAAAACAGGGCAACGTTTGTTGTTAATAGGAACATGACCCCAAAGGGAATGCAAAAATAGATTTCTTGTTCAGGCCAAGTTAAATTTAAAGGGACACTCCAGGCACCCAGATTACTTTAGCTAATTGAAGTGGTCTGGGTGCTGTGACCCTTTTGCACTTAAGTTCCAGAGAACTGCAAAGTTTATATTGCAGCTCTCAGTCTGCCCTCTAGTGGGTGTCTACCAGACAGCCACTAGAGGACATCCGGAATCGAAACCAACCTCACGGACCTCCAGCGTCAGATTTTCTCCATAGGAAAGCATTGAACAATGCTTTCCTACGGGGAGGTCTAATGCGTAAGCGGCCATTACCGCATTAGGTCTCCCCCCGCCGACATCGGACCGTGGGCGTAGCCTGACCCAGCGCTGAGGGACATCGGTGCTGGATTCAGGTAAGTGGCTGAAGGAGTTTTAACCCCTTCGGCGACATGGGATGGGGGCACTCCAGGATTCTATAGTGCCAGGAAAACAGGTTTGTTTTCCTGGCACTGGAGAGTCCCTTTAACAAATACAAGAATTAGGAGCAGGAAAACATGCAGGAAATGTTGTACAGCCTTAGTGTTAATATGCACTGTAAACAGAATAGACATGTTAAATAGGAAAGGTCTGCAATGAGACCACAAATAAATACTACTGATTCGAAAAGTGAATACATGTATATAAAACATTATTCTAAATTAAAACCATATCTGAGCCACTAAAAACATATTGATTTCTAGAGACACAGCAGGCATACTTTATAAAAAGTAACGGACCATACAATATTAGCATCTGACATTTTATGAAGTGGGTATGGTACAATATCAATGATACCTTTCATGCTTGCCAAGCGTTCTGATTTCCATAATGTCTCCATTAGTGCCAGAAAATGCTACACCCATTCTATAACGCAAGAGAAATAAAAATGCACTCAGTGTAATGAAAAACTATATTTTCATTAAAAATACTATCAGATCAATTAACATAAATGAACAACGCAGATAAGCTTAAAGGTTTGATTGTTACTGAATACCCTGTCGTAGGGTGACATAGATGGGTAAAAGCATATACGTGCTTGATAAGTGTTCGGTATTGTCAGAACCGAAAAGCTCTGTATCCTAGCTCCTTGATAGTAAACAAAAATGTTCATCTTTCAAGATGTACAAAAATTCATCTCTTGCATTCGAATACAGGACACCCACACAAACCTCTTTTTGTATACATATAAATATACATAAATAAACAAACACCACTGCATATCTTCAGCAGACTGTGGTTTAACCCCTTAAGGACCAAACTTCTGGAATAAAAGGGAATCATGACATGTCACACATGTCATGTGTCCTTAAGGGGTTAAGCAGCACCCTATTTTTTTATTTCTTAGGTTTGGAAGGATGTACTCTCATTGACAAATTGGCCTTTGGGCACGTTTTGAACATTTGTAGAGGCATTGATTGTCTTTCAAACACCCCTGCCATCAAACGCCATATTCTGACAAACATAGTAATATCAACCCTATCACTTAAAATACATGTAAGACAATACAGCATGAGGGCATCAGAAGCAGCATGACATCAAAGTGATTAGTACATTTTGCAATAGTCACTCCAATGTATTGAATAAATGCGCAATTAAAATGAAACACACTTGTACGTTCTCAGCATTTTATTTAAACACTCGTTAGGAAATATGTGAGCTGAAGGGAAGTATAAAGTGGAAAGTAACATGTCAAAATATTCATTTCTTCGGTTTTTCACTTATAAGGTTAGCAAGAAGTGCTAATCTTTGTAATGTTGAGCATACTTAATAGTAATAAATGGGGTTCTATAGAGGGTGAGACTATCCATAGACCTGGAGTACGAGCAATGAAAAGCTGATTGGAAATAAACTACAACAAGCAAAAGACAAAGTTTTAACCACTTCACTTTCAGTATATTTTACAACTCAAAAGTGAGAGTGCAGGTTTGAACACTTGCCATCGGTTTTGCTAGCAGTGTACAACATATAACTATGAAAAGTTAATTTAATATAAATATATATCTCACACATACAAATTCAACACTAAAGAGGTTGGATGTAAATGATATGATTACTGTGGTGTTTAGTGTCTCACAAATATAATTCATTATCGTTGTGACCGCTCATTTTTCAAAATATATTGCAGTGAAAACCAAGGCAACACACAAGAAATGGTTTGAAGACAGCTGCAACGAAAAAAAAAAAAAAAAGGACTTGATTCTTAACCAGATGGTGTTCTTCTATCAGCAAGACTTTAATGGAGAATATAAATTGGCACTATAATTTGGAAGAAAATCTTCACAAAGCAATATCACAAAAACGATGTGTGATTAGAAACAATTATTGGCAGACTATCTGCTAAAAGTGACACACTGGAAGTCATTCTCACCTTCTGGATGCCTCAACTAGAGCCTTTTCATCTGGTGAAGAGGCATAGTATTCTTGTTGTTGGGATATGCCGTTTGAGCATTGAAAACCATCTACCGAGCCGTCTACTTGGTCGTGACATATTTGGACTGTGTGGCATAAGGAGACTGCTTTGAAGAAGAGTTCCTCCTCCATGCTCTGATGACAATCAAACAAGAGTCATTAAATGCACACTACCTAAACAGTGCAAACCTTGCATTTTTATTTCATGGACTATTCGGATACCACCGTAACTTACTGAAATAAATTGTAACCGCAAATACAAGCAAAACAGCAACACGTGTTAAAGAAAATAAAAAAACAAGTAAAACATTTCAACATACAGTAAAATGATGAGCAATTCCTGCAGAAGAATGGACTCTGCGAAAATGTGAATTACATGTTTTACTTGTAACTTGTAAAAACAAGCCACATTTATACAAAAGTACTAGCAAATTCACAACTTAAAATATATACTAAACTGAGGTTTGAACCTAAAAAGTGTTTGTTATTTGTATTCCTGACCCTATAGTGTTCCTTTAAGTGCAAAGCCGCACATTATAGATTAAGAAATCTGCAGATTGGTGGATGCTTGTGCATTCATTGTGACATGCATATTTGGTATTTTTCACAGAATAGGTAAAGATCAATGTGGCACTCAACGATTATGTATCGGGAATATTTAAACACAAACTCTACAATATATATCCACCAACACTTTGAGTATTACAATCTTTTGATGTGTAAAGATGTTTACAGGTGGTTACAACAGGGTATGTATATAGCTACATGACTAGCACCATTGGTGTAACACAAAATAAATATAAAAAGTTAGCAAAATAAAAATAAAATAAATATATAAACATTCTTTGCACAACATATACATGTTTAGCATTCAAGTGTTGAATCGGTGCATATGTTGGCAATCTGGAATAGACATAATTGGTTTACTAATTATAATAGGTACAGAGATCTTACTAAGCTTGTAGTAGGCCCATCTGGAAAATCCACAGTCACTCCTTCAGGCACAAGTTTGCCATTGATCTCTTGGTACTTAATTCCGTTTACTGAGCATTCACGAAACTGCATCTCATTTTCTGTCAGTGTCCCCGTTTTGTCCGTAAATACATATTCCACCTGTATAAAATGAACAGAAATATCAAAATGTCAAGTATACTAATGCAAGCAATGTTCAGTGGAAATTTAGCATATATAACACGTCTGCTGTAATATCAAATGCAGTGCAAAGAAACCATGCGTTAGGCTGTTTAACTTGATACAGTTACGTACTACTGAATTTGTTGGGCACATACTTTCATATTACGATATACATATCAGTTCCACCATTTCTCCACGGACAAATATTTATTGGAGATACTTTTAAAGTGCTGGCATGCATTATGCAGCTTTATATACTGAATTAATAATAAAACAATACTGCAGTTTCTCTGACATTTCTCTTCTTGATTACTTTTATTTAATTCGGCTGTATATAATTTAAAAGGTCCACAGCACAAATCCATTAAAATATAGTGTATTTGGTAATCCTTACTACATGGCATGATTTGGTTATAAAGGTGTAGAAAGCTTAATAATAGGGTAGGCATTGCTTCCATTCCTGTGCCAAAACAGAAACATGCTACAATGCTTCTAGCCCTGTATAACCCTGTATATTGCAGCTTCACATTCCTACTTCTACTCAAAGCAAAATAATTCACCCATCCTCTCACTTCTCCTACTACAAGAGATCTTTTTCAATCTCTTATCTTTAAAGGGGAATGGATACTTTCCATGATTTGTAATAATATTTTTTAACTACCCCTTATTTAACAAATATGTATTTGTGAGGTTTGAAAAATAAAACGTTCAAAGCCACACTTTGTTAATCCTGCAACTGGGCATCTTTATCTTAGACCACTGTCTATTATTGTTAGGAGCTCAGTCCTTGCACTTTGCAGTGTGCATATAAAAGGCATTCAAAGATGAAAAACTAAATAATAAAAAAAAAAAAAAATAGATTATAGGTGGTTTTCTTTATTCAATTGTGTATATTTTAGAAATGTTACAGTTTTGTGTCCAACTGGAATTTATGTTGCTTGAACAACTATTTAAGAGAGTTCCACATATGGTTTTGATATATAATACCAAAGTACTTACTTATGACCACTTTAACCTAAGTAACTCATCACACCAATATATTTTAACTAAGGAAAAGTAAGGCGTTATCTCGATTTTGTAACTTCTGTTGAGTTTGATTTTACCTGTCCAAGCTCTTCATTTAGGTCAGATGTATTAACCTGTGCCCTCTGGTTACTCTCCTCATGGTAAAGATCAAGATCCCAGCCAATGAAGAATGAGCCAAGGAATTTCTGCATCTCCACAGTCACATAAAGGGATATAGGTATGATAAAATTGTAAAGGACCAAGAAGGCAAGAAAATCCGAAATGAATTTGAGGATCTAGTGGAATCAAAACACATTTGAGTAAAAAGGTTATACATGCAAATTAAAACACACACACACACACACACACAAAAAATAACACTCCACTTGTCCATGCCATACTTTATACTTTTAATTTTTCCATTTTAAGGTGTAATGTTATTTACTCCAAATCCCGGACACTTAAAGCACAATTTATATGTTAATTTTAAGAATTAAAAAAGGAAGCAATAAAACATAAAAACCATGCTACACAAGGTGTTTTTTGATCATTTATAAATACGCTCCGTAAGTTCATTAATACAAATTGAACATAAACTTTTTAACAAATTAAAACAGCATTAAAAATGCTCAAATACATTTACTTTCATTAGTGCAGACTCAAAAAGGAAAAAAAAAAAGCAGGCTGTTGCTACACAACATGTACTGACTCATAGAAACAATGCACAAATAATGTATTTGCATATGCCTACCCAGAATCCCTTGCAGTAGTGAGAGTGCTGTTAAAGTGAGATTTATGTGGGAAAAGCAAGTCTTATTGCTTGACTGGTGTGTGTATGTGTGTTTTGCAATGTATTAACTATTCACTTACTTCAGAGGGAAAAGGGGGTTTTCATCCACACTTTTTTCCCCACCAGAACTCTGTTGGTATGTACTTTACAAGTAACGCCAAGCCTCCATAGCAAGCCAGTAACCAACCTCATGCTGAACAGTTGCATTAACAATGAAACAGCTGTCCATAAGTGGTTCACTGGCTTTGCTCCTCTTCCCGAGTTGTGTTTCAAAGCTGTTGTATACAGCATACACATACTCCAAGGAATCCATGTATAAAGTGGAATTATGAGGCAAAAAAGTGGTTCTTTGTTGAGCTCATATGCATACGCCTACCAAGAATCCCTTGCAGTAGTGAGAGCATGGTTAAAGTGAGATTTCTGTGGGAAAAGCAAGTCTTATGTCTTGACTGTTGTGTGTATTTGTGTTTAGCAATGTATTAGCTATCCACTTACTTCAGGTGGAAGGAGTTTTCATCCACACTTTTTCCCCCCACCCAATTCTTGTATGTATATATTTACAGTAATATGTATTTCATGTTTGTCCTGAATATATGTCTGAATATCTAGTATATCATCTTTCACTGCAGAGTTTAATACAAACCTTACTACTGTTTCTTTCTTGTTCTGTTTTGTGATTATACCATGGTTCATCCCATTTCTCTTCAGCCTGCCAGGCATACTTTAAGATTGTGCTCAGAATGGCCTCAAATAGGAGAATTATCAGGTAGACCAACAAAAATGTGTTCATTGACCTAAAAAAACCCATAAATCAGCATTTAAAATATAAACAATGTAACAGACACGAAAACATTGATTCAAGTATGTTTCAACATATTGTTACAACATGACTGCAAAGTCCCCCCAAAAAGTCAATAACCACAGCATTTATACAAGCAGGACACATTTACAAGGTTACTTGTTATCTTTCACAACTTGGAAATGTATCAAGTAGTGACTAGATAAAGCCTAATTTAAAGCTACATTCACATGGTGAAAGGGAAAGGGAAAGGGAAAGGGTGTTGTTCCCTTCCCCCCCCCCCCCTCCTCCACCAAAAATTAAATTTAAAACATCCAACTTACTTTTCTACAGCAGACCTTTTCTGTGATTTACTCTTGTAATTTAAAGCCATTTTAGCTTCCATTCCAGTGTACACCGCCACACCTAATGGTGGAAATTAAAGCCAGTTGTGTTATTCATTACTAAACTACTGCACAATCTAATAAGAACACAAGTACTGAGAAATATTCACATCAAATCTCATCTACTCTCCAGAGATCATAAATATGTTCCCACTCAGGACATTTGAAATGGTAGAAAAATTATGAGCAAATAAAAACAAAACTAGAGTCACCATTTCTGCTGTAACATTATTGCAATTTAATAAAATGGTCTTTTATATTTGGACCGGCATGAAGGATATTTTTTTTTTTTTTAAATAAAATGAAGAATATGGGCACAGTGGCACACAGTGTTTTCTTTTGTGGCTTTTAGTACAAACGACAAAGTCAGAGGAAGATACAAGAAGCCAGGAAAGGTCTCCTTTCTTTAAATGTATTCTTAAAAACAAAACTAAGCTTTGTGATTTTATACCTGAAATGTTAATGGTTTTGAGATACTTTACTGTATATTCCTTTGGCACTACCTATCCTCTGAAAACAACCTCATTTTTTTACATAACTATTCACTCAATTGTCCTGTGATCACCCCCTAAACCCTAAAAATGTAATCGCTTTGCAGATCTTTCTGAGGTGAATTATATAACAGCAGAGCTTTGCATTAACTGGTGTTACAGTGTATTCATAAAAAAACTTGCTCATCTGCCTGTCCCAATCTGTCCTGTGATTACTGTCCTTTCTCCTCTTGGAGTATATGTGAGTTTTCATCAATTGGTTGGAATAAATGAATAAGAAATAATCAGAAAATACAATGAAAACATGGATACCTAATTAACCATTTTTTGCTTATTTTTTGAGTGAATCTGCCACCTATGAGGTTGTGACAGTTTTATTTTCCCTGGTACAGGTTATTGATATATTTACAGTGGTGCAGAGCACAGTGGAGCCAATGACATCTAATTCCTTCCACAGCATATCTAGAAAGTACTACCACTGCCACCATACATGCGGCCAGGGACAGTATGCCAACCATGCCATCTTCTTTTATAATGCTGAAGAGCTAATATGCCTGGGTAATCCTCCTGTAGTGCCTTATAGTATTTGTCCCCCCATGCCTGCACACCAGACTACATGGGATTCATGTGACTTATATGATTAACTAGGCTATGACTACACAACTTCACATAAAAAATATAAATCCAGACAGACATATTCTTGCATTTATGGTTTACGATTTAACCACAGAATGAGAAATATATTTAAAAAAACAAACAAACAAAAAAAAAACACAAAACAATAACTGATATTTTAGTTGGACTCAATGTTTTTCTTTTAAAGATAACCTGCAAATGTTCACACATTTTGGCCACTTTTTCCTTTTAGAGTGCTGATACCTGTGTCACTAATTCTTTGCATGACATGACTGCCTTTTACAATTTTAAAACCTCAGCAACAGAGAAGGATCCCCTGAAAATGGAAATGAAGACCTTAGGGGCTGAATTTGTTTTAAACTAGCTAGCTGTAATCAAACTAGCAATGTGTTACTATAAGAGGATGTGGCAGGAAAGTCTAATGACTATTTATATTAATGAAAACACACAAAAGCAGCAAATATACTAACCAAAAATTTCCTTTGCGTTTTTTAACCTTGCACCTCGAAGCAATAAATTTTCCGGTCCAAGAGGTCTAAAATAGTCAAGAAGGATTTTATTTTTGTATTTTGGTTAATGTTACAAGTAAAACAAAGAAAAGGGCGTTCTGAGGATTTTTATAAAACAGTGCGATTTCAATAAATATTTTGAAAACTGTATGGAAATGCATACAACTAATATGCTAAAAAATCTGGAAAAAAAAGCAGAATCTGAAGGAAAAATGCCACGCAGCAAGCATGGAGTTAAATAGATTGCAAGCATATTATATGGAAAAAGCATTGGTTAAATGCATGCTAATGAGTGACTAAATTTACCTTACAATATCTTCAGAATGCTGACGCACAGTTATTCTCCCGACAAACCTAAGGATGACCGAAATAATCAGTGTGCAATATAAATGATTTCTCAATGTAAACTCACGTGTGTGTCATATCTATTTATGTTGATAAACACAGATATGTGCATTATCCCATGCATTACAGATAAATTTAAAGTGATAAATCTAGCCTTCATTCTTTGAACAATATATATAACAAAAACATTTTTAATGCAATTTGGAGGGGTGTTGGGGAATTAGTTTTACTTAACACATAAAGGGACAACAAAAATAAACTGATTTCAAAATGTTCAATCTAATGTGATATCCAGCTAATTGAGCAAGTCGAGTGGAATATGTATTGCAATCCTTCCAGATAAATTTGTTAATCTGATTATGGGGGCAAAACTGAACTCCCACAAAGGGACAAGCAAGGCTGGAAATAAGTTCAAGAAGAATAGGTGCAAGTGAAGTGCAAGAGATACAGCACAGTTGGGTAGTTAAGGTCATAAAGGTAGAAAATGTCATGTCACTTGACATGTTCACTCGTTGATACTTAAAGGGTTACTCTAATCTCCATGACCATGTCTGCTTTTAGAAGTGGTCATGGAGGATGGAGTCTGTATGTGCAGTGAAACACTGCACGTACAATGAAATACACACTTTTGTGCGCCTACTGGTAGATACACCCCTGGCACACATGACTTAAGGACCCCAGAACACAGTTACAGGCTACCTAATGTTAAATCTGTGCAAAAATTAAATCTGAGCACTGTCAACGGACGTAATGAGTTTCTACCCTTGCATGCACAGCTGTAAACGCGCCTGTAAGGGAAAGCCTATATCTCTCCTCCCTTATTTGAGCCCTCCCTGCCATCTCCAGCTACCTACATGTCTTAATATTGCTCCATGTTTGCTTGTTTTGTTCATGTAATCCTCTCCCTCCCTTGTCCAACCATCCCACCACCATCCCTCCGAAGCAGTGGACCACTGAATGAGACTGGGTCAATGAGAGGAAAGAAATTGTGTGGCATGACAACAGATGGGGTGTAGAAACGCTCAAAGAACGCTTCACTTGGTGCAGGATTCAAGATAAGTTTTTACTGTTAACAGGTTTTTGGGGAGAAAATATTAAAAGGGGGGGCTATAGATCTGCAGGGAAAATAGGTCTGGTTTTGTTTCACTAATTCCAGACACTTAGTCAATTTCCAGCATTTATTTCTAATAGATTAAATTGGTAAGAGTTAGCAGGAATTTGTTTGCATAAACAGCAACTTTACAATTTTTGAATTTCAAGTCCCAGGGCAACGAGCAACGAAAATAAAGGGCAGATCTACTAGATGCCATTGCAAATAAATGTGGCAGCCTGGGGGGAGTGGAAAGCATATGTCAAAAGGGCAGGTGGATTGCAATGTTCCCGTACAGTGAACAGGTAGCGCCAGTGGAGAAAAATTAACATTTGTTTCTGCTTCCGGTGTAATAACCCCTGTAGGGCTCTGTCTATTGTAGGCTAATAATGCAAGGGTCAAATATATTTGTATTACCCACTACTTGCATATTGGGTGTGTTGCAGTTTTGGAAAAGATGGGAAGCAAATTGTGTTATAGGGCAACAGGATCGTTCAGAACTGGAGAGGGCGGTTCTATACCTTTAAAAACAGATCTTATCAAACTGGTAACATTAGTAAGTATGAAATAACATTTAGAACATATCATTAACAGGATGATGGTTTCCATATTACCTGTACAGATCTGCTTCTGGCTGCTGGCATTCTATGACTGCTATTAATGTGTCCAGGTTTGCAACAGACTGTAATACTGCCGTTTCTGGTACTGCAAAGTGAGTCTGAAAATATATGTTTATAATTATAGTTCTACAGAAAATATATTTTATATAACCAGTCATTTACATATACAGAATTAAGAGTATGTTTTGCCATACAACAAAACCAAAGCTACATTTTAATCAATTTTGCTTAAAAAAAAAAAAAAAAAAAAAAAGACCTAAAGAGAGTCTCTGACATATCTATTACAAAGAAACTATCACTTTCCAGTATTTTAATTCTATGGTTGCTCATTCCTATTGTTAACATTTACATTGTTAAAAAAAGCTTTTTGTTCTAAGCTCTGTCCTTTTCTCTGAAACAATATTTCTATATCTGCTCTTCATTTGCAAAGTTTGTCCTTGCTTTGTCAGTTCCACACTAAATACAATGTGGCACAGGTATCAAAGACACACCTTAAGATTAGTCTCTCCGTCCAGACTTGCAGTTGTAACATGGCACGAACCATTGACTCTGTCCGAGGATAGCAGTACCAGATCAGCAGGAAATGTCTCATCTTTGGCTACACGGACAATATCACCTACCTAAAATATATGGATTAAAGGAAGAAAATTTGAATATTTTACACACAAACTGTAAACGTCACCATCCTTCTGATGGGGAAACGAAAATATCTAACATGCTTAAAATCATGTTGCTACCTTTAAAATTAAAATTACACTCTATCACAGCCACCTAGAATAAGGTTCAAATCAAAAATGCATTGAATTTTCATAGATTTTAACAGTAGCAGGAGGAAGAAAGAGAAAAAAAAAAAAAAAAAAAAAAAAAAAAAAAAAATACGTTCATATCACTTTCTGGTTGATTTAAAGGAACACTACAGTGTTAAAAAAACAAGTGTGGATTCCTAACGCTACAGTGCCCTAGTCACTGTTAGGTGACCGAGCACCCAATGTCTGGTATGTGTCTGATATCACTGCACTCACTGGTAATAGTTTTACTTTGTTTTGTATTCCATGCACGGTTTATTATTGCCCGTTTATGTTGTATAACCTAAAAAGAGGCGCTTTTTATACACTTGTATTGAGACATCACTTGATTGATTCATGTATTCATATTGCATACTCTGTATTATGAGCATTCACCTCATTAAAAAAAAAAAATTAAAAAAATCTCCTAGCAGGAAGAGGAGATGCAGCGACCAGTGGACTCCAGATAAATAAATCATCAAACCCTGTTGTAGCAGTTATGTTTGCTTTGAGTGTTCCATCAAGTACCTTAGTAGTGGAAAAAGCCATAATTTTGCTAAATTAAAGGAACACTATAGTCACCTAAAATACTTTAGCTAAATAAAGCAGTTTTAGTGTATAGATCACTCCCCTGCAATTTCCCTGCTCAATTCACTGTCATTTAGGAGTTAAATCACTTTGTTTCTGTTTATGCAGCCCTAGCCACACCTCCCCTGGCTATGATTGACAGCCTGCATGAAAAAAAACTGGTTTCACTTTCAAACAGATGTGATTTACCTTAAATAATTGTATCTCAATCTCTAAATTGAACTTTAATCACATACAGGAGGCTCTTGCAGGGTAGCAGGGGATAAAAAAATCTTAATTAAACAGAACTTGCAATAAAGAAAGCCTAAATAGGGCTCTCTTTACAGGAAGTGTTTATGGAAGACTGTGCAAGTCACATGCAGGGAGGTGTGACTAGGGTTCATAAACAAAGGGATTTAACTCCTAAATGGCAGAGGATTGAGCAGTGAGGCTGCAGGGGCATGTTCTATACACCAAAACTGCTTCATTAAGCTAAAGTTGTTCAGGTGACTATAGTGTCCCTTTAACACAAAATACATTTTTTTGGATAATGAAGTAAGAAAGTGGAGATGGTACCACCTTTAGGATGTTTGCTGTACTAGGAATCTGTCTCTTGATAATAACATTTTATCTGATACTGCTATCCTTTCTTGATAAAATTATATCTGCGCCATCATTTTTTTGTGTGATGTGTTTAGTAACATATAAAGAAAGAATCAAGACCCATGAGTTAAATAGTTATATATGCTACACCAAAAATAAAATCATTGCCATAAAAGGTAGACAACTTTGCAAGTGAACACCCATATGCGGAGAGGTGGTCTTACCCATTTGCATTTGGAAAGAGTGGGTATAGAAATTTAACAATGATATCACAGCCCCCAGGACAGATGGTAATTCCCTGGAGATAATCTCAATTAACTGTACCTTAGTCCATAAAGTACTGTACTAAGAGAATTAGTACTGTGATATGATGACACTAACCCCATGGAGGAGAGCTTTCAACAAAATCAATGCACTTATAAAAATAGCGGTAACTCTGCAGTGTCAGAGATGTACTTGAATGCAGGCACTCAAGAGCACTGAATATATTTACCATGTCATCTTGTGATACTAATTCTATGCACAACAGTTAGATGGCAGTATCTGCAGAACTTGTATATTCTGACCATCTACAGGGGGTCTTAAACTGATGGTCTTACATAGCCATAACAGTCCTTGATGAGCATTGAATGAATGACAGCATGATACATAAGAGGTAAAGGAGTTAAATAATAATTTGTTTATAAATAATAAAAAAAAGAAGTGTTTCTGCTAAAATCTTTACATACTCTTATGTTTTTCGATCTAGTTTTGACAAGACCTCCACTTCGGACAACATAAACTGGAGCTCCGTTTACTTCATTGTCAGCCTTGTGTCGCAGCCAATCTTCATATCCCTAAAAAGAACAACAGAACGGATTTCATCCAAATATGCCCAGGCTGTATTTTAATGCACAATTTTATTTACAAGTAATGCCAACAGCATGACTCAAAATACATCAATATCTGAGCAGTCATTGCTACCATATAACTGATCACTTCCAATTACATATCATTTTCATAATCTTCACATGCTTCCATGTGGCATGTCTTTGTTCCCTAAAAAAACACCAAAAACCAACAACAGTGATACTTAATGTTGGGATGTGTTAGTACATCCTAACTTTACTGGGCTTTAAAGCCGTTAGGATGTGTTGACGCATCTTAAAGTTTTGTTGTGAGTAAGGTTAAATTCCTACACACACCAGGAGACCCAGGTATCAATACATACCCGAGGCTCCCCTCTGACAGCTAGGGTCATTTTTAGTGGCCTTGGACTGACAGATGCGCTTTATGCAGCGCTCTTATGAGTGCTGCTATAGCCATATATATTGGCATTTAGATGCCTATTGCAACATCGCAGTGTAAGAAGGGTTGAATCCCTGCTCATTTGATACCTGGGTAGCTAGGGCCACATTTAGTCCTAAGGTTGACTAATAAACTGTATGCAGCGCTCATAGTGAGCGCTGTATACAGCCCTTTAAATCCACTAGAGGCTGGCAGATGCTCTAAAGACACCCTCAGGTTCTGGACAGATTATGACAGGTCTATTTAGACCCCATGCTGATTGTGATCGGTGATGGTCTTGTCCAGCTGCTCAGCATCAATTACAGTGTAATAGTCATGCTGGAGTTTCAGCATTACAGTTAATTGCCTGTAATTCTGAAAACAGCCAGTAGGCAGCAGCAACATACCATTCTACTGTTTTAACCTGAAAACCCATCTGCTGATATCAGTACTGATATTAGCAAAGGATTTCCTTTTGGTAAGGGTTAGAAGTAGGGTTAGTGTTATGGTAATGGTTGATGCGGTTTTAGCGTTAGTGTAGTGTTAAGGTGAGGAATAATGTTAGGGCAGGAATGGTTAGAGTTAATGCAACCATATGGATAGCGGGATTTCATATAGGGTTAGTGTTAACTGCCAAAAATGTATTTAGATCCTATAAATATGAGGCATTTAACAATCAATACTGATATGTGAACACTGAGCTGTTATGTGTAAAAAAATGTAAAAGCAAAAAAGTGAAAACATTTCAGCCTATTTTTACATTTAATTTTGGGTTTCACTCCTTAAAAATACATATTTGTTAAAGATAGGGATAAGTAAACGTGTTCAAAATCCATGGAAGTGACAGTACCCTTTTAATGTATGTTATACATGCTCTAGTAATTTCCCGCATGGATTATTGTAACCCTCTCCTGATTGGTCTCCCCAATAGCCGTACTGCACCCTTACAGTCCGTAATGAATGCTGCTGCTAGATTGATTTTCCTCTCTAGTCGTTTCTCTCACACCTCACCCCTCTGCCAGTCCTTACATTGGCTTCCTGTATGCTATAGGAGTCAATTCAAGGTACTAACTCACACCTATAAAGCACTGAACAACTCTAGCCCCTCTTATATCTCCTCACAGATCCATAGGTATGTCCCTTCTCGGTCTCTCCGTTCTGCCCGTGACCACCTCCTGTCCGTTGTCCGCACTCGTACGGCCAACTCGCGCTTGCAGGACTTCTCGCGGGCGGCTCCCTTCCTATGGAATAGCCTGCCTACCGCCATCAGACTCTCCCCTAGTCTTGCATCTTTTAAGAAGTGCCTTAAAACCCATCTCTTTAGGAAAGCTTATGGCCTCCAAGACTAACCCTTACCTCACATACCTGTCTCTTGCCCTCTCCTGAAGGGCAGCCCACCTTATTTGAGTGTAAATTCCTGTCCTAATGTGTTTTACACCCCACCTCCTATAGAATGTAAGCTCGTTTGAGCAGGGTCCTCTTCAACCTATTGTTCCTGTAAGTTTATTTGTAATTGTCCGATTTATATTTAAATCCCCCTCTCATAATATTGTAAAGCGCTACGGAATCTGTTGGCGCTATATAAATGGCAATAATAAATAATAAAATAAAATAAATATATATATTTAAATAAAGAAAAAACCTGAAATCTACACAAAATTACATGGAAACCTATTACATGTGAAAATGTCATCTTGTCGAGAGAGTTCCCACTGGACCTGTTTTTATGTAACAGATACATACACCTGCCATAAAACCCATTAACTAATATAGTAACAAGCACATGTAAGTACAGTAAAATGACACGTAAGGTACATCTTCACTGCCTCAATTTACATATATCAGATCATTATTTCATTTAAACATTTACAGTCAGCACATTAATCCATTGTCTCGCCTAAACAAGCAAGCAGGCATCTGATCATGTGAGGAGCGATGCTGCTAATTATGTGATTAAAGGTGAGAATATTTATGCAAAACAGATAAAGAATGACAAAACCACGCACAAACAAAATATATAAAAATATATGAAAAACAATACTTGTATAAACGGGTCATGTATATTTGGGCATAGGCTTATTGCAACCCTCCTCTCCAAAGAACAACAGGCCTACTTTTTTCCTAATGTGGAGCTGTTCATCTTTTACTAAAGGTTTACTTCATTATGTACCACACATATTTTTATGCTTCCTTTTTCTATTATGATTAAAGGGACACTATAGTCACCAGAACAACTACAGCTTAATGTAGTTGTTCTAGTGAGTATAATAGCTCCCTTCAGGCATTTTCATGTAAACACTGCCTTTTCAGAGAAAAGGCAGTGTTTACATTGCCCCTAGGGACACCTCCAAGTGGCCACTCAAGGGGCTTCCTGGCTCAGGGCTGTACAGTAAGCAGCCCTGCTGTTCAGCGTCCCCACGCTCTGCATGGGGACGCTGTATTTTCCTCATAAAGATGCATTGATACAATGCATCTCTATGAGGAAGCTCTGATTGGCCAAAAAGCGGCAATTTTGATGATGTCACCAAGGGGACGGGGCCAGCGTCGGCAGACACGTGGAGAGCTGGAAATAAGGGGAGTTTTAACCCTTTCTGAAGGGGCTAATGGGGGGCAAGCCACCTAAATGGTGAGTTTTCACTATAGGGTCAGGAATACATGTTTGTGTTCCTGACCCTATAGTGTTTCTTTAACTGTATCCAATCTGTCTGGAATAGCAGAGAGAAGTGTGCAAGGGACAAGAAATTATCTCCTTGCACTATAGCCTTAGCAAAGAGCATAGGTTTGTAGCTTGTTAGAGTGCTTGCTACATCTTTTTTTTTTTTATACAATTGAAGGAACACTAATGTTTAAAACAAATATTAAAATGCTTTAAATCTCACTTATTCCCGTAAATCTCCTAGGTGCAGTTAATCTGCCAGCAGTGAAGTCAGCTATGATGATATATGTCCAATCTAATGCTTCTCAGTAGGAATCACTGGGGAAAAGGTGCAAAAAAATTTGCAGCAATCGCTGTGCTCAGCAGCAATCGGCAGCGTCATGCTGTGTGTGATGGGACCAAATGTGAAGATTGTTAATTTTCAAAGGTCAAGGATGAAGAGTGTTTAGCGGCCGTCAGTCTGACAGTCACCAGAGGTCTGGTTTCAGACAAAAAGTTTGCGTTTTCAACTTACCTGTTTGATGGCGGTTACTGTGATTACAAAAAACAGCGGAAGTCCACTTGTTACAGGACTTGTAGGAGTGTCAATCATAAGCTGAAACATAAAAAAATAATCTGTTACATGTGCCCTGAAAAGCAATGCTATATATACACACACATATATATATATATATATATATATATATATATATATATATATATATATATATACATATATATATATATATATATATATATATATATATATATATATATATGTGTGCATATAAATATATATACATACACACACAAACTGAACTGTATATGATGGTACAATAATGGCATTGAGGGCTTCTGGAGACATGATAATAAACCACAAGAAAGAAGGTAGTGTGTTGTTTAAGCCTCCAGAACCCTAAAATTGTGGTATTAATTTATTATGACTTAATACAAGTTTAATTATGTGTTTTTTTAAAATAAATGTTTAGGTTAAGAATTGTGTTTTATGCAATGGGATTTCGGGTTTACCAATATCATAAGATACTGTTTCGGTTTTTCTTTTATTTCAACACAAGTGTTTAATTCCCTTTAACTAACTTCTTAATAAACAATGCTGGATTAGAAAACACTATAGAATTGAGGTAGAAATGGCTTTAACTAGCTCACACGGTTTCCTGGACAATATATACATCTCTCAATGGATAAACTAAATCCACAAAAAAAAAAATTTCAGGCTCCTAGAGTTGTCTGTAAGTCTTATAAATTATACAAATGTATCCATCCTTGCCAATTAGGATCATTTGAATCATTAGTGCACATCACATTTCACAAGCTTTCAGCAATTGTAACAGGATCTAAAGATTGATTGTCTGCAGCAAACCCTTTAACACAATGGCTCATATTTCTAACGCTCAAATCTTCAACTCTGCCAATGTTTTGCAAAAAAGACTTAATAAAAACAGAAATAAAAGAAATAACCTGGAAGAGACACTCCGCTGCCCCCTAACAAAAAAATTAAATATTTATTAGATGTACCCAAAATCCAAAGTGAAAAATGTACGTTTCTTTACAAGCCAGTTACCGATTGGCTGAGAGCATCAGCTGACAGCTCTCAGCCAAACAGTGGCACCCCTGCCCTGTGGCACTTTGAGTTTCATGAAACAAATTTCAGAAGCCGGATGCTGCCTGGAAGGAGTTGAGATCGATTGTGATTAAACCGTTTGAGAGCAATATGGATTGTCTAGATGCAGGATAAGCGGCCACAGAAGCCTAAGACGACCTAGGTAAGATGTCAAACCAAGTTTTCCTTTAATATTTGTAGAACTTGCTTAATGAAATATTAAAGGGACAGCTAAGGCATTATAACAACTTAATCTAAATGAAATTGTTCCGGTGCCAGGAGACCCCCTGGTGCACTCTTACCTTCAGGTGTTAAACCGCTCTTGAAAGTTTTAATCCCAAAGTGAACCTCCAGCGCAGATGCTCAGGTTCGAGAACGGTTTAACCCCTGAAGGTAAGAGTGCATCCATGGGTCTCCTTCATTGAGATGAAGATGTAATGGTGCTCGGAGTGTTCCTTTAATTTTACCATTCTAACACAGTCTTAGAAAGGATTAAAAAAGAAAGATAATAAGAAGTCAATTCTTTACTTAATACACATGTGATGCACACCTACTAATCTGCTGGGTTTGTTGATCATTGAGAAGGGCACGTTTTCTTATGTCAATAAATAAATAAATAAATAAATAAAAAGGAGTCTTACCTGAACAAGGAAAATTATTAGAAAATAAAAATTGGCTATTCTTCTGAATTGTTCAAATAAATTCTTAGGGACAAAGTTCAAAACAGTGTACTGTAAAAAAAAAAAATTATAAAAAATTATTAGCATCATTTAAACCGATATGAAATGAAAAAGGCTATGAACAATGAATCAATAATAACTTGTACAATACATATAACCATTTACTGAAATCAAAACGACCATATAGATGTTTAAAGAAGACACCTGATGGTATTTACCATAAGTAATTTTCACACTTTGAAGGCAGTCATGTTATTATGGTCAATCTCTGCCAAAATGATTTGTGTGTGTATGTTTGTGAGTTTGAACATGCACAAAACTGCATTTCATTAGCGTGATATGTGTTACTAAACAAAAGTAATCAGTTTGGGTGAGGCATTAAACCATAACCAATTAGCTGCAAGTAGGACATAGGCTCAATAAAACCATTGTAAGTTCAATGTGTCACAACTTTCACCCCTTCCTCCACGTTCATGAAGATGGACATATCTTTAAAGGAACACCATAGGCACTGTATCTGCTTCATCTCATTAAACTGGTTATAGTATCTGAAGTCTGCTGGTGCCATCATTTCATTCAGCATTAAACAGTTTTCAATATTTTTATGTTTTAATGCTAAATGAGAGTGCACGTCCGCGGCTAATTAGAGCGATTCCAACTTCCAACTGCTCTAAGGGTATTGCAGTGATGCCTCGATGTCGAGGCATCCTGCAATACCCCCCTTCACTGACTGAGAACCCAGCAGCAGCTCCGGCCACCCCGGCCCTCCAGACAATCCCCCAGGCTGCTAAAAAGTAAAAAAATAAAATAATATCATAACAAACACACACACACAAAAATCAGCACTTCCAGGTCTTTTCACACAAAACTTCTTGACTAGAAAAGTGTTTTGTCCTGATGAAAGTTTCTAGTCGGAACTGAAACGTCGATTGTTGACACTTTTCTAGTAAAGAAGTTTTGTGTTAAAAGACCTGGGAGTGCAGATTTTTTTCTCGTCCTGCATATTCAGTGCAATCGAGCACCGGGTTACGAACAACTGTGAGTAGGAGTGCAAGGTCTTTATATATATATAATATACATATATAATTTCATTATTATTATTTATATAACGCCAACAAATTCCTCAGCGCTTTACAGTGGATGGACGAACAGACATGTAGCTGTAACCAGACAAGTTGAAGTGTACTTTGAGATATATACACATATATCTCAAAATACACTTATAAAAAAATAAGTAAATACGCTAACTTTGGTCAGCGTTTGTGACTAAGTTGCTAGTACAAAAGACTAGAAATACCCCATTTGGAATACCCTGGGTTGCCTACATTTGAAAATGGTATGCCATGATGGGGTTATTTCACATTCCTGAGCTACCATATAGTTCAAAAGGCAACACAGACCCAGCAAACCAATCTGGCAAACTGAAATGGGCAAGCCCTATATTGACCCGGTAATTTTCCAAAACACCATAAAACCTGTACATGGGGGTATTGTTATACTCGCAAGACTTTGTTGAACACAAATATGAGTGTTTAACCCCTTAAGGACAGAGCTTCAGAAGCTTGTCTTTCACTTAATGACAACGGCATTTTTTGCTATTTGCGTTCAACTGCAATTTGCATTTTACTAATTTATTGCACCGACACATATTATATACCGTTTTTTAAAGGACAGAAAGGGCTTTAATTTGATGTAACACACACACACATATATATATATATATATATATATATATATATATATATATAAATGCTTATTTATTATAAAAAAAATACAGAAATATGCAAAAAAATGAATTTTTGTGTGGTTTTTTTTTTACAGTTTTTGCAATAATAATGTGTACATAATTAGTGCAGGTTAAGGAAAGTAATTAAAAATAAATTCATTTAGTTGTTCTGAATTACAGAATATGGTAGTTACAGGTCACAAAGCACAAGGAGTAAAATAAACTTTTTATGTGGAGCGATTTTAGAATTTGGTATGTTTGTCTTGTAAGCCTAATAGCCATAAAAGAAAACAAAATTGCCACACAAAAGTATATATTTATATAAAGTAGACACCACAGGCTATTTACCTAAGGTTGTTTTGACACTTTCTACGTAGCCATTTTACCGCCAACCTTTGCTAAATATTGGAGTAAAATTGTGTTTTTGGGGGGTTTTCGCACACAAACTTATAACAAAGAACTTCTCATGTGTATTTTGTAAAGTTGGTGTGTGCTATTCCTGTACAAAGTTTTATTATGTGTTCAGTTACTTCTGCTGAGTACAACGGTACCCCCATTGTATGTCTTTGGCACTATTTCGTGAAGCTACAGTGCCATATAGGAGACCTGTCCTTTTCAGTATTCACAGTAGAATTTTGAGAGACGGATTTAATGAGCCTATGCTTCCATTTGGGGTATTATAACAGTTTGACTGTTCAAAAAACCCCCACAAAGGCCTACCATTTGTAAAAGTAGACACTCCAGGGTATCTCATAAGGTGCATATTGTGCCTTAACATGCCCCCATTTTTTTTACCATTACATGCCAAAGTATGTGGTAAAAAATAATTTTGTGCATTTTTTACATACGGATTGCATTTTTGTTGGGCATTTTGTATATTTCATATGTGCCACTAAGTTCAAACCCCCCAAATTATGCTCAGCTAAGTCTTCTGAGTAAAAGGACACCCCCATTGTATGTCTATGGCACTATTTTGTGAAGCTACAGTGCCATATAGGAGACCAAGCCATATCAGTTTTGACCGAACTTTGAATTTTGACGCCGGGCCTATGTGCAATTTCCAAGCATCTTTGCAGGTTTTAAATTCAAACTACCCAACAAAGGCCTACAATTTCTTAAAGTAGACACCCCAGGGTATTTCAAATGGCCTATTTTGAACCTTAGCACGGGATCATTTTTCCGCTAGCGTGTACCAGGTGTAGTGGTTATAAGCGTTTTTTCTGCCTTTTTGACACACAAAGTGAGTTTGCACAGTATATTTTGCAAACCATAGGTGTACTACCACTGTATAATACTTCATATTTTGCTCAGCTATGTCTGCTGAGTACAAAAATACCCCCGTATGTACCTTTGCCAGGTATATGTGGACATCGGAGGGGCACATTTGGGACACAGCCATTCCATTTTTTTCAAACTTTAAATTTTTACGCTGTGCCCATGTTCCATTTTAGAGTATTTTACCAGGCTATATAACCCAAATACCCCATAAAGCCATATCATTTCTTAAAGAAGACATCCCAGGGTATTTCAAAAGGCATATTTTGAACCTTAGCGTGGGATCATTTTTCCGCTAGCTTGTACCAGGTGTAGTGGTAATAAGCGTTTTTTCTGCCTTTTTGACACACAAAGTGAGTTTGCACAGTATATTTTGCAAACCTTATGTGTACTACCACTGTATAATACTTCATATGTTGCTCAGCTATGTCTGCTGAGTACAAAAATACCCCCGTATGTACCTTTGCCATGTATATGTGGACATCGGAGGGGCACATTTGGGACACAGCCATTCCATTTTTTTTCAAACTTTACATTTTTACGCTGTGCCCATGTCCCATTTTAGAGTATTTTACCAGGCTATATAAACCAAATACCCCATAAAGCCATACCATTTCTTAAAGAAGACACCCCAGGGTATTTCAAAAGGCATATTTTGAACCTTAGCGTGGGATCATTTTTCCGCTAGCTTGTACCAGGTGTAGTGGTAATGAGCGTTATTAAATGTATTTTTTTTTACTTTTTAAAACAATTTTTTAAACTTTTGTTTTGCTTATTAATTTTTTTAAAGTTTCCTAAACTTTCGTAAAACTTTTTTGTACAGATGTAACATTTTTCTAAGCTTTTTTTTTTACGTTAACCCCTAACTAGCAGTAAGCAGCACTAACAGTAAATTCCCCATTTTCCCATAACTCCCACCCACCCCAGCTAGCAAAATATTTAATTATACAATATTTAAATTAGTTAATTAAATAAATTTAACCCCTGAGGGTTAAAAAATAAATAAAAGTTAATCGTCATGGGTTAAAAAAAATTAGATCACAGTATAAAACTGTGATCTGTATTTTGATCACTGTAGGCAGTGATCGACTGGCAGGGAAGGGGTTAATTTTTATTTGGACTGGGTAAAGGGTTTATTTTTTTAAATTTTTTTCTTAAATGTTATTAAAACTTTTTTTAACTTAATTTTTTAACTTTTTAAAGCTTATTTTTAAACTTTTTTTAACGTTAACCCCTAGTTAGCCTAATACTAAATCCCCCAATTCCCCACTAACTTCCACCCTCCCCAGCTAGCTAAATTTATAATTTTGAAATATTTAAATTAATTAATAAAATAAATTGAACCCCTGAGGGTTAAAAAAAAAAAAAGAATTAACCCTCAGGGGTTAAAAAATAAATAAAAAATCAGATCATAGTAAAATGTAATCCCTGTCAATTGATCACTGTAGTCAGTGATCAATTGGCAGGGAAGGGGTTAATTTTTTATTAAAATGGGTAAAGGGGCGGGATTTTAAATAAACTTTATTTTTTTGTCACCAGGGGGCAGGATCAACACTGATCCGTCTCCTTGCACTTCACACTAAACCCGGAAGTGCAGGGAGGCGGAGGTGAGTATACTGAGCACATGTGCCCGCTCTGGCATGCTGTCAGAGCGGGCACATGTACTGGGGCAGCCGGATCCGGTGCTCCCGGTCTGCCTCTAATGCATAGGCAGACCGGAGCACCATTAACCCCACACGATCGCCGCGATTGCTGGGGTTAATTTTACCGGGTGACGGACGAGGTCCGTCACTCGTCATTAACGCATTCCCCTGAGTGACGGACCTTGTCCGTCACTCGTCGTTAAGGGGTTAAAACAGTAAAATTTATCACGACGAAATCTCCAGTAAAAGAGCAGTTTTGGTGTAAATAAAATGCAAAAAACAAATATGAATGCAAACTTTGGCAAGCGTTTGTGGCTAAGTGGCTACTACGAAAGACTGGACATACCCCATTTTGAATACTGTGGGTGGTCTACTTTTACAAATGGTATGCCATGATGGGGTTAATTTTCATTCCTGGGCTGCTATACGGTCTCAAAGACAACATAAGTCCAGAAAACCAAACTGGCAAACTTCAATTTGCTAACATGGAAAAGGGGAAAGCCCTACATTTGACCCCTGTAAGATTGCAAAAACCTGTACATTGGGGCACTGTTGTACTCGGGAGATGTTGCTGAACACATATTGTGGTGTTCTTTGTCAGTAACACCTAACAGGAACTGAAAACCCATGCCTACAGTGTGAGAGAAAAAAAAAAAACACAAAAAAATTACTACCCAAAAGTTTGACAAAGACTGGTGGTAGAATTTGTGCATGGAAAGTGTTAAAATACCACCATTTGAAATACTCTAGGGTGTCTACTTTTAAAAAATATATGGTTTGATTGGGGTAAATTACATTGTCTGACTTAAAAAATGTCCCAAATAGGACATGGGTGCATGATGACCAGCTGTGAAAATTAAAGGACCACTCTAGGCACCCAGACCACTTCAGCTTAATGAAGTGGTCTGGGTGCCAGGTCCTTCTAGGGTTAACCCATTTTTTCATAAACATAGTTTCAGAGAAACTGCTATGTTTATGAATGGGTTAAGCCTTCCCCTATTTCCTCTAGTGGCTGTCTCACTGACAGCCGCTAGAGGCGCTTGCGTGATTCTCACTGTGAAAATCACAGTGAGAGCACGCAAGCGTCCATAGGAAAGCATTATGAATGCTTTCCTATGTGACCGGCTGAATGCGCGCGCAGCTCTTGCCGCGCGTGCGCATTCAGCCGACGGGGAGGAGAAGAGGAGGATCGGAGGAGGAGAGCTCTCCGCCCACCGCTGGAAAAAGGTAAGTTTTTACCCCTTTCCAGAGCCGGGCGGGAGGGGGTCCCTGAGGGTGGGGGCACCCTCAGGGCACTCTAGTGCCAGGAAAACGAGTATGTTTTCCTGGCACTAGAGTGGTCCTTTAACTGGAATGCGCACCCTCCAAATAAGATCTTTTAGCCCCTAGAGAACCCGACACACCTGTAGATGGGTGGTATCACTGTACTCAGGAAATGTTGCTGAACACATATTGGGGAGTTCTTTGGCAGTAACCTTTTTTTTTTTATTCTTTATTTTTGGTGCAAAAGATTTTACAGGCAGGCCCTTGTAGCCACGACAGCAGACACAGGCAGGTTCATGCAGACATGTCCGTGACATTTTACATTTGCACATTTTTTGTTAAAAATGACTATAACAGGCTAGTAAACATTGCTTATATGGTATAATATGCTGAAGTATTCAGGCATAGTAATAGTTAAACGTAAGATTGACAATCCGCTTTGTCTATTTGGAATGATTCTAACAGGCTAATACAAGTCGAGTGCTCATTAAAGGTTAAACAGGCTTATTGGTTAACTGTAAAATTACAGGCTTTGTAACATTAGTAGTTGTGTTAATCATTCTACGCTAGACATGCATGTGATGAAGTTAAAGGGACTCTATAGTCAACATATAAAAGCAAGAAAGACAGGTCCCCCCCAGCCTTCTTTCTTGCTTTTATATGAACTTGTCATAAAAAAAAAAAAAAAAAAAAAAAAATCCGAGTAAGTTTTAATAATAAAACTTACCTCCGTTCCAGCGCCGAGCTTCCCGCTAGGCCACGCCCCTTTTTTGTCAAATGACGAAATCGCGGGACCAATAAGACGCTTCTCCTTGAGAAGCGTCATCGCGATGTGGTGCGCATGCGCAGTTTCGCGCTGCACCAATCGCGTTCTTCATAGAGCGGCATTGAATGCCACCCTATGAAGAAACTCAGCGCTCAACCGCGCATGTGCGTGGAATGCGCGTTCGCGAGCTGAGCGGCTGACAGCTCAGCTCACTTTCTATACCCGCCCCCCTCCTCAGCCAAACTGTGTTTGCCTATAAACACTATATACAGAGATCTCTCTATATATATAGTGTTTCTATGCAAACACACAAGTAGTAAAAAAAATTAGACATACACACACTCTTTCTCCATCCATATCCATCCATCCCCATCATCCATATCCATCCCCAAATACATCCAATCCCATCATCCATCCACTCCCATAATCCAAATCCATCAACTCCCATCATCCAAATCCATCAACTCCCATCATCCATATCATCCTCTCCCATCATCCATATCATCCTCTCCCACCATCCATATCATCCTCTCCCACCATCCATATCATCCTCTCCCACCATCCATATCATCCTCTCCCACCATCCACATCATCCACTCCCACCATCCACATCATCCACTCCCATCATCCACATCATCCACTCCCATCATCCACATCATCCACTCCCATCATCCACATCATCCACTCCCATCATCCACATCATCCACTCCCATCATCCACATCATCCACTCCCATCATCCACATCATCCACTCCCATCATCCACATCATCCACTCCCATCATCCACATCATCCACTCCCATCATCCACTCCCATCATCCACATCATCCACTCCCATCATCCACATCATCCACTCCCATCATCCACATCATCCACTCCCATCATCCACATCATCCACTCCCATCATCCACACCCATCATCCACACCCATCATCCACTCCCATCATCCACTCCCATCATCCACTCCCATCATCCACTCCCATCATCCACTCCCATCATCCACTCCCATCATAGAAACATAGAATGTGACGGCAGATAAGAACCATTCGGCCCATCTAGTCTGCCCAGTTTTCTAAATACTTTCATTAGTCCCTGGCATTATCTTATAGTTAGGATAGCCTTATGCCTATCCCACGCATGCTTAAACTCCTTTACTGTGTTAACCTCTACCACTTCAGCTGGAAGGCTATTCCATGCATCCACTACCCTCTCAGTAAAGTAATACTTCCTGATATTATTTTTAAACCTTTGTCCCTCTAATTTAAGACTATGTCCTCTTGTTGTGGTAGTTTTTCTTCTTTTAAATATAGTCTCCTCCTTTACTGTGTTGATTCCCTTTATGTATTTAAATGTTTCTATCATATCCCCCCTGTCTCGTCTTTCCTCCAAGCTATACATGTTAAGATCCTTTAACCTTTCCTGGTAAGTTTTATCCTGCAATCCATGAACCAGTTTAGTAGCCCTTCTTTGAACTCTCTCTAAGGTATCAATATCCTTCTGAAGATATGGTCTCCAGTACTGTGTACAGTACTCCAAGTGAGGTCTCACCAGTGTTCTGTACAATGGCATGAGCACTTCCCTCTTTCTACTGCTAATACCTCTCCCTATACAACCAAGCATTCTGCTAGCATTTCCTGCTGCTCTATTACATTGTCTCCCTACCTTTAAGTCCTCAGAAATAATCACCCCTAAATCCCTTTCCTCAGATGTTGAGGTTAGGACTCTATCAAATATTCTGTACTCTGCCCTTGGGTTTTTACGTCCAAGATGCATTATCTTGCACTTATCCACATTAAATGTCAGTTGCCACAACTCTGACCATTTTTCTAGTTTACCTAAATCATTTGCCATTTGGCTTATCCCTCCTGGAACATCAACCCTGTTACATATCTTAGTATCATCAGCAAAAAGACATGCCTTACCTTCAAGACCTTCTGCAATATCACTAAGAAAAATATTAAAGAGAATGGGTCCAAGTACAGATCCCTGAGGTACCCCACTGGTGACAAGCCCAAGCTTCGAATATACTCCATTGACTACAACCCTCTGTTGCCTGTCACTCAGCCACTGGCTTACCCATTCAACAATATTGGAATCCAAACTCAAAGATTGCAGTTTATTGATAAGCCTTCTATGTGCAACAGTGTCAAAAGCCTTACTGAAATCTAGGTAAGCAATGTCTACTGCACCACCCTGATCTATATTTTTAGTTACCCAATCAAAAAAATCAATAAGATTAGTTTGACATGATCTCCCTGAAGTAAACCCATGTTGTCTCTGATCTTGAAATCCATGTGTTTTTAGATGTTCAACAATCCTATCCTTTAACATGGTTTCCATCACTTTCCCCACTACTGAAGTAAGGCTTACTGGCCTATAGTTGCCCGACTCCTCCCTATTACCTTTCTTGTGAATGGGCACAACATTCGCTAACTTCCAATCTTCTGGGACTACTCCTGTTAATAATGATTGGTTAAATAAATCTGTTAATGGTTTTGCTAGTACACCACTAAGCTCTTTTAATAGCTTTGGGTGTATTCCATCAGGTCCCATTGACTTATTTGTCTTTACTTTTGACAGTTGAAATAGAACCTCTTCTTCTGTAAACTCACGTGTAATAAATGACTCATTTATCCTTTTTTTTAACAGAGGTCCCTTTCCTTCATTTTCAGCTGTAAATACCGAACATTCATTGAGGCAGTCAGCTAGACCTTTATCCTCATCTACATACCTTCCTTCTTTTGTTTTTAATCTAACTAATCCTTGTTTTACTTTTCTTTTCTCATTTATGTATCTAAAAAAAGTTTTGTCCCCCTTTTTTACTGACTGTGCTATTTTCTCTTCTGTGTGTGATTTGGAAGCTCTTATAACTTGCTTAGCCTCTTTCTGCCTAATCTTATAGGTCATTCTGTCTTCCTCACTCTGGGTTTTTTTATAATTACTAAATGCTAACTTTTTGTTTTTTACTATTTTGGCCACATCTGCGGAGTACCACAGTGGTTTCTTGAATTTTTTGCTTTTACTGACAAGCCTAATGCAATTTTCTGTTGCCTTCAGTAGTGCAGCTTTTAAATAATCCCATTTCTTTTGGACTCCATTTAAGTTGCTCCAGTCTGATAATGACTCCTTTACACATATTCTAATTTTAGAAAAGTCTGTTTTTGTGTGGTGTGACTCAGTCACTGTTCTTATATTAAACCACACTGACTGATGATCACTGGATCCTAAACTTTCACCTACAGTAATATCTGATACCAAATCTCCATTTGTTAACACTAAATCTAGTATGGCCTCTTTACGAGTTGGCTCCTCAACGACTTGTTTTAGAGACAATCCTAGTAGGGAGTTTAGAATACGTGTGCTTCTGGCACAAGTAGCTATTTTTGTTTTCCAATTCACATCAGGAAGATTAAAGTCACCCATGGTGATAACTTCCCCCTTCATTGTCATTTTAGCTATTTCTTCAACTAGTAGATTATCTAACTCTTCAATTTGTCCTGGGGGCCTATAAATCACACCTACACGAATTACTGTGTGATTCCCAAATTCTAACGTAACCCAAATGGACTCTATGTTCGTCTCACTAACCTTTATTAGGCTAGATTTTATGCTATCCTTCACATACAGGGCCACCCCTCCCCCTTTCTTGCCTTCCCTGTCTTTTCTATATAAAGAGTACCCTGGTATTGCTATGTCCCAGTCATTTTTTTCATTATACATGTCTCCGTAACAGCGACTAAATCTACACTATCATTTGCCATTATTGCCACAAGTTCATGGATCTTATTCCCTAAACTGCGAGCATTTGTAGACATGACTTTAAGCTTATCATTTTTTAACACACTTGCTACAGGCACCTTCTGTCCTTGTTTTGGGGGACAATTGGATTGATGTTTTATCACCCTTTTGCCCCCCCTCCTAGTTTTTTTTTTTTTCAATTCTTTATTTTTGAGGTGCAAAGAGCCTCAGATTTCGCAACAATATGTTATAAGCATCACATCAAAACAATTCAAGTAAAGTTCCAATAACACATTATATAAAGCTGCACCATTTTTTTTAAAGGAATCATAAAAGGATCATGCACACAGACATGACATAGCTTGTAGAGCAGTTGAGGGATATATACGTTTCTAACACATGGTTTCCCCCCTCCTAGTTTAAATACATCTTAGCAAAACCTCTGAACTGCTCACTGAGAACATTTGTTCCCTTTTGAGAAAGATGCAAACCATCTTTTTTGTACAGTTTATTTCCATTCCAAACAGAGCTACCATGAGCAATAAAGCCAAATCCTTGCTCCCGACACCATTCACTCCCATCCACTCCCACCATCCACTCCCACTCCCACCATCCATATCATCCACATCATCCACTCCCACCATCCACATCATCCACTCCCACCATCCACATCATCCACTCCCACCATCCACATCATCCACTCCCACCATCCACATCATCCACTCCCACCATCCACATCATCCACTCCCACCATCCATATCATCCACTCCCACCATCCATATCATCCATCCACTCCCATCATCCATATCATCCATATCATCCATCCACTCCCATCATCCATATCATAAATCCATCCCATCATCCATATCATCCAAATCCATCCCGATCATCCAAATCCATCCCATCATCCAAATCCATCCCATCATCCAAATCCATCCCATCATCCAAATCCATCCCATCATCCAAATCCATCCCATCATCCAAATCCATCCCATCATCCAAATCCATCCCATCATCCAAATCCATCCCATCATCCAAATCCATCCCATCATCCAAATCCATCCCATCATCCAAATCCATCCCATCATCCAAATCCATCCCATCATCCAAATCCATCCCATCATCCAAATCCATCCCATCATCCAAATCCATCCCATCATCCAAATCCATCCCATCATCCAAATCCATCCCATCATCCAAATCCATCCCATCATCCAAATCCATCCCATCATCCAAATCCATCCCATCATCCAAATCCATCCCATCATCCAAATCCATCCCATCATCCAAATCCATCCCATCATCCAAATCCATCCCATCATCCATCCACATCATCCATCCCCAAATCAATCCAATCCCATCATCCATCCACTCCCATCATCCAAATCCATCCCCAAATCAATCCACTCCCATCATCCATATCATCCATCCACTCCCATCATCCATATCATCCATCCACTCCCATCATCCATCATCACCCACCCGCACTGAATAAAATTTACTTACTGTTTGAATCCTCTCCTCCTCCGTCTTCAACCTTTTCAGACCTGTCTTCTTAAGCCACTCCCACGCAGTGCTGAAAGCCTCAGCACACAAAGCGCGTGCACAGTGCTTTGTGTGCTGATAGCATGTCTGAAGTATTCACCCGTGAATACGTCATGCGTGAATACGTCAGATGTGAGGCCTTTTTAGTTCCTCTGGTGGTCGTCTGACTGCAACAAGAGGCGTTCCAAGCTTCCAATGTAAACACTATATTTTCTATGAAAATACAGTGCTTACAAGAAAAAGGCTGCAGGGAGCTGTAGCACTCACCTGAACAACCTCATTAAGCTGAAGTTGTTCAGGTGACTATAGTGTCCCTTTAATTACGCTTAAGAGTATGATGAGGTACATGACATTGCTTATCTAAGAGGGGTTACCATTTATACTTCATCAAAGTGGGCTGGTATACTGCAAGCCGTTAAACACAGGCTAGACTAGCTGAAAGGGGTTAACATAACATGCTCACTATTAACACAGAGCTAGAATGTAATATGGTTTAAGTATGATGGATTACAGGCTATGTAAGTTTGCGTCAGATACAGATTTCTATGTACTCATGCAATACTAGCACATCATGGTGTTCTTACGGGCCTAGCATCAGAGTATACAGAAGGTGGTGCTGAATTAGTGAGAGGTACAGTGGGATCATCGCTATTGCCCGTCATGTGGGTACATGGCGAGAGTCAAGCATGAATATGGTCCCGAATTCCAGTCTACTCAGCCGATGCCCTGCAGGATCCAAACAGGTTGAGGACCTTTGAGTCCGATCGGGTTGGGCGTTGCTCTCCAGGTAAGTCCTTTGGGCAGTGCCCTGTTGTCAGGCAACGGTGTGGCATTCTTCTGTTCACGGCAGGAGTTGCAGGTAGTTGGGCTGCGTTCGGAGCAGGCGGCTCGTTGGGAGCTGGGTAAGTCCACCCTCCTGCCCCAGGCCATTGGTAAGGTCGACATCTTGGGTCCACCGACCCGGCTTTCACGAGGGGCCGAGTCTCCCTCCCTTTGGGAGTGGTGGGGGGGTTCTGGTGGTCGGCCGCTAAGTGCGTCGGCGAGCCCTCCTCCACCGTGGGTGATGTCTGGGGGCTGCGCCCCTGTTGGCCTTCGGCCCGGGTATGCTAGTAGTGGGAGAAATATGCGTTTGTGAGATCGCTGGGCCCGAGGGGGTTCTTTGCGCCCTCCGGCTCTCATCTCTCCGCTCTGCCCTCCGTGGTTGTGCCGGTTTGAGTATGCGTCGGTACTGCAGGGCCTCTCTGTGTTGTGGTGATGCAGGTGGGCATAGTTTGCTTAGTAGTTGCTGCCAGAATGCTTGAAAGTGGCTGTCCAGCCGGGTGAGGATGTCGTTGAAATGCGGGAGCCTTCCTATCTCTGCCGTGTTTACTGGGCTTTGAGTTTGCAGATCTGCTATTGCAGTAAGTCCCTTTAGTCGTGTGTGGGCCAACCCTTTCGGCGGGGATCGGGTTGTAGTGTCTGACCATCCAGGCTCATGTCTGGGTCGCGCGTTTCTGCCATTTTGGAGGCCCCCGTACTGCTTGTAGAGGCCGCAGGCTTGTTCGGAGAGTGCCGGGTGCTGGGTTCTCCGACTGGCGGGGAACGGGATGTCCCTCACCGGTCCATAGGCGGGGGAAGGTAGTGTTCCCAGCTTACTTTTGGATGTGTGCATCTGGCGGGAAAGTGGCCGCCTTTCTCCGCCTCCTCCCTCGGTAGGCCTCAATCCGCTGATGCGGTACCCGGTTGTCCCAGACATCGGATTTGGTGTCTCAGGGTCCACCCCGGCAGTAACTTTTAAAGTTCTCCGTACATGTATTCTTAAATTGCTATGTGTGTCATGTGTGTTTTTTTTTTTTTAGATTTGGCATAGATTGGTGGGAAAATGGTTGCACGAAGAAAGTCAAAATACCCCAAGTTTAATACCTTAGGTGGTCTTCTTTTAAAAACAATACATACATGTGAAGGGTTATTCGGGGATTCCTGACAGATAATAGTGTTATAATGTAACTTGCGTTAATTTTGAAGAAAAAAAAAATGGTTTGGAAATAGCAAAGTGATTCTTGCACTTATAGCCCTATAACTTCCCCCAAAAAGCCAAGAACATGTTAACATTGGGTATTTCTAAACTCAGGACAAAATTTAGAAACTTAAGCACAGGTGTTTTTTGGCGGTTGTAGATGCCTAACAGATTTTGGGGGTCAAAGTAAGAAAAGGTGTGTTTTTGAAAAAAATAAATGTCATCATTTTATAATTGTCTTTATAGTAAACTATATATGATATGATGAAAATAATGGTATCTTTAGAAAGACCATTTAACGGCGAGAAAAGCAGTATATAATATGTGTGAGTACAGTAAAGGAGTACGAGGAAAATTACAGCTAAACACAAACACCGCAGAAATGTAAAATGAGCCCTGATCCTCAACGGTAAGAAAATTGAAAAATGGTCTGGTCACTAAGGGGTTAATGTAGTTAGTGTATTGCCAAGTAAGTAAATAGAGCAGTCAGTGTGAAAAGTAATGGCATTCCCCTTAAACACAGACCCTAGCACTGTCCAGAGATCCAGTGATTAACTGAAAAACCCTTGGGAGAGATGCATTAGCACCATATTTATAAGGATACATCAATTGAACCAGACAAGAAATAACTTTAGACAGCATTCATATGTTGGATTTTTTTTTTTTTCTTGGCCTATATTCATGAAATTACAGTCAAACTTGTTTGACAGCATATTGAATTGTAGGTTAAAGTTAAAGAATGAATTGTGTCAGAGTCACAAGTGACAGTTCTACTTTATGGTAGGCTGCTCAAGGTTGAACAGTGTCAAAAAGAAATGACACTATTTTGCGTTGGTGTACTAAGTGAAGGGGAGGGGACTACACACAATTATGCAGAGCCACTAACGAACTTTAAGGCAGGGTTGGTTTTAAACAGTTTTGCTGCCCTATTTTTAAGAGTCTTAACTCTGACAGCCACTAGAGGTGCTTCCTATTCCACTGCAGCAATTGCACTAAGCATCTCCATGCAGAGCTCTGCATGGAGATGCTAAACGTTCCCCATTAAGATGAATTGATCCAACGCATCTCTGTGAGGAGATGCTGATTGTTGCAGCGCATGTGCTAAAGCTTCCCAATGCTGACCATATAGAAAAACATTGGATTGGCCGAAATGGTCAAGATTGATGATCTTAGCCATGGAATTGGGGCAGCTCACTGTGAGACTAATGCATTGATGTAGAAAAGATTAAATACTTTTTAAATCCATTTTGAGGGGGCTGGAAACCTAAACAGGTACTTCAACACAATAGTGTTAGAAGTACACTAGGAATGGGGGAGGAGGGGTGAAGAAGAGAGACACACCACACACAGTTATGTAGAATTGATAAGAGAGGGTCCATCCCCCCCAGTTATCAAGTTACATGGACAGTTTTAAGACTGGCTGATCATGTGATGAAACACACGTTGCTGATAAGCGAAACATTAGAAATGATCTAACAATCTGTTGTTCCTTATTGGCCTTGCTTGTACTGCAGAATGCACGCGGCTGGAAAACTTTAAGGTAGGGATGGTTTTAAACAGTTTTGCTGTCCTATTTTTAACAGTCTCCTCACTAATGTTATGGCACTGTGTGAGAGATGGGGCAGGAAATGACGTGCTGTCATATTCCTGCTCAGTTTCTACAGTCAAACCGCAGCTTCACTGTAATGAGACTGGGTTGGTTTAAATTGGATTAAAATGCCAATTATGGCTCAGGAGAAGATGGGGAGCAGAGGTTGGGAGGGGGTATGCATTCATACAGGGGACAAAAACTTGGCAGGGAGAATAGACACAAAATAAAAAAACTAGGTAAAGAAAAAAATGTGAAATATAAATATAAAATGAGGACACAAACAAATCTAGGGGAACAGAGAAACAAAGAAAGGCAAAAAGCATAGACATAGGACTAGAGGGTCACAGACACATAAAATAGGGGGGACATTGAAAGACCACAACAGCAAGGTAATGTAGGCCAGATATAGACAAACGCACATTATGGAGAGTGAAATGCATGAGGAAAGGAAGGAGGTGGAAGAAAAAAACCACGTCAGTGAAAAAAAAGGTGCACAAAACACCTATAATGAATAATGAACAATCACATAAGTGGGAAACACAGAGGGAAAGAAAAAAATACATTCAGAATCACACTTATTTGCTTTCACAAAGTATGGACAAACTGCTACATAATGCTAACACACCTCCATTTTCACACATTTGACAAATACAATTTCCAGTTTGCACTCACGCAGATTCTATTTTACATCTCTGCATTATTTAAACATACAATACACACAAATGAACACGTATTCACACTGACACTATTAACCACTGAAGTGTAGCTAATCAAAGACTCAATTGCAACATTTAAGCCAAAATAACGGAAAATTGGAAAACGTTATGGTCACTGTATGGCTATTTTAGCTTAAAGGGACACTATAGTCACCTGAACAACTTTAGCTTAATGAAGCAGTTTTGGTGTATAGAACAATGCCCCTGCATCCTCACTGCTCAATCCTCTGCCATTTAGGAGTTAAATCCCTTTGTTTATGAACCCTAGTCACACCTCCCTGCATGTGACTTGCACAGCCTTCCATAAACACTTCCTGTAAAGAGAGCCCTATTTAGGCTTTCTTTATTGCAAGTTCTGTTTAATTAAGATTTCCTTATCCCCTGCTATCTTAATAGCTTGCTAGACCCTGCAAGAGCCTCCTGTATGTGATTTAAAGTTCAATTTAGAGATTGAGATACAATTATTTAAGGTAAATTACATCTGTTTGAAAGTGAAACCAGTTTCTTTTTCATGCAGGCTCTGTCAATCATAGCCAGGGGAGGTGTGGCTAGGGCTGCATAAACAGAAACAAAGTGATTTAACCCCTTAAGGACCGGACTTTTTTTGCGATGTTGTACATTTGCGACCAGGCATCTTTTTACACTTTTGTGGTGTTTGTGTTTAGCTGTAATTTTCCGCTCTCTCATTTACTGTTCCCATACAAATTATATATTGTTTTTTTCAGGACAAAAGGGGCTTTCTTTACATACCATTATTTATATAATCTCATGTAATTTAATTTAAAAAAAATGAAAAAATATGATGAAAAATTTAAAAAAATACATGTTTTTTTACTTTTATGTGAAAAATCTTTTATTCATCTACAAAAGCGAATGAAAAAAACTGCTAAATAGATTCAAAATTTTGTCCTGAGTTTAAAAATACCCAGTGTTTACATGCTTTTTGCGATTTTTTTGCATGTTATAGGGCTATAAGTACAAGTAGGATATTGCGGTTTCAAAACATACATTTTTAAACTGTATCAATAGTGACATTGTAACACTATTATCTGTCATAAATCGCTGAATAACACCCCACATGTATATATATTTTTTTTAAAGTAGACAACCCAGGGTATTCAATATGGGGTATGTCCAGACTTTTTTAGTAGCCACTTAGTCGCAAACAATGGCCAAAGTTAGCGTTCATATTTGTTTATGTGTGAAAAAAGTAAAAAACTAAATTGAACGCTAATTTTGGCCAGTGTTTGTGACTAAGTGGTTACTAAAAAAGACTGGACATAACCCAAGGTATTGCAAATGGGGTGTCTTCTTTTGCAAATGGTATGCCATCATGGGGGTAATTCTCATTCCTGGGCTACCATACGCTCTCAAAGGCAACGTAACCAACCTGGCCATTTTCAATGTAAAAATATTTGACCCATATATTTGACCCTGTAACTTTCAAAAACGCTATAAAACCTGTACATGGGGGGTCCTGTTCTACTCAGGAGACTTTGCTGAACACAAATATTAGTGTTTCAAAACTGGAAAATGTATCACAACAATTATATCATCAGTAAAAGTGCTGTTTGTGTGTGAAAAATGCAAAAAAAGTCACTTTCACTGACAATATCATCGCTGTGATATGTTTTACTGTTTTGAATCACTAATATTTGTGTTCAGCGAAGTCTCCCGAGTAAAACAGTACCCCCCATGTACAGGTTTTAGGGTGTCGTAGAACGTTACAGGGTAAAATACAGTGATAGCAAATTAAATTCTCTGTACTCTCTGGCAGGCAGGTCCCTTAAATTGCAATCAATAAAATAACTTAATTATGTAAAAATATTACATAAATACGCACGTAGAATTTAAATATATATGCATATTTATATATTTGAAGTCTACGTGTATATTTATATAATTATTTATGTAATTTTGTATATGGACATATGAATAGTTCGCATTCTTTTTATTTATTTATATATACATAGATATATATACAATTTCATTCTAAGTGTATTTTGATATAAATATATATATATTAATATCAAAATACAGTTAGAATAAAATTTCGTATAGATATAATTTTTTTTAATTTTTATTATTATTTTTAATTTATTTTACATTATTTATTATTCGTATTTTATAATAATATATATACAATATATATAGTTATTATATATATTATATATATACGTGTGTAAATTAATTATAATTGTATTTTTATATTAATATATGTACATATTAATATAAAAATACACTTAGCATGACATTATATATATGATATATAGACATATATTATATAGGTATAATATATGTCTATATATCATATATATACACATATATTATAATTTTTTTTTTTTTATTAACTATAACTTTAATTTTTTTTTTGATTTTACAGTTGCAGGGAGACTGCCTGTCAGCACAGACAGTCCCCCTGCAGGCAGAGACTAGGACACCTATTGTGACCATGTGGTCGCCCTGTTGGGCGATCACATGGCCACAGGGGTCCTAAACAGCCATGGGGAGACTGTCTGGGCTGCAGGCAGTCTCCCCACACCGGGAGCACCGCCGATCGCCGCCGGGGGAACGACGGCGATCGGGTAAGTACATTTTAAATTTAGGACGGTTCAGGACCGTCGTCGGTCGGCAAGTGAAAAATGCCGATGACGGTCCTGAACCGTCCAGCGTCCTTAAGGGGTTAACTCCTAAATGACAGTGAATTGAGCAGTGAAATTGCAGGGGAGTGATCTATACACTAAAACTGATTTAGCTAAAGTAATTTAGGTGACTATAGTGTTCCTTTAAATTTTTAAAATTCAGTTGTGTTTCAATACAAGTCAGTTTGTTTTTCAATTTAAGTTTTTACATTTTGTTTCTCAACATAAAAGACCAACGAATTGTGACATTGTAAGGAATATACTGGTCCCTAATAAGAATGGTTAAGATATCACAAATAAGGAGAGAACAAAGTGTATATATAGTTTAAACTGTGACGAGGTTTCTACATTTGTACATCTTTTAACAAAACAGTAATATTTCCTTCTGTAGGTAGGACAATTAAATTTGGTTTGACAAATTAATAGAGAAAAAAAAAGGAAACAAAACTAACGTTAACCTTTTGGACATGCAAGGCACTAAAATGATTACATTACGCAAAGGAATGCAACAATGTGAAGGAGTATACACAATCCTATTCAACCTAAGTTAGGGTTGCATAATTAAGCACAGAGACCCCTTTAAAATGACGGGATCTTCCCAACAGCACTCCCAAGACAATGTGAAGTGTGTAAATGGTTGCTATACTTTAATGCATCTCTGGTGTAAACCAAGGGAGTACCAGAGAAGTTCCTCAAGGGAGCGATACTGTTAAATCTTTTGGTACTAGTCGAACCTAGTGGGGCAGATGAGAATTTACAGCAACTGGTAATTGCCGCTTTTACGGCTATTTACAATTCAGTGTTTAGTGAATAAAGCCCTATAAAAATACACACATTCATACTCTTGCCTTCACACTATACATACACATACAGCTAAACAGAGTTTTATTCATACAACTGGGAATATTACAAATTTTAGACCAAATAATAGAGGTGGTAAGATAGAGTTGGAGAATGTTTCTGTAGAATATTGCATATTCTATGTTTCTATTGATTATGTATGGATGTCTGGATTGAAAAAAGAAAAGAACTGTATTTGTAAGAAATTATTACACTTTCCAATTCAACTATTTAGGTTACCGATACTATATATTCAGCCTTATTCACAAAAGTGTGAATTGTTGGGAATTCAAAGTGAATTTAACTACATCTCAAAATTTATAATAGAAATAGCCCAACTGTAAACAAGCTTACTTTAAAATTCTCTTAACATTTATGTCAACATTATAGTACAGGCTTCCCCAAACTCCGTCCCTCCAGATATTGCTGAACTACAACTCACATGATTCTCAGCTTCATTCATGGAATCATGGGAGTTGTAGTTCAGCAACATCTGAAGGGCCAGAGTTTGGGGAAGCCTGCTATAGTAAGTAACATTGATAGAGATGTTTTGCATTTCTGGTATATAATCTGTTGTATATTTTTGTCTGTATAGAGTTAGGTGTATTAATTTATGCCGTGTTGATATGAGGGAAAGGGATCAGATTTTCTTTACAAACGGATGTCCCGTACAGTCACTCAGGCGGACACTTGAGGTGCATCCTAGCTTGCGTTTAGCAACTCCCCAGTGTTCATGGAGACTCTGAACATTCCCCATGGAGATACATTGATTCAATGCATCTCTGAGTAGATGCTAATTGCCGAAGCGTTTTGCCGAGCATGTGCCAAAGCCTCAATGCTGTCCTATAGAAAAGCTTTTGATTGGCAGAGATGGTCAAGATTGATGATCTCAGCCATTAAAAGTGGGGCAGCTTGCCTGGGCCCGCCTGGGCTTGGCGGGCGTCATGACGTGTGGGCGTGAGTGCGTGCGTTCGCCGTGATGACGGAGTAGGAGGGGAGCCCGCCATGCCTCGCCGAGGTAGCCGCGCCTGAAACTCTCCCACGCTGTGCAAGAGATCGATCATACAACCTGTTTATTTTCCCCTCAAGGAGTGTCCCCATGCTGGCCTTTGGTGTCGGAACGGAAGCAGAACCGAACAACAGTGCCAACGATAACCGCCGAAAACTGTGTGTCAACAGCCGCAGCTCAAGACTCGGAGTGCTGTCTCTCTAAAACATACTTCGCTTTGTGTCCACTTGGTTGACGTTTTGAAGCCCTGCTGGAAGTGTACTATGTATCCCTATTGTACATACGCTGGGAATAATACGGTGAAGTAGAACTTTATATACTTGAAACCTTTAAATTTTTTCTGCACTCCGTAGCAGCGAGTACAAACGCATACCTTAATTGCCTGATATTGAGTGTAAACCCAAAAGTGCTGACATTTATACCCTGAACTCTCTATACTCTGAGCTTAATCCAGCTCAATAAGTAAAAAAGGCAAAAGGAAAAATACGGGAAAAAACAAAAAAAAAAAAAAAAAAAAAACAAGAGAGACACGATATCGCTATAAGCACACAGGTTTTGTATTTGTTTTTTATTTTTTTTCTCTTTCTGGCTATGGTTGAGGCACCAATTACCGTGCAATAAGGGGCAAAGGCTGAAAGAACCTTGATCACAGTATAGATATCAGGCAAATTCGACAATACATTTAAAAAAAAAGAAAGGACGAGAGGAGGGGAGCAGTGCTGGAAAAGGGGGGGAAAAAAAAAGTTCACAGAAGGTTGTAGGTAGCAGGGAGAAAGAGAAAGTAAGAGAAAGTAAAAGACAAGCAAAAGAAAAACTAAAAGAAAACGGAAAAGACTTAAGGAAGATCTAAGCAAGTCGGACTAAAGACTGAATAAAGATTGATTGGTGGGCTTGTTCTCTCCATAAGCTGTGAATTGCTATAACATGGCTACGAAAAAAACACATGAAACCAAACTCTCTTCTAGGAAAGACAAAAAAGACCTCTCCCAAGATAAATCTCAGGATAAATCACTCACAACATATTTTTCCCCCCAGCAACATAAGAACTCCAAACATAGATTAAATGAGATGGATGTGACCTTGGAAACTTTGGATCCAGGACCAATAAGTAATCCTGATAAAGAGTTAATAACCATTTCCTTGCTCCAAACTAGTTTTAAGACCAACCTGGATGAGTTCAAAGCAGAATTGGCTTCAACTGCCGCAGAAATCAAACTGGATATTAAAACTGAAATAAAAGTTCTCGCTGCAAAAATGGAAACTTTTGAAGACCATCTCAAACAACTAGACTCCCAAGTAAAAAATTTAACAGAAGATCACGATAAAACTCAGCGGGACATTCTAAATCTTCAAAACAAATTATCTGATTTAGAAGATCGCTCTAGACGGAAAAATCTACGCTTTAGAGATATTCCAGAAAAAGGCAGTCAAGAGGATGTTAAGCAATCCGTGACGGAGTACTTAATCATATTGGGTGTCCCCTTTAAATCTCCAGATTTGATAATCGAAAGATGCCATAGGACATTCAAACCACAAGCTATTCAAAATGATTCTCCTCGAGACATTATAGCATGTTTTTTTTCATTTGACTTCAAAGAAACCATCCTGAAACTTGCAAGAACCAACCCAGTCTCTGAAGGTCCTTTTCAGAAAGTCAAAGTATTTCAGGACTTATCCTTCGAAACTAGAACAAAACGAAAAACATTCAGCTTTGCCACTCGATCTCTGAGAAGCCACAATATAAAATACAAGTGGCTTTTCCCTCTAAAACTCAGCCTTTCCTTTGAAGGCAAGAGAGAAATATTTGAGACCAATGCATCTCTAATAGATTGGCTCAAAAACAATAAATTATTGCTGTAGATTTATAATCGTATAATATAGGGGGAAAAACGCCCTTAAGGGTGGTCAGAAAGTGGAATAAGAGAAATGTGATGAGAGAGAGAGAGGGAGGGGAGGGTATTTGAAAATTATATTAATTAAGGCAAATTTTTTTTTTTTTTTTTTTTTTTTTAACAATTTAACATAGGAAAAAGCAACATTCACTTGTTTTCATTGGGTCTCTATAAATATGCTAATTATCTTACTCTTTGATAATGTAGACACTGCCTGGGCGTCCCCCACTAGATGGATATCCATGTGTAAATAACTCCAATATTATTCTACATGTACTAAAGAAAATCTTATTTGATTTAATTAATATGTCAAAAAAGGGGGTAACAAAAAGCAAAAAAAAAAAAGACAGGTAATGCTGTTCTCAATGCCCTAGGCGGTGGTATATAATATACTATATATTTGTGAATGTATACAAATGTAACATATTATATAGCAATTGCAAGAACAAATTAGATATATATTATAGGCATTAAGATTAAGGTATTGATAGATAAAAGAATGCTCTGGTTTTTTTTTTCTTTTTTTTTTTTTCTTTACAATTTGTCCTTATTCTATATTCGTGGGTAAAACCACCCGGAAGGGGGAAGGAAGAGAAAAGGGGAAGAAAAAGGGAAAGAAAAGGGGGAAATAACATAGGATATCACTTTTTGCGCTCACATATTGCATAATGTATTAAAAATATAAATTAGTCACCATAGGTATCCTATAGGTGTTGTATTATAAGAAGGATACCCATGTCTAAGTAAATTCACTATCACTTTATAGGTCTTATGTAAAACTGCTGCTAATCAATTAACACTTTAAAAGCTAACATTAGGGAGTGGTCCCAAGTGAGATAATTCACCACAAACTCACCAATTTTTCCACAAGCTTAAGTCACTAGCAATTAACGTTTACACACAAAATATTCTTATTGTGTGCACTATGTATAAATAATGATAGACTAATTAAGATATTTATAAATTAAATAAAAATTTGGGGATTTTTTTTTTTTTTTTTTTCCTCTCTTTCCCTCTCATTGTCTCTCTCCCCCTGCTATATAATGGGAGAGAAGCAGCACAACAAAGGGAGGGCAATTCAGGGGCGGGTTTCTAACTCAGGCATGGTTCAGGGTTCCCCTCTTGTGTAGCTATGCTACTCGATTTTCATTGTACCTATATGGCTTTCAATGACTACAATAGCATTAGGTTTTTACCTAAATGGTTGAATGTAGATGGGGGGCTTATTCAGTGCCCTCCATCAGACGGTATACATGTTGGGTGTTGTATTCCTTTTTTTTATTTAAATGATAGCGTGACAAGCTATCTTTGGTTTTGTTTTTTTCAGGAAGTCAAAAAATATTGTCTATATGTATTTCTATGTTGAACTTTTTATCCCTGAATGTCCAGGGGCTTAATACAAATAAGAAAAGGCACAGACTGTATGATTCATTGATGAAACTAAACATACAGGTAGCGTTTCTACAAGAAACGCACTGGCTTAAAGACACTAAACAAACTTGGGGTGGAGAAAATTTTGCAACGGTGATTCAGGCCTCACTAACAGAAAAAAAAAAAAGAGGTGTGGCAATTATATTCAGAAAAGATATTAACTTGGATATTCTCCATATTGAATTGGATTTAGAAGCGAGGTTTATTATTCTATTATGTAAGATTGAAGATAGAGTTTATACTCTGGTTAATGTTTATTTACCTAATGTCGATCCAATGACCAAATTTTCCCTGATAATGGATAAAGTCGATAAAATCTGCAGGGGACATTTGATCATTGCCGGGGACTTTAACTGTGTTAGTGATCCAGCTATGGATAGAACTTTTTTATCTCCCTTATCAAACAACAAAGGAGCTATCAAACAAGCAAAAAAATTGAATAATATTTGTAAACAATATAATCTATACGATATGTGGAGACTATTACACCCTTCTGAAAAAGATTTTTCCCATCTATCCGGGGTGTATGGTACTTACTCCCGGATAGATTTTTGCTTAACAAATGCCAAAACCATTCCGATCTTTAACCATATTAATCTAAGGGAAAACACTTGGTCAGATCACAGTTTCGTCCTATTTGATCTTGGGGATTCTCCCCCTCTACATCGTAATACTTGGAGACTAAATGATAACATTTTAAAAGACCCTAGTAATAGGGAGGACCTTACCAAATTATTGAAATATTTTTGGGCAGAAAACGACCCGGGAGATACCTCTCCGTTAATAAATTGGTGCACTCATAAATCGGTAATGAGGGGCTATCTAATTAAAATAGACCACTTTCTTAAGAAAAAGAACGGCACAATACTGCCTGACTTATATATCGAATTCTACTCATGTTCTAAAAAGAATAAATTAAAATCTTCTCCGGAGTTGAGAACCCAATTAAAAGTTTTACAAACTCAAATTAACTTAAAAGAAGAGGAAAAAATTAAGCAAAATATATATAAACTAAAATTAAATCATTATGTCTCGGGCAATAGAGCGAGTAAAGGCTTAACTAGGAGATTACGCAATCAACAAGCAAAAAACAGGGTAGAAAAGCTGGTGGTTGACCATATTGTATACTCCACTCCATCTGAGATTGGACAAAAGTTTAACCAGTTTTACCAAGACCTTTACAATCTAAGGCTATCCCCAGAAACTAAAGACATCAAGGAATATTTATTAAATTCCCAATTGCCGAGAATTTCTTCCCAGGATTTGACCAATTTAAATAGAAAGATTTCAACCGAAGAAGTACAATTTCAAATTGAGAGATTAGCTACAAATAAAACCCCTGGTCCTGATGGTTTTTCAAACTTATATTACAAATATATGAAATCCTATCTTTTAAAACCTCTTATGGAAATGTTTAATCAACTCGCAGAAAATGAGGCCATACCTAAGGAATTATTACAATCCAATATCGTCCCAATTTTAAAATCTGGAAAAGATAGTAGGGACCCAAGAAACTACAGACCGATCGCATTAATTAATGTAGATATGAAAATATATTCCGCCATTATTGCTGAGAGATTGAAAACGGTCATTACAAAACTGATCCACCCAGATCAAATAGGGTTCATCCCCGGAAGATGGGCATCAAATAATACTCGAAAGCTTATAGATATTATCGGTTCAGCAAAAGACCATAAGGAGCCCCTCCTGGCCCTGTCCCTGGACGCAGAAAAAGCGTTTGACAGGGTCGGGTGGGACTACCTTAGAGAACTCCTTAAGGCATACGGCTTTAAAGGTTGGATATATACTGCAATTATGGTACTGTACTCTTCCCCCTCGGCCAGAACTGTAGGTCCCAATATTACTTCGTCCTGGTTCGATCTTAAAAACGGAACAAGACAGGGGTGCCCCCTGTCACCGATTTTATATATTCTTTCTCTCGAACCTTTCGCGGTTAACATTAGAAACAACCATTTAATTAAGGGGGTCCCCACTAAAACTCAGGAGATAAAGATTGCACTATACGCTGACGATGCCTTGGTTATTCTCATATCTCCGGAGGAATCATTAGCCGCACTCATGAAAGAAATAGATACATTTTCTAATATTTCTAATTTCAAGTTAAATGTATCTAAATCCACAGCTTTAACCATCAATTTATCTTCGACACAGGTTGAAAGACTATCCCAAAAATACCAATTTATTTGGACTGACACAGAAATTAATTATCTGGGTCTTAGTTTTCCAGCAAATGCCTCTCATATAATGGAGAGGAATGTAATGCACTTAATGAAAGATATGAATCAAAATTTAAAAAAATGGAAAAACCTCGAGACCTTATGGACAGGTAGAATCAATATTATTAATTCCTATATTTTACCGAAATGGCTGTATCTGTTTTCAATGGTCCCTCTCAAAATCCCTAAAGGTTGGCTTTTAATGATCCAATCGGCTATTAACAAATTCATTTGGAATAATAAAAAGCCTAGAATAAGTCAAAAAAATATTTCAAGAAAACTGTCCCAGGGAGGGCTAAACTTCCCAAATATCATAAATCTTTATCATGCGAACATTATACGACATATTTACATTTTACAAGAACCACAATTTTTTACTGAACCCTGGTATAAAATGGAATCCGAAGCTATACACGCTTCTAGCCTTTATTCCTATATCTGGTCAGATACTGGTAAGCTCTCGAGAGTGCTACCGTACTCCCCAATATCGCTGGCCCACACTTTGGAAATATGGACAGAAATTAAGAAAATCTTGGGTTTAACCAATCGAATCCTTAGAACCTGCAAATTAAATATATTAGAAGCTAATGTAGAAGATTTATCATTGAGACACTGGCCTAATAAGGACACTTTAACCATAGCGGATATTATGCAGGGTGATAATATTTTACCCTTTCAACAGTTAGTAGATAATTTGCATATTCCATCTAAAGAAATATTTACTTACTTTCGTATCAAACACTATATTCAGAAACATGTTGTTCAATCTACATTCCCATGCGTTAAAGAGCTGCAAACTCTATTCTCTTTTCAAACTGTACCCAAGATTATCTCGGTTGCCAACTCGCTACTTAAAGGCTTAGATCCCTTCCCGCATAGACTGGTTAAAACATGGGAAAAGGAACTTAATCTAGTGATCTCCCCAAACGACTGGTTTTCCTCCTTAATTTGGGTAAACAAATTTGTTCATGGATTGAACCTGACTGAGTGCCACTTTAAGCTTTTATATAGGTGGTATTATACTCCAACAAGGTTGGCTAAAATGTACACTTCTCAAGACTCAACTTGCTGGAGATGTGGCACCTATTCAGGCACATACATTCATATTTGGTGGTATTGCCCAGCACTTAAGCCATTATGGGCCTGGACCTTCAATATCTTTTCGGAAATATCAATGAATGAGGCTTCGTTTAATGATTGAAACAAAAATCCAGCCTCGGCCCTCCTTCATCTGAATTGGCCTTTCAAATCAAGTAAATATAGATGTTTAGCTACTCACTGCTTTATTGCAGCCAAAGTTACCATTGCAAGACAATGGAAATCTTCCGAGCCTTTTCAGAAGGCCTCTCTAATTAAACAAGTTAAACTTCAATTAACAATGGAAAATGATATTCTTAATACCTGGTCACTGGCCTCAAAAAAAAGAGACTGGTATTTACTTTGGTTAAACACCTGTTCCCTACTATATGGCAATTTATAAATTTTTCATGTGACGGGGGAGGGGACGGGGGTCTGACCACTCAGTAGATATACCTCTATGGACAATAGCTTTCTTAGTTTGTGGTTATCTTCTAGGGATATACTCCCTATCATATTTCCACAGACTCTGCGTATATAATATAATAACGACTTCCTCAGTTAATTTTTTTTTTTTTTTTCTTATTGGCATGTTTTCTTTTTGTGTTTGCGTGGGGGATGGCCTGTTGCACCTTAATTAACGTATTCTCTCTATACAGTAGGAACTATTTATATCATTTGGTGTAATATGCAATATGTATGTTTGTAATGTATGTATTTTTCGAATTGTATTGTAATATAAAATATGAAAAGTGGGGCAGCTTGCCGTGACACCAACGCAATGATGGAAAAAGGGTAAGTTAAATACATTTTGAGGGGGGCTAGACACCTAAACAGGTACTCCAGCACTATAGTGTTCAGAATATATGTTTGTATCAGGGTGGATTTGATTTAAATCAAACTGATTTAAATCACTAGTCCGTAAGGCTTGATTTAAATCATAGTTTTCTACATAAAGACTAATTCTTGCTGGTATAACTTTAATATGCAAGTAGATGATCTTTAGAACAACTTTTCATATTGGTTTTTTTATCCCCAGTTTAATAGGTTAATCATTCATATTTGGACAACTTTTCTGTAATACTTAGGAAAGAGAAAAATAATCATTACCTTAATAATAACAATTTAAATAGATTTATTCAACTGAAACAATAACATTACAGCATATGTTATTTGATTAAACAAACATCCATGTTTGTTAACTAATTTGGATAAACAAAATATATATATATTTTAAGAAACTTAGACTGTCAGCCCAGCCTACACATGAAAAACTTAAATACTGTCCTCTGTAGCTCACAAGTCATCTTCATCTTCTTTGTTCATATTCTGGAAAAGAAAAACAAGCTTTCCTGCTTTATCGGGTCCCAAACGATTTCTCAATTTAGAATGAATGAGTCCAAAGGAAGAGAATATTCTTTCAACACCTGCAGAAGAAGCTACTGCTGTTAAAAGTGAAATCATTACTTGAACAGTCTCTAAATCCAAGTGCTTAAGTGACTTCCATCAGTTCACTTTAAAATATCTTCAGCAAACATATTTCTTGAATGGTTCCCCCTTAGCTTTGAAGTTTATTATAGTTGGCATTACAGATGGATGATTGCTGGATACCCATGTCATAGCTAACTACTCTTCCTCAGCACTTAAGTTTTGACCCTGGTACTGGATATTGACAATATTTGTCAAAAAATGAGCTGGAAACAGTACTAGTACCATTAGTTTTTTTTAATGCTTGTAATTTAATTCTGTCCATGTGTAGTTCTGTTTTTAAGTGTTCACTCCGTTCCTTCCAAATTTCAACAGCATCAGCAATAAAACAGCTATTTTTCTGTATTTTGTTTAAAGCTTCAGAGATGGGATTCAGGATGCTCAGCATATGTTCAACATTTCTCTTAAGCCCAATGTTGAGGATTTTGGCCGTGACAGTGCCATCTATTTTATCTCAATTTTGTTCACAATACGGTCACCAGAATAGGCCAGTTCTTGATATATTGCTCAAAACAGCCCACCACAGAGTTCCATCTAACATCTTGTGGGAGCGTTAACTTGGTTCCAACCCATCCTTTTCAGAGCTGCTGCAGCAAAATGATTGTTACGGAAGTATTTAGCAATTTCAACAACATTAGTCTTTATTTCTGGAACACTTAAGTCTTTGGCTAAGAGGTGCAGCAAATGAGCACTGCAACCATATGTTATAACCTTTGGATGGTAATATATTTTCCTCAAAAAGCATTTTATTTAAAAAAATTTGATTTAAAAAAAAAAAAATCAGGTTAAAAAAAAAAAAAATCATTGATTTTTATCCACCCTGGTTTGTATAGTGTTCCTTTAAATATAGGCTGCTATTGACAACTGTACTCTTTATCTACACAATTTTGTCACGTCTGCATTATTACATTGGGAAATGTGAACATTTGGGGTAAAATTTGCTATGCCAAAAATATGCCTGTTTATTTTATGCTCATAACGTAATTTTTTCTAACACGTATCATGAATCATACATTTTTATATTTGTTCACCTCAACTTTAAGGAGTATCTAGGTGTTTCCTTCATTCCAATCAATTCATAAAACTTGTTTGACTAGTTAAAAGTTGAGCTGTGAAAGTCACAACCAGGGAGTATGCACAGTGGCTTGTTCACACATAGAAACAGGAAGCAGATAAAACGCTCAGTGTTATTGCATGTCTCTGATGGTTGTGAATTTGGTAACATCTAATCAGACATCATACAGAGCACATGCATCTTTTTACATTACAAAATGCATTAATAAAAAAGGCTTCCTTTTCTATAAAGTGCCGTAAAAAAGTTAAATTGTACTCATTTATAAATGCCAGAGTTATAGCATTTAAAGGACATTTTACGAAATAAAACAAATTAATCAAGTCAAAGGTTTTTATTCAAATATCACTGGATATTAAGATCAAACAATTAAACACTGGACATGTTAATATTCAGCGAATAGAATAAATTATATATACATATATATGTGTGTGCGTATCCCATGTTTGTTAAACATTTGAAATTCCTAATAAAACACACACACATATTTCATGCTGCAACAGTGTCTTAAAATGTCCATGTTGTGGGGACAATACAAAACATCAATGGTCCATGAGAAATTGATGTCAAATATACTCTAAAGCAGACGATTATTTTGTGAATTGCACCCAAAAGGCATCTTATGCTGGGTGAAAAATGTTCCAGGTGACATCTATCAGAATCGCAAAAATCAATCTATTTATAGGAGCAAAATGAACTGAAAGGAATATTTGTGATTTAACCCATATCTGCTATTTGGATTTAATTCTCTTATTCAGCTGTCTGAAAGGCAATACGTTATTTAAAAAGACAGAGGCTGGATTCTCTAACTTAGTAACCGGCCTGTATATTACAAGGGTACATTTAAGACAGGCAGTTTTATTATTATTATTATTATTATTATTATTGCCATTTATATAGCGCCAACAGATTCCGTAGCGCTTTACAATATTTTGAGAGGGGGGGATGTAACAATAAATAAGACAATTACAAGAAAACTGACAGGAATAATAGGTTGAAGAGGACCCTGCTCAAATGAGCTTACAGTCTATAGGAGGTGGGGTATTAGAAACATTAGGATACAGCTGTTCTACTACAACACCCATTATGTATCAGATTCAGCACCATGGCGAAGAGTTTACTACTCGGGTACTCATTTAGTGAAAACAATGTCTACATTATACTTGTACTTTACTTTATTGAAATGTATCCTGGTCTTTTCATATTGGCTTGCACTGTATATAACTTTCATGTTTCTTAAATAAGGAATAACAACTGATGCTCTGGAGATAGATATATAAATATATATATATATAATACATTGCTAAACACACATACACACACCAGTCAAGCCATAAGACTTGCTTTTCCCACAGAAATCTCACTTTAACAGGGCTCTCACTACTGCAAGGGATTCTGGGCAGGTGTATGCAAATGAGCTCACCAAAGAACCACATTTTTGCCTCATAATTCCACTTTATACATGGATTCCTTGGAGTATGTGTCTGTTAAATACAACAGCTTTGGAAACACAACTCAGGTAGAGGAGCAAAGCCAGTGAACCACTCATGGACAGCTGTTTATGTTAAAGGATCACTATAGTGTCAGGAAAACAAACCCATTTTCATGACACTGTCATCCTTGGGGGACAGTCACCCTCAGGGTCCCCCTCCTGTGGCGCTGAAGGGGTTAAAACCCCTTCGGCAGCATACCTTAATCCAGCGCCGGGCTCCCTCGGCACAGGTGACCTCTCCGACGTCAGCTCCCGAGTGGAGCGGAATGCGCATTCAAACAGTTCATAGGAAATGCTATGCTATGGACGTTTTGCACGCTGGATGCGAATTTCACATCCAGCGTCGCAGAAGCACCTGTAGCGGCTGTCAGGAAGACAGCCACTAGAGGTTGGCTTAACCCTGCTATGTTTACATGTGAAGGGTTAAAACATGAGTGACCTGGCACCCAGACCACTTCATTGAGCTGAAGTGGTCTGGGTGACTATAGTGTCCCTTTAATGCAACTAAATGTTTATTGTTAATGCAACTCATCAGCAAATGAGCTCAATAAAGAACCACATTTTTGCCTTTGTTGATCTTATTTGCATAAGCCTACCCAGTGTGTTTGTGTATAGCGAATTCAGTGTGTTTGTGTAGTGTGTGTAGTGGATGCAGTGTGTTTGTGTAGTGTGTGTAGTGGATGCAGTGTGTTTGTGTAGTGTGTGTAGTGGATGCAGTGTGTGTGTTTGTGTAATGTGTATATAGTGAAGCAGTGTGTGTCTGTGTAGTGTGCATATAATGAATGCAGTGTGTGTTTGTGTAGTGTGTGTATAGTGGATGCAGTGTGTGTTTGTGTAGTGTGTAGATAATGAATGCAGAGTGTGTGTGTAGTGTGAATAGTGAATGCAGTGTGTAGTGTGTGAATAGTGAATGCCGTGTGTGTAGTGTTTGTGTGTGTGTGTGTGTGTGTGTGTGTGCAGGTATGTTAAGTGTGCAAATGGGAAGGGGGGCATTTTTATTTTTGTAACTTAAAAAAAATAAAAATAAAAAAAATTAAATTATGTTTTAGTCTCCCCTCCCTGCTTCTTGCCTGGCCAGGGAGGGGGCATATGGCATTCCCAAGTGGTCCGGTGGTATGGACTGTGCAGAGGGGGCCCAGCTCACTTTTACTTACCTTTCCAGCAGTTCTCCTGTCTAACTCTTGTGGCAACGCTCTGACGGCCGCGGGACTCGCGAGAGTTAGACAGGGAAGCTGCTGGGAAAGTAAGTAAGAGTGAGCTGGGACCCCCATGACCCTGATGGTGGCCCTGGTCTGCATTATCACCAATATTGGTATCTTGATTGGCAGATAATGCTGAAAATACAGAATATCAGCCAGACCGATAATCAGTCGTTATATATATAAATCTGGCACTACAGCAGTGGTAGGTAGTCTCAACATTCTAGATGTTGTGGACTACAACACCCACTGTGCTCTTAGAGCCATAATGCTGGCAAAGCATCAGAGGAGATGTAGTCCAAAACATCTGAAATGGCAAAGGTTACCTTCCCCTACACTCTCAGACGGGGTCTATGCCTTATCTGGTCTTTCAACCTACAATTTCTGCCTGGGTTCCTTAGCATTCAATCTGTTAAACTCCAAACACAATAACCTTGTATAAACAGACAGGGATAAATGTTTGTCATCTGCTGTCCAGGGTGGATTCCATAGAATTTTTGCTCCATGCAGCAAAACTGCCAAACACATTTTCATAAACAGTGAACTTTGGTTGAAGTACCTAGTGAAAAAACTATGTAAGATTTTTATCACGTATCTGCTAATTTTGTCTACATTTTTAAAAAATAGTTGTGTTTTCACAGTTTGCTACTTCATGAAAAACGTTTCGCAAAAGGAAAAAAATCTGCTTTGCAAGTTCAACAAGAAAAATTGTAATCAAGGAAGTCAAGAAGGGAGATTTTTTTTATTTATTTTTTTGCGTCATCTCCTTACTTTTGTGCAAACATTACTTTGAACTTTGCATTCAAAGGAGTAAAAGGTGCCAGCCAGTTTACAGCTAGAAGCTTTTAAATACTTTGAATAGCTATCATGCACTATAACCATTTCATCTGACAGAGTTAATACTCTTCCTTACCCATACCAGCTTAGCCTATAACTGCCACCTATTGCTGTTCTGGCTAAGGATTCGAAAGCAGCACAGAGGGAATGCTGGGGAATCTTACTAATATGAAACCATTAAAAACAGTTTAACAGTGTACAGAAGGATAGTGCAAGGAGACTCCAAACACTATATAAACTCCAATAAGATGAAGCAGTTAATTTAAAAGGCCACTTGAGACACTTTCAAGTGACACTATAGTCACCTGATCCACTACAGCTTGATGTAGTGGTTCTAGTGTCTATAGCATGCCCCTGCAGTCCTAGCAATGTAAACACTGCCTTTGCGGCCACTAGAGGTGCTTCCTAGCCCACTGCTGCACAGTTAACACAGCCCATAGAGATGCACTGATTCAACGCATCTCTATGAGGAGATGTGGACTGGTGCAGTGGGGCGTATTGCGGAGATCATCACATGGAGATAAAGAGGACGGGCCAGTCCTGGCAAGGAGGTGGAGAAGAGGTAAGTTAAAAACCTTAAGTGTCCACAGAGAAGGGAATGGGGAGGTAAATATGTATTCTAGCAATATAGTGTTAGGAATACATGTTTGTATTCATGACACTAGTGTTCCTTTAACTTTCTGAAATGCTTTAGGGGTTAACTGGATGTCCCAATAGTCTTTTTTTTTTTTTTTTTAATGTGCTGATTTCAAAAAAGAGTTTCCTACCTCACTCGCTATACAGCAAAGAGAAGCATTGTTGGTGTGTCCGAATGCTTCTCTATGAAGCATCCTAATGGACAAGTAATTAGTGAAAACGTCAAAGGAGGAGAATTGAAGCTGCAATAAGGAGACTCTCCTGGTGCTGGAAAAAAGTTTAACTGATTATCACAGCCAATCACAATGTTTTCCAATAGGAAAGCATTGGATTGGCTGAGATTTTCAATTCTGATGATCTTGGCCAATGAGGCAAGATGGGGGCGTGGAGCCAAACGCTGTCCTGGTCAATCAGCAGCTCCTTATAGAGATGCATTGAATCAATGCATCTCCATGGAGACGCTGAACATCACTGATGCACACTATGTAGCACTGACCCAGACATTATATTACAGCCAAGGAACACCTCTAGTGGCCACTCCTCAGACGGCCACTAGAGATGTTCCTAGGCTGTAATGTAAATACAGCCTTTTCTTGGGGAGGAGTAAGGAAAGGAGGGAGATATTGACATAGTGTCTTTAAATAATGGTGTGGGTAAGTCATTTGGCACTTTCCTGCCTCCCTGAAAAAAATTTATTTCATAAAGATAGAACCTGACTATGTTGTAATTTCTCTGAATGATGCTAATGCCATCTTAAAGTGTCAATCCCTCCCAGACGTCAGCAGTGAATTGGCTTCATCAATATAGGATCCCAGAATTTCCTCCATAGACCTCAACGTTTTACGCTCATGTATGCGCAAGAATACAACAGTGACGTCGGCTTGACGTTGAAGAGGACACGCCAGGAGAAGAGAGTGGCACCCTCAGGGGACAGGTTCAAGCAATTAAATCTCACCTCCGACTGCCACCAGACCCCAGCAGAATTGTCACCACCAAGGGTGTCTGCAAAGTCTTTCAAAGACGACAGTACCACTTTAAAGAGACACTCCACTGCCCAAATACTTTTTTTTTTAAAGTCACTGTTTAGAAGAGATATACACCGAATGAAAACATGCATACTTTTAATGATACATTTTTTTCATGAGGGATATATCTAAAAACTAAATCTAAAATCTTGCAAAAGCTACAGATCTCTTGTCTGAAGCCTCTGCAAGCCCTCCTCCTTTAACCCATCCCCAACTTTCTGTGGCCGTCCAACCAAACTTCCCAAGGTAGCTCAATGAGAAATCTTTGCAAGGCAGGTGCTTTGGGTTTTTTGTCTGCCTCTTGAATTTAACTCCACTGAGCTAGACCAACCAGGATATAACAATCTAGGTTGTCTGATTGACAGTGAGGGTGGTGTAACAGGTTAATTAATAAAAGTGCAAATTTCTATTGAAACCTGCAATTTAAAAAAAAAAGAAGAAGAAAAAGGATAAAGCACTAAGTTTTAGGGGTCTGGAGAAAATATGGAAAAATGCAGCAATTAACCAACACTACAATCCATTTCAGTATAGGAACAGCAGTTAATGTTGAAAAACATATGTAGGAGGGTTTCCTTAATCACATTCCAGGGGCATTCCCCACTAGACCTGAGAGGAGACTAGTTTTGACTAGCAAACATTCCACACACTCCTCCCCTGTGCCTGAGAGATAATTACCTGAGCACACAAACAAATAATAAAATTATCTCTCAGGTACAAAACCATACAATTTAACAAACCCCAAGAGCACCCCCAAAACACATTAAATCTCCACAAAAGTCACTGTAATGGATCACCTGGCACCCCGACTGCGTACCTCAGTTGAAGGATGCTCCTAGCACTTCCTGAGGGCTCCAATCAGTCCACCAGAGACCATAACCACCGCAGACCCCACAAACCGCCGCAGCTTGGTTGGGGTCTCTCCTTCTCCTACCCACCCTGGACCTACGACAAGGCTCCAGGTTCCAGAGGGTGAACCTCTCTTTCCCCAGAGAGTGAAGCAGGAACAAGCTCTTAAAAGAGCTTAGTGATTATCCAAGGGAGGATGAAGAGCATAGAAATCCCTCGTAGCTGTTAAGACAAGACTCTAGATTGAGGGTGAAGTAGAACTGGTTTAATGAGCACAAAGGCATTTCTTATATCCAGTTTTCCCCACAAGGTTACCACCCACGTGGACCTTGTGGAGCACAGGACACAAAGTCACAACAGCCAATCAACACAGTATTGTACAGTTAGACACTCCCAGCTAATGTACACAAAGCCTCCCCCTCTGCCTGTGATACAATTACCAAACACAATGGACTAACTCATTTACCACAGGCAGAAAATATCTAGTTTTACCCAAAGTCCAGAAACTACCCAAAACAACAACATATCACCACATGCATCCCTGGATAGCCCTGATATGGGTGAACAACATATCCAAAGATCACCCAGATCAGAGCTGGGGTTCAAAAGTTTTATGGAAGTCACATTTGACCGACTGCAAGCATGGCTTTCATGCCCAAAACAGTTCCACAGATTTAGGCTGTGCGGCCGGTCTATCTTCTCCTCTATCCTGGAGATAATTGGCTTAAGTGGCTGTGGTAATTTAATTATCTCCAGGTACAGGAAATATCTCTAAGTCAGAAACTGTTACAAAAACCACATAAAAATACATAACTCTTCTAATACAATGTTTGACCTATTTGTCCAGCATATCCCCAGATAGCTTAGATCTGAGCGCTCAATATGTCTGAACAGCGCTCAAATCTCACGAATACAGTTGGATTGCCATGTGGTTAAAGTTGTCTCTTTTGACTGACCGCAAGCATGGCTTTCATGCCCAAAATAGTTCCACAGATTTTGGCTGTGCGGCCGGTCTATTTTCAATGTTAAAAGTGCACTATAGTAGGGTGAGGTCAGAACATAGCAAGGGCTATTGAGGAGGGACAAAGCAGACCGTTTAAACTGCTATGCCAGTGTCCATGGGACAACGCCCTGCTGGAGAAACAATAGGACAGGAAAAAGGGGGAGGGTAAGAGGCACATTTTCCCATGGATTTAAAGGGGCAGAAAAAGTGTTTTAAAATCCAATAAGCCCAAATAGACTTTTTAAATGGCAATACACCCCAGGAGACATAGTCACAGGGCAGGAGGCGGGCAAGTAGTCCCCTCCAAAAACTCATGGCAAACTCCCTAAGAGATGGAAGTTTGTCATAGTCACATCCCCTGATAGCCCCTGGTGGACCAACATATCCCAAAATCCACAAGATCGTTTCAGGGGTTCGGGATTTCCATGGAAGTCATGATTTTTACCGACCATGCACATGGTCCTATGCCCAAAAAAGTTCCATGAAATCAGTGCTAATGGTCGGTCAAGTTCGGTAGTTTAAACCGAACAAACTACCGAACATAGTCAATAATCTTACCCTGAAGCTTGTTCACCTTGTTCGTGGGAACATTTCCACCGAACAGTGCCCTTCTAAGTTGTGCAGAACCGAACGCAGGCGATGCTGGAAGTCCAGCGGTGTTCGGGAGTTTCTGTGTCCGATTTCAGTTCCATGAGATTCATGCCCAAACATTCATGCATTTGTGGGAAGAAGATGGCCGCCACCTTGTGGTCTTTCATGCGAACAGCGGCCACCCAGACGAACACTTGGAACACTGCGGTGGAAAGTGTTCCAAACTGTCAATTAGGCTTAAGAAGCTCCAGGGTGGTCTCTGGTCCGTGCGCCTGTTTGGTTCCCGAACAGAATAGAGCCATTGTACGAACAAAGTCTTTTCACATGGTTTTTACAGGGCCCATAGTCTGTGCCCAGGAGGCTGGCAAGCAGGCCCCTCCAAGAACATGTGGCAGAGGCACTTCTGCCATATATTTTATTCTAAAAAGTGGTCTAAAACCATAAGGCACATTTTATTGGTGACTCCTTTTTATTTTTTTTCTGAATCACTTTCTAGAACAAAAGTCAAAATGACAAAAAATGGCAGAGCTTATAACTGACAGAGTGTGCCAAGATAGACAGATAAATAAAAATATACACTCACAAAACACACGTGAAATATAAGGCATAACAAACATTAAAAACTGTGAAGCGGCAGTTCTATTTAAAAGTTCACAAAACACAAGTGCTTGGAAGTCAGAAATATACTGACTGTGTCATTATTTGTGCTACTTGCAGTCCGTTACTTTCTTACAGCAACATCCACATATTTTACTATGAGAACCCCAGTCACGTTAACCTCATTACCACGCAGCCGAATACATGAAACACGTGTTTGGCAGTGACATAAGCATGGATGACAATTTACAGCACAGGATAGTAATACAAGCATGACTCATCAATTAAGCTTTTTAAACTTTTGCTAAATCTTCAGTCTTAATCTACAATCCCTACAAATGCCAACAACTGTCCAGTTACTATTATTACATGTGTAAGCATAATAGGGACAGAAAAACCTTTATGAATGATAAGGTGGCAAGTTTACTTTAACAGATAACAGCTCCCAAGGCAGTAAATATATAATTTCTCTGACTGTTCTTACTCATCAGGTGCACTCCCAAAGAGTTCTTACTTATCAGCCACTCCATGTCTGCTGTGATTGGCCCTGCTCAGTGTGACATTTCCTAAAGAATGGCAATTATCACTGCAACAAACCAGTAAATGAAATTCTAAAGCAAAGGACTGACTGACATACGGGGAGGGACAAAATTTTAAAAAGCTTTAAATTACAATCTAAACATTTGCTAGGAGTCTGCTACCATGGAAGGGATATGCAATCCCTTAGAAGTATTGAAATTCCAAAGGCTAGTGCAAATAGGAAGTATTATTCGGAATCAGGAAAACAACATTATATGTAATATTTTGGCGTCAAGCCTTAATATGCGCATACATGATTAAGGCTTGACAGCAAAACGTTGTATATAATTTTTTTCCTTGGACTGCCTCATTTGGAAGGAGTACACAAATAATAATAATAATGAATATTATTTGTATATATTTTATTAATAATGATAGTGTAACGGATCGACTGGCACCCCGACTGGGTACCTCCGTTGAAGGATGCTCCTAGCGCTTCCTGAGGACTCCAAGCACTGCAGCAGACATCACAACCACCGAACCGGAGAAACATATAAATTCCCTCAAGCATATGAATGCTGTATACAGCCGAATTGGACAAACCATGAGAATAGGTTTACACTCCTAGCTGTCAAACTGGAACAGCATTCAATAAATCCTCCCCCAATAATGAGACGACACTTCCCTTTGAGGGTTAAGCAGGAACTGCAGATTTATTCACACACCCTCCTTTTAAGACATTCTCCCATGCAAGGGAGGGATCCACAACAATTACTACAACAGCCAATAATGTACCAGTTACCTCCCACACATCTCCTCTTAGTGTGACGCATAATCCCATTATTCCAGAAACAAATTCCCAGGGTTTCTGGATGTACCCCGAAACATAGGGTTACCCCTTTAAATGTTACATTCCCTGGCAGCTCTGATCTGGGTGAGACACATATCCAAAAATCACCCAGATCGGACCAGGGGTTCGGGAATTATGGAGGGTTAAAGTTTTGACCGGCCGCATGGCAAAAGTATCCGAAAGTAGTTCCATGTATTTTGGCCCTGCAGTCGGTCACAGAAAAGGGAATGAAAATACACAAATTGCCTGGGTTATTGAGCCTGGGGAGGGTTTGAATGAATTCCCTTGTTCGTGGGGTTCTTTCTACCGAACGGCGGGCCATTCGGTAGTTTCTACACAAATTCATGGAAGTCTGGCAGTCTCAGCGATGTTTGCCTAGTCGAGTGTCCGAGTTCCAGACACTCGACGGCAAAACACCGCTGTTCGGGAGTTTAAGATGGCCGCCGCCACGTGTTTGTTTCCCGAATGGCGGCCACCCAGAGGACAAAACCACACATTACACACATTGCCAATTACCCGTTTGCAACATTGTTGCGAACGGTAATTGGAGGCACACTTTAATCCTGGGTGGTCTGGTTGTTCGGTAGTTTCACTCAATATAATGAATGGAGTGATTCTACCGAACATTAAGACGAATGCTGCATACACATAACACAGTTTACCGAACACATAATATTAAAGACAGCCTGAATGCAATCTGCTACACAGTCTTAAAGGGGCATTGTTCCTAAAAGTCAAAATATATCCACGGATGGCCCTTAACCCCTTAAGGACCAAACTTCTGGAATAAAAGGGAATCATGACATGTCACACGTCATGTGTCCTTAAGGGGTTAAAGGGCCAGTAGCAGCAATATAAAATACCACAAGCCCGAATATTGCATTCAAAGGTACAAATTTACCAGGGACCATAGTCAGCAGGTAGGAGGTGGGCAGCCAGGCCTCTCCAATGCCCAGTGGCTAGGCGGGTTCCGCCACAGATAGTATCAGTAAAACCCAATATTTTAATGCACTTTAAATAAACAATGTACAGTGTATATTTTTGGTCACTAAGAGGATAAAACAAAACATTTCATCTGGAATTTACACACATTCTTTTGAAATGCAGATGCTACTTACTTTTGATGATATAATTCTGTTGTCCGCAAACTTTTGGGGAACATAATGGCCATGTTGGGGGAATCTGTTTGCAACATAGACTGTTCGTGTTTCGCTGTGGTTTGGAGGGTCACAACCCTTAAGAAAAAGAGGCGAAGGAAAAATGTAAGCAAAAAACATATTAGCTCAACAACATAACTAAACTAATAATACCAGCGTAATAACATTGGACATACAACTTTCTTTGTTAATATATACATATATTCTACTGGCTCTCACTATCTACACTATGATACAAATTTAATAGGTCTCCCATCATAGCCAATGAGACAAAGTAGGCCAGATTTAATTTTATGGTTTCTTTAAGTTGTGCTGGAATTCCACTGAAATTCCAACACAGTCTTGATCAGTATTTTACAAAGAATTTATCCTTATAAAAGATGCTGAAAAGGGTAGGCACTATATCTGCTTCATCTCATCAAACTGGTTATAGTGTTTGGAGTCCTCTGGTACCATCATTTCTTTCAGCATTAAAGGAACACTTTAGCTCAATGAAGTGGTCTGGGTGCCAGGTCCATCTAGGGTTAACCCTGCAACTGAAAACATAGCAGTTTCAGAGAAACTGCTATGTTTACATTAGGGTTAATCCAGCCTATAGTGGCTGTCTTATTGAAAATCACAGTGAGAAGACGCTGACTTACATAGGAAAGCACTGAGAAAAGCTTTCCTATGGACTGATTGAATGTGCGTGCGGCTTTTGTCGCACATGCGCATTCAGCATTGATGTCGGAAGAGGGAGGAGATTTCCCCAGCGCCGAGGGAGCACGGCGCTGGAGAAAGGTAAGTGATTACCTAAAGACCCTATAGTGCCAGGAAAACGAGTTTGTTTTCCTTGCACTATAGTGGTCCTCTAAACAGTTTTTAAAGTTTTAATGCTAAACAAGATTCCCCGGCAGTCCATCCCCTCTGTGATTGGCTGAGAGTGTCAGCTGACTGTTTTTAGCCTGTCAGAGCTCCAACTGACGGTATGAATGGGTATGACAACAAGGAAGTGTGTAATGTCTGCCTTAGCTACACATACAGAAGGGGCTGGTCAGGGACTCTTATTTTGTGGCATACAGCACGAACATGGTGCAACACTGAATGGAGGGACAGTGCCAGGCCCTCCAGGCACTATAACCAATTCAAAGAGATAAAATGGTTTTAGTGACTACAGTGTCCCTTTAAAGGTTTCTGCTGCTGCAAATCCACAGGTAAGTAGCGGCAGCACCAAGATCCTCATATCAGGAAGAAGCTGTGTCAAACTGAAGCCTCTCATTCAGGGGTCTAATCTCCTCCCCCCATCCCCTTCAAACTATTGTCCAGCACAGGTTAACAATTTAACCCTCAGCCCCCTGTAGCAGTTCCAATCAACAGAGATGAAAAACCTGATAGCAGCCATATTGCAGCTATAAGTTCACTGATCACTCATTCAGCATTTTGTGAATGGGGCCGTGCATTCTTTTCTTCACCACATATTGACACAGAAACAGTTTGTCTGAAAGCAAGAAAGGAGAGGTAGGAAGGTAGGATTTATATATGTGTGTGTGTATATATATATATATATATATATATATATATATATATATATATATATAAACTAAATACACAAGTTAGATAGATTTGGACTTTAAAAGTGGGAAGGAAAACTCCGTCCTTTTGTCTTCAGTTTCTAAATAGGTAGTATTACAACTGCAGTGGCTTTTGGAAGTTGATCCATTCAATTGGAGCAATTGTGTCCAAAGACACAGCTACAACCGATATTCTTGCGCCATAACCTATAATTGCAAAGTGAAATAGTTTTTTGTTTTAAACATTTGGGTTCTTACTCCCTTCTCTAGTCTCTCTTCCTGACATCATAAAATAAATATAACAAGGCAGACATTGCAGGCACCAGACCAATATGCAGAAATAATTAACATTTCCCCTATATGACCTGTTCTTTAAAGGAACTATGAGGTTAGTCATACAAGTATATTGTCAGAATACATACCAGAACCAAAAAGCAAATTTGGTTCTTAATATTTAGTTACACATCATTGAGGGGAGGGAAAGCTTTTTAGCATGCATTTCTTGTTTTTACATTTATTCTTGCTGAATTCAATACATAGACTGATTTCAAAACAAATGTGTTGAAAAATACAATATTTCTACATATCAACACATACAAATGCAATTTCCTGCTATTACTGTAATTCGCATTGTACAACATGAGTTAAAGTGAGAGTGGGGAGAGGAGGGAGAAGTAAGCATCCTCTAATGCTAAATAAATTACACAAACCATGCCCACTGAATAGGTTTATAGCAGATACGCACAACTTGGAAGTTTAGCCTATTTAATTTTGGCCCTACCGATGTCCAAGTAAACATATAAAATTACAGATAGACACATACAGACACACACGAACAGGCATACAGGTCAATATATACAGTTTTATAGCAACCCTCCAGTCTATCTTTTGGGTGCAGGACGGTGGCTTCCCTGGTGTCCAGAGTGCTGGCTGAGGCTGTTAGGGACTGGCTCTTGCAGCCTGTGTCCCTCTTTTCCAGCCCTCTCCTCCTCTCTCATCCAGCAACTGACCCCCTCCTCACTGCCTCCTCCCTCCCGTGCGGTTCCATATCTCTCTGGGACACAGTGACAGTGTCAGTCACTACTTTGACTTATGATATGTTTTAATGAAATTCCAACAGTCTTTATGACCAATATTTATTTTTTGTTGTGGGGTGGCAATTAAAATCTAGTTGACAGGAGCTTGAAGTCCCTGTTTATGAGCCAACCCTATTACATTGCGGTGCAATTTCCTGATTTTAAAGCAGGCATGTGAAATTCCTATTGTTTGAGTCGACACCCAGGAAATGCAGTTTTGGAAGCCATGCAGGACACTTAAAAGGACACTCCAGACCCCTAAAGCACCTTTGCATGCTGAAAAGCTTTCTGTGTGAAGAGTGTGTTCGATTTTTATTATTTTGCAAAAAGTGCAACTACACAATGATAAACCACTCTGCTGCTGAAGGTGTAACTCCACTGCCAGCAGCATCATAGGAATGTCATAAGCCAACCGGGAACTAGAGTTTCGCTAATGTCAATTCTGTGCAGCTTTTATTTCGAATGACAGATTTGTCAAAATAATCATTTTACAAACATCTTCCAGTTCAAGACATGCAATCTGTGGTCAGTACAAAATATAGACTTAAGTTTTGATAACGTGCTTAAAACAGTAAATAATGAACACACAATCTATTTAAAAGTCAATAAAACCGTTAAACCATTTTCAAAAATGTCAAAAACACTTTTTTGTATTTTTTTTTTTTTACAGTCTAATAATTACACGTAAGGATTTTGTTTCAGGTGACAGAGCCAATTTAAGTGGGTTAGGTGCACACTTCCACACATTTGTAGGAACTCTAGTAAGTATAATGGTCCTCAGAGTTACATTGAAGCAATGTAATTGTTTGATTGCATTAAAGGAATCCTATAGTGCCAGGAAAACAAAGCCGCTTTCCTGGCACTATAGATTTCTAAGGTGCACCCTTCCTGCGGTGCTAAAGGTTCAAAACTCCTTCAATCACTTACCTGAATCCAGCGCCGGTGTCCCTCGGCGCTGGGTCAGGCTCCGCTTAAGCCCCATTACTTGCTCGCATTAGGATTTCCCCATAGGAAAGTTTTAATCAACGTCAGATAACGAACCAAAAGTAAGTCCTTTTCGATTCCGGAAGCCCTCTAGTGGTTGACTGGTACACAGCCACTTAGGGCAGACATAGTGCAAAAAGGACGGAGCACCCAGACCACTTCAATGACCTGAAGTGGTCAGGGTGCCTACAGTGTCCCTTTAAGGAATTTACAGCTTTAACCAGTGAAGGAAAATAATAAATATAAAACACAAAAAGCAGGAAAAACACTAGGAAAGACTATTTAGGATCCACATTTCGATTATCTCACCTTGGTTGAGATAATCAGAATTGACTATCGCTGCCAATCCAATGCTTTCTGATTATGTCAGCCAAAGAGACGGATCGGGGCAGAGCAAGCACCAGCAGACCGTGCTGTGCTAAAAATAAGGTGAGTTTTTACTAGATTTAAAAGGGGCAATGTGGGGTGGGGGGAGCGAAATAGTTAAACCCTTTAGGGTCAGTAATACAGGTTTGTTTTCCTTACCCTATAGTGTTCATTTAAACAACATAATATACTATCTCCACATGAAGAACTGTACGAAATAAATGTATGTGTTATAAGAACTGGCAAATGACAGCTGTGAAAGTATTTATTTCCTACAGCTGCCAATAGAAAACATGTGATGTTGTGGCGTTTCATTAACAGAAGGATTTACTTAAAGCTAAATAATACACTAGAGTAAAAGATTAATTAGAATTCAGGCAGACAACTCACACTGTATAAATGCCATTAATGAAATATTTATGTGTACCATCTGCATATGGACCTCAGACCGCGTAAACTGTATAGCTCATAGTGTATAGCATGAATTATAGCTCTCAAACGCAGAGATAGGGAGAAGTTGATTTAGATATGATGTGTTCTATCTTACATTTTCCGATAACTTATGGTATATTTTCCGTTTGCTAAGAGGTGTAACTCCCAAGTCTATGGCTTTGCTAGATTAGTGGTGATAGACAGCCATTTATTGTTACTGCATGACTGATTTCAAAAGTATTTTTTTCATGGTTTGTAAACTGTAGATTAAGGATATTGTGTAACAGAGCAATTCTAATTTGCCAATGTCTAATTTTCTTCAATCTCTTTTTTCAATTTACACTTCCCCTCAGTTTTTATGATGTAACATATTTTGTATGTTTGTACAGTTCTGTATATTTCTGAATGAAAAATCCTTCATACAAAAAAAGGGAGCATATATTTGTGTGTTAAATACATATATTAGCTCTGTCCCCGCTATAATCCAGTCATTCCATTCTGCAGTTGGCTGTGAAAGTAAGTGAAGTACGGGGGGGATCTTTTTCAAAAATAATTAACATGTAAAGTCAGAGCATTGTTCACAGCTGTGAATTCTTATGTTTGCAGACTACTTTAAAAATGGGACAGATCTCAACAACTGCTTACTCTGCTGTTTGCAGAAAAAATTACAGGGTAAATAATCAGTAATAATAAAGTTTATCATTGCAATGCCACATGGTTAGAATAGCCCTAAATAGTTTATGAGAGCAAGGTACAGAAGTCCTTCTTAATATGACATGAAAACTGCAACACCTCTTATTTTCTTGCACAAATAGCCCATGATTTCAACTTTCAATTTCAAAGTGTTTCAAAAGAATACGGGATGGAAAATAGTTACTTATACCATTCATCAAGTCTCAGCATTACAACTTATTTCAGAATTATTCTTACATCTAATACTCCGACCTCTCCTTCAAGCCTCATGTTCAATCTATCGCCAAATCCTGTAATTTCCATCTCAAAAACATTGCGCGCATCCGCCCCTACTTAACGCCAGATGCGACTAAGGTGTTGGTCCATTCCACTGTCCTTTCTCGCCTTGACTACTGTAATCCGCTTCTCAGTGGTCTTACGTGCTCCCAACTTGCGCCAGTACAGTCCATAATGAATGCGGCGGCGAGGCTCATCTTCCTGTTCGCCCGCACCTCCCATGCCTCACCCTTCTGTCAGTCCCTACATTGGCTTCCTATAAAATATAGAGCTCAATTTAAAATTCTGGTTCTTGCTTTCAAATCTCTACATAATGCTGCTCCCATCTATCTATCTATCCTCCCTTATACACAAGTATGTCCCGTCTATGTCCTTACGATCTGCTGAAGACTTCCGTCTATCGTCTGTCCGTACTCCCACCTCTGATGCTCGCCTTCAAGATTTCTCGAGGGCTGCACCATTCCTGTGGAACTCGCTTCCCTCCTCCGTTAGATGCTCACCCAGTCTCAAAAAATCGTTAAAAACCCACTTCTTCATAAAAGTGTATCAATTAAACTGTTAATGGCTCCCGACTGATTCCTCTTCTGCAACTGTCACTACTCTAATACTATCGTTACCTTTTTGTGTCATTTTATCCCACTCCCTCTAGCATGTAAGCTCATTGAGCAGGGCCTTAACCCCTCTGTTCCTGTGTGTCCAACTTGTCTGTTTACAACTACATGTCTGTTCGTCCACCCATTGTAAAGCGCTGCTGAATTTGACGGCGCTCTATAAATATCATAATAATATATTGACAGCCAACATATGTTTCAAGTTTACCTTTTGAACACAGTTTGCTCAGTTTGTAATAGATGTATACATTTCAATAAACATCATTCATTCATTTTGTATGAATCTAAATTATAGTTCTGTAAGGACTTTTTTCAGTTTTTTTTTAACTAAATGTTTTAGTTTTTTGAGATAACTTGTCTCTGAATAGTAAACTGAACAAAACATTGACGTGGCAGGTGGGCTAAACTCTCTCATGACCATTGGATAAACGAAATAACCTCAGTTTGTTTAAATATGCATAGGGATTTAGGAAGAGCGCAGGTAACTTTTTCTTTCGTTTAAACAAATCTTATAGTGGTGGGAAATGGTTGAGCAAATTATACCCCTTTAAAATAATACGGTTAGGGATCCAAAGTAGCGCTTGTCTAATATATAAACATATGCCAGGACACATTTCCAGATAATTTAGAAGCCGTGAAAATAGATCACTAACCACACACACTAGTGATATGCGGATTTCTGCCAGTGATGGGATGTGACACAACTTGCACCATTTTTCTCTTATACTGAATGTGGTGTTTTGTTCATAAATTGCATATATTTTTACATTTTGTGCTTGTATATCATACATGAGTGTGCGTATATAGCTTATGGTTTTCTTAAATGTGCTGCCATTTATAAAGACATTTTAAAGGACCACTAGGGTACTTCATCTCAGTGAAGTGATCTGAGTTCAGTTTAGTTTTAAACCTGCAATATAAAACATTACAGGGTATAAAACATGCAGGGTTAACACTTCTTCCTGACATCTACTAGAGGTGCTTTCACGTCAAACTGAGCTCTCAATCACAGTGTGATTTCCAGGATGAGGCAAGGCGGTTTCGGAGCGAGAGAAAAGGTAAGTAAATCTACCTTTTTTTTTTATTCGGGCATACACCTAAACGGTTACAGGACACAATACGTTACGAATAGATGTTTGTATTCCTAACGCTATAGTGTTCCTTTGACGTCAATGGTTCATCATATAGCCTGTTCCCCAACTCCTATAACCTCAAACTGCTCCCTAACCTCAAGCATAATTCATGACAGAGTGCTACCTGTATCTTACCAGTGCTGTCCGTTAGATACTCTATGGAAGACAGAAATCTTATTAAAGAATGCAAAGAGCTTGCTAACTTGCAGACCCCCCCAGGGCCAAAGTATTGAACAGAGACAAAAAGGCTGAAACTGGGTTAATCCACAAGATCTATAGAACAGTAAGAGCCTATTGCATTGATTTCACTCTATACAGAGATGTACGAACGGGTTGTCTACACACAGGTTTTACTTTTCTGTAAAGCACAAACAACACAACAATTGGATGTAACTGCACAAGCGGTCTGGTAAACGTTAAGGGGATTTTTAATGCTAGATTTTGGGTGGTCTTTGGAAACAACACTCAAGATATAGGAAAGGGAAAGCTGTTTATACCTGCCTCCCTCTAGGATTTCTGCTAGATCCCTGGTCAAAGAGTGTACCAGTAATTCAAGCACTCTCCACTCTGGAGATAAATGTTGACGATTTTGAACTTGGCATTTTATTGATTATCAATGTCAAATTGTAGAACGGATGCTTTATATCTCCCAAAATAAAAAGCATAACATTATGAAAACTGGCATTTTTACTGGGATCATGATGTTCTATAGAAAATAAATATAAGGTGCATTTTAATAAGTTTTTAACATTGGAATGACAAATAACTATTCCCTATGAAATAGGAATGCTTTCTTCCTGCCAGCAAAGCCGAAATAAAAAACGTTTCCAGGACGCAGCATTGTTTTATTTAGAAGACACATTATAATAAGTGCTTCCATTGTGAACACTGAGATTCCTCTGGTGAATGGAAATTAAAGAAACACTATAGAGTCAGGAACACAAACATGTATTCCTGACCCTATAGCGTTAAACCCACCATTTACATAGCTTTCCCCCTTCCCCCCTTAAAACTCACCTTATTTCGAGCGCCGGGAGGGTCTGCCGGCGCTAGCTCCGCCCCTGATCTGCCTCCTTGGTGACATCAGAATTGCAGATTTTTAGCCAATCCAATGCTTTCCAATAAGGAAAGCATTGGACTGGCTAAAATCGGCAAGGAGGCAGGATGGGGGCGGGACAAACACTGTGCAGCACTGAACCAGGAAGCACCTCCAGTGGCCATCTGAGGAGTGGCCACTTGGAGGTGTCCCTAGGGGCAATGTTAACACTGCCTTTTTTTCTGAAAAGGCAGTGTTTGCATTAAAATGGCTGAAGGCAATGATTATACTCACCAGAACAACTACATTAACCCCTTAAGGACCAAACTTCTGGAATAAAAGGGAATCATGACATGTCACACATGTCATGTGTCCTTAAGGGGTTAAGCTGTAGTTGTTGTGGTGACTATAGTGTCCATTTAAGTGAATGGAAGCAATATTATTAGCTGACCCAGTCATTCTATAGCTATTATAGAGATCCCATCAGAGTCTATGAACTGCGGGAAGCCTGCAGAAAAAACAACAGTATTTTACATCTTTAATTTCTATGTAAAAAAAAATTATATATATATATATATATATATATATATATATATATATATATATATATAAATACTTACATACAAAAAAATCTTGCGCTCAAACCTTATTAAAGGTTAATAAGTATGTAGGGGTTTAAAATACCACTCTCTGTCTCATTAAAAATGTTACCTTTTAGCTGAAGGCAGCAAAGTGAATTGTTAGCGTAGGACTCATCTAACAGATTATTCTTGACGTGGCAGGTGAGCTTACACTTAAGTGGCCACTGGAGTGATACAAAAAAAACCTATAGTTATTTACATGTGCATAGGGATTTGGGATCGTGCCAAAGTAACTCTTTTCTTTGATTTTATTGTAAAGAAAAAACAAATTACAATGTAGACCGGTGGTTGTAAAAGGGTGGACTTAAATGGACACTGTAAGCACTATAACCATTTCATCACATTAATGAAAGAAGATCTCTGGCTTCGCACGCCCCCACTGGAGTGTGCAAAGATTACACACTTCCTTCTAGCTATACCAAGGCACTGTGATAAGATGGAAGGAGTCAGCTGACACTCTAAGCCATTTAAAACTGTCTATGTTGCTGAATCTAAATCATGTAGCATTAGAACATTAAAAACAGTTTAATGTTCAATGGAAGGACAGCGCTAGAGGACTCCAGACACTGTAGCCACTTCAATGAGATACAGAATACAGCAGTTACAGTGCTACTTTACAGAAACAATCCAAGCACCATAACCACTGCAGTAAGTTATAGTAGTTAGAGCACCAAGAGTGCCCTGGCACCCCCTCATTGGAATTGTAGCTTTAGAAATATTTGACTTCTTACCTGGGGTCTGCCATGCATTGCTCCCCGCCTCCACTGCATGAGCTACAGAGGCAGAAGCTTAGGATATCGAATAGCTCTCCTGTGCTAAGCTCTGCATTGAAGGTAGTGAGCAGTACTCTGTGACACACCAGTAAGATGTTAATCTGTTCTAAAATAGTTTAACTACTTACATTGGGGGGCACCAGGGCTGTAATGGGCATCATGTATGGATAGTTCCTTTATTCTTCCTAAGGTATGCATTAGGAATATATTGACAGTGCTTGAATAAACATAGGTGCAACC